>NC_140579.1:874575323-875300323 GCF_964204655.1 Triturus cristatus | reverse complement strand
CCTGTTTTAATGGAGCATACATACCTGGGAAGGGAGGTGCCACTTCCTGACTGCGACGGCGTGTTAGATTATCAATTTGGAAGATCTTCGAATATGCAAATTATTACGGTGTATAGAACGTGAACTCAATGCAGGGCACTGGAATGAAACCTGGGAATGTGAGCGCAGTAACATGTGTTGTATCCTTAAGCCGCAGTGCCTTTGGAAGTCACCTGGTTTGGTCCATGAAATAATAAAAACATAAAATATGCAAACAAATGGGGTTTTCCTGAAGAACTGACTCATTTTAACGTGGCCCATACAGTTCCATCCACCTTACCTCCCACCTTGCTACTGCCAACCTATCTGCCCAGCACTGGGACGGACAGTCTGTGAGGCAGCATACATGGCACAGGCAGTGACGTAGAGGACGTTAGGCCTGCAAATGGTAGAACCTCGCCTGAATTGAGACCCAAAATAGAGTCCTGCTCTCGGGACTGTCAAAGCTAACAACAAGCACTCATTTTATTACAACCTCAACGGGTGCTGGAGCTCTTCATTCAGACTGGGAATGTGACCTGCGCTTTGTCACTCCTAAAAGCTTATGGAAATATAGAACAATTGCTGTGGCAACCAATTATCACATTATGGTTGTACATGGCTACTCGTTGAAACACTTCATTGAAGCAGCTAGTTACCCACCTCCTATGGCATGATTCTCCTTGGCAGAACTCCATCAGGCCACTAATGTTTGCTTTTGTCCTTCCGTGAGCTTCATTGTAAACTACATCTTGAAAAACAGAGTCTGTTCAAAGTAATCTAGTAATACTGCTTATTTTAGCAAAGAGCAGAGTGTGAAATGAACTATCACTCACCGAGTGGTGGCAATATTTTTATTTACGTCGTTGAAGGTGTTCCACGCAGTCCTTTTTAACTTGCCATTTATGAGATCTAAGTGTTCTCCTTGTTAAGAGATGTTTTCATTTACTCTGTGAGGTCACATTGGGTCACCTTGCAAGCCAGAAGTTATTTTATGCGCCTTGAAGGCTTTACTTACTGTGAGCATCTTTGAAAAAAAAAACAACATATATATTCTCCAGGGAAAGAAGCACCATAGAAGCTCTAGCCTCTGTCACCATTTTGTGACATAGCATTAATTATCTTCATCATCTTTGATAAACAGGACAGGCTTTCTCCAAAATCTGAAATTTAATATTATCCTGCATGAACTCTCTTTTTTAAATATGGGCTCTTTTCCATTTTCTAGTCTACCCCTGCCCATATGGTTCCTTTTCCCTTCATGGATTATGCAATTTTCTAGAGTATCTAGCTTCAGTTAGAACTCTCCCCGGTTTGCAAGGGATTTAGGTGCACATGCATCAAAAATCTGAAAAGCGAATCCTTATTAGCGATAAATAAGGAATCGCAAATAAGGAATCGTTTTTCGGGATGCATGTACAGATTCGGTAAAATTTAGCGTTTCCTTAAAAATCGCTAAAACTAACCGAAAACACAATTGCAATTCCTTAAAATAAAGAATAGCAATTTCCGAAATCGGTATTACCGAATTCGGAATTTGCGAATTCGGAAATAGCGAATTCGCAAAAAACGGGTCACACTAGAAGCGGGCTGATGACATCACAACCAGGAAGTCATCCAGCCCATCCCTCATTCACTGCCCTGAGGAGCTCACAGGAGGAGGCAGAGCATACAAGCTGAGCCAAGAGACTTCACCCTCAGAACCCATCCAGACTACCTTTATCCAGGATGGACAAGAATGCACCTTCTTCATCAGACACGCCCAGGAAGTGGAAGAGAAAGTTCTCTGACAGGGAACTTGAGCATTTGATCGAGGGGGTGAGCAGCAAGCATGATAAGCTGTTTGGGAAGCTGTCACTCAAGGTGCCCGAAGCTGAGAAGCGGAAGATAAGGCTTCGCATTAGGGAGAGGGTGAATGCTGTCGGAGTGACGCACCGCAGCATCGACGACCTTAAGAAGAGGTGGTATGACCTAAGGAAAAGGGCAAAGGAGCGCATTGCCGAAAGGGTCAAGGATGCAGCTGGCACGGGAGGGGGGCCATCCAGAGTACCTGCCAACACAGCCCTGGAGGAGCTCGTTGAGTGGACCATTGAGCCAGAGGCAGTCGTCGGAGTAACCCAGATGGACACCTCCGGTGCAGCAACCACAGAACAAGGTAAGATGCATGCCTGCACTTATACGCTGCGTATCGTATACCCATGCCCATCCCCCCGGGTCAATCACATTGTGCAGGGAGAAGTGCATAACACATATACTCTCACATTAGTATTGCATCATGGGAGTTGGAGTCATGTTAGCCAAGTGTGCATGTATGATCACCAATGCACAATAAATGAGATCAGCAGTACAGGCCCAACTGTGTGTCTAAATATGTAATTTATTGTAGCAAAAGTATGCGGAATGACAAACAGATATAGTCACAAAATAAACTAACAATGCACTGTTTCACACACAGATGCATCTCCGGTGGACTCTGATGACAGTAAGCGCCTCATTATCTCCGAGACACCGGCAGATACCGATGGAGAGACTCCGCAGGAATGTCAATCCACACCATCACCACTGACAATACCACCACCACCACTACCAGCGACAATACCACCACCACCACCACCGACAACACCACCAAGACGCAGGGCACATGTCCCCTCCCTGCAGGTGATGGATACAGAGCCGAGACCAGCACCCACAAGTGTCCCCAGTCAGACATGTGTCACACCGCCAGCCCCACCACCAGCACGTGGCCGGGTCACACAGCGGCGCAGGTCCATGCGCAGTATTGCTGAGCTCCCCGTACAGCCAAGAAACATCTATGGTGGTGTAGAGGCCCAGATGCTGCGTGTTCAGCGCCTGCAGGGGAGACACATGGGAACAATGAACCTCAACATCTCCAAACTGGCAAAACACATGTGCACTCTGACAGACGCTGTGCAGCACATGACCACAGTTGTGGCTGAGGGCAATCGGGACATCAACAAGAACCTACAGGAGCTCACCCGTGCCATCCTAGCAGGACAACACAGCAAGCATAGGAGGCATCGGCAGAACTTGCTCCGTACTACTGCATCTACCAGGGCCATGACAAAGCTCTGCAACAGCACTGCAGTTTTGTCCCGCCGTTCCGTGTCAATGCAGGTGGACCTCGGGCATTACTGTGGAGATGTAGCGAAGGCCTTAGGCCAGGTGACCACTGCAGTGGAACACTTACAGTCTGGGACATTTAGTGCCAGCAACTTGGGAGGGGAGGAGGGCAGTGAGTCCGCATCAAGTGTGAGCAGCGTGTCCGTGCCGGAGACCTGTAACAGGAGACGCAGTTCGGGCAGCTCTACAGCCACAGACACACAGCGTGGTGAGGTAGAGGAGACACACGGCAGGAGGCTGGGGGTATGTGGGAAGTGGCACTATATTTATTTTACACAGGGGCTATTTGAGAACAAAATTCTCGTGCCCAAAGGGTAGAGAGGATATAGGTCAGAGTAACACCTCCCAATATCAATAGTAACACAAAAATATTTTACTCCAACTGACCATGTCGTGGTCTTTAATATTCCCTATAGATGGATTTATCCGATGAGCTGGGGAACTTATAACTTCACCCCTAGGTGAGCAAGGAAGCAATTCCTTTTAGTTTTTAATACCCTCACACACCCTAGTGGTGTCATGCTTCATCATCGGGTCACCCCGACGCCTAAAAGTCGGGGTGGGCTCGACCACAGTGTTGGGAGCGCTTTGAAGAAGTTGCAGACCAGGGAGGCTATAAGATAAAAAACCTCAGGCAGATCCCCGGTTTCCCTTTATTCTTGGGTCTGTCTGGGTTGATTAAAAAATAATATGAATAGGGTTATATATAGGAATATTATGGTCCTATGACCCTAGTGCCAACATGTTTCAGTCCACCGTGGCCTTAAAGGTCCAGGACTTTCTTCAGGGCAAATAAGACCACCCTGGGATACAGAAGGGGGAGTTCCCTATTCTGTTTTATTGATAGACAAGGGTAGAGTAGCTACTCCTTGTATGAAAGACGGATTTAGTAATCTGTCTTGCGTTATGAATCCATCTGTAAGAAAAAACAACAAAAAGACACATATCCAACTTATACAAATCGGTTTTCATCAAGGTATTTCCATAGTGACGTGTTTCAAATTCGTGTTTGGAATCAAGAGCCACACCTATAAGTGCCAGGTGGTCAAAAGGCATAATAGTGTGCAGCTGTATCCAAGTCTGTGTCACTCACGATTAGTGGCTCTGTACAGTTAATTGGCGTGTCTGATATATTGTGCGGTGGCGATTATGCTCGCATTCTATCTAGAACCAGTCAGTGAACCGTGGATGCTATCAATGTAAAACAGACTCTCATAAAATCCTCCCATACACTCCTCAATCACACCTTATCTGTGGTAAACCACAGTATTTAAAAACATGCGTGACTCTTAACACCTATGGGTAACTGTGCAAGTATCATTCACTCCTGCATACTTGCTTACCCGCATTTCGAACGGAATTCGTTTCTCAGGGGATGAAAGGGCTAGTGGAGTAGCTCTGTAGTCAAACCCTAACGTTAGCCCCAGGGAAAAATATAAAGCGAAAGGTTATCACACGCTTATGAGGTTAAGAGCATCCGGGATCTAAAGTCATTGATGCTAACTCTTTTTTTCGATAGGAGTCCCAATATTAAAGATATTCATCCTAGCGCCCCAGACTTACTTCGTCAAGAGTCCTGCTCCGCTTCGCCACCTATTAGGACCCGATCCCCGGCGTTTCGCGCCGTGTTTGCGGTAGTAGGAAGGTTTATACTTCCGTATTGTTGTAGCGGTTGACGGGATAGGTCCGCGTCAGCACGTGATCGGGGAAGTTCCCCGCACGGGATTGGTTAGACGTGACCTGTAACCCAGGTTGGAAGCCAATGGGTAACAGGGGCTGATCAGAGGGACGGCAAATCAAACACTGATGGAACAGTAGTTCCGATTGTATACATATGCAGCCGTCTGCATAAACACTCATAGAATATGCAATTTAAATTCCTCAAACGAGTATATAATATTATTTACATATAGATCGAGATACTGTTTTCCGGTATGGATGTGTTGTCTGTGCGCGTGCGCAGGCTGATATCACGATCAGTTTCATCGTCTGCTGGGAGATCTAATGCATAGATCGTCTCCCGGGAATCATATGATAACCGTGAAAATTTCTTGACATCACTAAATCATAATTCTCGATCCAGACATAAATAGAATATATGGGAGAGCATATATTTACTGGTGGGTAGTAGTGTCTCAAAGGGTATTGCGTCAGTTTAGTGTACATGCTGCATTTATAGGATGGTTGATTATTTCTAAAGTCTAAGGTAGTTAGTATCTCACAGTATGTGGTAACCCCGGACACCAATAGGGAGATGGTAGCTTAAGGGGGGGGAGTTCCCCACAGATTTAAGATGGACACTTTGAATTACTCCAGTGCTCATGGAAATTAATGTGCTTCATCTATTTATTCAATTGGTTCCAGGGGATACCATCATTAAGACCCGTCTCGTGGGTCTTTAGGCGGTAGACCCATCGTTGTTCACGTTCTAGAAGCTTTTGCTGCACGTTATTCCCCAACGTGGTAACCTTTTCCAGTACTGTCCACTTCAGCTCTGTGTCCTTATGTTTTTTCTCCTGGTAATGGGCCGTAAGCCTTGTCGCTGTGACTGATCTGCGTATAGTGCTTCTATGTTCGCTGATGCGGACTTTGATCATACGACTTGTCATACCAATATACATAAGTCCGCAGGGGCATTTTATCATGTAGACCACAGACTCGGAGTTACAATTGGTGTGTGATCTCTGTTCCCATGGAAAATTGAGACCCAGTTCCAAAGTCTTAGTGTGTTCTGTAAAGGGGCAGGCTACACATGACCCACATGGGTAGTGTCCAATAACTGGTGACAAACCCCATAGCGTTTGTTGATTAGTCTGTTTAGGGATGAAGGAGTTAGTGTGTACCAGTGCATTTCTCAAATTAGAGTTTTTTCTAAAAGAGAACATGGGTTTCTCAAAGGATAGCCTGTTTGATGTCAATATTGACCATTTTTTATTTATTATTTTTTTCAGGTCATTGGATGATGAGTTATATGTTGTTACACATATAAGTTGGTCTGATTGTTCCTTAGTGTATGTCTCTAACAGTGCTTCCCTTGGTGTGTTGCGTGCTCTTTTGTTAGCCCTTTGTATGATTTTGTTAGGGTACATCTTCTGTTGTAGTTTTTCACTCAGAATAGTTGCCTCTTTTTTGTATGTTTGGAGGTTGGAACAGTTCCTACGAATCCTCAAGAATTGGCCTACTGGTAAATTCTCTCTTAAGGATCGTGGGTGGGCACTATCAAATCTCAATAGACTGTTCCTGTCTGTTGGCTTTGTATACAGCGAACTTTCCAGTGTGCCATCTTTAGCTGTGAACGTAACATCCAAAAATGAGATACTTTCTTTATTTACATTCATAGTGAAATGGAGGTGTGGGTTTAGGGAGTTAATCCACATCTTGAAGTTCTCAAGAGTGGTTAGATCACCTCTCCAGATCATAAGGACATCATCGATGTACCTGTACCATTTACAGATATGTATACTGTATGGATTTTGAGTCCAGATGTGAAGGTCCTCAAAATGACTAACGTACAGGCAGGCCAGACTGGGGGCGAATGTACTCCCCATCGATGTCCCATGTATTTGTAAGTATAATTGATCTTCAAAGGTGAAAAAATTCTCTGTCAATGCCAAGTGTATGAGGGTGATCACCCAGTCAATGGGTGCTGCCCATCCCCAATCTTCCTTCCTGAGGATCTCTTGGATCACTCTGATGCTTTCCGCCTGAGGTATGTTTGTGTATAGCGCTTCTACGTCTAAACATACCAACAGATTAACGGCTGGATCGTATTCAACCTGTGTCAAGAGATTGAAGAGGTGTTTAGTATCTTGAACATATGATTTAATCTTCTTGACCAAGGGGCGTAAGAACCAGTCAGTATATTTTGACAAAGGTTCCAGAATGGAACCTATCCCTGAGACGATAGGTCTCCCCGGGGGGGGGTTCTTCCCTTTGTGTATTTTAGGGATGGTATAGAACAAAGGAATTCTGGGGTTCTCCTGGTTCAGAAATTCATGTTCTTTCTTCGTAATCCATTCTTTTGTTAGGGCATCAGTTGTTAGTGTCATGATGGTTGTCTTTATCCGTTGTGTAGGATCCCGGTTGATCTTTTTGTAGTATTTCGTATCAGCCAGTAAATTCAGACATGCTGTTCTGTAAGCATTTGTACTTTGTATCACGGTAGCACCACCCTTATCCGCTGGTTTGATGATAATATCCGTTCTCGATTGTAGGGTGGTTAGGGCTGCACGTTCTTTTTTGCTCAGATTGTTGAATCCGTTTCTTTTGGGTTGAAGTAGTTCAATTTCTTTACTGACTGCTTCCTCAAAGGATAATACTTCCGGAGGCATCGTGTTGGAGGGGGGGGAGAAAAGAGGATTTTGGTCTCAACCCCGTGTAAGTGTTGTCTTCAGCTGGTCTCTCTTTGTCTTGAAAGAAAGTTTTCAATCGTATTTTCCGAAAGAATTCACCTAACTCGCATCGCAGACGGAATTTGTCCAGATAAGTAGTAGGAACAAATCCAAGGCCTTTATTCAGAATTGTTTGTTCGTCTGTGGTGAGGATGACATCCGTGAGGTTTACAATTAATCCCTCGTGTTGCTTGTACTCGGCTGTTGTTCCCTGCTGTTGCTCCTGGTATTGACTGAGCTCCGTTCTTCTTCCCACTGGATCCGTTTTCCCCTTCTTCCTCGTCTCCCTCTTCTTCCGCCCTGACCTAAAAAATGCTGGTTGAAGTCCGGCTGATAGTATGGTCCTGTTGGGAATTGAGGGGGGCCATGATATTGGACTGGTCCAAAAGGGCCTGGCCAAGGAAACATCTGTTGATGTCCGTATCTTGGGTTGTAGTTACCCCTGCGAGGTCTTCTTGCCCTGCCACGCCAGCTCTTGTTTGATCCATCACTCGACCAGTCGTCATACTCTGAATCAGATGATCCTGTTTGTTCGCTTCTTGTGGATCCTGAATCAGATGGGACTTGGCTTTTGTAGTCATCTTTAATATAAGGATATACCTTCTCATGGCTGAATTTCTTCAGATCTTTCTGCAGTTTGTTTATCTTATTTTGCATCAGATACTCTTTATGTTCATTTACTTCTTTATTTACTTCTTCGAGTTTCTTTTTATAGAGAGTTAGTTTGATCTCTGTCAATAATGAGTCCTCACTGATCTTTATTTTTATCAGTAGGGCCTCTGACAGACGTTTGGCTGTATTGATTATTAAAATAAGCCAATCACGTGAGCATCTCCAAGCAATAAGAGACCATTCTTTTTTAAATTGGGGATCATCAAGGAAGATTCTTGGAGCGTTAGTCACCAGTAAGCCCGTAGGTGCCACATTACCACGGAGATATTCCGTCATTATTGCCCCATGCAGCAGTATTTTCATCTGACATCGTTTTAATTCTTTCAGCTCATCCCAATTTTGAGCTTGGGTCAAGGTCTGGTTAATATTAGTGTCTGATAGCAATGATGGACCCGCTAAGATTGCGGAAGCGTCTTCATCCGAAAAGCCAATACCGAATAGTTCGGCCATCCTGGGTATACGGTGTATAAAGTAATTAAAATAAGGTGAGCGAGTGTATGTAGTGGGAGAGATAGTGAGAGAGACTACAAATCCACCGAAGTGATTCCTTTTGCAGATATTTTCTGTGTGGAAACCCTACAGCTGTGGCACTAGACATTCAGTCCCGCATCTCTGTCCATGGTGGTCTAACCATGGGCCACTTGCATTTTGCGTTTGCACTCCCATGATGCCAACAGATATGTTTTTCTCCACAATGTGTAGAAGCACTGTAATTTTTCTACTCATGTTACATCACTTTGACAAGTGCTCATGTGAAGTAAACATTAGCACTCCACAATATATTGTCATGGTTCATTCTTACCTGGCCCTGAAATGATGTTGTGTGATGTATGTCCGCCTCCTTTGACCTTCAGCTGTGTTTGGCACGTGTGACTGTCGGTGTTGTGCGGGTGGTTGGTCATCCCGATCGTTGTTTCTGTCCATTTCTATGGGTATCCCCCTTCTGGTTGCAATGTTGTGCAGCATGGCACATACTGCTACAATACTGCAGCAGGTCTATGGGTTATATTGCAAAGCACCACCAGTCTTATGTAAGATCCGGAAGCGACTCTTCAGGATCCCGAATGTTCTCTCAATCACATTTCTGGTGCTAAAATGTGCTGCGTTGCTCCTGGGGTGTTGCTGAGTTGATGTAGGGGGTGAGGATATATTACCGCAAGGCGTATGCTCTGTCACCTACAGGGGGAAAGCAAAGGCTTAGCGGCAGTAATGCTAATACATGTGTGATACTGATGTAATGAATAGGTATAAGTATGTACCAAGCAGGAGTCCCTCTCCGAATTCACCATTGAACAGACGCCTGTGGATGCCACTGTGTCTGAATATATATTAGTTGTGTGTGCTCCCTGGAAATGGTGCCACTATGTCCGTAATTATGTGCTTGGCATTGCACACGACCTGCTCGTTGATTGAGTGATAGGTCTTCCTGTTACGGAAGATGTACTCATTGGCTGAGGGGGAACAGATGGGGACATGTGTGTAGTCAATGCATCCTATGACATGGGGGAATTGGGCCACCTGGTAGAAGTCCTGTTTGGTCTGGTCCATCTGCTGTGGGGTTGTGGGGAAGGTGATGTGGGTATGTATCATTGCCAGCATGGCATCAATGAATTTACGGAAGAAGCGTGAAAGTGCGCTTTGTGATACGCCTCCCGCTACCGCTACGACCCCCTGGAAAACTTCCAGACGCCAGTAGGTGCAGGCTGCATAGGACCTGGACGTGCGCAGGAATGGCATTGGTCCTACGTGTCTGGTGCTGCAGTAGTGGTTCCAGGTGAGCAATTAGGAGCATTATCATGGCACGATTGAGACGGTACTTGTCATATACTTCCTCCTCATTTTGGCCCAGCAATGTAATGCGCACTCTGAATACCCTCTCCTGGATCCTCCTCCTGCGCTGTGCTGCTGCATTTATTCTCATCCTCCTTGCGAGCACGTAGAGGGCTGCCAGTTTGTTTAAAAAAAAACAGGGTCTCTAGGCCCATTTTTGTAGGCTTTCTGATTCATTACACCTGTGGTACACTTTACCTTTTTTTTTTTTTGGGTGTGTCTGCAGCTTTACCTCCTGGTTGAGATTCCCCTTATTCTGCTCATGCTAAATAGCGAATTTGAAGGTTTTCGGTATTAGCGATTTTTGATGCATTCATTAGCGATTCTTTATTTGCTAATCGCTATTGTCAGGCGCTATTTGTGGTTTCGCTATTTCCGATTCTTTATTTTGCGATTCTTTAATGTACCGGGGTTTATTTTAGCGATTCTTTAATTTTTTCGCTATTGGGGTTGATGCATTGGAATCTGTTGTTTGGCACTCGCTAACGGCTGATTTTAGCGATTCGCTATTTTTGCGAGGACAATTTTGCGTGATGCATGTGCCAGCTAATCACTTAATATAATATGCTTTCAAACTGGTTCTCATTTGCTCTATGAGTGTTAATTTTTTCTGTGGAGCATCATTAGGTCGAGCTTTTTTTGCTTATTTTAATTGGGCTCTGCGTGCTGTCTTTCAAAAAAGACAGCACTCAATTTGGCAAAGGTGGGTGCATGTCCCGCCTTTGCTCCGCCCACGGCCTAACCAGTGCGGTTACCCGCACGGGCGACATCTGTTTCCAATTATCGTGCCCAGCCGCGTGTGTGATAATTAAAAACAGATGGGCTGCCCCCTCATACAAGCGTGCGCACGAGCTCTCGCGCACCACGCGTGGACTTGTTTTTGTAACAAAGGTGAGGCACGGCGTGCCCTAGATACGGGAGAACAGTGTGATCGTCATCAAACCCAGTCTGTGCGCGCGCCTCAGATTTTCTCAGGCGACGTGCAGATGAATCATCACGGTTGCTACAGAGGCCACACAGGTTCCTACCTTCCTGGTTTCACCAGGGGTAATGGCTGAGGTTTCACGGATTTGCAGAGTCATATCATCCTGCCCTAAAACGTGACATCCACCATAATTTCAGCCAATCACAGAGCAGATCTACCACGCAGGGAAGCCGGGTTCACACCAGGAGTGTCACCGCAATTATATTTTTTCCCGTATGTGGATGATCTCAAAAGCATACCACAGACATGATCTTTGTTCTTTCATGTATGAAATATTAATTTCGCAGCATGTGTTCCTGAAAAAGAGTAGGACCAAAGGAATAATGGACCCCTGTCCTCCATCTGACAACCCTGAACTAAGCGTTTTGAAAAATATCCTGCATGAACTCTCTTTTTTAAATATGGGCTCTTTTCCATTTTCTAGTCTACCCCTGCCCATATGGTTCCTTTTCACTTCAGGGATTATGCAATTTTCTAGAGTATCTAGCTTCAGTTAGAACTCTCCCCGGTTTGCAAGGGATTTAATCACTTAATATAATATTCTTTTTCAAGGTTTTCAAACTGGTTCTCATTTGCTCTATGAGTGTTAATTTTTTCTGTGGAGCATCATTAGTTCGAGCTTTCTTTGCTTATTTTAATTGGGCTCTGCGTGCTGTCTTTCAAAAAAGACAGGACTCAATTTGGCAAAGGTGGGTGCATGTCCCGCCTTTGCTCCGCCCACGGCCTAACCAGTGCGGTTACCCGCACGGGCGACATCTGTTTCCAATTATCGTGCCCAGCCGCGTGTGTGATAATTAAAAACAGATGGGCTGCCCCCTCATACAAGCGTGCGAACAAGCTCTCGCGCACCACGCGTGGGCTTGTTTTTGTAACAAAGGTGGAGGCACAGCGTGCCCTAGATACGGGAGAACAGTGTGATCGTCATCAAACCCAGTCTGTGCGCGCGCCTCAGATTTTCTCAGGCGACGTGCAGATGAATCATCACGGTTGCTACAGAGGCCACACAGGTTCCTACCTTCCTGGTTTCACCAGGGGTAATGGCTGAGGTTTCATGGATGTGCAGAGTCATATCATCCTGCCCTAAAACGTGACATCCACCATAATTTCAGCCAATCACAGAGCAGATTTACCGCGCAGGGAAGCCGGGTTCACACCAGGAGTGTCACCGCAATTATATTTTTTCCCGTATGTGGATGATCTCAAAAGCATACCACAGACATGATCTTTGTTTCTTTCATGTTATTTTTAGAAATTGTTCACATAAACACACAAAAAAGCCACAAATGTGGTGTTCGGGGCATTTGGTGTACATATAATTTGTATACTCTATTAGTTAAATGGGCATCACAGCGACTAAAAGAAATTACACATTTAAAATAAGAGACAAAAACACAGATTGTGTGTTTTTTTTCCCGCCTGATTTCCTTTAGCCGTGAAGTTGTTGCTTTGTTTTCAGCCTCAGCTGATCTCCCCCCACCATCCTCCCCCCATGTGTGGCAGCCCAGGCTGAGACAGCTTCCGGGGCACACACACAGCCGCTTCCGAGTACTTCACAGGTCTTTAAAAGACCATTTGCTTGTAAATGAGGAGCTGTTTTTTTTCGCCCCTTTTTAGAGACCCTGCATCTCCACTCTGCCTATTGCTGGAATAATCCCCCCCACCCAATTTGGCTTTAGTTGCACTTCTGTCCCGACGTGAGTGCTGGTGTTTACCTTAGAACGAGCTTCTTGTCTATTTCTCTTCATTGGGTTGACTTTCCTTTGAGCGCGCTACTGGGCATAATCCCTGCTATTCCCTTTTCAAATCTTTTCTTTGGGCTCTTTTTCACTTCTATTATAATGTGATTTGATGATTGTTTTAAGAACCCTGAACTGTTTCTTGGAGTCGCAATTCTAGAGTTGCATATTTAGGAACCCTGTTAGTTATTTCATTATGATGCAGCACCAGACTTCTTTAACTAACTTAGTTCTCTGCATGTCTGTAATTCTGTCTGCCTGTGTATCTGCATGTTTCAGTGAGATTGTGAATGAGTGTGTGTGGTTGCGAGCGTGTGCGGCTGCCTCTCTGCGTGTGTGCCTGCCTCTGTGTGTTTGCGTGTGGAGGAGGCTGTGTAACTGCCAAATGGTCCTCTCAGAGCACAGCCGCGGGACCTTCCTTTGTGGTTCCAAATCTGGAGCACACAGCACCCGGGGCTGCCAACGCCGACCTCCTTGTGCAATAAGTTGTAATATTTTCATCAAAAAGCCTGAGCAGCTGTTTGATTTACGTTCAGTTTGTGGTGCCTTGTTTACCCTCCCCCCTCCAATAGCTCAAGCAAAACACTTAAAAGGTCCCAAAGGCAAGACCTATTGGCTATATCAATGCTTGTTTTTGTTGCTCTAGCCCCGCCCCCACCGTTGCGGCCCTCGGCCACAACCCACACTGTAAATTTGGCCCCCAAGAGAAAGTTTGTGAGTACCCATGATTTAAACTGTAGGTCTTTAAACAACATAAAAACATGGCACACTAAATAAATATATTAAAATCATTACATTACAAATCTTCAACAACACCATTGCAAAAGTCTGATTTCCTCCTACTGCCTTTCAATTTACACAGTATTTCATACATAATTCATAGACATACCTATAAATAAACATAATATTCTAAAATCAATAAAATTATATTCTAAGATGTATTTCTAAACATAAGTATCAGGTAAAAAAAATATTTAAGATCAATAACTATCCTAACTCCTGGCCAATCTTTTAACCATCCATTTCTTTTTCCAAGAAATACCTTTTTACCACCTTCATATACTTTTCAATGGCTATTGCTATATCAAGGTTCAGCATATCAATAAGAAGTTCAATTGCTTGGGAATGCAAAGTGACAGGAAAACTGGGCCTAACCACTTCCGCTCACACCTCAGGGTGACGGTCTAGTGGTTTACGGCCTCATACTACTTAATTCGAATGCCGCCGCTGACGCGCAGCGGTTTCCCTGAATGAGTTCATGCGGGGAGCCCTGAGAAGGCGCAAAACCACTGAAGGATTTGTTTATTATTTTTCATTATTTGACTGTAGGATAGTAGGATCTGCTTCACAGGGGTACCCCCACTTTTTGCTGGTGTTTCACTGTTTTTCGACCATAGTCTGGCTGTGGCCCTGCTAATCAGGAGCCCAGCCTAGCTGCTTCCTCTCTAAAATGGTTTCCATGTACATTAGGTACATTTCTAATTGGATTCTGGAGTGCCTTATAAGCCCCTAGTATATGGTATACTATGAATTCTCTGTTTCCAAGTGACTTGCCGTTGCCAAGGTTTGTTGGGTCCAACCTGGTCGCCGACACCGCAGCACTCGACAGACTTCGTGGGACAGCTCGATTCCAGCTCCTGGTCATCATCGGCGCCTCCTGGACCTCGTGGCTGAAGAGTCAAGACACCCGTCAACTCACCTGAAGCACCCGACATCTGTGGGCATTGGACTATTGTGCCCCTGGTCACTGGTAAGTGACCCAGACTCTGTCCCCTCTGCTTTCAGGTTCCTTCCATCCTCGATCTGGGCTTAGATCGCTTCGGACACTTCTCCTCTTCACAGCAGCAGCACTTTCTGAGCAGCTTCCATTGAAAACAGCTACGCGACCCGACACCATTTGACACCTATGCACCCGGCTTCCCTGGGTGAGGTAACTCGAGTACTCCGGTGCACCTATGGGTGTTGGCCCTAGACACCTCTAAGTCCAAAAGGCTTCGCTCATAGTCATCCTCTAAGTGTCCTTAAACTCTTAATTTCCAACCGCGACTTTCTCCATAGAAGTTAACAGCGATTCGCGGCTGTGTTCTCACACTGCACGCGTCCCCCGTGGGACCCCTGTGTCGCTACCTTGGGTGGTTCCTTGTGGTCCAAGCACTTCTACAGGGTCTAGACCTTGTGTCTAGCTCAGTCGTGGTTCTTATACTACTTTATTCGTATATGGTTTGGTACGCCCCTGGGGCCCAAACGTGTATTTGTGCTTTTACTGTTGAATACTGACTTGTAACTTAAGTACTTCGAACTCCAGTCTCATAAAGAGACTAGAGGGGTGTGTTTTATCTTAAAATACATTTTTTAAATATATACCTGGTGTGGTTGTCCTTTCATTTGATCATTCAAGAGATTATAGACTGGTAAAACAAGCTGCTTTACATTCCTTCAAGACTTAGCCTGAAGGCTGCTCTCCATAGCTACCACTGGGATAGCTTTCAATAAAGGTTGTCTTTAACCTATCACCATAAGGGGTTGTTTGGACTGATACAAGGTGCCCACTATAACTAGTGGACAGCATATATCAGGCCAACTTCTCACATTGGTGTGCAGCGTGTGGGATTCCAGCTTGCTATTGTTTTACCAGATAATGTCAATTGAATTGATCAACTGAAAACCACTAAAGGTACCTTAGGTACATATAATATCAAGTTTAGCATACAGTAAGTTCTACTGAACTTAGAGTTGTGTGTTAAGGGATAGCACACCCTTTCTACAACTCAAGAGAGTTTAGTAGGCCACACTAGTGTAGTTTGTGCAATACTCCACACCACACTAGTAATGTCTAATCATCCAGGAACCAGTGGGTCCCTGCCAGAAGCCAGTGGGCTTCTCCCCTATAAATATGAGGATCTCTCCTTTGCACAGCTTAGGGCCATATGTTCCATTAGGAAGCTGAAGACAGGCTAAAGCCTAACCACCCAGCATCTCTTAAAGATACTCAGGCTGGATGATCTCTCAGTGCCTAGTGAGCCTGATGGGGTAGGCAGAGTGGGTGGGGCAGCAGTTCAAGGTGGGCCTAGGGGTGGAAACTCCCTGACCCCACCTCTACTGATGACAATGATCAGGATCTGGTGAACCCAGCTCCCCTGGATGAGGATGAGGACGATGACAACAATGTTCCCCTCTTTGTCCCTCCAGGAAGAGTTGAAAACAGGGATAGAAGGAATAGATCTTTCTCAGGGGAGTCTGTTCAGTCTATCTCATCTGTAGGGACCTCTGTTTCTTCTCACAGAGGGAGGGAAACCTCCCAGGAGAGGAGAGAGAGACTGCTGAAGTATGAGCAAGACAAGTTCAACCTCAAAAAGCAGCAGATGGCCCTAGCTAGGGAAGCCTTAGAGCTCTACAGAGCTAGTAAAAAGGAGGGACTAGAGTCCCTTGGTGACAACAATTTCCCTAGAGCTAGGGAGAGGTCTTATGACTATAGTAAGATTGTCCCTCCCTACCAAAGTGAGGATGAAATCCACAAATGGATAACTGCCTTGGAGAGTGCCTGTAGAGTACAGACGGTCTACCAGTAGCAGTGGGCAGCACTTTTATGGCTCTCCTTTGCAGACAAATGTAGAGATAAGCTCCTCACTGTAAGAGAAGAGGATGGTGATGATTACCAGGTCTTGAAAAGTGCACTGATAGATGAGTTTGGCCTAACCACTGAACAATACAGGTTAAAGTTCAGGGATACCCAAAAGGCACAAAATCAAGACTGGGTGCACTTTGTTGACTGTGCTGCTAAGGCTCTGGAAGGTTGGTTGTTGGGCAGTAAAGTGTGTGAGTTCATAGGATTGTACAATCTGATAATGAGGGAGCAGATTCTTAATAACTGTCAAAATCAGCTGTTGCACCAGTACCTGGTAGACTCTGATCTGACCTCTCCCCAAGAATTGGGAAAGAAGGCAGACAAATGGGTCAGAACCAGGGTAAGGCAGAAGGTACAGAACCAAGGTGGTGACCCAAAGAAGTCTGACAAGGGTGGGGACAAGGGTAAAGACCAGAAGTCTTCTCAAGGGCCCCAACAATCTTCTTCAGGTGGGGATTCACAGGTTAACAAAGGGAAAGGCCAAAAGAAACAATGGTGCAAAGTCTGTAAGCAAAAGACACACTGGACCAGTGATTGCACCAAGTCCAAGAGAATACTCCAGCCCCCACCAATGTCCCTAAGGCACCTGCTCCCCTAGTGCAGTTACAATTGGTGGTGGGAATACACAGACAAAGGGTTTAGTAGGGTTGACCCTGGGTACTGAGTTGGGCTCTGGCCTAGTCAGAGAAACCACTCAGGCTGTTCTTGTCTGTGATGGGGGCATGGATATGACCCCCTCTGTGAGTCCCAGTAACTTCGGCAAGTACAGGCAACAGCCTTTAATCAGTGGAGTACAGGCTTTGGCATTCAGGGACACAGGAGCAAGTGTCACTATGGTAACAAAAGATCTTGTGGATCCTGGGCAGATTATACTTGGTGAAATGTACCAAGTGACCAATGCTAGCAATTTCAGAACAGACCATTCTCTGGCAGTTGTTAACTTCTCCTGGGGAGGGGTAACTGGCCTTAAGAAGGTTGTGGTGAGTGCAGACCTCCCAGTCGAATGCTTGCTTGGCAATGATCTAGAGACTTCAGCTTGGGCGGAAGTAGATCTCAGGACTCATGCAGAAATGCTGGGCATCCCTGCAGATGTTCACTAAGTTAGGGTGTAGAGGGTATATAGGCGCTCATATAGTATTCACACTAAATTCTACTGTGGTTTAAGAATAAACGGTGCATCCAAAAAAGGAGAGAAGACACCCTGCACTCTCCAAAACTCAATCGAGGATTGATTACAACATTCACAATTTTTTGGAGCACTCGGAATGAATACAATAAAGGAGAAACATTTAGTCAGATAATAATGCAAACAAATAAACTGAGTTCTTGTTAATCTTCTTCTTTAATTTTCAAATCCTCCAATCCCTTGTGCCAACGCGTTTCGTCGTATATGGCAATAAACCTACGACTTCCTCAGGGCTGGAAGTAATACAAAATTCAAGGTTGTAATGACAGTCAAAGTACAAATCTCATAAATCCAAGAAACCCAAAACATTGCACCCAGTGCAAAGGGCTGTTCAAAGAAAACTATTTGTGAACATTATGAGTATCAGAATAGATAATAATCTCATCTACAAATTAGTAAGAGAATGACTGATTAAACTCCATTGGCATCCAATCCAGAGTGATAAAAAATGTACATAGTTCACCAAATTTTTCAACATTGAACTCCTATAATAACTCACATTCTGCTTGATAGTATCCAGTCATTATTACTACCGTGACATAGTGGTAATCACACTCAAAACAAAAAATTAAATAACGTGCAATTTAAAATTACATAACCCATGTGACCTTAAGCTAAAGTACCTGAGTTCAGAAAGTACCTTAATATTCCTTTTATAGAAGAATCTGTAAAGTCAAGATTAGATTGCTTAGAACATAAGGCAATGGTCTTTCATGGCATCTGTTTTGATCAAAAACGACCGCACTCTCGAGAAAATAAGTCTTACCTCAATAAAGGTAATGCATTTTGGTATTTGTTGTCCGAAAAGTAAAGGTACCGCAATTAACTACAAGTATCCACAAATGAACTTCAGGTAATTAGAACGGCAGGAAACGCAATACGACAAACCTGCAAAAATTACAAAATAATATTCAGCACCACTTACTGGTAAATTGTTATTCCAGTACCAACGTTCAAAATCAAAATAGCAAATATATTATTTCCACACACTCTACCCGTGAATATCTTAAATCAGACAATTTTTTGTCACCAGTAGAGAAAAATAAAAAGATTCCACTATAAACATACCGTGATTTAGAATATTCGTTCCTATGTACTTCTAAAGACGGCGTTCATTACCGTCGTGAGTCGTGATTACAAAGTTAGGTCCCCCAAAAATCTGACACCTGTAGTAAAAATAATAATCTAAGGGGCAGATTTACTACTTCTGGCGCATCTCTGCTAATCAGCAGGGATGCGCCAGAAGAGTTGCGACGCATCTGCCCACCCGTACGCCACCACTGATGCGCCTCATTTACAATGCTCGGGGTGCTCCTATCCCTAACATGCTGCGTCAATCCTTACGCCTGCTTCAAGCAGGCGCAGGGTTTTGACGCAGCATGGCCGTAAAAGTGACAGAGTGAAATCTTGTAGATTTCACTCAGCCACTTTTCAGAGGCGTTCCTACGCCAGAAAGCCCCCCCGTGCATGAACGCCCACATGTGGCGCACGGCTTTACAACATGACGCATCTCCCTAGATACGTCACGTTGTAAATAGCCCGCAGCATGGTGCTGGCTTTGCGCCGTTGCTGCGTTACAAAAGTGACGCAAATCTGGCGTAAGGGGCTTGTAAATTTGCCCCTAAGTCTGTAGCCTTCTACTAAAACGGCTTGTTCAAAGAAATACAAAGTGTGATAAACGCGACTCCAGTACATACCTTCTCTTGCCGTGAACTCGACCCGAATACAGGTAGTCACCGAGACTTCCTGGTTCGTCATTCAAATAATATCACGCTAACACTGAAAAGGGACTAACTACAGTTTCTTTTAGTCCGCGCCATCTTTAAATGGTGAAATTAAATGTACATATCAACTAAAGTACTCGAATGAATACGCCATATTATTTATATCCAACGTAAAAAATGCCATTAATAAAGATGGACTGTTCTATAGCCACGCTTTTAGAATGATAAGTTTGAATGTACACGCCAAGTATGTTAATAAATATTCTGACATAGTTAAACCCGACAATATACACGAAAAAAAGCTCTTTGTTTTCAGTGCCATATATTGCATGTCCCGTGGACAGTTCATAGCTATAATCAGAACACCGTTCTAAAACAATTTTTTTGGGTGTTGATTCACATAACCATATGACACCATTTCCAGGCCATGCCTTAGGCCATTAATAAAGATGGACTGTTCTATAGTCAAGCTTTAAGAATTATAAATTTGAATATACACGCCAAGTATGCTAATAAATATTCCGACATAATTACACCCGACAATGTCCCGTGGACCTTATTTAATTTTTTTTTTCGAATGTGATTACCACTATGTCACGGTAGTAATAATGCCTGGATACTATCAAGCAGGATGTGAGTTATTATAGGAGTTCAATGTTGAAATATTTGGTGAACTATGTAAATTTTTTATCACTCTGGTTTGTAGATGAGATTATTATCTATTCTGATACTCATAATGTTCACAAATAGTTTTCTTTGAACAGCCCTTTGCACTGGGTGCAATGTTTTGGGTTTCTTGGATTTATAAGATTTGTACTTTGACTGTCATTACAACCTTGAATTTTGTATTACTTCCAGCCCTGAGGAAGTCGTAGGTTTATTGCCATATACGACGAAACGCGTTGGCACAAGGGATTGGAGGATTTGAAAATTA
The DNA here is from genome assembly GCF_964204655.1 of Triturus cristatus. Taxonomy (NCBI): domain Eukaryota; kingdom Metazoa; phylum Chordata; class Amphibia; order Caudata; family Salamandridae; genus Triturus; species Triturus cristatus. The sequence goes on along the minus strand of NC_140579.1, from coordinate 875,280,081 downwards.
AAGAAGAAGATTAACAAGAACTCAATTTATTTGTTTGCATTATTATCTGACTAAATGTTTCTCCTTTATTGTATTCATTTCAAGTGCTCCGAAAAATTGTGAATCCCTGCAGATGTGTTTGCTGTGACCAGGTCACAGGCCAAAATGTTTGAAACTGAACAGGCCTTGGATTCTGGAATAATGGACCAAGTGCCATCCAAGAGGAGGAGCAGAAGGGTTAAGGCAGAGCTTTCTCCCCTTACTCAGAAAGAGGATCAGTCTCTTGAGGGAGATTATCACAGTCCTGAAGAAGAAACTGTCCCAGAGGAGCTTGAGCCTGATCAGGTTGAGTTCTTGGGGACAGGGGGGCCTTCCAGGGCAGATCTGAGCCAGGTGCAGCAAAGCTGCCCCTCTCTTGAACCCCTCAGACAGCAAGCTGCTGCTGAGGCTGCTGGGAGTGCTAGTGGTACCCACAAGGTGTACTGGGATGATGGACTCCTGTACTCAGAGTGTAGAGACCCCAAGCCTGGTGCCACCAGGAGGTTGGTTATACCTCTGAAGTTCAGGGGCTTCCTATTGACCCTAGCCCATGATATCCCTTTAGCAGGTCACCTGGGCCAGAACAAGACTTGGGACAGACTTGTCCCTCACTTTCACTTGCCCCACATGTCTGAAGACACAAAGGAGTTTTGTCGCTCCTGTGTAACCAGCCAAGCCAGTGGCAAAGCAGGTGGCACTACAAAGGCCTCCCTGATACCACTACCTGTGGTGTGGGTGCCCTTTGAAAGAGTAGGGATTTACATTGTTGGTCCCATGGATCCCCAAACAGCATCTGGGCACAGGTTTATCCTGGTGGTAGCGGATCATGCCATCAGGTACCCAGAAGCTATACCCCTTAGGACCAGTACAGCACCTGTGGTGGCAAGAGCCCTGTTGGGAGTTGTTTTCAAGAGTGGGTTTTCCTAAGGAGGTGGTATCAGACAGAGGTACCAACTTCATGTCTGGATACTTAAGGGCAATGTGGAAGGAGTGTGGAGTGACTTACAAATTCACCACACCCTATCACCCACAATTCAATAGTTTAGTTGAAAGGTTCAACAAAACCTTAAAGGGCATGATTAAATGACTCCCAGAAAAGCTTATGCGAAGATGGGACATTCTCTTGCCCTGACTTTTGTTTGCATACAGGGAGGTGCCACAAAAGGGGGTTGGCTACAGCCCCTTTGAACTTTTGTTTGGTCACCCTGTCAGGGGTCCATTGTGTTTGGTGAAGGAACAATGGGAGTCACCTCTCAAGCCCCCAAAGCAAGACATAGTGGACTATGTACTTGGTCTCCGCTCCAGGATGGCTGAATACATGAAAAAGGCAACTAAAAACCTTGAGGCTAGCCAGGAACTGCAAAAAGCCTGGTATGACCAAAAGGCTATACTGACTGTTTACCAGCCAGGACAGAAAGTGTGGGTGTTGGAGCCTGTGGCCCCAGCAGCTCTCCAAGACAAGTGGAGTGGTCCTCACAATGTTGTTGAACAAAAGGGAGAGGTTACTTATTTAGTAGACCTAGTAACTCCCAGGAGTCCCCACAGGGTTCTCAATGTCAAAAGGCTAAAGCCATATGTAGACAGGGCTGACATGGGCTTGCTCATGGCTACTGATGAGGGAGAGGAGGAAGAGAGTGACCTACTCCCGACCTCCTCTCACAGAACCCTGATGATGGGTCAGTTGATAGTGCGGCCTTGGCAGGCAGCCTCACTTCCCAGCAGCAAACTGATTGCAGACAGGTGCTCAATCAGTTCAGAAACATGTTTTCTCTGACTCCCAGTCAGACTACCTGGTGCACTCATGAAGTGGACACTGGGGACAGTCTGCCTATTAAAATAGAATTTATAGGCAACCACTACCATGTCAGGGACTGTATCAGGACAGAAGTCCAGAAAATGTTGGATTTGGGAGTTAATGAACCCTCAGATAGCCCTTGGGATATTCCAGTGGTCCTTGTGCCAAAACCTCACACCAGTGGTGGGAAAAGAGAGATGAGGTTTTGTGTGGTCTACAGGGGTCTCAATGCAGTCACTAGGACTGATGCCCATCCAATTCCAAGGGCAGATGAGCTTATAGATACTTTGGCCTCAGCCAAGTACCTTAGCACATTTGACTTGACAGTTGGCTACTGGCAGATCAGACTAGCTGATGATGCAAAGCCAAAAACTGCATTTTCGACCCCCAGTGGGCACTACCAATTTGTGGTGATGCCCTTTGGTTTGAAGAATGCACCTGCCACTTTCCAAAGGTTGGTGAATACAGTTCTCATAGGTCTGGAAGCCTACAGTGCAGCTTCTCTAGATGATAGTGCTGTCTTTAGCTCCACCTGGGAGGATCACCTGGTCCACTTAAGGAATGTTTTGGAGGCCCTGCAAAAGGCAGGCCTCACTATCAAGGCCACCAAGTGCCAGATAGGGCAGAGTCAGGTTGTGTATCTCGGCCACTTTGTAGGTGGAGGCCAGGTTCAACCACTACTGAGCAAAATCCAGACCATCATGGACTGGGTGGCTCCAACTACCCAGACTCAGGTGAGAGCCTTCTTAGGCCTGACTGGGTACTATAGAAGATGTGTCAAGGGGTATGGATCAATAGTGACACCCCTGAATGACTTAACTTCTAAGAAAATGCCCAAAAAGGTTCAGTGGACAGCTAGCTGTCAAAAGGCATTTGATGACCTGAAGCAGGCCATGTGCACTGCTCCCATTCTACAGAATCCTAATTACTCCAAGAAGTTCATTGTCCAAACAGATGCATCTGAATTGGGGGTAGGGGCTGTACTGTCATAATTGAATGATGAAGGTCAGGATCAGCCAGTAGCTTTCATAAGCAGAAGGCTGACCCCTAGAGAGAAACGTTGGTCAGCCATTGAGAGGGAGGCCTTTGCTGTGGTTTGGGCTCTGAAGAAGTTGAGGCCATACTTGTTTGGTACTCACTTCCTTGTTCAGACAGACCATAAGCCCCTCGTATGGCTAAAACAAATGAAGGGTGAAAACCCCAAACTGCTTAGGTGGTCCATTTCCCTACAGGGGATGGACTTTACAGTGGAACATAGACATGGGAGTAACCATGCCAATGCAGATGGACTCTCTAGGTATTTCCACTTAGAACATGAAGACTCAACTGGTCAAGGTTAGTTTAATGTCCCAGCATTTGGGGATTTGTGTAGGAGAGTAGGATCTGCTTCACAGGGGTACCCCCATTTTTTGCTGGTGTTTCACTGTTTTTCGACCGTTGCCCTGCTAATCAGGACCCCAGCCTAGCTGCTTCCTCTCTAAAATGGTTTCCATGTACATTAGGTACATTTCTAATTGGATTCTGGAGTGCCTTATAAGCCCCTAGTATATGGTATATTATGTACCTAGGGCATAGGTACCTCAGAGGCCTACCAGGGGCTGAAGCACGTATTATGCCACCCCTGGGAAGCACTCCAAAATGACACCACAGGTCTGCTACTGCAGCCTGGGTAAGGTGGTGCTTGCACCCCTTACTGTGGTATAAGCTACCTATATCACTACCATTGCACACACACATAAAACCTATAAGTCACTCCTATGGCAGGCCTTAACAATCCTGAAGGCAGAGTGCTTGGTTTTTATGTGAGATGATGCCCCTGCATGAGCAGAGCCCCTCTGCAGCGTTCAGAGTACCTCCTCTGATGCTGTTTGTGATGCAGCCTGACCATATACTCTTAAGTGCATTATAACCTCACGGTAAATGCTAATTTTTGGACTGGCTGCACGGAAACATGTCGTGTTTGGTGTCAAACGCTTTCGAATACTACCCCCCCTTCTAGAGGGAGAGACATGTTCACACTGGTGTAACCCGGTAAAGACTTTCTACAGCCCTGGCATCACAAAATGGATTCCACTGCCACAGACACGGGTCTGGCCTCCTGCTGCTGACCAAAACTCTGGCAGAGGAGGCCTGGACAATAGGTTTCCTGTCCCAGGGAGGTGTAACCACCTCCCCAGAAAGGCAGATGTGTATTGGTGCTTTGAAGTCCTGCACTGGGGGCACACTTGGTGTCCCTGTGCATAGTCCAGTTCAAACCGGTTGCAGGGGCTACCTTCCCCTGCTCTGGCGTGAAACTGGACAAAGGAAATGGGTGTAACCACCCCTCTTTCCAAACCCACCCATAGGTGGGTCCCTAGAGTATGTCCAACCCCCAAACTTTGTATATGTATGGGAACCCAGTCCTTGCGACTTTAGATTAACCTGGACGAAACTTTGCAACATATATCCTGGACCTTCGACGTTCTACTTTAACTAGAAGACTGAAGAAATCTCCCTTGGGGTCAAGGAGTGACTCCCCTGCTTGGCAGGCACCAAAGAAGCAACTGTCCGGTCTGGAATTCTGAAGCTCCCGCCGGACGCCGAAGTCTCTGCATCCCCAGAGATGGATTTCCAGACTTCCCTGAGGCTACCCTGAGTCCACAGCAAAGCTGATTCCCGTGGCTGTCGTGGGTGACATGGAACCGTGACCCCTGGACACCGTGATCTTTTGCTGATCCATCATCTTCTTGGTCTTCCTTGAAGTTGTGCTTTGGGCTCCAAGTAGCCCCACCCTTGAGCACCTCTTGCACCGAAGATTGCTCGCCTCCACTCCATGAGTGAACCGTGGGCCAGTTTCAAGTGCGACCGCTCAAGGCTCCTTCGTGATCGCTAGCCTATTGGCTAGTAGGTCCCCATGAAGGCAACTCCTCTTCTGAATGGGCTTTCCTGGTTGCACCAGACGGGCCCCGACTTACCCTCGCTGGGTGAGTCCCCCAGACCTTGCTGGTCTGCACCGACGTCCTTTCTCTGTTTCCAAGTGACTTGCCGTTGCCAAGGTTTGTTGGGTCCAATCTGGTTGCCGACACCGCAGCACTCGACAGACTTCATGGGACAGCTCGAATCCAGCTCCTGGTCATCATCGGCGCCTCCTGGACCTCGTGGTTGAAGAGTCAAGACACCTGTTGTTAGACCTGGCACCATTGGCGTGGGTCTCCCTTCCATTTCTTGCTGTTGTCTCCTCTGATTTTGCTGGTAATAGATGCTCTGGGCGCTGTGCCACTGCCATTCAGTGCCACAGCGCGAATGCTCCCTGTGTAAAGATGACATGTGAATTGGTACATCCATGATAAGCTTATTTGGTTTGCCTGTTAGTCCCTAGTAGCGTGGCCTGTGTGTGCCCAGGGCTGGTAAACCAAATGCGGCTGGTGGGCCTGCAGCGCTGGTTTGCGCCATCCACAGAAGCAGCTTGTAAAGTGTGTCTCAGACCTGCCACTGCAGTGTCTGTGTGCAGTCTAGAACTGCCATCTTGGTTGGGAAGTGCACCCATTTCCCAGCCCCTGAACCTTCCCTTGGCATCATGTAAGCCACAACTATGGTAGGGTGCATTGTATGTGTAAGGTAGGCCATGCTCTGATGTGTGTAGCATGTCCTGGTAGTGAATTACACCCAATTTCGTTTTTCACTACTGTAAGGCTACCTGTTCTCCATAGGCCAGAATGGGAGGTTTGGCTATTACATTCTATAGTCCTAACTGACCCAAAGAACATGGTAGAAAAACAAATTTAGTATGCCTCACCTCAGATTATTAAAATACATCTTTAGTGAAGTTTATTTTTATATTTTGTGTTTGAAAATACCACTTTTAGAAAGTAGGTATTTTTCTTGCCTAAGCCTTCCAGTGTGCTCTGCTGTTATGTGTATTGGCTGTCTGGTTTTGGAGGGACAGGGCAGCCTGAGTCAGACCTGGGTTGAATAGAGAGATCTGCATTGGAGTATGGGGAGGGGTAGCTCCTGGACCTGAATAGGGCTGTGCCTGGCAAGGTGAATGATGGCTCCACTTCCCACTGTGCGTCTGATGGCAGAGCCCCTCTTTCTGAAAGGAAGGATGCAGCCTGGTAAACAAAGTGCTCCAGGGCTGGGCAGAACTGCTTCTGGCTGGGTTCAGTGACTTGTAGCTTCTGAGAACAAAGACTTTTGGGGTATAAATATCTGAGCTGAAACCCCTACAATTTGTATTGCTCCTGGACAACAAGAAGAACCTCTGTCCGTGTAACTGAAGGAATCTGCAGGAGACAACTGTCCTTGTGCTTGTGTGCTGTTTCTTGGACTGGCCTGCAGTGATTACTACTGGACTTGGAAGAAGAGGAAAAGGACTTTGAAGGAACTTTTATTTTATCTTGCTAGAGCAATTACCCAAGGGCTAGAAGAGAGCTAGCCTCCTGCTGGAGTCTCAGGCACATCAGACTCCACCACCAGCCTCCTGTTTCCTCCCAGCGAGGATTTCTATCTGCAGGTGAGGCTCCTGTGAGTTTCAGGGCCTCTAGTTCTACTGTGGAGAAGAGAGTGCTGAAAATTGTCGCCAACGCCCGTTAGTGAGCCGCCGCAGCTGAAGAGCGTAAGGAAAATCATCGCGCTGCCTCCGCTAAGTGCTCACTACCGGAGATCATCGCATCACACATTTGCGGGCTGCCAAATGCTCGCTAACCCGAAGATTATCGCATTGCATGTTTGCGGGCATCCACATGCTCGCTAACCAAAGATCATCGCATCGAGTTAATCGCTTCACGACATTGCAGCGCAGATGCCGCATCAGGATTGTCGCTCCCTCGCAGGGTGCCATTTCTTTTCATCGCAACAAGATCGCACACGCAACAGTCTCGGCGCATCATCCTCCCTTCGCGGCAAGGATTTCATCGCATCGCCGGCTTAGCGTGTAGAAGTTTGTCGCTTTGTCCTGCACACAGATCAGCGCATCATCCTCCCTTGCGGCAAGGAATCAACGCATCGCTGGTCACGCGTGAGGAAAGTCATCGCTACAACTCCTTAGCGACATTTTGGTTGCTTTGCTACAGAATCCAGGTAGTTTGTGAGTAAAAGGGTCGCAGAAACCACTGCCTTGAACTGGAACTCCTTTTTGCACACTTTGAACTATTTTTGCAGCATTTTAAGAGTAACCCTATTTTCTAGTACTGTGGCTTTTTACTGTTATTGATCTTGTGTTAAGTCTATATATAAAGATACTTATTTTTATAACTACTTCTGTGGTGTCCCTTTGTAGTGTTCTTCACTGTGTTACTGTGTATGGTCATAAATGCTTCACACACTGCCTCTGAGATAAGCCTAACTGCTCGTGCTACGTTACCACAGGGTTGAGCAGGGGTTATCAAAGGGTGTAGCCCGCTTACTCTGACTTAGGAAGAAGGGTCCCTACTTGGACAGTGGCCAGTCATTGCCAACTAGAGACCCCCATTTTTAACAGTGGTGGTCAGCGGTGAGGATCTGGACTTGCATTTATGATCGCATACAGCAATTATAGTGTACACTACTAGTGTGTGCAGACCATAACATAACCACGTACGTTTTTGGAGGTTTTGATTCTAATTTTGGTCGTTTTTGCCAGTTATTGCTACAATGGGCAAGCCCAGATCCAATGCCTCTGAGGATCTCTCCTGGGAAGAAGAGAAATTAGAAACCTACAATGCCAAGCAGCTCAAATATGTTTGCAAACACTTCACAGTCCCTATCCCAGGTCTCACTAGAAGGGAAGAGTATTACAAGGCGCTGAAGGCCTGGTTAGAAGCCAGGGATGCTCCTAGGAATATGGAAGAGCCTGTGGAGGGGGGAGAGAATGCAGGAGAGCAGCAGGATGAAGTGGTAGATTTGGTAGGAGATAAAGCAGTTTCCAGCCCGGGCACTAGTGTGTCCTCAAGGGGTCTAACTCCAGAAGAGATGGAGGACAGGGAGAGAGATAGGTGGCATAATATGGAGATGGCTAAGCTTAAAATGGATGGTCAGAGGGACCTAGAGAACAAGAAGTTAGAATTTGAAATAATGAAAGTGAATCTTGAGCATGAGAGAATATTGAGGGAGTTGGAGATTAAAGCAAAGCGTGTAGAAATTTCCCCCTCTGGTGGCAGCATACCAGTAGTGCATACGGAGAGTAGAGTGTATACCCAAAGAGGTTATTAAGGATTTCCATAAAAGGGAAGATATTGGGCAATGGTTTGCCGCTTATGAATTAGCCATGGTGTCCCACCGGGTCCCTGAGAAGGATTGGGGAGCGGGGTTGTGAGGACGCTTTGTGATTGAGGGGAGGGATACCTTGTTGGACTTGCCCCCAGAAAGTAGGATGGTTTATGACCACATGAAAGAAGCTTTGATTACCCGCTATGGTCTGACCCCTGAGATGAATAGGCAGAGATTTAGAACCTGCAAGAAGCTAGAGGGTACCACGTGGGTTGAATATGTGTCTTTTTTTTGCAGAGCAATGGAGCGCTGGGTAAAAGGTAGCAAAGTCAAAACTTTTGAGCAGCTTTATGATTTGATTACATGGGAGCATTTATCTAGTAACTGTTTTCCTGAGCTACGCCAGCACCTGATCGATTGCAAGCTTACTAACCCTAGGAAGCTTGCTGAGGAGGCTGACCGCTGGGTGAGCACCCAGGTTTGCAAGGGTCCAGTGGGAGACTTCGCCAAAGGTGGGCAGGGTCCCCTGCAGAGAAGTGGGGGGGACAGGGGTAAACCAAGGGAGTTCCACAGAGGGCCCCAAAGTAATTCCCAAGGGAACCAAGCAGTGGTGTCCCAGCCTCCCCAAAATAAGAACCCAGTGCCCCCGACAGGGAGGCCTGTTCAGAGGGGACCCCTTACTTGTTTTAAGTGTGGTCAAGTGGGCCACAGATACTTTGATCCACTGCGTCCCCAAAGGGATTCTCCTGCACCACCCCATGCACCACACCGCCAGCTTGCTAGTGTAGCCCTGGGAGGGGAGGAGATGGGTGTCCAAGGTGGGTGGGATCCCGTAGAATTGACGCTTGTCTCGCTAGGAGACTTTGAGATGGTCCCTAAGCCTGCACTGCCTGATAACACTAAAAGGTACAGGCAGTGGGTTACCATCAAGGGCCATAGAGTGGAGGCTCTAAGGGATACAGGAGCCTGTGTAACTGCTGTCAGCTCTCGGTTGGTGTCCAAAGAGCAGGTTGTTCCCCATGCATTCTACCCAGTAGTGTCCGCATACAACTCAGAGAGCCAATGTGAGGTGCTCAGGTTCCCTTTTAGTGGGGGGGGGGTCTCAGGAACTCTTCAGGTGGCTGTGAGTCCCGCCATGCCTGTAGACTGTCTGTTGGGCAATGATTTAGAGAACTCCCCATGGGCTACAGTGGAGAGGAAATCTCACTTGGAGATTTTGGGTCTGTCTGAGTGGGCGTGTGCTACCACTCAGTCCATGGCAGCCAAGGAGGGTGTTGAGAAAGATCTGGAGCCTGAGAGTATTGCCCAGGTCCCTGCCTTAGAGAGAAGGAGCAGGGGGTGCGGGAAGCCAGCCCCCTTGGTTCACACGGCCCAGGAGGGAGAAGACCCTGAGGGGGATACCCTGGAGCCTAACGGGAAGTAGAGTGCCAACCTGGGGGACCTGCCTGAGCTGACCCATTGGCAGCAGGAAGGAGGGCCCACCAGGGAGGAGTTTTGTGAGCTGGCAAAGAGTTTGCCCTTCTCTTGAGGTTATGCAGCGACAGGCTGCAGCCCAGGCAGCAGGTGACATGTCTGGTTCACATCTGATTTATTGGGAGAACAGTCTCCTGTATAGCGAGCCTAAGGCTGCTGAGCCGGGGTCAGCCCGTGTGCTGGTGGTACCCGAGTGCTTCAGAGCCTTCCTACTGGGGTTGGCTCAAGACATTCCATTGGCAGGACATATGGGGCAGACCAAGACCTTTGAGAGGCTGGGAACCCACTTTTATTGGCCCCAGATGTGCAAGAGCTCAGATACGTATTACAGAACCTGTGAGACTTGCCAGGCAAGTGGGAAGAGTGGGGGGAAGATCAAAGCCCCACTCCAGCCCTTTCCAGTTGTTAGTACCCAATTCGAGCGAGTGGGCATTGACATTGTGGGGCCTCTGGACCCCAAGACAGCCATGGGCAACAGGCACATCCTGGTCGTGGTGGACCATGCCACCCGGTACCCTGAAGCCATCCCGCTCAGGACAGTGACGGACCCCGTAGTGGGACGTGCACTGATGGGGATCTTCTCCCGCGTGGGGTTCCCCAGAGAGGTGGTGTCTGACAGGGGAACTAACTTCATCTCCCAGTATAGGAAGTCTCTGTGGAAGGAGTGTTTGGTAACTTATAAGTTCACCACTCCTTACCACCCCCAAGGTAGCGGTCTGGTTGAAAGGTTCAACCAGGCCTTGAAGGGCATGATCATGGGCCTAGAAGAGCCCCTGAGGCGTAAGTGGGACGTCCTCTTGCCATGCCTGTTGTTTGCATACCTTGAAATCCTTAGGGTTCAGTCCCTTTGAACTGCTCAATGGCCATCTGGTAAGAGGGCCTCTGAGTCTGGTCAAGGAAGGCTGGGAGCAATCTCCCAGGAAACCTCCCCAAGATGTATTTAGCTATATGTTGGCCTTCAGGAACCAGACTCAGCGTTTCAGAAAAATTGCTGAGGCAAATCTGGAAGCAAGCCAGGAGGAGATGAAATGCTGGCACGACCAGAATGCCACTCTGGTCGAGTTTCAACCTGGTCAGAATGTTTGGGTACTGGCCCCAGTGGAGCCTTGTGCGCTCCAAGATAAGTGGACCAGTTCATTTGAGGAGGTGGAGCGCAAAAGTCCAGTCACCTACTTGGTGGACTTTAAGTCTCCCTGGAACCCCTTGCGGGTCCTGCATGTGAACCGCCTGAAGCCCCACTTTGAGACGTCTGAAGTGGGCATGCTTCTTGCCACAGATGCTGGGATGGAGGAGGAGAGTGAGCCTCTTCCTGACCTCCTGTGTGCAGGGGAGAAGGATGGGTCAGTGGAGGGTGTGGTCCTCTCCACTACACTGACCCCTGAGCAGCAGAAAGATTGCCACCAGCAATTTCCTGATTTGTTTTCCCTGGTGTCACTGATTGGTGCGTCCATGAGGTAGACACCGGGAACAGTCCTCCTGTCAAGCACAAGGCTTACAGAGTGACTGACAGGGTCAGGGCCTACATTAAGAAGGAGGTCTCCAAAATGTTTGCCCTAGGGGTGATTGAGTCCTCTAGCAGCCCTTGGTCCAGCCCCGTGGTCTTGGTACCAAAAGCTGCAGCGCCTGGTGACACTCCGGAACTTAGGTTCTGTGTGGACTACCGAGGTCTCAATTCAGTCACGAGGACCGACGCGCACCCAAACCCCAGAGCTGATGAGCTCATAGATCGGTTAGGGGCTGCCCGGTACCTCAGCACATTTGATCTGACATCTGGGTACTGGCAGATCACCTTAACTGATGGGGCAAAGGAGAGGTCAGCATTCTCCACACCAGATGGGCACTACCAGTTCCGTGTGATGCCCTTTGGGATGAAGAATGCCCCTGCCACCTTTCAGAGGTTGGTCAACCAGGAATAAGGAATTTATTGTCTAGACAGACGTTTCAGAGCATGGGGTGGGGGCTGTTCTGTCACAGATGAATGAGGAGGGACTAGACCAGCCTGTAGCCTTCATCAGTAGGAGGTTACTTCCACAGGAACAGAGGTGGAGTGCAATTCAGCGTGAGGCATTTGCTGTGGTCTGGGCACTGAAGAAGCTGAGACCATATCTGTTTGGGACTCACTTCCGGGTTCAGACAGACCACAGGCCCCTCAGATGGTTGATGCAGATGAGGGGTGAGAATCCCAAGTTGTTGAGGTAGTCCATTTCCCTACAGGGTATGGACTTCACGGTGGAACATCGCCCTGGTACAGAACACGTCATTGCTGATGGTCTGTCCAGATTTTTCTGCCTTAGTGATGAGAACTTCCAAGGGGATGGGTAGTTCTCCCCACATTTCAGCTGGAGGGGACGCGTGTTAGACCTGGCACCATTGGCGTGGGTCTCCCTTCCATTTTTTGCTGGTGTCTCCTCTGTTTTTGCTGGTAATAGATGCTCTGGGCGCTGTGCCACTGCCCTTCAGTGCCACGGCGCAAATGCTCCCTGTGTAAAGATGACATGTGGACTTGGGAGGGGAGGAGGGCAGTGAGTCCGCATCAAGTGTGAGCAGCGTGTCCGTGCCGGAGACCTGTAACAGGAGACGCAGTTCGCGCAGCTCTACAGCCACAGACACACAGCGTGGTGAGGTAGAGGAGACACGTGGCAGGAGGCTGGGGGTATGTGGGAAGTGGCACTAGACATTCAGTCCCTCATCTCTGTCCATGGTGGTCTAACCATGGGCCACTTGCATTTTGCGTTTGCACTCCCATGATGCCAACAGATATGTTTTTCTCCACAATGTGTAGAAGCACTGTAATTTTTCAACTCATGTTACATCACTTTGACAAGTGCTCATGTGAAGTAAACATTAGCACTCCACAATATATTGTCATGGTTCATTCTTACCTGGCCCTGAAATGATGTTGTGTGATGTATGTCCGCCTCCTTTGACCTTCAGCTGTGTTTGGCACATATGACTGTCGGTGTTGTGCGGGTGGTTGGTCATTCCGATCGTTGTTTCTGTCCATTTCTATGGGTATCCCCCTTCTGGTTGCAATGTTGTGCAGCATGGCACATACTGCTACAATACTGCAGCAGGTCTATGGGTTATATTGCAAAGCACCACCAGTCTTATGTAAGATCCGGAAGCGACTCTTCAGGATCCCGAATGTTCTCTCAATCACATTTCTGGTGCTAATATGTGCCGCGTTGCTCCTGGGGTGTTGCTGGGTTGATGTAGGGGGTGAGGATATATTCCCGCAAGGCGTATGCACTGTCACCTACAGGGGGGAAGCAAAGGCTTAGCGGCAGTAATGCTAATACATGTGTGATACTGATGTAATGAATAGGTATGAGTATGTACCAAGCAGGAGTCCCTCTCCGAATTCACCATTGAACAGACGCCTGTGGATGCCACTGTGTCTGAATATATATGAGTTGTGTGTGCTCCCTGGAAATGGTGCCACTATGTCCGTAATTATGTGCTTGGCATTGCACACGACCTGCTCGTTGATTGAGTGATAGGTCTTCCTGTTACGGAAGATGTACTCATTGGCTGAGGGGGAACAGATGGGGACATGTGTGTAGTCAATGCATCCTATGACATGGGGGAATTGGGCCACCTGGTAGAAGTCCTGTTTGGTCTGGTCCATCTGCTGTGGGGTTGTGGGGAAGGTGATGTGGGTATGTATCATTGCCAGCACGGCATCAATGAAGTTACGGAAGAAGCGTGATAGTGCGCTTTGTGATACTCCTCCCGCTACCGCTACGACCCCCTGGAAAACTTCCAGACGCCAGTAGGTGCAGGCTGCATAGGACCTGGACGTGTGCAGGAATGGCATTGGTCCTACGTGTCTGGTGCTGCAGTAGTGGTTCCAGGTGAGCAATTAGGAGCATTATCATGGCACGATTGAGACGGTACTTGTCATATACTTCCTCCTCATTTTGACCCAGCAATGTAATGCGCACTCTGAATACCCTCTCCTGGATCCTCCTCCTGCGCTGTGCTGCTGCATTTATTCTCATCCTCCTTGCGAGCACGTAGAGGGCTGCCATTTTGTTTAAAAAAAAACAGGGTCTCCAGGCCCATTTTTGTAGGCTTTCTGATTCATTACACCTGTGGTACACTTTACCTTTTTCTTTTTTGGGGTGTGTCTGCAGCTTTACCTCCTGGTTGAGATTCCCCTTATTCTGCTCATGCTAAATAGCGAATTTGAAGGTTTTCGGTATTAGCGATTTTTGATGCATTCATTAGCGATTCTTTATTTGCTAATCGCTATTGTCAGGCGCTATTTGTGGTTTCGCTATTTCCGATTCTTTATTTTGCGATTCTTTAATGTACCGGGGTATATTTTAGCGATTCTTGAATTTTTTCGCTATTGGGGTTGATGCATTGGAATCTGTTGTTTGGCACTCGCTAACGGCTGATTTTAGCGATTCGCTATTTTTGCGAGGACAATTTTGCGTGATGCATGTGCCAGCTAATCACTTAATATAATATGCTTTCAAACTGGTTCTCATTTGCTCTATGAGTGTTAATTTTTTCTGTGGAGCATCATTAGGTCGAGCTTTTTTTGCTTATTTTAATTGGGCTCTGCGTGCTGTCTTTCAAAAAAGACAGCACTCAATTTGGCAAAGGTGGGTGCATGTCCCGCCTTTGCTCCGCCCACGGCCTAACCAGTGCGGTTACCCGCACGGGCGACATCTGTTTCCAATTATCGTGCCCAGCCACGTGCGTGATAATTGAAAACAGATGGGCTGCTCCCTCATACAAGCGTGCACACGAGCTCTCGCACACCACACGCGGACTTGTTTTTGTAACAAAGGTGAGGCACGGCGTGCCCTAGATACGGGAGAACAGTTTGATCGTCATCAAACCCAGTCTGCGCACGCGCCTCAGGTTTTCTCAGGCGACGTGCAGATGAATCATCACGGTTGCTACAGAGGCCACACAGGTTCCTACCTTCCTGGTTTCACCAGGGGTAATGGCTGAGGTTTCACGGATATGCAGAGCCATATCATCCTACCCTAAAACGTGACATCCACCATAATTTCAGCCAATCACAGAGCAGATCTACCGCGCAGGGAAGCCGGGTTCACACCAGGAGTGTCACCGCAATTATATTTTTTCCCGTATGTGGATGATCTCAAAAGCATACCACAGACATGATCTTTGTTTCTTTCATGTTATTTTTAGAAATTGTTCACATAAACACACAAAAAAGCCACAAATGTGGTGTTCGGGGCATTTGGTGTACATATAATTTGTATACTCTATTAGTTAAATGGGCATCACAACGACTAAAAGAAATAACACATTTAAAATAAGAGACAAAAACACAGATCGTGTGTTTTTTTTTCCGCCTGATTTCCTTTAGCCGTGAAGTTGTTGCTTTGTTTTCAGCCTCAGCTGATCTCCCCCCACCATCCTCCCCCCATGTGTGGCAGCCCAGGCTGAGACAGCTTCCGGGGCACACACACAGCCGCTTCCGAGTACTTCACAGGTCTTTAAAAGACCATTTGCTTGTAAATGAGGAGTTGGTTTTTTTTCGCCCCTTTTTAGAGACCCTGCATCTCCACTCTGCCTATTGCTGGAATAATCCCCCCCACCCAATTTGGCTCTAGTTGCACTTCTGTCCCGACGTGAGTGCTGGTGTTTACCTTAAAACGAGCTTCTTGTCTATTTCTCTTCATTGGGTTGACTTTCCTTTGAGCGCGCTACTGGGCATAATCCCTGCTATTCCCTTTTCAAATCTTCTCTTTGGGCTCTTTTTCACTTCTATTATAATGTGATTTGATGATTGTTTTAAGAACCCTGAACTGTTTCTTGGAGTCGCAATTCTAGAGTTGCATATTTAGGAACCCTGTTAGTTATTTCATTATGATGCAGCACCAGACTTCTTTAACTAACTTAGTTCTCTGCATGTCTGTAATTCTGTCTGCCTGTGTATCTGCGTGTTTCAGTGAGATTGTGAATGAATGTGTGTGGTTGCGAGCGTGTGCGGCTGCCTCTCTGCGTGTGTGCCTGCCTCTGTGTGTTTGCGTGTGGAGGAGGCTGTGTAACTGCCAAATGGTCCTCTCAGAGCACAGCCGCGGGACCTTCCTTTGTGGTTCCAAATCTGGAGCACACAGCACCCGGGGCTGCCAACGCCGACCTCCTTGTGCAATAAGTTGTAATATTTTCATCAAAAAGCCTGAGCAGCTGTTTGATGTACGTTCAGTTTGTGGTGCCTTGTTTACCCTCCCCCCCTCCAATAGCTCAAGCAAAACACTTAAAAGGTCCCAAAGGCGAGACCTATTGGCTATGTCAATGCTTGTTTTTGTTGCTCTAGCCCCGCCCCCACCGTTGCGGCCCTCGGCCACAACCCACACTGTAAATTTGGCCCCCAAGAGAAAGTTTGTGAGTACCTATGATTTAAACTGTAGGTCTTTAAACAACATAAAAACATGGCACACTAAATAAATATATTAAAATCATTACATTACAAATCTTCAACAACACCATTGCAATAGTCTGATTTCCTCCTACTTCCTTTCAATTTACACAGTATTTCATACATAATTCATAGACATACCTATAAATAAACATAATATTCTAAAATCAATAAAATTATATTCTAAGATGTATTTCTAAACATAAGTATCAGGTAAAAAAAATATTTAAGATCAATAACTATCCTAACTCCTGGCCTATCTTTTAACCATCCATTTCTTTTTCCAAGAAATACCTTTTTACCACCCCCATATACTTTTCAATGGCTATTGCTATATCAAGGTTCAGCATATCAATAAGAAGTTCAATTGCTTGGGAATGCAAAGTGACAGGAAAACTGGGCCTAACCACTTCCGCTCACACCTCAGGGTGACGGTCTAGTGGTTTACGGCCTCATACTACTTAATTCGAATGCCGCCGCTGACGCGCAGCGGTTTCCCTGAATGAGTTCATGCGGGGAGCCCTGAGAAGGCGCAAAACCACTGAAGGACTTTTTAATTATTTTTCATTATTTGACTGTAGGATAGTAGGATCTGCTTCACAGGGGTACACCCACTTTTTGCTGGTGTTTCACTGTTTTTCGACCATAGTCTGGCTGTGGCCCTGCTAATCAGGAGCCCAGCCTAGCTGCTTCCTCTCTAAAATGGTTTCCATGTACATTAGGTACATTTCTAATTGGATTCTGGAGTGCCTTATAAGCCCCTAGTATATGGTATACTATGAATTCTCTGTTTCCAAGTGACTTGCCGTTGCCAAGGTTTGTTGGGTCCAACCTGGTCGCCGACACCGCAGCACTCGACAGACTTCGTGGGACAGCTCGATTCCAGCTCCTGGTCATCATCGGCGCCTCCTGGACCTCGTTGCTAAAGAGTCAAGACACCCGTCAACTCACCTGAAGCACCCGACATCTGTGGGCATTGGACTATTGTGCCCCTGGTCACTGGTAAGTGACCCAGACTCTGTCCCCTCTGCTTTCAGGTTCCTTCCATCCTCGATCTGGGCTTGGATCGCTTCGGACACTTCTCCTCTTCACAGCAGCAGCACTTTCTGAGCAGCTTCCATTGAAAACAGCTACGCGCCCCGACACCATTTGACACCTATGCACCCGGCTTCCCTGGGTGAGGTAACTCGAGTACTCCGGTGCACCTATGGGTGTTGGCCCTAGACACCTCTAAGTCCAAAAGGGTTCGCTCATAGTCATCCTCTAAGTGTCCTTAAACTCTTAATTTCCAACCGCGACTTTCTCCATAGAAGTTAACAGCGATTCGCGGCTGTGTTCTCACACTGAACGCGTCCCCCGTGGGACCCCTGTGTCACTACCTTGGGTGGTTCCTTGTGGTCCAAGCACTTCTACAGGCTCTAGACCTTGTGTCTAGCTCAGTCGTGGTTCTTATACTACTTTATTGGTATATGGTTTGGTACGCCCCTGGGGCCCAAACGTGTATTTGTGCTCTTACTGTTGAATACTGACTTGTAACTTAAGTACTTCGAACTCCAGTCTCATAAAGAGACTAGAGGGGTGTGTTTTATCTTAAAATACATTTTTTAAATATATACCTGGTGTGGTTGTCTTTTCATTTGATCATTCAAGAGATTAAAGACTGGTAAAACAAGCTGCTTTACATTCCTTCAAGACTTAGCCTGAAGGCTGCTCTCCATAGCTACAACTGGGATAGCTTTCAATAAAGGTTGTCTTTAACCTATCACCATAAGGGGTTGTTTGGACTGATACAAGGTGCCCACTATAACTAGTGGACAGCATATATCAGGCCAACTTCTCACATTGGTGTGCAGCGTGTGGGATTCCAGCTTGCTATTGTTTTACCAGATAATGTCAATTGAATTGATCAACTGAAAACCACTAAAGGTACCTTAGGTACATATAATATCAAGTTTAGTATACAGTAAGTTCTACTGAACTTAGAGTTGTGTGTTAAGGGATAGCACACCCTTTCTACAACTCAAGAGAGTTTAGTAGGCCACACTAGTGTAGTTAGTGCAATACTCCACACCACACTAGTAATGTCTAATCATCCAGGAACCAGTGGGTCCCTGCCCGAAGCCAGTGGGCTTCTCCCCTATAAATATGAGGATCTCTCCTTTGCACAGCTTAGGGCCTTATGTTCCATTAGGAAGCTGAAGACAGGCAAAAGCGCAACCACCCAGCATCTCGTAAAGATACTCAGGCTGGATGATCTCTCAGGGCCTAGTGAGCCTGATGGGGTAGGCAGAGTGGGTGGGGCAGCAGTTCAAGGTGGGCCTAGGGGTGGAAACTCCCTGACCCCACCTCTACTGATGACAATGATCAGGATCTGGTGAACCCAGCTCCCCTGGATGAGGATGAGGACGATGACAACAATGTTCCCCTCTTTGTCCCTCCAGGAAGAGTTGAAAACAGGGATAGAAGGAATAGATCTTTCTCAGGGGAGTCTGTTCAGTCTATCTCATCTGTAGGGACCTCTGTTTCTTCTCACAGAGGGAGGGAAACCTCCCAGGAGAGGAGAGAGAGACTGCTGAAGTATGAGCAAGACAAGTTCAACCTCAGAAAGCAGCAGATGGCCCTAGCTAGGGAAGCCTTAGAGCTCTACAGAGCTAGTAAAAAGGAGGGACTAGAGTCCCTTGGTGGCAACAATTTCCCTAGAGTTGGGGAGAGGTCTTATGACTATAGTAAGATTGTCCCTCCGTACCAGAGTGAGGATGAAATCCACAAACGGATAACTGCCTTGGAGAGTGCCGGTAAAGTACAGACGGTCTCCCAGTAGCAGTGGGCAGCACTCTTATGGCTCTCCTTTGCAGACAAAGGTAGAGATAAGCTCCCCACTGTAAGAGAAGAGGATGCTGATGATTACCAGGTCTTGAAAAGTGCACTGATAGATGAGTTTGGCCTAACCACTGAACAATACAGGTTAAGGTTCAGGGATACCCAAAAGGCACAAAATCAAGACTGGGTGCACTTTGTTGACTGTGCTGCTAAGGCTCTGGAAGGTTGGTTGTTGGGCAGTAAAGTGTGTGACTTCATAGGATTGTACAATCTGATAATGAGGGAGCAGATTCTTAATAACTGTCAAAATCAGCTGTTGCACCAGTACCTGGTAGACTCTGATCTGACCTCTCCCCAAGAATTGGGAAAGAAGGCAGACAAATGGGTCAGAACCAGGGTAAGGCAGAAGGTACAGAACCAAGGTGGTGACCCAAAGAAGTCTGACAAGGGTGGGGACAAGGGTAAAGACCAGAAGTCTTCTCAAGGGCCCCAACAATCTTCTTCAGGTGGGGATTCACAGGCTAACAAAGGGAAAGCCCAAAAGAAACAATGGTGCAAAGTCTGTAAGCAAAAGACACACTGGACCAGTGATTGCACCAAGTCCAAGGAGAATACTCCAGCCCCACCAAAGTCCCTAAGGCACCTGCTCCCCTAGTGCAGTTACAATTGGTGGTGGGAATACACAGACAAAGGGTTTAGTAGGGTTGACCCTGGGTACTGAGTTGGGCTCTGGCCTAGTCAGAGAAACCACTCAGGCTGTTCTTGTCTGTGATGGGGACATGGATATGACCCCCTCTGTGAGTCCCAGTAACTTGGGCAAGTACAGGCAACAGCCTTTAATCAATGGAGTACAGGCTTTGGCATTCAGGGACACAGGAGCAAGTGTCACTATGGTAACAAAAGATCTTGTGGATCCTGGGCAGATTATACTTGGTGAAATGTACCAAGTGACCAATGCTAGCAATTTCAGAACAGACCATTCTCTGGCAGTTGTTAACTTCTCCTGGGGAGGGGTAACTGGCCTTAAGAAGGTTGTGGTGAGTGCAGACCTCCCAGTCGAATGCTTGCTTGGCAATGATCTAGAGACTTCAGCTTGGGTGGAAGTAGATCTCAGGACTCATGCAGAAATGCTGGGCATCCCTGCAGATGTTCACTAAGTTAGGGTGTAGAGGGTATATAGGCTCTCATATAGTATTCACACTAAATTCTACTGTGGTTTAAGAATAAACGGTGCATCCAAAAAAGGAGAGAAGACACCCTGCACTCTCCAAAACTCAATCGAGGATTGATTACAACATTCACAATTTTTTGGAGCACTCGGAATGAATACAATAAAGGAGAAACAGTTAGTCAGATAATAATGCAAACAAATAAACTGAGTTCTTGTTAATCTTCTTCTTTAATTTTCAAATCCTCCAATCCCTTGTGCCAACGCGTTTCGTCGTATATGGCAATAAACCTACGACTTCCTCAGGGCTGGAAGTAATACAAAATTCAAGGTTGTAATGACAGTCAAAGTACAAATCTCATAAATCCAAGAAACCCAAAACATTGCACCCAGTGCAAAGGGCTGTTAAATGAAAACTATTTGTGAACATTATGAGTATCAGAATAGATAATAATCTCATCTACAAATTAGTAAGAGAATGACTGATTAAACTCCATTGGCATCCAATCCAGAGTGATAAAAAATGTACATAGTTCACCAAATTTTTCAACATTGAACTCCTATAATAACTCACATTCTGCTTTATAGTATCCCGTCATTATTACTACCGTGACATAGTGGTAATCACACTCAAAACAAAAAATTAAATAAGGTGCAATTTAAAATTACATAACCCATGTGACCTTAAGCTAAAGTACCTGAGTTCAGAAAGTACCTTAATATTCCTTTTATAGAAGAATCTATAAAGTCAAGATTAGATTGCTTAGAACATAAGGCAATGGTCTTTCATGGCATCTGTTTTGATCAAAAACGACCGCACTCTCGAGAAAATAAGTCTTACCTCAATAAAGGTAATGCATTTTGGTATTTGTTGTCCGAAAAGTAAAGGTTCCGCAATTAACTACAAGTATCCACAATAGAACTTCAGGTATTTAGAACGGCAGGAAACGCAATACGACAAACCTGCAAAAATTACAAAATAATATTCAGCACCACTTACTGGTAAGTTGTTATTCCAGTACCAACGTTCAAAATCAAAATAGCAAATAAATTATTTCCACACACTCTACCCATGAATATCTTAAATCAGACAATTTTTTGTCACCAGTAGAGAAAAATAAAAAGATTCCACTATAAACATACCGTGATTGAGAATATTAGTTCCTATGTACTTCTAAAGACTGCGTTCATTACCGTCGTGAGTCGTGATTACAAAGTTAGGTCCCCCAAAAATCTGACACCTGTAGTAAAAATAATAATCTAAGGGGCAGATTTACTACTTCTGGCGTATCTCTGCTAATCAGCAGGGATGCGCCAGAAGAGTTGCGACGCATCTGCCCACCCGTACGCCACCACTGATGCACCGCATTTACAATGCTCGGGGTGCCCCTATCCCTAACATGCTGCGTCAATCCTTACGCCTGCTTCAAGCAGGCGCAGGGTTTTGACGCAGCATGGCCGTAAAAGTGACAGAGTGAAATCTTGTAGATTTCACTCAGCCACTTTTCGGAGGCGTTCCTGCGCCAGAAAGCCCCCCCCGTGCATGAACGCCCACATGTGGTGCACGGCTTTACAACGTGACGCATCTCCCTAGATACGTCACGTTGTAAATAGCCCGCAGCATGGTGCTGGCTTTGCGCCATTGCTGCGTAACAAAAGTGACGCAACGGCGGCACAAATCTGGCATAAGGGGCTTGTAAATTTGCACCTAAGTCGATAGCCTTCTACTAAAATGGCTTGTTCAAAGAAATACAAAGTGTGATAAACGCGACTCCAGTACATACCTTCTCCTGCCGTGAACTCGACCCGAATACAGGTAGTCACCGAGACTTCCTGGTTCGTCATTCAAATAATATCACGCTAACACTGAAAAGGGACTAACTACAGTTTCTTTTAGTCCGCGCCATCTTTAAATGGTGAAATTAAATGTACATATCAACTAAAGTACTCGAATGAATACGCCATATTATTTATATCCGAAGTAAAAAATGCCATTAATAAAGATGGACTGTTCTATAGCCACGCTTTTAGAATGATAAGTTTGAATGTACACGCCAAGTATGTTAATAAATATTCTGACATAGTTAAACCCGACAATATACACGAAAATAAGCTCTTTGTTTTCAGTGGCTTTATATTGCATGTCCCGTGGACAGTTCATAGCTATATTCAGAACACCGTTCTAAAACAATTTTTTTGGGTGTTGATTCACATAACCATATGACACCATTACCAGGCCATGCCTTAGGCCATTAATAAAGATGGACTGTTCTATAGTCACGCTTTAAGAATGATAAATTTGAATATACACGCCAAGTATGCTAATAAATATTCCGACATAATTACACCCGACAATGTCCCGTGGACCTTATTTAATTTTTTTTTTCGAATGTGATTACCACTATGTCACGGTAGTAATAATGACTGGATACTATCAAGCAGGATGTGAGTTATTATAGGAGTTCAATGTTGAAATATTTGGTGAACTATGTAAATTTTTTATCACTCTGGTTTGTAGATGAGATTATTATCTATTCTGATAATCATAATATTCACAAATAGTTTTCTTTGAACAGCCCTTTGCACTGGGTGCAATGTTTTGGGTTTCTTGGATTTATAAGATTTGTACTTTGACTGTCATTACAACCTTGAATTTTGTATTACTTCCAGCCCTGAGGAAGTCGTAGGTTTATTGCCATATACGACGAAACGCGTTGGCACAAGGGATTGGAGGATTTGAAAATTAAAGAAGAAGATTAACAAGAACTCAATTTATTTGTTTGCATTATTATCTGACTAAATGTTTCTCCTTTATTGTATTCATTTCAAGTGCTCCGAAAAATTGTGAATCCCTGCAGATGTGTTTGCTGTGACCAGGTCACAGGCCAAAATGTCTGAAACTGAACAGGCCTTGGATTCTGGAATAATGGACCAAGTGCCATCCAAGAGGAGGAGCAGAAGGGTTAAGGCAGAGCTTTCTCCCCTTACTCAGAAGGAGGATCAGTCTCTTGAGGGAGATTATCACAGTCCTGAAGAAGAAACTGTCCCAGAGGAGCTTGAGCCTGATCAGGTTGAGTTCTTGGGGACAGGGGGGCCTTCCAGGGCAGATCTGAGCCAGGTGCAGCAGAGCTGCCCCTCTCTTGAACCCCTCAGACAGCAAGCTGCTGCTGAGGCTGCTGGGAGTGCTAGTGGTACCCACAAGGTGTACTGGGATGATGGACTCCTGTACTCAGAGTGTAGAGACCTCAAGCCTGGTGCCACCAGGAGGTTGGTTATACCTCTGAAGTTCAGGGGCTTCCTATTGACCCTAGCCCATGATATCCCTTTAGCAGGTCACCTGGGCCAGAACAAGACTTGGGACAGACTTGTCCCTCACTTTCACTTGCCCCACATGTCTGAAGACACAAAGGAGTTTTGTCGCTCCTGTGTAACCAGCCAAGCCAGTGGCAAAGCAGGTGGCACTACAAAGGCCTCCCTGATACCACTACCTGTGGTGTGGGTGCCCTTTGAAAGAGTAGGGATTTACATTGTTGGTCCCATGGATCCCCAAACAGCATCTGGGCACAGGTTTATCCTGGTGGTAGCGGATCATGCCATCAGGTACCCAGAAGCTATACCCCTTAGGACCAGTACAGCACCTGTGGTGGCAAGAGCCCTGTTGGGAGTTGTTTTCAAGAGTGGGTTTTCCTAAGGAGGTGGTATCAGACAGAGGTACCAACTTCATGTCTGGATACTTAAGGGCAATGTGGAAGGAGTGTGGAGTGACTTAAAAATTCACCACACCCTATCACCCACAATGCAATGGTTTAGTTGAAAGGTTCAACCAAACCTTAAAGGGCATGATTAAATGACTCCCAGAAAAGCTTAGGCGAAGATGGGGCATTCTCTTGCCCTGCCTTTTGTTTGCATACAGGGAGGTGCCACAAAAGGGGGTTGGCTACAGCCCCTTTGAACTTTTGTTTGGTCACCCTGTCAGGGGTCCATTGTGTTTGGTGAAGGAACAATGGGAGTCACCTCTCAAGCCCCCAAAGCAAGACATAGTGGACTATGTACTTGGTCTCAGCTCCAGGGTGGCTGAATACATGATAAAGGCAACTAAAAACCTTGAGGCTAGCCAGGAACTGCAAAAAGCCTGGTATGACCAAAAGGCTATACTGACTGTTTACCAGCCAGGACAGAAAGTGTGGGTGTTGGAGCCTGTGGCCCCAGCAGCTCTCCAAGACAAGTGGAGTGGTCCTCACACTGTTGTTGAACAGAAGGGAGAGGTTACTTATTTAGTAGACCTAGGAACTCCCAGGAGTCCTCACAGGGTTCTCCATGTCAAAAGGCTAAAGCCATATATAGACAGGGCTGACATGGGCTTGCTCATGGCTACTGATGAGGGAGAGGAGGAAGAGAGTGACCTACTCCCCGACCTCCTCTCACAGAACCCTGATGATGGGTCAGTTGATGGTGCGGCCTTGGCAGGCAGCCTCACTGCCCAGCAGCAAACTGATTGCAGACAGGTGCTCAATCAGTTCAGAAACATGTTTTCTCTGACTCCCAGTCAGACTACCTGGTGCACTCATGAAGTGGACACTGGGGACAGTCTGCCTATTAAAAATAAGATTTATAGGCAACCACTACCATTTCAGGGACTGTATCAGGACAGAAGTCCAGAAAATGTTGGATTTGGGAGTTATTGAACCCTCAGATAGCCCTTGGGCTATTCCAGTGGTCCTTGTGCCAAAACCTCACACCAGTGGTGGGAAAAGAGAGATGAGGTTTTGTGTGGACTACAGGGGTCCCAATGCAGTCCCTAGGACTGATGCCCATCCAATTCCAAGGGCAGATGAGCTTATAGATACTTTGGCCTCAGCCAAGTACCTTAGCACATTTGACTTGACAGTTGGCTACTGGCAGATCAGACTAGCTGATGATGCAAAGCCAAAAACTGCATTTTCGACCCCCAGTGGGCACTACCAATTTGTGGTGATGCCCTTTGGTTTGAAGAATGCACCTGCCACTTTCCAAAGGTTGGTGAATACAGTTCTCATAGGTCTGGAAGCCTACAGTGCAGCTTCTCTAGATGATAGTGCTGTCTTTAGCTCCACGTGGGAGGATCACCTGGTCCACTTAAGGAATGTTTTGGAGGCCCTGCAAAAGGCAGGCCTCACTATCAAGGCCACCAAGTGCCAGATAGGGCAGAGTCAGGTTGTGTACCTAGGCCACCTTGTAGGTGGAGGCCAGGTTCAACCACTACAGAGCAAAATCCAGACCATCATGGACTGGGTGGCTCCAACTACCCAGACTCAGGTGAGAGCCTTCTTAGGCCTGACTGGGTACTATAGGAGATGTGTCAAGGGGTATGGATCAATAGTGACACCCCTGAATGACTTAACTTCTAAGAAAATGCCCCAAAAGGTTCAGTGGACAGCTAGCTGTCAAAAGGCATTTGATGACCTGAAGCAGGCCATGTGCACTGCTCCCATTCTACAGAATCCTAATTACTCCAAGAAGTTCATTGTCCAAACAGATGCATCTGAATTGGGGGTAGGGGCTGTACTGTCACAATTGAATGATGAAGGTCAGGATCAGCCAGTAGCTTTCATAAGCAGAAGGCTGACCCCTAGAGAGAAACGTTGGTCAGCCATTGAGAGGGAGGCCTTTGCTGTGGTTTGGGCTCTGAAGAAGTTGAGGCCATACTTGTTTGGTACTCACTTCCTTGTTCAGACAGACCATAAGCCCCTCATATGGCTAAAACAAAGGAAGGGTGAAAACCCCAAACTGCTTAGGTGGTCCATTTCCCGACAGGGGATGGACTTTACAGTGGAACATAGACATGGGAGTAACCATGCCAATGCAGATGGACTCTCTAGGTATTTCCACTTAGAACATGAAGACTCAACTGGTCAAGGTTAGTTTAATGTCCCAGCATTTGGGGATTTGTGTAGGAGAGTAGGATCTGCTTCACAGGGGTACCCCCATTTTTTGCTGGTGTTTCACTGTTTTTCGACCTTAGTCTGGCTGTTGCCCTGCTATTCAGGACCCCAGCCTAGCTGCTTCCTCTCTAAAATGGTTTCCATGTACATTAGGTACATTTCTAATTAGATTCTGGAGTGCCTTATAAGCCCCTAGTATATGGTATATTATGTACCTAGGGCATAGGTACCTCAGAGGCCTACCAGGGGCTGAAGCATGTATTATGCCACCCCTGGGAAGCACTCCAAAATGACACCACAGGTCTGCTACTGCAGCCTGGGTAAGGTGGTGCTTGCACCCCTTACTGTGGTATAGGCTACCTATATCACTACCATTGCACACACATATAAAACCTATAAGTCACTCCTATGGCAGGCCTTAACAATCCTGAAGGCAGAGTGCTTGGTTTTTATGTGAGAGGATGCCCCTGCATGAGCAGAGCCCCTCTGCAGCGTTCAGTGTACATCCTCTGATGCTGTTTGTGATGCAGCCTGACCATATACTCTTAAGTGCATTGTAACCTCATGGTAAATGCTAATTTTTGGACTGGCTGCACGGAAACATGTCGTGTTTGGTGTCAAACGCTTTCGAATACTACCCCGCCAGTTCTGGCGGCGAGGGTAACATTCCACCCTTCTAGAGGGAGAGACATGTTCACACTGGTGTAACCCGGTAAAGACTTTCTACAGCCCTGGCATCACAAAATGGATTCCACTGCCACAGACACGGGCCTGGCCTCCTGCTGCTGACCAAAACTCTGGCAGGGGAGGCCTGGACAATAGGTTTCCTGTCCCAGGGAGGTGTAACCACCTCCCCAGAAAGGCAGATGTGTATTGGTGCTTTGAAGTCCTGCACTGGGGGCACACTTGTTGTCCCTGTGCATAGTCCAGTTCAAACCGGTTGCAGGGGCTACCTTCCCCTGCTCTGGCGTGAAACTGGACAAAGGAAATGGGTGTAACCACCCCTCTTTCCAAACCCTCCCATAGGTGGGTCCCTAGAGTATGTCCAACCCCCAAACTTTGTATATGTATGGGAACCCAGTCCTTGCGACTTTAGATTAACCTGGACGAAACTTTGCAACATATATCCTGGACCTTCGATGTTCTACTTTAACTAGAAGACTGAAGAAATTTCCCTTGGGGTCAAGGAGTGACTCCCCTGCTTGGCAGGCACCAAAGAAGCAACTGTCCGGTCTGGAATTCTGAAGCTCCCGCCGGACGCCGAAGTCTCTGCATCCCCAGAGATGGATTTCCAGACTTCCCTGAGGCTACCCTGAGTCCACAGCAAAGCTGATTCCCGTGGCTGTCGTGGGTGACGTGGAACCGTGACCCCTGGACACCGTGATCTTTTGCTGATCCATCATCTTCTTGGTCTTCCTTGAAGTTGTGCTTTGGGCTCCGAGTAGCCCCACCCTTGAGCACCTCTTGCACCGAAGATTGCTCGCCTCCACTCCATGAGTGAACCGTGGGCCAGTTTCAAGTGCGACCGCTCAAGGCTCCTTCGCGATCGCTAGCCCATTGGCTAGTAGGTCCCCATGAAGGCAACTCCTCTTCTGATTGGGCTTTCCTGGTTTCACCAGACGGGCCCCGACTTACCCTCGCTGGGTGAGTCCCCCAGACCTTGCTGGTCTGCACTGACGTCCTTTCTCTGTTTCCAAGTGACTTGCCGTTGCCAAGGTTTGTTGGGTCCAATCTGGTTGCCGACACCGCAGCACTCGACAGACTTCATGGGACAGCTCGAATCCAGCTCCTGGTCATCATCGGCGCCTCCTGGACCTCGTGGTTGAAGAGTCAAGACACCTGTTGTTAGACCTGGCACCATTGGCGTGGGTCTCCCTTCGAATTCTTGCTGTTGTCTCCTCTGATTTTGCTGGTAATAGATGCTCTGGGCGCTGTGCCACTGCCATTCAGTGCCACGGCGCGAATGCTCCCTGTGTAAAGAAGACATGTGAATTGGTACATCCATGATTAGCTTATTTGGTTTGCCTGTTAGTCCCTAGTAGCGTGGCCTGTGTGTGCTCAGGGCTGGTAAACCAAATGCGGCTGGTGGGCCTGCAGCGCTGGTTTGCGCCACCCACAGAAGCAGCTTGTAAAGTGTGTCTCAGACCTGCCACTGCAGTGTCTGTGTGCAGTCTAGAACTGCCATCTTGGTTGTGAAGTGCACCCACTTCCCAGCCCCTGAACCTTCCCTTGGCATCATGTAAGCCACAACTATGGTAGGATGCATTGTATGTGTAAGGTAGGCCGTGCTCTGATGTGTGTAGCATGTCCTGGTAGTGAATTACACCCAATTTCGTTTTTCGCTACTGTAAGGCTACCTGTTCTCCATAGGCCAGAATGGGAGGTTTGGCTATTACATTCTATAGTCCTAACTGACCCAAAGAACATGGTAGAAAAACAAATTTAGTATGCCTGACCTCAGAATATTAAAATACATCTTTAGTGAAGTTTATTTGTATATTTTGTGTTTGAAAATACCACTTTTAGAAAGTAGATATTTTTCTTGCCTAAGCCTTCCAGTGTGCTCTGCTGTTATGTGTATTGGCTGTCTGGTTTTGGAGGGACAGGGCAACCTGAGTCAGACCTGGGTTGAATAGAGAGATCTGCATTGGAGTATGGGGAGGGGTAGCTCCTGGACCTGAATAGGGCTGTGCCTGGCAAGGTGAAAGATGGCTCCACTTCCCACTGTGCGTCTGATGGCAGAGCCCCTCTTTCTGAAAGGAAGGATGCAGCCTGGTAAACAAAGTGCTCCAGGGCTGGGCAGAACTGCTTCTGGCTGGGTTCAGTGACTTTGTAGCTTCTGAGAACAACGACTTTTGGGGTATAAATATCTGTGCTGAAACCCCTACAATTTGTATTGCTCCTGGACAACAAGAAGAACCTCTGTCCGTGTAACTGAAGGAATCTGCAGGAGACAACTGTCCTTGTGCTTGTGTGCTGTTTCTTGGACTGGCCTGCAGTGATTACTACTGGACTTGGAAGAAGAGGAAAAGGACTTTGAAGGAACTTTTATTTTATCTTGCTAGAGGAATCACCCAAGGGCTAGAGGAGAGCTAGCCTCCTGCTGGAGTCTCAGGCACATCAGACTCCACCACCAGCCTCCTGTTTCCTCCCAGCGAGGATTTCTATCTGCAGGTGAGGCTCCTGTGAGTTTCAGGGCCTCTAGTTCTACTGTGGAGAAGAGAGTGCTGAAAATCGTCGCTAACGCCCGTTAGCGAGCCGCCGCAGCTGAAGAGGGTAAGGAAAATCATCGCGCTGCCTCCGCTGAGTGCTCACTACCGGAGATCATCGCATCACACATTTGCGGGCTGCCAAATGCACGCTAACCCAAAGATTATCGCATTGCATGTTTGCGGGCATCCAAGTGCTCGCTAACCAAAGATCATCGCATCGAGTTAATCGCTTCACGACATTGGAGCGCGGACGCCGCATCAGGATTGTCGCTCCCTCGCAGGGTGCCATTTCTTTTCATCGCAACAAGATCGCACACGCAACAGGCTCGGCGCATCATCCTCCCTTCGCGGCAAGGATTTCATCGCATCGCCGGCTTAGCGTGTTGAAGTTTGTCGCTTTGTCCTGCACACAGATCAGCGCATCATCCTCCCTTGCGGCAAGGATTCAACGCATCGCTGGTCAAGCGTGAGGAAAGTCATCGCTACAACTCCTTAGCGACATTTTGGTTGCTTTGCTACAGAATCCAGGTAGTTTGTGAGTAAAAGGGTCGCAGAAACCACTGCCTCGAACTGGAACTCCTCTTTGCACACTTTGAACTATTTTTGCAGCATTTTAAGAGTAACCCTATTTTCCAGTATTGTGGCTTTTTACTGTTATTGGTCTTGTGTTAAGTCTATATATAAAGATACTTATTTTTTATAACTACTTCTGTGGTGTCTCTTTGTAGTGTTCTTCAGTGTGTTACTGTGTATAGTCATAAATGCTTCACACACTGCCTCTGAGATAAGCCAAACTGCTCGTGCTACGTTACCACAGGGTTGAGCAGGGGTTATCAAAGGGTGTAGCCCGCTTACTCTGACTTAGGAAGAAGGGTCCCTACTTGGACAGTGGCCAGCCATTGCCAACTAGAGACCCCCATTTTTAACATTGGTGGTCAGCGGTGAGGATCTGGACTTGCATTTATGATCGCATACAGCAATTATAGTGTACACTACTAGTGTGTGCAGACCATAACATAACCACGTACGTTTTTGGAGGTTTTGATTCTATTTTTGGTCGTTTTTGCCAGTTATTGCTACAATGGGCAAGCCCAGATCCAATGCCTCTGATGATCTCTCCTGGGAAGAAGAGAAATTAGAAACCTACAATGCCAAGCAGCTCAAATATTTTTGCAAACGCTTCACAGTCCCTATCCCAGGTCTCACTAGAAGGGAAGAGTATTACAAGGCGCTGAAGGCGTGGTTAGAAGCCAGGGATGCTCCTAGGAATATGGAAGAGCCTGTGGAAGGGGGAGAGAATGCAGGAGAGCAGCAGGATGAAGTGGTAGATTTGGTAGGAGATAAAGCAGTTTCCAGCCCGGGCACTAGTGTGTCCTCAAGGGGTCTAACTCCAGAAGAGATGGAGGACAGGGAGAGAGATAGGCGGCATAATATGGAGATGGCTAAGCTTAAAATGGATGGTCAGAGGGACCTAGAGAACAAGAAGTTAGAATTTGAAATAATGAAAGTGAATCTTGAGCATGAGAGAATATTGAGGGAGTTGGAGATTAAAGCAAAGCGTGTAGAAATTTCCCCCTCAGGTGGCAGCATACCAGTAGTGCATACGGAGAGTAGAGTGTATACCCAAAGAGGTTATTAAGGATTTCCATAAAAGTGAAGATATTGGGCAATGGTTTGCCGCTTATGAATTAGCCATGGTGTCCCACCGGGGCCCTGAGAAGGATTGGGGAGCGGGTTTGTGAGGACGCTTTGTGATTGAGGGGAGGGATACCTTGTTGGACCTGCCCCCAGAAAGTAGGATGGTTTATGACCACATGAAAGAAGCTTTGATTACCCGCTATGGTCTGACCCCAGAGATGTATAGGCAGAGATTTAGAACCTGCAAGAAGCTAGAGGGTACCACGTGGGTTGAATATGTGTCTTTTTTTTGCAGAGCAATGGAGTGCTGGGTAAAAGGTAGCAAAGTAGAAACTTTTGAGCAGCTTTATGATTTGATTACATGGGAGCATTTATCTAGTAACTGTTTTTCTGAGCTACGCCAGCACCTGATCGATTGCAAGCTAACTAACCCTAGGAAGCTTGCTGAGGAGGTGGGCCGCTGGGTGAGCACCCGGGTTCGCAAGGGTCCAGTGGGTGACTTCGCCAAAGGTGGGCAGGGTCCCCTGCAGAGAAGTGGGGGGAACAGGGGTAAACCAAGGGAGTTCCACAGAGGGTCCCAAAGTAATTCCCAAGGGAACCAAGCAGTGGTGTCCCAGCCTCCCCAAGATAAGAAGCCAGTGCCCCCGACAGGTAGGCCTGTTCAGAGGGGGCCCCTTACTTGTTTTAAGTGTGGTCAAGTGGGCCACAGATACTTTGATCCACAGTGTCCCCAAAGGGATGCTCCTGCACCACCCCGTGCACCACACCGCCAGCTTGCTAGTGTAGCCCTGGGAGGGGAGGAGATGGGTGCCCAAGGTGGGTGGGATCCCGTAGAATTGACGCTTGTCTCGCTAGGAGACTTTGAGATGGTCCCTAAGCCTGCACTGCCTGATAACACTAAAAGGTACAGGCAGTGGGTTACCATCAAGGGCCATAGAGTGGAGGCTCTAAGGGACACAGGAGCCAGTGTAACTGCTGTCAGCTCTCGGTTGGTGTCCAAAGAGCAGGTTGTTCCCCATGCATTCTACCCAGTAGTGTCCGCATACAACTCAGAGAGCCAATGTGAGGTGCTCAGGTTCCCTTTGAGTGGGGGGGGGGGGGGGTCTCAGGAACTCTTCAGGTGGCTGTGAGTCCCGCCATGCCTGTAGACTGTCTGTTGGGCAATGATTTAGAGAACTCCCCGTGGGCTACGGTGGAGAGGAAATCTCACTTGGAGATTTTGGGTCTGCCTGAGTGGGCGTGTGCTACCACTCAGTCCATGGCAGCCAAGGAGGGTGTTGAGAAAGATCTGGGGCCTGAGAGTATGGCCCAGGTCCCTGCCTTAGAGAGAAGGAGCAGGGGGTGCGGGAAGCCAGCCCCCTTTGTTCACACGGCCCAGGAGGGAGAAGACCCTGAGGGGGATGCCCTGGAGACTACCGGGAAGTAGAGTGCCAACCTGGCGGACCTGCCTGAGCTGACCCATTGGCAGCAGGAAGGAGGGCCCACCAGGGAGGAGTTTTGTGAGCGGGCAAAGTGTTTGCACTTCTCTTGAGGGTATGCAGCGACAGGCTGCAGCCCAGGCAGCAGGTGACATGTCTGGTTCACATCTGATTTATTGGGAGAACAGTCTCCTGTATAGTGAGCCTAAGGCTGCTGAGCCAGAGTCAGCCCGTGTGCTGGTGGTACCCGAGTGCTTCAGAGCCTTCCTACTGGGGTTGGCTCAAGACATTCCATTGGCAGGACATCTGGGGCAGACCAAGACCTTTGAGAGGCTGGGAACCCACTTTTATTGGCCCCAGATGCGCAAGAGCTCAGATACGTATTACAGAACCTGTGAGACTTGCCAGGCAAGTGGGAAGAGTGGGGGGAAGATCAAAGCCCCACTCCAGCCCTTTCCAGTTGTTAGTACCCCATTCGAGTGAGTGGGCATTGACATTGTGGGGCCTCTGGACCCCAAGACAGCCATGGGCAACAGGTACATCCTGGTCTTGGTGGACCATGCCACCCGGTACCCTGAAGCCATCCCTCTCAGGACTGTGACGGCCCCCGTAGTGGGACGTGCACTGATGGGGATCTTCTCCTGCGTGGGGTTCCCCAGAGAGGTGGTGTCTGACAGGGGAACTAACTTCATCTCCCAGCATAGGAAGTCTCTGTGGAAGGAGTGTTTGGTAAGTTCACCACTCCTTACCACCCCCAAGGTAACGGTCTGGTTGAAAGGTTCAACCGGACCTTGAAGGGCATGATCATGGGCCTAGAAGAGCCCCTGAGGCGTAAGTGGGAAGTCCTCTTGCCATGCCTGTTGTTTGCATACCGTGAAATCCTTAGGGTTCAGTCCCTTTGAATTGCTCAATGGCCATCTGGTAAGAGGGCCTCTGAGTCTGGTCAAGGAAGGTTGGGAGCAATCTCCCAGGAAACCTCCCCAAGATGTATTTAGCTATATGTTGGCCTTCAGGAACCAGACTCAGCGTTTCAGAAAAATTGCTGAGGCAAATCTGGAAGCCAGCCAGGAGGAGATGAAATGCTGGCACGACCAGAATGCCACTCTGGTCGAGTTTCAACCTGGTCAGAATGTTTGGGTACTGGCACCAGTGGAGCCTTGTGCGCTCCAAGATAAGTGGACCAGTTCATTTGAGGAGGTGGAGCGCAAAAGTCCAGTCACCTACTTGGTGGACTTTAAGTCTCCCAGGAACCCCTTGCGGGTCCTGCATGTGAACTGCCTGAAGCCCCACTTTGAGAGGTGTGAAGTGGGCATGCTTCTTGCCACAGATGCTGGGATGGAGGAGGAGAGTGAGCCTCTTCCTGACCTCCTGTGTGCAGGGGAGAAGGATGGGTCAGTGGAGGGTGTGGTCCTCTCCACTACACTGACCCCTGAGCAGCAGAAAGATTGCCAGCAGCAATTTCCTGATTTGTTTTCCCTGGTGCCTGGTGTCACTGATTGGTGCGTCCATGAGGTAGACACCGGGGACAGTCCTCCTGTCAAGCACAAGGCTTACAGAGTGACTGACAGGGTCAGGCCCTACATTAAGGAGGAGGTCTCCAAAATGTTTGCCCTAGGGGTGATTGAGTCCTCTAGCAGCCCTTGGTCCAGCCCCGTGGTCTTGGTACCAAAAGCTGCAGGTTCTGTGTGGACTACCGAGGTCTCAATTCGGTCACGAGGACCGACGCGCACCCAAACCCCAGAGCTGATGAGCTCATAGATCGGTTAGGGGCTGCCCGGTACCTCAGCACGTTTGATCTGACATCTGGGTACTGGCAGATCGCCTTAACTGATGGGGCAAAGGAGAGGTCAGCATTCTCCACACCAGATGGGCACTACCAGTTCCGTGTGATGCCCTTTGGGATGAAAAATGCCCCTGCCACCTTTCAGAGGTTGGTCAACCAGGAATAAGGAATTTATTGTCCAGACAGACGCTTCAGAGCATGGGGTGGGGGCTTTTCTGTCACAGATGAATGAGGAGGGACTAGACCAACCTGTAGCCTTCATCAGTAGGAGGTTACTTCCACAGGAACAGAGGTGGAGTGCAATTCAGCGTGAGGCATTTGCTGTGGTCTGGGCACTGAAGAAGCTGAGACCATATCTGTTTGGGACTCACTTCTGGGTTCAGACAGACCACAGGCCCCTCAGATGGTTGATGCAGATGAGGGGTGAGAATCCCAAGTTGTTGAGGTAGTCCATTTCCCTACAGGATATGGACTTCACGGTGGAACATCGCCCTGGTACAGAACACGCCATTGCTGATGGTCTGTCCAGATTTTTCCGCCTTAGTGATGAGAACTTCCAAGGGGATGGGTAGTTCTCCCCACATTTCAGCTGGAGGGGACGCATGTTAGACCTGGCACCATTGGCGTGGGTCTCCCTTCCATTTTTTGCTGGTGTCTCCTCTGTTTTTGCTGGTAATAGATGCTCTGGGCGCTGTGCCACTGCCATTCAGTGCCACGGCGCGAATGCTCCCTGTGTAAAGATGACATGTGAATTGGTACATCCATGATTGGCTTATTTGGTTTGCCTGTTAGTCCTTAGTAGCGTGGCCTGTGTGTGCCCAGGGCTGGTAAACCAAATGCGGCTGGTGGGCCTGCAGCGCTGGTTTGCGCCACCCACAGAAGCAGCTTGTAAAGTGTGTCTCAGACCTGCCACTGCAGTGTCTGTGTGCAGTCTAGAACTGCCATCTTGGCTGTGAAGTGCACCCACTTCCCAGCCCCTGAACCTTCCCTTGGCATCATGTAAGCCACCCCTATGGTAGGGTGCATTGTAAGTGTAAGGTAGGCCATGCTCTGATGTGTGTAGCATGTCCTGGTAGTGAATTACACCCAATTTTGTTTTTCACTACTGTAAGGCTACCTGTTCTCCATAGGCCAGAATGGGAGGTTTGGCTATTACATTCTATAGTCCTAACTGACCCAAAGAACATGGTAGAAAAACTAATTTAGTATGCCTGAGCTCAGAATATTAAAATGCATCTTTTAATGAAGTTTATTTTTATATTCTGTGTTTGAAAATACCACTTTTAAAAAGTAGGTATTTTCTTGCCTAAGCCTTCCAGCGTGCTCTGCTGTTATGTGTATTGGCTGTCTGGTTTTGGAGGAACAGGGCAGGCTGAGTCAGACCTGGGCTGAATAGAGAGATCTGCATTGGAGTGTGGGGAGGGGTAGCTCCTGGACCTGAATAGGGTTGTGCCTGGCAAAGTGAATGCTGGCTCCATCTCCCACTGTGCATCTGATGGCAGAGCCCCTCTTTCTGAAAGGAAGGATACAGCCTGGTAAACAAAGTGCTCCAGGGCTGGGCAGAACTGGTTCTGGCTGGGTTCAGTGACTTGTAGCTTCTGAGAACAAAAACTTTTGGGGTATAAATATATGTGTTGAAACGCCTACAATTTGTATTGCTCCTGCACAACAAGAAGAACCTCTGTCTGTGTAACTGAAGGAATCTGCAGGAGAGGACTGTCCTTGTGCTTGTGTGCTGTTTCTTGGACTGGTCTGCAGTGGTTACTACTGGACTTGGAAGAAGAGGAAAAGGACTTTAAAGGAACTTTTATTTTATCTTGCTACAGCAATCACCCAAGGGCTAGAAGAGAGCTAGCCTCCTGCTGGAGTCTCAGGCACATCAGACTCCACCACCAGCCTCCTGTTTCCTCCCAGCGAGGATTTCTATCTGCAGGTGAGGCTCCTGTGAGTTCCAGGGCCTCTAGCTCTACTGTGGAGAAGAGAGTGCTGAAAATCATCGCTAACGCCCGTTATCGAGCCGCCGCAGCTGAAGAGCGTAAGGAAAATTATCGCGCTGCTGCCGCTGAGTGCTCGCTACCGGAGATCATCGCATCACACGTTTGCGGGCTGCAAAAGGCTCGCTAACCCGAAGATTATTGCATCGTATGTTTGCGGGCCTCCAGGTGCTTGCTAACCAAAGATCATCGCATCGAGTTCATTGCTTCACGACATCGCAGCGCGAACGCCGAGCGTCCGCCACTTTCATCGCATCAGGATCATCGCTCCCTCGCGGGGCGCCATTTCTTTTCATCGCAACAAGAACGCACACGCAATAGGCTCGGCGCATCATCCTTCCTTCGCTGCAAGGATTTCATCGTATCGCTGGCTTAGCGTATAGAAGTTTGTCGCTTTGTCCTTCACACAGATCAGCGCATCATCCTCCCTTGCGGCAAGCATTCAACGCATCGCTGGTCACGTGTGAGAAAAATCATCGCTACAACTCCTTAGCGACATTTTGGTTGCTTTGCTACAGAATCCAGGTAGTTTGTGAGTAAAAGGGTCGCAGAGACCACTGCCTTGAACTGAACTCCTCTTTGAACACTTTGAACTATTTTTCAGCATTTTAAGAGTAACCTTATTTTCTAGTACTGTGGCTTTTTACTGTTATTGGTCTTGTCTTAAGTCTATATATAAAGATACTTCTTTTTTATAACTACTTGTGTGGTGTCCCTTTGTAGTGTTCTACACTGTATTACTGTGTACGGTCATAAATGCTTCACACACTGCCTCTGAGATTAGCCTAACTGCTCGTGCTACGTTACCACAGGGTTGAGCAGGGGTTACCAAAGGGTGTAACCCGCTTACTCTGACTTAGGAAGAAGGGTCCCTACTTGGACAGTGGACAGCCATTGCCAACTAGAGACCCCCATTATTAACACCCGTGAACTCACCTGACGCACCCAACTTCTGTGGGCTTTGGACTATTGTGCCCCTGGTCACTGATAAGTGACCCAGACTCTGTCCCCTCTGCTTTCAGGTTCCTTTCATCCGCGATCCGGGCTTGGATCGCTTCGGACACTTCTCCTCTTCACGGCAGCAGCACTTCCTGAGCAGCTTCCATTGAAATCAGCGACGCGACCTGACACCATTTGACACCTATGCACCAGGCTTCCCTGGGTGAGGTAACTCGAGTACTCCGGTGCT
Organism: Triturus cristatus; assembly: GCF_964204655.1. Lineage (NCBI taxonomy): Eukaryota > Metazoa > Chordata > Amphibia > Caudata > Salamandridae > Triturus > Triturus cristatus. The sequence goes on along the minus strand of NC_140579.1, from coordinate 875,243,078 downwards.
CCCATGGGTGTTAGCCCTAGACACCTCTAAGTCCAACAGGGTTCGCTCGTAGTCATCCTCTAAGTGTTCTTAAACTCTTAATTTCCAACCGCGACTTTCCCCTTAGAAGTTAACTGCGATTCGCGGCTGTGTTCTCACACTGCACGCATCCCCTGTGGGTCCCCTGTGTCACTACCTTGGGTGGTTCCTTGTGGTCCAAGCACTTCTACAGGCTCTAGGCCTTGTGTCTAGCTCAGTCGTGGTTCTTATACCACTTTATTGGCATATGGTTTGGTACGCCTCTGGAACCCAAACGTGTATTTGTGCTTTTACTGTTGAATACTGACTTGTAACTTTAGTACTTTGAACTCCAGTCTCATAAAGAGACTAGAGGGGTGTGTTTTATCTTAAAATACATATATTTTAAATATATACCTGGTGTGGTTGTCCTTTCATTTGATCACTGAAGAGATTATAGGCTGGTAAAACAAGCTGCTTTACATTACTTCAAGACTTAGCCTGAAGGCTGCTCTCCATAGCTACCACTAGGATAGCTTTCAATAAAGGTTGTCTTTAACCTATCACCATAAGGGGTTGTTTGGACTGATACAAGGTGCCCACTATAACTACTGGACAGCATATATCAGGCCAACTTCTCACATTGGTGTGTAGCGTGTGGGATTCCAGCTTGCTATTGTTTTACCAGATAATCTCAATTGAATTGATCAACTGAAAACCACTAAAGGTACCTTAGGTACATATAATATCAAGTTTAGTATACAGTAAGTTCTGCTGAACTTAGAGTTGTGTGTTAAGGGATAGCACTCCCTTTCTACAACTCAAGAGAGTTTAGTAGGCCACACTAGTGTAGGTAGTGCAATACACCACACCACACTAGTAATGTCTAATCAGCCAGGAACCAGTGGGTCCCTGCCAGAAGCCAGTGGGCTTCTCCCCTATAAATATGAGGATCTCTCCTTTGCACAGCTTAGGGCCATATGTTCCATTAGGAAGCTGAAGACAGGCTAAAGCCTAACCACCCAGCATCTCTTAAAGATACTCAGTCTGGATGTTCTCTCAGGGCCTAGTGGGCCTGAAGGGGTAGGCAGAGTGGGTGGGGCAGCAGTTCAAGGTGGGCCTAGGGGTGGAAACTCCCCTGACCCCACCTCTACTGCTGACCAGACTGATGACAATGATCAGGATCTGTTGAACCCAGCTCCCCTGGATGAGGATGAGGAGGATGACAACAAAGCTCCCCTCTTTGTCCCTCCAGGAAGAGTTGAAAACAGGGATAGAAGGAATAGATCTCTCTCAATGGGGTCTGTTCAGTCTACCTCATCTGTAGGGACCTCTGTTTCTTCTCACAGAGGGAGGGAAACATCCCAGGAGAGGAGAGAGAGACTGCTGAAGTATGAGCAAGACAAGTTCAACCGCAGAAAGCAGCAGATGGCCCTAAATAGGGAAGCCCAAGAGCTCTACAGAGCTAGTAAAAAGGAGGGAATAGAGACCCTTGGTAACAGCAATTTCCCTAGAGATAGGGAGAGGTCTAATGACCATAGAAACCTATGTAAGATTGTCTCTCCCTACCAGAGTGGGGATGACATCCACAAATGGATAACTGCCTTGGAGAGGTCCTGTAAAGTACAGAAGGTCTCCTAGGGGCAGTGGGCAGCAATCTTACGGCTCTCCTTTGCAGTCAAAGGTAGAGATTAGCTCCTCACTGTAAGAGAAGAGGATGCTGATGATTACCAGGTCTTGAAAAGTGCACTGATAGATGGGTTTGGCCTAACCACTGAACAATACAGGTTAAAGTTCAGGGATACCCAAAAGGCACAAAATCAAGACTGGGTGGACTTTGTTGACTGTGCTGCTAAGGGTCTGGAAGGTTGGTTGTTTGGCAGTAAAGAGTGTGACTTCATAGGATTATACAATCTGATAATGAGGGAGCAGATTCTTAATAACTGTCAAAATCAGCTGTTGCACCAGTACCTGGTTGACTCTGATCTGACCTCTCCCCAAGAATTGGGAAGGAAGGCAGACGAATGGGTCAGAACCAGGGTGAGGAAGAAGGTACAGAACCAAGGTGGTGACCCAAAGAAGCAAGATTCAAAGAACTCTGACAAGGGTGGGGACAAGGGTAAAGACCAGAAGTCTTCTCAAGGGCCCCAACAATCTAACTCAGGTGGGGATTCACAGGCTAACGAAGGGAAAGGCCAAAAGAAACCATGGTGCAAAGTCTGTAAGCAAAAGACACACTGGACCAGTGATTGCACCAAGTCCAAAGAAAATACTCCAGCGCCCACCAATGCCCCTAAGGCACCTGCTCCCCCTAGTGCAGTTGCAATTGGTGGTGGAAATACACAGCCAAAGGGTTTAGTAGGGTTGACCCTGGGTACTGAGTTGGGCTCTGGCCTAGTCAGAGAAACCACTCAGGCTGTTCTTGTCTGTGATGGGGGCATGGATATGACCCCCTCTGTGAGTCCCAGTAACTTGGGCAAGTGCAGGCAACAGTCTTTAATCAATGGAGTACAGGCTTTGGCAGGACACAGGAGCAAGTGACACTATGGTGACAAAAGATCTTGTGGATCCTGGGCAGATTATACTTGGTGAAATGTACCATGTGACCAACGCTAGCAATGTCAGAACAGACCATTCTCTGGCAGTTGTTAAGTTCTCCTGGGGAGGGGTAACTGGCCTTAAGAAGGTTGTGGTGAGTGCAGACCTACCAGTCGAATGCTTGCTTGGCAATGATCTAGAGACTTCAGCTTGGGCGGAAGTAGATCTCATGACTCATGCAGAAATGCTGGGCATCCCTGCAGATGTGTTTGCTGTGACCAGGTCACAGGCCAAAATGTCTGAAATTGGACAGGCCTTGGATTCTGGAAAAATGGGCCAAGTGCCATCCAAGAGGAGGAGCAGAAGGGTTAAGGCAGAGCCTTCCCCCCTGACTCAGCAGGAGGATCAGTCTCTTGAGGGAGATGATCACAGTCCTGAAGAAGAAACTGTCCCAGAGGAGCTTGAGCCTGATTAGGTTGAGTTCTTGGGGACAGGGCAGATCTGAGCCAGGAGCAGCAGAGCTACCCCTCTCTTGAACCCGTCAGACAGCAAGCTGCTGCTGAGGCTGCTGGGTGTGCTAGTGGTACCCACAAGGTGTACTGGGATGATGGACTCCTGTACTCAGAGTGTAGAGACCCCAAGCCTGGTGCCACCAGGAGGTTGGTTATACCTCTGAAGTTCAGGGTCTTCCTATTGACCCTAGTCCATGATATCCCTTTAGCAGGTCACCTGGGTCAGAACAATACTTGGGACAGAATTGTCCCTCACTTTCACTGGCCCCACATGTCTGAAGAAACAAAGGAGTTTTGTCGCTCCTGTGCAACCTGCCAAGCCAGTGGCAAAGCAGGTGGCACTACAAAGGCCCCCCTGATACCACTACCTGTGTTGGGGGTGCCCTTTGAAAGGGTAGGAATTGACATTATTGGTCCCATGGCTCCCCAAACAGCATCTGGGCACAGGTGTATCCTGGTGGTAGTGGATCATGCCACCAGGTACCCAGAAGCTACACCCCTTAGGACCACTACAGCTCCTGTGGTGGCAAGAGCCCTGTTGGGAGTTTTCTTAAGAGTGGGTTTTCCTAAGGAGGTGGTATCCGACAGAGGTACCAACTTACAAATTCATCACACCCTATCACCCACAATGCAATGGTTTAGTTGAAAGGTTCAACAAAACCTTAAAGGGCATGATTAAAGACTCCCAGAAAAGCTTAGGCGAAGATGGGACATTCTCTTGCCCCGCCTTTTGTTTGCATACAGGGAGGTGCCACAAAAGGGGGTTGGCTACAGCCCCTTTGAACTTTTGTTTGGTCACCCTGTCAGGGGCCCATTGTGTTTGGTGAAGGAAGGATGGGAGTTACCTCTCAAGCCCCCAAAGCAAGACATAGTGGACTATATACTTGGTCTCCGCTCCAGGATGAAAAAGGCAACTAAAAACCTTGAGGCTAGCCAGGAACTGCATAAAGCCTGGCATGACCAAAAGGCTATACTGACTGTTTACCAGCCAGGACAGAAAGTGTGGGTGTTGGAGCCTGTGGCCCCAGCAGTTCTCCAAGACAAGTGGAGTGGACCCCACACTATTGTTGAACAGAAGGGAGAATTTACTTATTTAGTAGACCTAGTAACTCCCAGGAGTCCCCACAGGGTTCTCCATGTCAACAGGCTAAAGCCATATGTAGACAGGGCTGACATGGGCTTGCTCATGGCTACTGATGAGGGACAGGAGGAAGAGAGCGACCCACTCCCTGACCTCCTCTCACAGAACCCTGATGATGGGTCAGTTGATGGTGTGGCCTTGGTAGGCAGCCTCACTGCCCAGCAGCAAACTGATTGCAGACAGGTACTCAATCAGTTCAAAAACATGTTTTCTCTGACTCCAAGTCAGACTACCTGGTGCACTCATGAAGTAGACACTGGGGACAGTCTGCCTATAAAAATAAGTTTTATAGGCAACCTGACTATGTCAGGGACTGTATCAGGACAGAAGTCCAGAAAATGTTGGATTTGGGAGTGATTGAACCCTCAGATAGCCCTTGGGCTAGTCCAGTGGTCCTCGTGCCAAAACCTTACACCAGTGGTGGGAAAAGAGAGATGAGGTTTTGTGTGGACTACAGGGGTCCCAATGCAGTCCCTAGGACTGATGCCCATCCAATTCCAACAGCAGATGAGCTTATAGATACATTGGCCTCAGCCAAGTACCTTAGCCCATTTGACTTGACAGCTGGCTACTGGCAGATCAGACTAGCTGATGATGCAAAGCCAAAAACTGCATTTTCGACCCCCAGTGGGCACTACCAATTTGTGGTGATGCCCTTTGGTTTGAAGAATGCACCTGCCACTTTCCAAAGGTTGGTGAATACAGTTCTCACGGGTCTGGAAGCCTACAGTGCAGCTTATCAAGATGATATTGCTATCTTTAGCTCCACCTGGGAGGATCACCTGGTCCACCTAAGGAATGTTTTGGAGGCCCTGCAAAAGACAGGCCTCACTATCAAGGCCACCAAGTGCCAGTTAGGGCAGAGTCAGGTTGTGTACCTGGGCCACCTTGTGGGTGGAGGCCAGGTTGAACCACTGCAGAGCAATATCCAGACCATCATGGCCTGGATTGCTCCAACTACCCAGACTCAGGTGAGAGCCTTCTTAGGCCTGACTGGGTACTATAGGAGATTTGTCAAGGGGTATGGATCAATAGTGACACCCCTGAAGGACTTAACTTCTAAGAAGATGCCCAAAAATGTTCAGTGGACAGCTTGCTGTCAAAAGGCATTTGATGACCTGAAGCAGGCCATGTGCACTGCTCCCATTCTACAGAGTCCTGATTACTCCAAGAAGTTCATTGTCCAAACAGATGCATCTGAATTGGGGGTAGGGGCTGTACTGTCACAATTGAATGATGAAGGTCAGGATCAGCCAGTAGCTTTCATAAGCAGAAGGCTGACCCCTAGAGAGAAACGTTGGTCAGCCATTGAGAGGGAGGCCTTTGCTGTGGTTTGGGCTCTGAAGAAGTTGAGACCATACTTGTTTGGTACTCACTTCCTTGTTCAGACAGACGATAAGCCCCTCTTAAGGCTAAAACAAATGAAGGGTGAAAACCCCAAACTGCTTAGGTGGTCCATTTCCCTACAGGAGTTAGACTTTACAGTGGAACATAGACCTGGGAGTAACCATGGCAATGCAGATGGACTCTCTAGGTATTTCCACTTAGAACATGAAGACTCAACTGGTCAAGGTTAGTTTAATGTCCCTGCGTTTGGGGGGTTCTGTAGGACAGTAGGATCTGCTTCACAGGGGTACCCCCACTTTTTGCTGGTGCTTCACTGTTTTTCGACCTTAGTCTGGCTGTGGCCCTGCTAATCAGGACCCCAGCCTAGCTCTTCCTCTCTAAAATGGTTTCCATGTACATTAGGTACATTTCTAATTGGATTCTGGAGTGCCTTATAATCCCCTAGTATATGGTATACTATGTACCTAGGGCATAGGTACCTCAGAGGCCTACCAGGGGCTGAAGCATGTATTATGCCACCCCTGGGAAGCACTCCAAAATGACACCACAGGTCTGCTACTGCAGCCTGGGTAAGGTGGTGCTTTCACCCCTTGCTGTGGTATAGGCTACCTATATCACTACCATTGCACACACATATAAAACCTATAAGTCACTCCTATGGCAGGCCTTAACAATCCTAAAGGCAGAGTGCTTGGTTTTTATGTGAGAGGGTGCTCCTGCATGAGCAGAGCCCCTCTGCAGCGTTCTGAGTACCTCCTCTGATGCTGTTTGTGGTGCAGCCTGACCATATACTCTTAAGTGCATTATAAGCTTGCGGTAAAGGCTAACTTTGGACTGGCTGCACGGAAACATGTTGTGTTTGGTGTCAAACACTTTGGAATACTAGCCCCCCGCCCGTTCTGGCGGCGGGGGCAGCATTCCACCCTTCTAGAGGGAGAGACATGTTCACACTGGTCTAACCCGGTAAAGACTTTCTACAGCCCTGGCATCACAAAATAGATGCCACTGCCACAGACACGCATCTGGCCTCTTGCTGCTGACCGAAACTCCGTCAGGGGAGGCCTGGACAATAGGTTTCCCATCCCAGGGAGGTGTAACCACCTCCCCAGACAGGCAGATGAGTATTGGGGCTGGGCAGTTGCACTCTCTGGTGCTTTGAAGTCCTGCACTGGGTGCACACTTGGTGTCCCTGTGCATAGTCCAGTTCAAACAAGTTGCAGGGGCTACCTGTCCCTGCTCTGGTGTGAAACTGGACAAAGGAAATGGGTGTAACCACCCTTCTTTCCAAACCCTCCCATAGATGGGTCCCTAGAGTATGTCCAACCCCCAAACTTTGTATAAGTATAGGAACCCAGTCCTTGCGACTTTAGATTAACCTGGACGAAACTCTGCAACATATATCCTTGACCTTTGATGTTCCACTTTAACTAGAAGACTGAAGAAATCTCCCTTGGGGTCAAGAAGTGACTCCCCTGCTTGGCAGGCACCAAAGAAGCAACTGTCCGGTTTGCAATTCTGAAGCTCCCGCCGGACGCCGAAGTCTCTGCATCCCCAGAGGTGGATTTCCAGACTTCCCTGAGGCTAACCAGAGTCCACAAGCAAAGCTGAGGCCCGTGGGTGACGTGGAACCGTGACCCCTGGACACAATGATCTTTTGCTGATCCATCATCTTCTTGGTCTTCCTCGAAGTTGTGCTTTGGGCTACGAGTAGCCCCAGCCTTGCGCACCTCCTGAACCGAAGATTGCTGGCCTCCACTCCATGAGTGACCCGTGGGCCAGTTTCAAGTGCGACTACTCAAGGCTGCTTCGCGATCTCTAGCCCATTGGCTCCCCATGAAGGCAACTCCTCTTCTGATTGGGCTTTCCTGGTTGCTCCAGACGTGCCCCGATTTACCCTCACTGGGTGAGTCCCCCAGGCCTTGCTGGTCTGCACCAACATCCTTTCTCTGTTTCCAAGTGACTTGCCGTTGCCAAGGTTTGTTGGGTCCAATCTGGTCGCCGACACCTCAGCACTCGACAGACTTCGTGGGACAGCTTGAATCCTTTTCCTGGTCGTCATCGGCGCCTCCTGGACCTCGAGGCTGAAGAGTCAAGACACCCGTCAACGCACCTGAAGCACCCGACATCTGTGGGCATTGGACTATCGTGCCCCTGGCCACTGGTAAGTGACCCAGACTCAGTCCCCTCTGCTTTTCAGGTTCCTTCCATCCGCGATCTGGGCTTGGATCGCTTCGGACACTTCTCCTCTTCACGGCAGCAGCACTTCCTGAGCTGCTTCTATTGAAAACAGCGACGCGACCGACACCATTTGACACCTATGCACCCGGCTTCCCTGGGTGAGGTAACTCGAGTACTCCGGTGCTCCCATGGGTGTTGGCCCTAGACACCTCTAAGTCCAACAGGGTTCGCTCGTAGTCATCCTCTAAGTGTCCTTAAACTCTTAATTTCCAACGGCGACTTTCCCCATAGAAGTTAACAGAGATTCGCAGCGGTGTTCTCACACTGCACGCATCTCCTGTGGGTCCCCTGTGTCACTACCTTGGGTGGTTCCTTGTGGTCCAAGTACTTCTACAGGCTCTAGGCCTTGTGTCAAGCTCAGTCGTGGGTCTTATACCACTTTATTGGTATATGGTTTGATACGCCCCTGGGGCCCAAACGTGTATTTGTGCTTTTACTGTTGAATACTGACTTGAAACTTAAGTACTTCGAACTCCAGTCTCATAAAGAGACTAGAGGGGTGTGTTTTATATTAAAATACATATATTTTAAATATATACCTGGTGTGGTTGTCCTTTCATTTGATCATTCAAGAGATTATAGACTGGTAAAATAAGCTGCTTTACATTCCTTCAAGACTTAGCCTGAAGGCTGCTCTCCATAGCTACCACTAGGATAGCTTTCAATAAAGGTTGTCTTTAACCTATCACCATAAGGGGTTGTTTGGACTGATACAAAGTGCCTACTATAACTAGTGGACAGCATATATCAGGCCAACTTCTCACATTGGTGTGCAGCGTGTGAGATTCCAGCTTGCTATTTTTTTACCAGATAATGTCAATTGAATTGATCAACTGAAAACCACTAAAGGTACCTTAGGTACATATAATATCGAGATTAGTATAAAGTAAGTTCTACTGAACTTACAGTTGTGTGTTAAGGGATAGCACACCCCTTCTACAACTCAAGAGAGTTTAGTAGGCCACACTAGTGTAGGTAGTGCAAAACACCACACCACACTAGTAATGTCTAATCAGCCAGGAACCAGTGGGTCCCTGCCAGAAGCCAGTGGGCTTCTCCCCTATAAATCTGAGGATCCCTCCTTTGCACAGCTTAGGGCCTTATGTTCCATTAGGAAGCTGAAGACAGGCAAAAGACCAACCACCCAGCTTCTCTTAAAGATACTCAGGCTGGATGATCTCTCAGGGCCTAGTGGGCCTGAAGGGGTAGGCAGAGTGGGTGGGGCAGCAGTTGAAGGAGGGCCTAGGGGTGGAAACTCCCCTGACCTCACCTCTACTGCTGACCAGACTGATGACAATGATGAACCCAGCTCCCCTGGATGAGGAGGATGACAACAATGCTCCCCTCTTTGTCCCTCCAGGAAGAGTTGAAAACAGGGATAGAAGGAATGGAGTAGATCTCTCTCAAGGTAGTCTGTTCAGTCTAACTCATCTGTAGGGACCTCTGTTTTTTCTCACAGAGGGAGGGAAACCTCCCAGGAGAGGAGAGCGAGACTGCTGAAGTATGAGCAAGACAAGTTTAACCTCAGAAAGCAGCAGATGGCCCTAGATAGGGAAGCCCTAGAGCTCTACAGACCTAGTAAAAAGGAGGGACTAGAGTCCCTTGGTGGCAGCAATTTCCCTAGAGATAGGGAGAGGTCTTAGGACCATAGAAACCTAAGTAAGATTGTCCCTCCCTAACAGAGTGAGGATGACATCCACAAATGGATATCTGCCTTGGAGAGGGCCTGTAAAGTACAGAAGGTCTCCCAGTGGTAGTGGGCAGCAATCTTATGGCTCTCCCTTGCAGACAAAGGTAGAGATAAGCTCCTCACTGTAAGAGAAGAGGATACTGATGATTACTAGGTCTTGAAAAGTGCACTGATAAATGGGTTTGGCCTAACCACTGAACCATACAGGTTAAAGTTCAGGGATACCCCAAAAGGCACAAAATCAAGACTGGGTGGACTTTGTTGACTGTACTGCTAAGGCTCTGGAAGGTTGGTTGTTGGGCAGTAAAGTGTGTGACTTCATAGGATTATTCAATCAGATAATGAGGGAGCAGATTCTTAATAACTGTCAAAATCAGCTGTTGCACCAGTACCTGGTAGACTCTGATCTGACCTTTCCCCAAGAATTGGGAAAGAAGGATGACAAATGGGTCAGAACCAGGATGAGGCAGAAGGTACAGAACCAAGGTGGTCCCCTAAGGCACCTGCTCCCCCTAGTGCAGGTACAATTTGTGGTGGGAATATACAGCCAAAGGGTTTAGTAGGGTTGACCCTGGGTACTGAGTTGGGCTCTGGCCTAGTCAGAGAAACCACTCAGGCTGTTCTTCTCTGTGATGGGGGCATGGATATGACCCCCTCTGTGAGTCCCAGTATTCTCTGTGATGGGGGCATGGATATGACCCCCTCTGTGAGTCCCAGTAACTTGGGCAAGTACAGGCAACAGCCTTTAATTAATGGAGTACAGGCTTTGGCATTCAGGGACACAGGAGCAAGTGTCACTATGGTGACAAAAGATCTTGTGGATCCTGGGCAGATTATAATTGGTGAAATGTACCAATTGACCAATGCTAGCAATGTCAGAACAGACCATTCTCTGGCAGTTGTTAACTTCTCCTGGGGAGGGGTAACTGGCCTTAAGAAGGTTGTGGTGAGTGCAGACCTACCAGTCGAATGCTTGCTTGGCAATGATCTAGAGACTTCAGCTTGGGCGGAAGTAGATTTCATGACTCATTCAGAAATGCTGGGCATCCCTGCAGATGTGTTTGCTTTGACCAGGTCACAGGCCAAAATGTCTGATACTGAAAATGCCTTGGATTCTGGAACAATGGACCAAGTGCCATCCAAGAGGAGGAGCAGATGGGTTAATGCAGAGCTTTCTCCCCTTACTCAGAAGGAGGATCAGTCTCTTGAGGGAGATGATCACTGTCCTGAAGAAGAAACTGTCCCAGAGGAGCTTGAGCCTGATCAGGTTGAGTTCTTGGGGACAGGGGGACATTCCAGGGCAGATCTGAGCCAGGAGCAGCAGCGCTGCCCGTCTCTTGAAACCCTCAGACAGCAAGCTGCTGCTGAGGCTGCTGGGAGTGCTAGTGGCACCCACAAGGTGTACTGGGATGATGGACTCCTGTACTCAGAGTGTAGAGACCCCAAGCCTGGTACCACCAGGAGGTTGGTTATACCTCTGAAGTGCAAGGTCTTCCTATTGACCCTAGCCCATAATATCCCTTTAGCAGGTCACCTGGGCCAGAACAAGACTTGGGACAGAATTGTCCCTCACTTTCACTGGCCCCACATATCTGAAGACACAAAGGAGTTGTGTCGCTCCTGTGTAACCTGCCAAGCCAGTGGCAAAGCAGGTGGCACTACAAAGGCCCCCCTGATACCACTACCTGTGGTGGGGGTGCCCTTTGAAAGGGTAGGGATTGACATTGTTGGTCCCATGGATCCCCAAACAGCATCTGGGCACAGGTTTATCCTGGTGGTAGTGGATCATGCCACCAGGTACCCAGAAGCTATACCCCTTAGGACCACTACAGCACCTGTGGTGGCAAGAGCCCTGTTGGGAGTTTTCTCAAGAGTGGGTTTTCCTAAGGAGGTGGTATCAGACAGAGGCACCAACTTCATATCTGGATACTTATGGGCAATGTGGAAAGAGTGTGGAGTGACTTACAAATTCACCACACCCTATCACCCACAATGCAATGGTTTAGTTGAAAGGTTCAATGAAATCTTAAAGGGCATGATTAAAGGAATCCCAGAAAAGCTTAGGCGAAGATGGGACATTCTCTTGCCCTGCCTTTTGTTTGCATTGAGGGAGGTGCCACAAAAGGGGGTTGGCTACAGCCCCTTTGAACTTTTGTTTGGTCACCCTTTCAGGGGTCCATTGTGTTTGGTGAAGGAACGATGGGAGTTACCTCTCAAGCCCCCAAAGCAAGACATAGTGGACTATGTACTTGGTCTCCGCTCCAGGATGGCTGAATACATGAAAAAGGAAACTAAAAACCTGGAGGCTAGCCAGGAACTGCAAAAAGCCTGGCATGACCAAAAGGCTGTACTGACTGTTTACCAGCCAGGACAGAAAGTGTGGGTTTTGGAGCCTGTGACCCCAGCAGCTCTCCAAGACAAGTGGAGTGGACCCCACACTATTGTTGAACAGAAGGGAGAATGTACTTATTTAGTAGACCTAGTAACTCCCAGGAGTCCCCACAGGGTTCTCCATATCAACAGGCTAAAGCCATATGTAGACAGGGCTGACATGGGCTTGCTCATGGCTACTGATGAGGGACAGGAGGAAGGGAGTGACCCACTCCCTGACCTCCTCTCACAGAACCCTGATGATGGGTCAGTTGATGGTGTGGCCTTGGTAGGCAGCCTCACTGCCCAGCAGCAAACTGATTGCAGACAGGTGCTCAATCAGTTCAGAAACATGTTTTCTCTGACTCCAAGTCAGACTACCTGGTGCACTCATGAATTGGACACTGGGGACAGTCTGCCTATTAAAAATAAGATTTATAGGCAACCTGACCATGTCAGGGAATGTATCTGGGCAAAAGTCCAGAAAATGTTGGAATTGGGAGTGATTGAACCCTCAGATAGCCCTTGGGCTAGTCCAGTGGTCCTTGTGCCAAAACCTTACACCAGTTGTGGGAAAGGAGAGATGAGTTTTTGTGTGGACTACAGGAGTCTCAATGCAGTCACTAGGACTGATGCCCATCCAATTCCAAGGGCAGATGAGCATATAGATACTTTGGCCTCAGCCAAGTACCTTATCACATTTGACTTGACAGCTGGCTACTGGCAGATCAGACTAGCTGATGATGCAAAGCCAAAAACTGCATTTTCGACCCCCCAGTGGGCACTACCAAGTTGTAGTGATGCCCTTTGGTTTGAAGAATGCACCTGCCACTTTCCAAAGGTTGGTGAATACAGTTCTCACAGGTCTGGAAGCCTACAGTGCAGCTTATCTAGATGATATTGCTATCTTTAGCTCCACCTGGGAGGATCACCTGGTCCACCTAAGGAATGTTTTGGAGGCCCTGCAAAAGGCAGGACTCACTATCAAGGCCACCAAGTGCCAGATAGTGCAGAGTCAGGTTGTGAACCTGGGCCACCATGTAGGTGGAGGCCAGGTTCAACCATTGCAGAGCAAAATTCAGACCATCATGGACTGGGTTGCTCCAACTACCCAGACTCAGATGAGAGCCTTCTTAGGCCTGACTGGGTACTATAGGAGATTTGTCAAGGGTTATGGATCAATAGTGACACCCCTGAATGACTTAACTTCTAAGAAAATGCCCAAAAAGGTTCAGTGGATAGCTAGCTGTCAAAATGCATTTGATGACCTGAAGCAGGCCATGTGCACTGCTCCCATTCTAGAGAGTCCTGATTACTTCAAGAAGTTCATTGTCCAAACAGATGCATCTGAATTGGGGTTAGGGCTGTACTGTCACAATTGAATGATGAAGGTCAGGATCAGCCAGTAGCTTTCGTAAGCAGAAGGCTGACCCCTAGAGAGAAACGTTGGTCAGCCATTGAGAGGGAGGCCTTTACTGTGGTTTGGGCTCTGAAGAAGTTGAATCCATACTTGTTTGGTACTCACTTCCTTGTTCAGACAGACCATAAGCCCCTCATATGGTTAAAACAAATGAAGGGTGAAAACCCCAAACTGCTTACGTGGTCCAATTCCCTACAGGGGATGGACTTTGGAGGGGAACATAGACCTGGGAGTAACCATGCCAATGCAGATGGACTCTCTAGGTATTTCCACTTAGAGCATGAAGACTCAACTGGTCAAGGGTAGTTTAATGTCCCAGCGTTTGGGGGGGGGGGGTGTAGGAGAGTATGATCTGCTTCACAGGGGTACCCCCACTTTTTGCTGGTGTTTCACTGTTTTTCGACCTTAGTCTGGCTGTGGCCCTGCTAATCAGGACCCCAGCCTAGTTCTTCCTCTCTAAAATGGTTTCCATGTACATTAGGTACATTTCTGATTGGATTCTGGAGTGCCTTATAAGCCCCTAGCATATGGTATATTATGTACCTAGGGCATAGGTACCTCAGAGGCCTACCAGGGGCTGAAGCATGTATTATGCCACCCCTGGGAAGCACTCCAAAATGACACCAAAGGTCTGCTACTGCAGCCTGGGTAAGGTGGTGCTTGCACCCCTTACTGTGGTATAGGCTACCTATATCACTACCATTGCACACACATATACAACCTATAAGTCACTCCTATGGCAGGCCTTAACAATCCTGAAGGCAGAGTGCTTGCTTTTTATGTGAGAGGGTGCCACTGCATGAGCAGAGCCCCGCTACAGCATTCGGAGTACCTCCTCTGATGCTGTTTGTGGTGCAGCCTGACCATATACTCTTAAGTGCACTATAACCTCGCAGTAAATGCTAACTTTGGACTGGCTGCACGGAAACATGTCGTGTTTGGTGTCAAACACTTTGGAATACTACCCCCCCCCCCCGCCAGTTCCGGCAGCGGGGGTAGCATTTCACCCTTCCAGAGAGAGAGACATGTTCACACTGGTCTAACCCAGTAGGACTATCTACAGCCCTGGCATCACAAAATGGATGCCACTGCCACAGTCACAGGTCTGGCCTCCTGCTGCTGACCGAAACTCCAGCAGGGGAGGCCTGGACAATAGGTTTCCTGTCCCAGGGAGGTGTAACCACCTCCCTAGACAGGCAGATGTGTATTGGGGCTGGGCGGGAGCACTCTCTGGTGCTTTGATGTCCTGCACTGGGGGCACACTTGGTTTTCCTGTGCATAGACCAGTTCAAACCGGTTGCAGGGGCTACCTGCCTCTGCTCTGGTGCGAAACTGGACAAAGGAAATGGGTGTAACCACCCCTCTTTCCAAACCCTCCCATAGGTGGGTCCCTAGAGTATGTCAAACCCCCAAACTTTGCATAAGTATGGGCACCCAGTCATTGTGACTTCAGATTACCCTGGACAAAACTCTGCAATATATATCCTGGACCTTTGACATTCTACTTTGCTTAGAAGACTGAAGAAATCTCCCTTGGGGTCAAGGAGTGACTCCCCTGCTTGGCAGGCACCAAAGAAGCAACTGACCAGTCTGTATCGCTGAAGCTCCCGCCGGACACTGAAGTCTTTGCATCACCAGAGGTGGATTTCCAGACTTCCCCGAGGCTACCCTGAGTCCACAGCAAAGCTGAGGCCCGTGGCTATCGTGGGTGACGTGGATCCGTGACCCCTGGACACCGTAAACTTTTCAGCACCATCATCTTCCTGGTCTTCCTCGAAGTTGTGCTTTGGGCTTCAAGTAGCCCCAGCCTTGAGAATCTCCTGCACCGAAGATTTCTGGCCTCCACTCCACGAGTGACCCGTGGGCCAGTATCCAGTGCGCAGTTGCAGTTGCAGACTCTGTTTCCTCAGCCAAGGTAGCAGAAGGAATGTTATCCGAAGGGCCCTCCACACTTAAGACTGAGGTCTCTTGTGAGGGAGCCTCTTCAGTTGACACAATCCCTTGCGGTAACACAGGTGATGTCTATGCTTAGTCAGATGAGATCAGGATTACCCTGGGACTCCTGCCCCCCTAAAATTCTAACTCCGGCTCCAGAGCCTTCGGCCCTTTTCCTTACGGGGATGTTCAATCAGATGTTTTCTGCTGGATATTTCCCGGCTGCTAGGAAGAAGGCATCCGTTCTTCCGTTATTGAAAAAAACGAACTTGGACTGTCAAGACGCGAACAGCTACTGGCCTATCTCGTGACTTCCCCTGCCCACTAAGACCGTTGAGAAGGCCATGAACACAGAACTCACCAAGTTCTTAGAGGACAACAAGCTATTGGATTGTGCGCAGCATGGCTTTAGAAGTCAATATGGCACAGAGCTGGCCCTGATAAATGTGTATAAAGGCTGAACTGACTGTTTACCAGCCAGGACAGAAAGTTTGGGTGTTGGAGCCTGTAGCCCCAGCAGCTCTCCAGGACAATTGGAGTGGACCCCACACTATTGTTGAACAGAAGGGAGAGGTTACTTACTTAGTAGACCTAGGAACTCCCAGGAATCCCCATAGGGCTCTCCATGTCAACAGGCTGAAGCCATATGTGGACAGGGCTGACTTGGGCTTGCTCATGGCAACTGATGAGGGACAGGAGGAAGAGAGTGACCCACTCCCTGACCTCCTCTCACAGAACCCCGATGATGGGTCAGTTGATGGTGTAGCCTTGGCAGGCAGCCTCACTGCCCAGCAGTAAACTGATTGCAGACAGGTTCTCAATCAGTTCTGACACATGTTCTCACTGACTCCCAGTCAGACTACCTGGTGCACTCATGACGTGGACACTGGGGACAGTCTGCCTATTAAAAATAAGATTTATAGGCAACCACTACCATGTCAGGGACTGTATCAGGACAGAAGTCCAGAAAATGTTGGATTTGGGTGTGATTGAACCCTCAGATAGCCCTTGGGCTAGTCCAGTGGTCCTTGTGCCAAAACCTCACACTAGTGGTGGAAAAAGAGAGATGAGGTTGTGTGTGGACTACAGGGGTCTCAATGCAGACACTAGGACTGATGCCCATCCAATAGCAAGGGCAGATGTGCCTCAGCCAAGTACCTTAGCACATTTTACTTGACAGCTGGCTACTGGCAAATTAGACTAGCTGATGATGCAAAGCCAAAGACAACATTTTCTACCCCTTGTGGGCACTATCAATTTGTGGTAATGCCCTTTGGTTTGAAAAATGCACCTGCCACTTTCCAAAGGTTAGTGGATACAGTTCTCACAGGCCTGGAAGCCTTTAGTGTAGCATATCTAGATGATATTGCTGTCTTTAGCTCCACCTGGGAGGATCACCTAGTCCACCTAAGGAATGTTTTGGATGCCCTGCAAAAAGCAGGCCTAACTATCAAGGCTACTAAGTGCCAGATAGGGCAGAGTCAGGTTGTGTACCTGGGCCACCTTGTAGGCGGAGGCCAGGTTCAACCATTGCAGAGCAAGATCCAGACCATAATGGAATGGACTGCTCCAACTACGCAGACTCAGGTGAGAGCCTTCTTAGGTCTGACTGGGTACTGTAGGAGATTTGTCAAAGGGTATGGATCAATAGTGACACACTTGAATGACTTAACTTCTAAAAAGATGCCCAAAAAGGTTCAGTGGACAGCTAGCTGTCAAAAGGCATCTGATGACCTGAAGCAGGCCATGTGTACTGCTCCCAATCTGCAGAGTCCTGATTACTCCAAAAAGTTCATTGTTCAAACTGATGCATCTGAATTGGGGTTTGGGGCTGTACTGTCACAATTGAATGAAGAAGAGCAGGATCAGCCAGTAGCTTTCATAAGCAGACCCCTAGAGAGAAACGTTGGTCAGCCATTGAGAGGGAGGCCTTGGCTGTGGTTTGGGCTCTGAAGAAGTTGAGGCCATACTTGTTTGGTACTCACTTCCTTGTTCAGACAGACCATAAGCCCCACTTATGGCAAAAACAAATGAAGGGTGAAAACCCCAACCTGCTTAGGTGGTCCATTTCCCTACAGGGGATGGACTTTACGGTGGAACATAGACCTGGGAGTAACCATGACAATGCAGATGGACTCTCTAGGTATTGCCACTTAGAACATGAAGACTCAACTGGTCAAGGTTAGTTTAATGTCCCTGCGTTTGGGGAGGGGGGGGGGTTGTGTAGGAGAGTAGGATCTGCTTCACATGGGTACCCCCACTTTTTGCTGGTGTTTCACTGTTTATCGACCTTAGTCTGGCTGTGGCCCTGCTATTCAGGACCACAGTCTAGCTGCTTCCTCTCTAAAATGGTTTCCATGTACATTAGGTACATATCTAATTGGAAAGTGGAGTGCCTTATTGTTAGAAATGGGGTCTCTTGTTGGCAGTGGATGCCCACTGTCCAAGCAGGGACCTTTCTTCCTAAGTCAGAAGGAAGGGTTGCACCCCTTTGACAACCCCTGCTCCACCCTGTGGTAACGTAGCACGAGCAGTTAGGCTTATCTCAGAGGCAGTGTGTTAAGCGTTTATTACCATACACAGTAATACAGTGAGGAACACTACAAAGGGACACAACACAGGTAGGTATCAAAAAATAGTTATCTTTATATATAGGCTTATCACAAGACCAAATAACGAGAGAGCCACAATACTGTGCAAAAATAATGCTCTCTGGATGCTGCAAAAATAGTTCTAATGGGGAATGCAAAGTTCAGTTCAGGGCAATGGTCTCTGCGACCCTTTTACTCACAGTTCCGGGATGTTGTTGTCAATAATCCACAAAAATGCCGCTACGGCGGGATAGCAATGTTTTTCCTCACGCTCTTGGTCGCGGCTGTTCGCTAACCGGTGTTAGCGACAATTTTGAGGCCCGCAAACGTGCGGGCGATGATCAGGCCAGCGAGCCCTCAGCGGCAGCAACGCGATGAATTTCTTGATGCTTCGTGGTTGCGGTGGCTTGCTAATGAGCCTTAGTGACAATTTCGTGGCCCGCAAGCGTGCGGGTCGATGATCAGGCCAGCGAGCCCTCAGCGGCAGCAACACGATGATTTTCCTGACGCTCCGCGTCTGTGGCGATAATTTTGAGGCCCGCAAACGTGCGGGGTGATGATCAGGCCAGCGAGCCCTCAGCGGCAGCAGTGCGATGATTTTCCTGTCGCTCCGCAGCTGTGGCGGCTCGCTAACAGGCTTTAGTGATAATTTTGAGGCCTGCAAATGTGCGGGGCGATGATCAGGCCAGCGAGCCCTCGGCGGCAGCAGTGCGATGATTTTCTTGACGCTCCTCGGCTGCGGTGGCTCGCTAACAGGTCTTAGCGACAAAATGAAGTCTACTGGTCCTGAGACTTCAGACAGGAGGCTAGTTCTCTCTCTAGCCCTTGGGTGATTGCAGGTTCAAGATTAAAAAGTTCTCTTACAGCTCCTTTTCCCTCTTTTTTTCCAGTCCAATGAAAATTACTGCAGGCCAATCCAGGGAACAGCACACAACACCAGGACAGTCCTCTCCTGCAGCTTCCTTCAGTTCCACGGACAGAGGTTGGTCTTGAGATCCAGGGGCAATACAAATCGTAGGGGTTTCAGCACAGATATTTATACCCCAAAAGTCTTTGTTCTCAGAAGCTACAAGTCACTGAACCCAGCCAGAACCAGTTCTGCCCAGCCCTGGAGCACTTTGTTTACCTGGCTGCATCCTTCCTTTCAGAAAGAGGGGCTCTGCCATCAGATGCACAGTGGGAGGTGGAAACAGCATTCACCTTGCCAGGCACAACCCTTTTCAGGTCCAGGAGCTACCTCTCCCCACACTCCAATGCAGATCTCTCTTTTCAACCCAGGTCTGACTCAGCCTGCCCTGTCCCTCCAAAACCAGACAGCCAATACACATAACAGCAGAGCACACTGGAAAGCTTAGGCAAGAAAATACCTACTTTCTAAAAGTGGTATTTTCAAACACAGAATATAAAAATAAACTTCACTAAAAGATGTATTTTAATATTCTGAGCTCAGGTATACTAAATTTGTTTTTCTACCATGTTCTATGGGTCAGTTAGGACTATAGAATGTAATAGCCAAACCTCCCATTCTGGCCTATGGAGAACAGGTAGCCTTACAATAGTGAAAAACGAAATTGGGTGTAATTCACTACCAGGACATGCTACACACATCAGAGCATGGCCTACCTTACACATACAATGCACCCTACCATAGGGGTGGCTTACATGATGCCAAGGGAAGGTTCAGGGGCTGGGAAGTGGGTGCACTTCACAGCCAAGATGGCAGTTCTAGACTGCACACAGACACTGCAGTGGCAGGTCTGAGACACACTTTGCAAGCTGCTTCTGTGGGTTGCGCAAACCAGCGCTGCAGGCCCACCAGCAGCATTTGGTTTACCAGCCCTGGGCACACACAGGCCATATTACTAGGGACTAACAGGTAGACCAAATAAGCCAATCATGGATGTACCAATTCATATGTCATCTTTACACAGGGAGCATCCACGCTGCGGCACTGAATGGCAGTGGCGCAGCGCCCAGAGCAGCTATCACCAGAAAAACAGAGGAGGCACAGCGAAAAAATGGAAGGGAGACTCACGCCAATGGTGCCAGGTCTAACACTTATAAGCCCCTAGTATATGGTATACTATGTACCTAGGGCATAGGTACCTCAGAGGCCACCAGGGGCTGCAGCATATATTATGCCACCCCTGGGAAGCACTCCAAAATGACACCACAAGTCTGCTTCTGCAGCCTGGGTAAGGGTGTGCTTGCACCCCTTACTGTGGTATAGGCTACCTATATCACTACCTTATAAAGACACATATAAACCTATAAGCCACTCCTATGGCAGGCCTTGACAATCCTGAAGGCAGAGTGCTTAGTTTTATGTGAGAGGGTGCCCAAGCATGAGCTGAGCCCCTCTGCAGCTTTCGGTAATACTTCCTTATGGCTTTTCTGTGATACAGCCATACCATATACTCTTAAGTGCATTATAACCTCGCGGTAAATGCTAACTTTGGGATGGCTGCATCAAAACATGTTGTGTGTTGTGTCAAATGCTTTGGAATATTACCCCTCTAACAATCCTGGCGGCGGGGGTAGCATTCAACCCTTCTAGAGGGAGAGACATGTTCACACTGGCCTTTAGGACTTTCCTGAGCCCTGGCATCACAAAATGGATGCCTCTGCCACAGACACGGGTCTGGCCTCCTGCTGCTGACCGAAACTCCGGCAGGGGAGGCCTGGACAATAGGTTTCCTGTCGAGGGCGCAGACAGGCTGTTGTGTATTGGGGTTGGGCGGGAGCACTCTCTGGTTCTTTGAAGTCCTGCACTGGGGGCACACTTGGTGTCCCTGTGCATACTCCAGTTCAAACCGGTTGCAGGGGCTACCTGCCCCTGCTCTGGTATGAAACTGGACAAAGGAAAGGGGTGTAACCACCCCTCTTTCCTGGTCCACCCATAGGTGGGCCTTTAGAGTTAGTCCATCCCCTAACCTTAGTATAAGTATAGGAATCCAGTCCCTAGGACTTTAGATTACCCTGGACGAAACTCTGCAACGTACATCCTGGACCTTCGATGTTCTTTCCTGACTAGAAAACTGAAGAAATCTCCCTTGGGGTCAAGGAGTGACTCCCCTGCTTGGCAGGCACCAAAGAAGGAACTGACTGGTCTGCAATTCTGAAGCTCCCGCCGGACGCTGAAGTCTCTGCATCCCCAGATGTGGATTTCCAGTCTTCCCCAAGGCTACCCTGAGTCCACAGCAAAGCTGAGGCCCATGGCTATCGTGGGTGATGTGGAACCGTGACCCCTGGACACCGTGAACTTTTGCAGCAACACTATCTTCCTGGTCCTCCTTGTAGTTGTACTTTGGGCTCTGAGTAGCCCCACCCTTGAGCACCTCCTGCACCGAAGATTGTTGGCCTCCATTCCACGAGTGACCCGTGGGCCAGCTTCAAGTGCGATCGCTCGAGGCTCCTTTGCGATCACTAGCCCGTTGGCTAGCAGGTCCCCACGAAGGTGACTCCTTTTCTGATTGGGCTTACCTGGTTGCTCCAGACGTGCCCTGACTTACCCTCGCTGGGTGAGTCTCTCAGACCTTACTGGTCTGCACCGCAGTCCTTTCTCTGAATTCCAGTGACTTGCCGTTGCCAAGGCTTGTTGGGTCCTTTCTGGTCGACGACACCGCAGCACTCGACGGACTTCATGGGACAGCTCGAATCCGGCTCGTGGACTTCGTCGATGCTTCCTACACATCGTGGCTGAAGAGCCAACACCCCCATCAATTCACCTGAAGCACCCGACATCTGTGGGCATTGGTCCATCCTGCCCTCGGTCACTGGCTAGTGACCCAGACTCTGTCCCCTCTGCTTCCAGGTTCCTTACATCCTAGATCCAAGCTTGGATCTCTTCGGACACTTCTCCTCTTCACGGCAGCAGCAGTTCTTTGCCGGCTTCCTTTGAAATCGACGACGCGACCCGTCACCAAAAGACACCTTTGCACCCGGATTCCCTGGGTGAGGTAACTCGAGTACTCCGGTGCTCTCGTGGGTGCTAGCCCTAGAACTTCTTAAGTCCAAAAGGGTTTGGTCTAAACTCGATTAGAAGTGTCCCTAATCTTTAAATTTCCAACTGCGACATTGCCCATAGAAGATAATAGGAACCCGCGGTTGTGTTTCCACACTGCATTCAGCTCCCGTGGGTCCCCTGTGTCACTACCTTGGGTGGTTCCTTGGGCAATAGGCCTAGTGCCTATCCCAGTCGTGGTTCCAATACCACTTTTTTGGTATATGGTTTGGTACGCCCCTAGGGCCCAAACGTGTATTTGTGCTTTTACTGATGATTGATCACTCGTAAATAAAGTACTTCGAACTCCAGTCTCATAAAGGGACTAGAGGGGTGTGTGTTAACCTAAATAACTATATTTTAAATATATACCTGGTGTGGTTGTCCTTTCATTTGGTCATTCAGGAGATTATAGATAATCGTCCTTCCTCAGCAGAGAGCAACACTTTTTTTGGGGGGGCAGGAGATGCTGCCCATAGACTTCTCAGGTCTCAGTACCACTCGCTGGGTGCAGGTGCATCAACCAGAGTTCCTCAGCTCGTTAGCTCAAGCGAGTCTTTTCGAAACAGGAGGGGGTTGTGCGCACACTGCCTCGCCCTCCAGCAGTCAGTTTGCTCTGATGCAGCATAATAAATGCAGTGCATGATAACACATTCTTCGGTGTCTGTCTTTAGTTTTTCATCCTTGTTGGTGCAGCCAGTGCTGTATATCTCTAGACACGTGTCTTAGGATAAGTGTCCTTCTTCACCAGAGAGCAACGCTTTTGGGGGGGGGGGGGGGCTGGACATGCTGCCCATAGACTTCTCAGGTCTCAGTACCACTCGCTGGGTGCAGGTGCATCAACTAGAGCTCCTCAGCTCGTTAGCTCAAGGGAGTCTTTTGGAAACAGGAGGGGGGTGGGTGCACAATGCCTTACCCTCCAGCACTCAGTTTGACCCGATGCAGCATAATAAATGCAGTGTATGACAACACTTTCTTCGGTGTCAGTCTTTAGTTTTTCACCCTTGTTGGTGCCGCCAGTGCTGTGTATCTCTAGACACGTGTTTCAGGATAATTGTCCTTCTTCAGCAGAGAGCAACGCTTTTTTTGGGGGGGGGCTGGACATGCTTCCCCTAGTCTTCTCAGGTCTCAGTACCACTCGCTGGGTGCAGGTGCATCAACTAGAGCTCCTCAGCTCGTTAGCTCAAGGGAGTCTTTTGGAAACAGGAGGGGGGTGGGTGCACACTGCCTTACCCTCCAGCACTCAGTTTGACCCGATGCAGCATAATAAATGCAGTGTATGACAACACTTTCTTCGGTGTCAGTCTTTAGTTTTTCACCCTTGTTGGTGCCGCCAGTGCTGTGTATCTCTAGACACGTGTTTCAGGATAATTGTCCTTCTTCAGCAGAGAGCAACGCTTTTTTTGGGGGGGGGCTGGACATGCTTCCCCTAGTCTTCTCAGGTCTCAGTACCACTCGCTGGGTGCAGGTGCATCAACTAGAGCTCCTCAGCTCGTTAGCTCAAGGGAGTCTTTTGGAAACAGGAGGGGGGTGGGCGCACACTGCCTCACCCTCCAGCACTCACTTTGCCCCGATGCAGCATAATAAATGCAGTGCATGATAACACTTTCTTCGGTGTCAGGTTTTATTTTTTCACCCTTGTTGGTGCAGCCAGTGCTGTGTATCTCTAGATACGTGTTTCGGGATAATTGTGCTTCTTCAGCAGAGAGCAGCACTTTTTTCGAGGGGTGCTGGAAATGCTTCCCATAGACTTCTCAGGTCTCATTACCACTCGCTGGGTGCAGCTGCATCAACCAGAGCTCCTCACCTCGTTAGCTCAAGGGAGCCTTTTCGAAACAGAGGGGGGTGGGCGCACACTGCCTCACACTCCAGCACTCACTTTGCCCCGATGCAGCACAATAAATGCAGTGCATGATAACACTTTCTTCGGTGTCAGGATTTATTTTTTCACCCTTGTTGGTGCAGCCAGTGCTGTGTATCTCTAGATACGTGTTTCAGGATAATTGTCCTTCTTCAGCAGAAAGCAACGCTTATTTCGGGAGGTGCTGGAGATGCTGCCCATAGTCTTCTTAGGTCTCAGTACCACTCGCTGGGCGCAGGTGCATCAACCAGAGCTCCTCAGCTCGTTAGCTCAAGGGAGCCTTTTCGAAACAGGAGTGGGGTGGGAGCACACTGCTTCACCCTCCAGCAGTCACTTTGACAAGATGCAGCATAATAAATGCAGTACATCATACGACTTTCTTCGGTGTCAGGCTTTAGTTTTTCACCCTTGTTGGAGCAGCCAGTGCTATGTATCTCTAGACAGGTGTATCAGGATAATTGTCCTTCTTCAGCATAGAGCAACTCTTTTGTGGGGGGGGGGTGGACATGCTGCCCAATGTCTTCTCAAGTCTCAGTACCACTCACTGGGCACAGGTGCATCAACCAGAGCTCCTCTGCTCGTAGCTCATGGGAGCCTTTTTGAAATAGAGGGGGGTGGGCGCACACTGCCTCACCCTCCAGCACTCACTTTGCCCCGATACAGCATAATAAATGCAGTGCATGTTAATACTTTCTTCAGTGTCAGGCTTTAGTTTTTCACCCTTGTTGGTGCTGCAAGTGCTGTTTATCCCTAGACATGTATTTCGGGATAATTGTCCTTCTTCAGCAGAGAGCAACGCTGTTTTCGGGGGGATGGAGATGCTGCCCATAGTCTTCTCAGGTCTCAGTACTACTCGCTGGGCGCAGGTGCATCAACCAGAGCTCCTCATCTCGTTAGGTCAAGGGAGCCTAATCGAAACAAGAGGGGGGTGGGCGCACACTGCCTCACCCTCCAGCACTCAGTTTGCCCCGATGCAGCATAATAAATGCAGTGAATGATAACACTTTCTTCGGTGTCAGGCTTTAGTTTTTCACCCTTGTTGGTGCAACCAGTGCTGTGTATCTCTAAACACATGTCTCCTGATAATTGTCCTTCTTCAGCAGAGAGCAACACTTTTTTTGGGGGGGGGGTGGACATGCTGCCCATAGTCTTCTCAGGTCTCAGTGTCATTCGCTGGGCGCAGGTGCATCAACCAGAGCTCCTCAGCTCATTAGCTCAGGGGAGCCTTTTCGAAATAGGAGGAAGTTGGGCGCACACTGCCTCACCCTCCAGCACTCAGTTTGCCCCGATACAGCAAAATAAATGCAGTGCATGATAACACTTTCTTCGGTGTCAGGCTTTAGTTTTTCACACTTGTTGGTGCAGCCAGTGCTGTGTATCTCTAAACACGTGTCTCCTGATAATTGTCCTTCTTCAGCAGAGAGCAACACTTTTTTTGGGGGGGGCTGAACATGCTGCCCATAGTCTTCTCAGGGCTCAGCACTACTCGCTGGGCGCAGGTGCATCAACCAGAGCTCCTCATCTCGTTATCTCATGGGAGGCTAATCGAAACAGGAGGGGGGTGGGCGCACACTGCCTCACCCTCCAGCACTCAGTTTGCCCCGATACAGCAAAATAAATGCAGTGCATGATAACACTTTCTTCGGTGTCAGGCTTTAGTTTTTCACCCTTGTTGGAGCAGCCAGTGCTGTGTATCTCTAGACACGTGTTTCAGGATAATTGTCCTTCTTCAGCAGAGAGCCACGCTTTTTTTGAGGGGGCGGGGGGTGGCTGGAGATGCTGCCCATAGTCTTCTCAGGTCTCAGTACCACTCTCGGGGCGCAGGCTCATCAACCAGAGCTCCTCAGCTCATTAGCTCAAGGGAGCCTTTTCGAAACAGGAGGGGGGTAGGCGCACACTGCCTTACCCTCCAGCACTCAGTTTACCCCAATGCAGCATAATAAATGCAGTGCATGATAACACTTTCTTCTCTGTCAGGCATTAGTTTTTCACCCTTGTTGGTGCAGCCAGTGCTGTGTATCTCTAGACACTTGTCTCAGGACAATAGTCCTTCTTCAGCAGAGAGCAATGCTTTTTTTGGGGGGGCTGGACATGCTGCCCATAGCCTTCTCAGGTCTTAGCACCTCTCGCTGTGCGCAGGTGCATCAACCAGAGCTCCTCAGTTCGTTAGCTCAACGGAGCCTTTTCGAAACGGAGGGGGGTGGGTGCACACTGCCTCACCCTCCAGCACTCACTTTGCCGCTCTGCAGCATAATAAATGTAGTGCATGAAAACACTTTCTTCGGTGTCAGGCTTTAGTTTTTCACACTTGTTGGTGCAGCCAGTGCTGTTTATCTCTAGACATGTGTTTCGGGATAATTATCCTTCTTCAGCAGAAAGCAACGCGTTTTTTTCGGGGGGTGCTGCAGATGCTGCCCCTAGTCTTCTCAGGTCTGAGTACCACTCGCTTGGCACTGGTGCATCAACCCGAGCTCCACAGCTCGTTAGCTCAAGGTAGCCTTTTTGAAACAGGAGGGGTGTGGGCGCACACTGCCTCACCCTCCAGCACTCACTTTGCCCCAAAGCAGCATAATAAATGCAGTGCAGGATAACACTTTCTTCGGTGTCATGCTTTAGTTTTTCACCCATGTTGGTGCAGCCAGTGCTGTGTATCTCTAGACACGTGTCTCAAGATAATAGTCCTTGTTCAGCAGAGAGCAACGCTTTTTTGGGGGGGGGGGGCTGGAGATGCTGCCCATAGTCTTCTCAGGTCTTAGTACCACTCGCTGGGCGCAAGTGCATCAACCACGCCTCCACAGCTCGTTAGCTCAAAGGAGTCTTTTCTAAACAGGAGGGGGGTGGGCGGACACTGCCTCACCCTCCAGCACTCAGTTTGACCCGATGCAGCATAATAAATGCAGTGCATGATAACACTTTCTTCGGTGTCATGCTTTAGTTTTTCACCCTTGTTGGTGCAGCCAGTGCTGTGTATCTCTAGACACGTGTTTCGGGATAATTGTCCTTCTTCAGCAGGGAGCAACGCTTTTTTCGGGGGGTGCTGGAGATGCTGCCCATAGTCTTCTCAGGTCTCAGTACCACTCGCTGGGCGCAGGTGCATCAACCAGAGCTCCTCAGCTCGTTAGCTCAAGGGAGCCTTTTTGAAACAGGAGGGGGGTGGGCGCACACTGCCTCACCCTCCAGCACTCACTTTGCCAGGATGCAGCATAATAAATGTAGTGCATGATAACACATTCTTCGGTGTCAGGCTTTAGTTTTTCACACTTGTTGGTGCAGCCAGTGCTGTTTATCTCTAGACATGTGTTTCAGGATAATTGTCCTCCTTCAGCAGAGATCAAAGCTTTTTTGGGGGGGCTTGGAGATGCTGCCCATAGACTTCTCAGGTCTCAGTACCTCTCGCTGGGTGCAGGTGCATGAACCAGAGCTCCTCAGCTAGTTAGCTCAAGGGAGCCTTTTCGAAACAGGAGGGGGTTGGGCGCACACTGCCTCACCCTCCAGCACTCACTTTGCCCCAAAGCAGCATAATAAATGCAGTGCATGATAACACTTTCTTTGGTGTCAGGCTTTAGTTTTTCACCCTTGTTGGTGCAGCCAGTGCTGTGTATCTCTAGACACGTGTCTCAAGATAATAGTCCTTCTTCAGCAGAGAGCAACGCTTTTTTTGGGGGGGGGGGGGCTGGAGATGCTGCCCATAGTCTTCTCAGGTCTTAGTACCACTCGCTGGGCGCAAGTGCATCAACCACGCCTCCACAGCTCGTTAGCTCAAAGGAGTCTTTTCTAAACAGGAGGGGGGTGGGCGGACACTGCCTCACCCTGCAGCACTCACTTTGCCCCGATGCAGCATAATAAATGCAGTGCATCATACGACTTTTTTCGGTGTCAGGCTTTAGTTTTTCACCCTTGTTGGTGCAGCCAGTGCTGTGTATCTCTAGACACGTGTCTCAGGATAATTGTCCTTCTTCAGCAGAGAGCAACGCTTTTTTGGGGGGGAGGGATGGACATGCTGCTCCTAGTTTTCTCAGGTCTCACTACCACTCGCTGGACGCAGGTGCATCAACCAGAGCTCCTCAGCTCGTTAGCTCAAGGAAGCCTGTTTGAAACAGTAGAGGGGTTGGCATAAACTGCCTCACCCTCCAGCACTCAGTTTATCCCGATGCAGCATAATAAATGCAGTGCATGATAACACTTTCTTCGGTGTCAGGCATTAGTTTACACCCTTGTTGGTGCAGCCAGTGCTGTGTATCTCTAGACACATGTCTCAGTATCATAGTCCTTCTTCAGCAGAGAGCAACGCTTTTTTTTGGGGGGGCTGGACATGCTGCCCATAGTCTTCTCAGGTCTCAGTACCACTCGCTGTGCGCAGGTGCATCAACCAGAGCTCCTCAGCTCATTAGCTGAAGGGAGCCTTTTCGAAACAGGAGGGGGGTAGGCGCACACTGCCTCACCCTCCAGCACTCAGTTTACCCCAATGAAGCATAATAAATGCAGGGCATGATAACATTTTCTTCGGTGTTATGCTTTAGTTTTTCACCCTTGTTGCTGCAGCCAGTTCTGTGTATCTCTAGACAAGTGTTTCGGGATAATTGTCCTTCTTCAGCAGAGAGCAACACTTTTTTCGAGGGGTGCTGGAGATGCTGCCCATAGTCTACTCAGGTCTCAGTCCCACTCGCTGGGCACAGGTGCATCAAAAAGCGCTCCTCAGCTCCTTAGCTCAACTGAGCCTTTTCGAAACAGAGGGGGTTGGGCGCACACTGCCTCACCCTCCAGCACTCACTTTGCCCCTCTGCAGCATAATAAATGTAGTGCATGAAAACACTTTCTTCGGTGTCAGGCTTTAGTTTTTCACACTTGTTGGTGCAGCCAGTGCTGTTTATCTCCAGACATGTGTTTTGGGATAATTATCCTTCTTCAGCAGAAAGCAACGCTTTTTTTCGGGGGGTGCTGGAGATGCTGCCCCTAGTCTTCTCAGGTCTGAGTACCACTCGCTTGGCACTGGTGCATCAACCCGAGCTCCACAGCTCGTTAGCTCAAGGTAGCCTTTTTGAAACAGGAGGGGTGTGGGCGCACACTGCCTCACCCTCCAGCACTCACTTTGCCCCAAAGCAGCATAATAAATGCAGTGCATGATAACTCTTTCTTCGGTGTCAGGCTTTAGTTTTTCACCCTTGTTGGTGCAGCCAGTGCTGTGTATCTCTAGACACGTGTCTCAAGATAATAGTCCTTCTTCAGCAGAGAGCAACGCTTTTTTGGGGGGGGGGGCTGGAGATGCTGCCCATAGTCTTCTCAGGTCTTAGCACCTCTCGCTGGGCGCAGGTGGATCAACCAGGGCTCCTGAGCTCGTTAGCTCAAAGGAGTCTTTTCGAAACAAGAGAGGGGTGGGTGCACACAGCCTCACCCTCCAGCACTCAGTTTGCCCCGATGCAGCATAATAAATGCAGTGCATGATAACATTTTCTTCGGTGTCAGGCTTTAGTTTTTCACCCTTGTTGCTGCAGCCAGTGCTGTGTATCTCTAGACAAGTGTTTCGGGATAATTGTCCTTCTTCAGCAGAGAGCAACGCTGTTTTCGAGGGGTGCTGGAGATACTGCCCATAGTCTTCTCAGATCTCAGTACCACTCGCTGGGTGCAGGTGCATCAACCAGAGCTCCTTAGCTCAACGGAGCCTTTTCGAAACGGAGGGGGGTGGGTGCACACTGCCAAACCCTCCAGCACTCACTTTGCCCCTCTGCAGCATAATAAATGTAGTGCATGAAAACACTTTCTTCGGTGTCAGGCTTTAGTTTTTCACACTTGTTGGTGCAGCCAGTGCTGTTTATCTCTAGACATGTGTTTCGGGATAATTATCCTTCTTCAGCAGAAAGCAACGCTTTTTTTCGGGGGGTGCTGGAGATGCTGCCCCTAGTCTTCTCAGGTCTGAGTACCACTCGCTTGGCACTGGTGCATCAACCCGAGCTCCACAGCTCGTTAGCTCAAGGTAGCCTTTTTGAAACAGGAGGGGTGTGGGCGCACACTGCCTCACCGTCCAGCACTCACTTTGCCCCAAAGCAGCATAATAAATGCAGTGCATGATAACTCTTTCTTCGGTGTCAGGCTTTAGTTTTTCACCCTTGTTGGTGCAGCCAGTGCTGTGTATCTCTAGACACGTGTCTCAAGATAATAGTCCTTCTTCAGCAGAGAGCAACGCTTTTTTGGGGGGGGGGGCTGGAGATGCTGCCCATAGTCTTCTCAGGTCTTAGTACCACTCGCTGGGCGCAAGTGCATCAACCACGCCTCCACAGCTCGTTAGCTCAAAGGAGTCTTTTCTAAACAGGAGGGGGGTGGGCGGACACTGCCTCACCCTCCAGCACTCAGTTTGACCCGATGCAGCATAATAAATGCAGTGCATGATAACACTTTCTTCGGTGTCAGCCTTTAGTTTTTCACCCTTGTTGGTGCAGCCAGTGCTGTGTATCTCTAGACACGTGTTTCGGGATAATTGTCCTTCTTCAGCAGGGAGCAACGCTTTTTTCGGGGGGTGCTGGAGATGCTGCCCATAGTCTTCTCAGGTCTCAGTCCCACTCGCTGGGCGCAGGTGCATCAACCAGAGCTCCTCAGCTCGTTAGCTCAAGGGAGCCTTTTTGAAACAGGAGGGGGGTGGGCGCACACTGCCTCACCCTCCAGCACTCACTTTGCCAGGATGCAGCATAATAAATGCAGTGCATGATAACACATTCTTCGGTGTCAGGCTTTAGTTTTTCACACTTGTTGGTGCAGCCAGTGCTGTTTATCTCTAGACATGTGTTTCAGGATAATTGTCTTCCTTCAGCAGAGATCAAAGCTTTTTTGGGGGGGCTTGGAGATGCTGCCCATAGACTTCTCAGGTCTCAGTACCTCTCGCTGGGTGCAGGTGCATGAACCAGAGCTCCTCAGCTAGTTAGCTCAAGGGAGACTTTTCGAAACAGAGGGGGGTGGGCGCACACTGCCTCACACTCCAGCACTCACTTTGCCCCGATGCAGCATAATAAATGCAGTGCATCATACGACTTTTTTCGGTGTCAGGCTTTAGTTTTTCACCCTTGTTGGTGCAGCCAGTGCTGTGTATCTCTAGACACGTGTCTCAGGATAATTGTCCTTCTTCAGCAGAGAGCAACGCTTTTTTGGGGGGGGGGGCTGGACATGCTGCTCCTAGTTTTCTCAGGTCTCACTACCACTCGCTGGACGCAAGTGCATCAACCAGAGCTCCTCAGTTCGTTAGCTCAAAGGAGTCTTTTCGAAACAGGAGGGGTGTGGGCGCACACTGCCTCACCCTCCAGCACTCAGTTTATCCCGATGCTGCATAATCAATGCAGTGCATGATAGCACATTCTTCGGTGTCAGGCTTTAGTTTTTCACCCTTGTTGGTGCAGCCAGTGCTGTGTATCTCTAGACACGTGTCTCAGGATAATTGTCCTTCTTCAGCAGAGAGCAACGCTTTTTTGGGGGTGGGGCTGGACTTGCTGCCCATAGTCTTCTCAGGTCTCAGTACCACATGCTGGGCGCAGGTGTATCAACCAGAGCTCCTCAGCTCGTTATCTCAAGGGAGCCTTTTCGAATCAGGAGGGAGGTGGGTGCACACTGCCTCATCCTCCAGCACTCACTTTGCCCCGATGCAGCATAATAAATGCAGTGCATGATACGACTTTCTTCGGTGTCACGCTTTAATTTTTCACCCTTGTTGGTGCAGCCAGTGCTGTGTATCTCTAGACATGTGTTTCGGTATAATTGTCTTTCTTCAGCAGAGACCAACGCTTTTTTTGGGGGGGGGGTGGACATGCTGCCCATAGTCTTCTCAGGTCACAGTACCACTTGCTGGGCGCAGGTGCATCAACCAGAGCTCCTCAGCTCGTTAGCTCAAAGGAGTCTTTTCGAAACAGGAGGGGGGTGGGCGCACACTGCCTCACCCTCCAGCACTCAGTTTGCCCCGATGCAGCATAATAAATGCAGTGCATGATAACACTTTCTTCGGTGTCAGGCTTTAGTTTCTCACCCTTGTTGGTGCAGCCAGTGCTGTTTATCTCTAGACATGCATTTCGGGATAATTGTCCTTCTTCAGCAGCGAGCAACGATTTTTTCGGGGGGTGCTGGAGAGGCTGCCCTTAGTCTTCTCAGGTCTCAGTACCACTCGCTGGGCGCAGGTGCATAAACCAGAGCTTCTAAGCTCGGTAGCTCATGGGAGCCTTTTCAAAACTGGAGGGGGGTGGGTGCACACAGCCTCACCCTCCAGCACTCACTTTGCCCCGATGCAGCATAATAAATGCAGTGCAGGATAACACTTTCTTCGGTGTCAGGCTTTAGTTTTTCACCCTTGTTGGTGCAGCCATTCCTGTGTATCTCTAGACACGTGTTTCGGGAGAATTGTCCTTCTTCATCAGAGAGCAACGCTTTTTTGAGGAGGGTGGGGCTGGAGATGCTGCCCATAGTCTTCTCAAGTCTCAGTACCACTCGCTGGGCGCAGGTGCATGAACCAGAGCTCCTCAGCTCATTAGCTCAAAGGAGTCTTTTCGAAACAGGAGGGGGTGGGCGCACACAGCCTCACCCTCCAGCACTCAGTTTGTCCCGATGCAGGATAATACATGCAGTGCATGATAACACTTTCTTCGTTGTCAGGCTTTAGTTTTTCACCCTTGTTTGTGTGGCCAGTGCTGTGTATCTCTAGACACATGTTTTAGGATAATTGTCCTTCTTCAGCAGAGAGCAACGCAATTTTCGGGGGGTAGTGGAGATGCTACCCATAGTCTTCTCAGGTCTCAGTACCACTCGCTGGGCGCAGGTGCATCAACCAGAGCTCCTTAGCTCGTGAGCTCAAGGGAGCCTTTTCAAAACAGGAGGGGGTGGGCGCACACTGCCTCACCCTCCAGCACTCAGTTTGCCCTGATGCATCACAATAATTGCAGTG
Organism: Triturus cristatus; assembly: GCF_964204655.1. Taxonomy (NCBI): domain Eukaryota; kingdom Metazoa; phylum Chordata; class Amphibia; order Caudata; family Salamandridae; genus Triturus; species Triturus cristatus. The sequence goes on along the minus strand of NC_140579.1, from coordinate 875,210,524 downwards.
CATGATAACACATTCTTCGGTGTCTGTCATTAGTTTTTCACCCTTGTTCGTGCAGCCAGTGCTGTGTATCTCTAGAACCATGTCTTAGGATAATTGTCCTTCTTCAGCAGAGAGCAACGCTTTTTTGGGGGGGGGGCTGGACATGCTGCCCATAGTCTTCTCAGGTCTCAGTACCACTCGCTGGGCTCAAGTGCATCAACCAGAGCTCCTCAGCTCGTTAGCTCAAGGGAGCCTTTTCGAAACAGGAGGGGGGTTGGCGCACACTGCCTCACCCTCCAGCACTCACTTTGCCCCGATGCAGCATAATACATTCAGTGCATGATAACACTTTCTTCGGTGTCACGCTTTAATTTTTCACCCTTGTTGGTGCAGCCAGTGCTGTGTATCTCTAAACATGTGTTTCGGGATATTTGTCCTTCTTCAGCAGAGACCAACGCTTTTTTGGGGGGGGACTGGAGATGCTGCCAATAGTCTTCTCAGGTCTCTGTAGCAATCGCTGGTCGCAGGTGCATCAACCAGAGCTCCTCAGCTCGTTAGCTCAAGGGAGCCTTTTTGAAACCCCTAGGGGGGTGGGCGTACACTGCCTCACCCTCCAGCACTCACTTTGGCCCGATGCAGCATAATAAATGCAGTGCATGATAACACTTTCTTCGGTGTCAGGCTTTAGTTTCTCACCCTTGTTGGTGCAGCCAGTGCTGTTTATCTCTAGACATGCATTTCGGGATAATTGTCCTTCTTCAGCAGCGAGCAACGATTTTTTCGGGGGGTGCTGGAGAGGCTGCCCTTAGTCTTCTCAGGTCTCAGTACCACTCGCTGGGCGCAGGTGCATAAACCAGAGCTTCTAAGCTCGGTAGCTCATGGGAGCCTTTTCAAAACTGGAGGGGGGTGGGTGCACACAGCTTCACCCTCCAGCACTCACTTTGCCCCGATGCAGCATAATAAATGCAGTGCACGATAACACTTTCTTCGGTGTCAGGCTTTAGTTTTTCACCCTTGTTGGTGCAGCCATCCCTGTGTATCTCTAGACACGTGTTTCGGGAGAATTGTCCTTCTTCATCAGAGAGCAACGCTTTTTTGAGGAGGGTGGGGCTGGAGATGCTGCCCATAGTCTTCTCAGGTCTCAGTACCACTCGCTGGGCGCAGGTGCATCAACCAGAGCTCCTTAGCTCGTGAGCTCAAGGGAGCCTTTTCAAAACAGGAGGGGGTGGGCGCACACTGCCTCACCCTCCAGCACTCAGTTTGCCCTGATGCAGCACAATAATTGCAGTGCATGATAACACATTCTTCGGTGTCTGTCATTAGTTTTTCACCCTTGTTCGTGCAGCCAGTGCTGTGTATCTCTAGACACATGTCTTAGGATAATTGTCCTTCTTCAGCAGAGAGCAACGCTTTTGTGGAGGGTGGGGCTGGACAAGCTGCCCATAGTCTTCTCAAGTCTCAGTACCACTCGCTGGACACAGGTGCATCAACCAGAGCTCCTCAGCTCGTTAGCTCTAGGGAGCCTTTTCGAAACAGGAGGGGGGTGGACGCACAGAGCCTCACCCTCCAGCACACACTTTCCCCCGATGCAGCATAATAAATGCAGTGCATGATAACACTTTCTTCGTGTCAGGCTTTAGTTTTTCACCCTTGTTGGTGCAGCCAGTGGTGTGTATCTCTAGACATGTGTTTCGGGATAATTGTCCTTCTTCAGCAGAGAGCAATGCTTTTTTTTAAGGGAGGGCTGGAGATGCTGCCCATAGTCTTCTCAGGTCTCAGTACCACTCGCTGGGTGCAGGTGCATCAACCAGAGCTCCTCAGCTCGTTAGCTCAAGGGAGCCTTTTCGAAACAGGAGGTTGGTGGGAGCACACTGCCTCAACCTCCAGCACTCACTTTGGCCCGATGCAGCATAATAAATGCAGTGCATGAAAATACTTTCTTCGGTGTCAGGCTTTAGTTTTTAACCCTTGTTGGTGCAGCCAGTGGTGTGCATCTCTAGACACATGTTTCGGGATAATTGTCCTTCAGCAGTGATCAGTGCTTTTTTCGGGAGGTGCTGGAGATGCTGCCCATAGTCTTCTCAGGTCTCAGTACCACTCGCTGGGCACAGGTGCATCAACCAGAGCTCCTCAGCTCGTTAGCTCAAGGGAGCCTTTTCGAAATAGGAGGGGGGTGGGCGCACACTGCCTCACCCTCCAGCATTCACTTTGCCCCGATACATCATAAAAAATGCAGTTCATGGTAATACTTTCTTCGGTGTCCGGCTTTAGTTTTTCACCCTTGTTGGTGCAGCCAGTGCTGTTTATCTCTAGACATGTTTTCGGGATAATTGTCCTTCTTCAGTAGAAAGCAACGCTTTTTTCGGGGGTTGCTGGAGATGCTGCCCATAGTCTTCTCAGGTCCCAGTACCACTCGCAGGGCGCAGGTGCATTAACCAGTGCTCCACAGCTCGTTAGCTCAAGGGAGCCTTTTTGAAACAGGAGGGGGGTGGGCGTACACTGCCTCACCCTCCAGCACTCAGTTTGCCCCAATGAAGCATAATAAATGCAGTGTATGATAACTCTTTCTTCGGTGTCACGCTTTAGTTTTTCACCCTGGTTGTTGCAGCCAGTGCTGTGTATCTCTAGACACGTGTTTCGGGATAATTGTCTTTCTTCAGCAGAGAGCAATGCTTTTTCGTGGGGTGCTGGAGATGCTGCACAAAGTCTTATCAAGACTCAGTACCACTCGCTGGGCGCAGGCAGATCAACCAAAGCTCCTCAGCTCGTTAGCTCAAGGGAGCCTTTTCGAAACAGGAGGGGGGTGGGCTCACACTGCCTCACCCTCCAGCACTCACTTTGCCCCAATGAAGCATAATAAATGCAGTGTATGATAACTCTTTCTTCGGTGTCAGGCTTTAGTTTTTCACCCTTGTTGGTGCAGCCAGTGCTGTGTATCTCTAGACACGTGTTTCGGGATAATCGTCCTTCCTCCGCAGAGAGCAACGCTTTTTTCGGGGGGTGCTGGAGATGGTGCCCATAGTCTTCTCAGGTCTCAGTACCACTCGCTGGGCGCAAGTGCATCAACCAGAGCTCCTCAGCTCGTTAGCTCAAGGGAGCCTTTTCAAAACAGGAGGTGGGTGGGCGCACACTGCCTCACCCTCCAGCCCTCAGTTTGCCCCGATGCAGCATAATAAATGCAGTGCATGATAACACTTTCTTAGGTGTCTGGCTTTATTTCACCCTCGTTGGTGCAGCCAGTGCTGTGTATATCTAGACACGTGTTTCAGGATAATTGTCTTTCTTCAGCTGAGAGCAAGGCTTTTTTGGGGGGGTGCTGGAGATGCTGACCATAGTCTTCTCACGTGTCAGTTACACTCGCTGGGTGCATGTGCATCAACCAGAGCTCCTCAGCTCGTTAGCTCAAGGGAGCCTTTTCGAAACAGGAGGATGGTGGGCGCACACTGCCTCACCCTCCAGCACTCCGTTTGCCCCGATGCAGCATAATAAATCTAGTGCATTATAATACTTTCTTCGGTGTCAGGCTTCTAACTACTGTGGCTGCTGCAAGGTGAATGGCCCCACATTCTACATGCCGCCAGTGTGAGGGGAACAGCTTTTGGGTTCTCAGACCTGCCTTTGATCATATTTCACAATCCACTGCCGTGAGGGGAACGGCTTTTGGGTGCTGAATACTACATTTCCCATAAGGCCCTGCACAGCGCCGAGAATCGGCATCATCAGAGGGCATCAGAAGCCCTCTTAATCAGCGCGGGGCATACGCAGCGCGGGACGCGCTTCTAACTACTTTGGCTGCTGCAAGGTGAACGGCCCCACATTCTACATTATGCCGCCGTGAGGGGAACGGCATTTGGGTGCTGAGACCTGCCTGAGACCATATTTCACAATCCGCTGCCGTGAGGGGAACGGCTTTTGGGTGCTGAATCCTACATTTCCCATAAGGCCCTGCACAGCGCCGAGAATCGGCATCATCAGAAGGCGTCAGAAGCCTTCTTAATCAGCACGGGGCATACGCAGCGCAGGACGCGCGCTTTCGTGCCCGGGCGCAGCCCGGGCCAAGGGCGGGCCCGTCCGCGCCCGTCGAAGCCCGAAGGAGTCTGGTCTGGGCCACCCCTCCAACAACTCCAGATGGGTAAGCGCAAACATCTGGGTAACTCTGACAAGGGGGGTTTAAAAGCTAAAATACCCAGAAAGTTACCGTCTATAATTTCTTACCTGACTTCGGCTGTGGGTGCCTTGAATAAAGAAATAGCAAATGCGGAAAAGGAGTTAGGCTTGGACACAAGTGAAGCACCTAGGGAAGGGATCGAGGTGACGTCATTTTTGGCATCTGCCCCCGTACCCCTGGACCCGGTGGTTTTGATTAATGTCCCCAAGTCAAAGAGCGATGTTTTACCCCCTGCTTTGACCGGTACAGATGGCATGCCTAGCCCCCAGAGCATTTACACTTCACCATGTGGCAAATCAGAAAGGGCTCCCTTGGAGGGGCCTATTGGCGTATAACGTTCTTACAAAAATACTATAAAGCATTTTAAGGGCTCTAAGAACAGCACCTCTAATCCCTTCCAGGAAATTGATGAATCCATCCAACAGACTTTGCGGTCCCTTATTGAGGATATTTTTAGCGCTAGATTTGAACTAATGTTGACTACTATTGCTAAGAACATTATTGATACTATGAACTCTTGTGTGGCTGACTTAAAAAAGAAATGTGAACGTTTAGACATTATTATGGACTCTCGTCTGAGAGAAAAATCGTGTCCCATGGAAGACAATATCGATGTGTTTCCAGCAGCAACTAGTTTAGCTATTAGAGGGAACAACCAATCGAGAGACTTGCTGCCATCCCCAGGGAGGGGCAGTATTTTGAATTCAGGGGATAGGTCGGATGTCCCTCTTATTCTGAGTCAAAGGGATCCTAATGTTGCCCCCTGTATGGTCACTATGCAACCTAGAGGGCCGCCTATAGCCTTGAGGGGGAATTCTGATCAGTATAAGAATCCCTTATTTTATAACTACAACAGGATTGATCTCCCCCCAGAAGCTACTTCCTTGGTTGCTGTTCTTGTTGGGGTTCCTTCTCTTGATCATCCGGAAAAAGAGTCAACAAATGGTTTGTTGCGTAAAACAAAAAGTTGGTGTAATCACTATTGTTCTGGTTCCTCTAAGATCTCAGACCATATTATTATGGCTAGACGGGTGTCTTGGGTGGGTAATCATCCCAAACAAATCTCTGGTGACTGTATAATAGTAAATTTTAATAAACCAGATATAGCGGACAGACTGTTTTGGGATGCTACTGACCTAAATGGGGACGTTATAAGGGCTGTCCCGTTGGGTTATTTTTATCCACCAATAAGTACAGGTTATCTTTATAATAGGTCAAAGGCCAACAATACTTTCCATCCACTGCTGCACCGGTCTAGACCTTTAAGCATTGTCTCTAGCCCTGCAAGTTTGTGTGGAGTTGGTGCCCTGTCTACTAATACTACGGGTGTGCGGTTAGGATCTAAGGAGGAGGGTTTACCATTGTCAAATAGATTCTATCCATTAAGCCAGCTGGAGTCAAATGATTGACTCTCGGTGATAGAGGTTAGTTTTCTTGTACCTAGCCTTAATGATTCAGAGGGTATTGATATCGGGAGTGAGAATTGTCTATCCGATATGCCTCACATCAATTATGCCCGTGAAGTTATTGGCAATGCAAATCCAACTAACTGCAGAATTATTAACTGGAACATTGCGGGTATAAGAAGTAAAAGAGATAACCCCCAGTGGCTAGAATTTATAAAAACATTTGACATAATTGCCTTTCAGGAAACTTGGGATCGGGGGGATAATTTTTGGTTGGATGGTTTTAGCTCTTATTTCTTACCAGCCTGAGCAGTTCCAGCAGGAAGAGCAGAAGGTGGTCTTATGTTACTTCTGTCCCTGAATTTACGGGGTTCTATGAAAAGGATCGACATAGACTCCTTTAACTGTCTGGCAGTAGAAATATGTTCCCCAAACTATCCCAAGATACTTCTTGTGAATTTTTATAATTCTGGGGGAAATGATTATAGGAACCGACATTTGAATATTCTGAAACTCTTTTTAGAAAATTACAGGGTAATGCAGACCACTCTGTACTATGTTGTGCTTATGGGTGATTTTAATATACATCCTTGCTGCTCGCATTGTTGTATTGAAGATGATCTCGGTTATAATTTTGCAACGACCCCCCATTTTGAACATTCAGAACGGAGGGAGGGCTTAGAGTCTCTCTTGTCTGAAGCTGACCTTTTTGAACCTGGTTTTGCTAACATCCTTGAGCGGTGCCCTACGTTTAAATCTATAGCTAGAGATACTATTATTGAGTACATTTTTTTGTCTCCTATTCTATTAGGCAAAGTAGTTTTCTATAATGCCAGGGAATCGCCTTTTAGTGATTGATTGCTATACTTTATTCGATAACAAGGTATCATAAAAGTAAATACAATACAGCATAGTAGAACCATAAAAATTAATAAAAACATATACAAATATGCGTACATTTTTTTAAAAATGTATAGCTAAGAATAAATGCACAATAAGTAAAAAACACAGAGAACTTAGGTGAATGAAGACAAGCAGAAACACATCAAGCAAAAACACATCAATTGAAAAGGAGCTATTTCATATAGTGGTACAGTTGCACAATGTTGCAGCCTAGAGAATACTTGGTTCAACAAGCTTAGTTCGTATTTGCCATGCTTTCCCAAGATATTTAGCCACCCCACAAATTACCAACGTGGATGTGGTATCCGTTGTTAGGATACGGAGGGCCACTGACGACTGCCTGGTTCCCAGATTTCTACATACTGGGCTCAACCAGCGTTTTCTGGGCGCCCTATATGCCTTACAGGCAAACAGGAAGTGGCCCAATGATTCAGTTGGATTAGAACATCCCGGGCAAACTGTATAATGGGGTTTAAAAATTTTCCAGCTGCTTGTGAAAACGTTTAGGGGTAAAGTGCCTAGCCTCATTTTAAGAAACAGAGCTCTATCCCTTGGTAAAGAGATAAAATCAAGAAATGGTTCCCACTTTGGTGTTGCCTTGCAAGTCAAGAATATATCAGTTAAGGTGCCCAACTTAGGGTTTTTCAAGTCCGCTGCTTCTATATTTGCCCAGTATAGTTTCTTGATGATATCTTTTTGCGGGGTCTGCTGTGAGAGCCATTCTTCTTTTAGCCCTAAGTTAATTACCAAGTCCCTTAGATTTTTCAGCCATGAAATCACCCCAAAACCATTTAAAGCGATGAGTTCGTCGAGGACTGCGGCATAATTACTAAGTTCCGGGGTCCTTCTAAGGCAAACCCAAAATAATAGGGAGCGAAGCCCAACAATATCCTTAATGGAATGACGTCCCAGATCATAAAATAATGGTTTAAGAGGGGTGGAGACTGGAAGGCCCACAAGCTCTCTCATAAATTTGTGTTCTGCTATGACTAGATCAGCAACTCTTTCAGATCCCCATAATTCAGAGCCGTAGGTAGCGGCAGACAGTGCCTTGCCCTCATATACTAATAAAGCGGGGCTAATAGGCTTAGTAGAGGATAGACGGTGATCTCTAAGTATTGCTCCTGTCACTCTCTTAAAATTTAAAGACATCTTAACAATGTGGGAGTCCCATTTCATTTTGGAATTAATCCTGACCCCTAGGTAGTCAAAGGCATCTACTTCCTCCAGCGGGGTGCCATTTAATGCGATATTGATTTTCTTATGTTTTTTGTTTCTGGTTAGTACCATCAGTTTGGTCTTAGTGGTATTAACAGTAAGGCCACGATTATCGCAGAAAGCACTAAACCTATCAAGCAGTTTCTGGAGGCCCATGGGAGTTTTGGACATGAGAAGCGTATCATCTGCAAAGAGGAGGGTAGGTATTTTTTCCCCCGCCAGGGAGGGGGCATCAGCTGGGTCCTCCCTCAAATGGTCTGCCACCCCATTAATAAAGAGGGAAAAATCGGAGCCATCACACATCCCTGGCGGACCCCCCTCTGAATAGGAATTCGGTCAGTCAGTTGACCTTCGGTCCCCCATCTAATTCTTGCATATGTGCCATCATGCAATCTTTTGATAAACTCCAGAAGATATCGTGGTATCCCCATTTCATGTAGTACCTGCCACAATTTAACCCGAGGGACGAGGTCGAAAGCGGTTTTGAGGTCGATAAAGGCCAAGTATAAAGATCCCCCGCCAATCAGGACGGTCTTCCAGTAAGTGGCTGCAAATCTGAATACTTGGTCCATAGTACCTACTTTCTTCCTGAAACCAGCTTGTAAATGTGTTAAGACATTTCCCTCTTCAAGCCAAGTCCCCAATCGTGAATTAAGAACCCTGCCAACCACCTTTTGGGTGACATCGATTAGGCTTATCGGTCTGTAGTTGGCAGGGTCCTCTCTCGCCCCCTTCTTGTAAATTGTGACCACCTCAGCGCCCTTCCAGGAGTCTGGGACTGCATGGTCACATAACAATAGATTCATCATATTAAAAATAAGACTTGCCCATACTAAAGGGTTATGAAGAATCAAATCTCCTGGCAGGCCATCTGGGCCTGCCGCCTTCCCAGGTGCTATGCTTTTAATGGCGATCTGAACCTCCGCAAGTGTGAAGAGATCTGTTAGATCAGGCTGTAAAGAGATTAGGTTGGGATCTGGGCTAACAATCGCGAGGTGGTCGGGCTCTACCTCGTTACAATATAGTTTTGAGAAGTGCGCAGACCACTGCTGCTTGGTTATGTGATTGGGAATTGGATCAGAGTCTTTTCTGGTTAGTTGGGTTATTAAAGTCCAGAAGGTACTAGAATCTTTTAAAAAAGCTGCCTTCTTTAATGCTTGCCAATGCTTGCCAATGATCCTCCTCCCAAATCCGTTTAGCCGCTTCTGTAGATTTTTTGTAAGCTTGTCTGGCCAGCCTAACTGCTACAGGAACTCTTTTACGAAGGGCAAGTGAGATCGCCTTTCTCCGGGTTCTGCATTCAGTAGTGTACCATGGATTGCCTCTCTTAGCTGGAAGATTTATACCAGCCTTTGATTCTTTTATTTTAAAATGAGAGCCTATGTCCTCGATGAATGTTTTATAGGAATTATTAAGGTCTGCACAATTTGTCTCTGCCAACGTAGCATTGAGTAGGGTAAATTCTGCAGCCTTAATGGCCACTTGAGAGTTTATGGAAGCTAGAATGTCCTCATGACATGATACTTTGTGCCATTTCAACCTTCTGTTGCAGTTTGCCGGGATTACTACTTTTGAGGTTAAGTTCAAATTTAAAGAGTTTAACCTTGTGTGCCATTTTAAAACTGCACAGAGGGGATTATGATCACTATCTGGCATCTGTTCTACCTTCATGTCAACCACATAGTCCCAAGATTTTGCGTCTACAATGATATAATCAATGCGCGATGGCCCATTTAGTCTATTAAATGTCATAGCCCCATAAGGATCAGAGAGGGTTCTTCCATTTAATGCTCGGAGGTTGTATTCCAGGGTGAGACCGGTAATCTGTAGTGCCCTCGCTGTCCATCTCTTGATGGGACCCAGATTTAAGGGAGGGATACAGTTTTTGGTGTCATTCTCAGTGAGACCCAGAAGATCTGCGTCTCTTAGTGGTTCATATGTACAGTGCAGATCGCCGCCTAAAATTATGTTAGAGAGTGGGGGGGTACCTGACAAGGCATTTTCCAGAGTGGAGATGGTAACAGAGTTTTGATTAGAGGGGCCTCCCCTAGCGTATACATTAAAAAGATCAACTCTAGAGCCATTCCAGGGCCGTTTAAAAGATAAATGGAGAATGTCTGCTGACTTGGCATTATGGACTTTGATATCCAAATTCAGTGTGACCTTAATCCAGATGTGTAGGCCTCCCGAAGGGCGCCCCATACCCTGGTGCACTGCCGGTATGTGGAAAGTGGAATAACCGGACATATAAAGAGGGTCCAGGCTCCAGGTCTCCTGGAACATACAGATTTCATATTGGTTAACAAAGTCGAGCCAGTCCGTATTAGCCAAGTGCTTCTTAAGGCCTGCGATATTCCATGAGAGTATTTGAATTGTTCCAGAATTGCCCCCCCCCACTATCTAGTGCAGCATTGGGCAAAGCTAGAACACAATGATCTCTAGCTGGTTGTGCATCCAGTGAGCCACAGGAAGGGTGCTGAAGGTGTTCTTCTGGGGCGAGTCAATCAACATCCTCCAGTCCTCTGAGTGAGGAGAAACGATTAAAAGTTGGTAAATTAAAAATAAGGGGCCCTGTCTGTGACCGAGAAGAGATATTGGGATGTGTTGGGTTCCTAATTAATCTTTGTGGATAAAAGTAGGTTAAATCAAAGGTACTGATAGCGCTCTGGTATTGGTATTGAAAGCAGTTAACTATGTGTTTAGTTGCTCTGTAGTCTCTAAAGTTAACAACAATTACGTCACCTTTGATATCCTTAGGCCGTGGGCCCACCCAGCCAAGCCTACGAACATTCAGAAGTTCACCATTTATGTTGAGCGGTAAAGGTCTATTCTTTCCCAACCAGTGCAGGACCTTATTTTTTAGGTCATAATAAACCTCTTTCCTTCCTACCTCTAGTGCAGGGACTCCTGTCATAAGTACAACATAGGGGGCTGCCTCTGGTGGCAGATCTATGTGATCAAGACTAGCACCATATATTTTGTTCGAGGAGGTGCCAGGAAGTACATTGTTTGCGGGAGGGTGGGAACTATTGAGAGAGGGAGGAGCGTCAGTTAACTTTCCGTTGGGTAACAAGCTAGTTACATTTGGTAAAGTTGGTACAGTTTTAGCTTTAGGATTCTCTGAGCTACTTTGCCTATCATCTAGCGCTGGGAGTGAATTAAGAAGAGAAATACTATTTGATGGTGCCAAAACCTTGGGCGATGTATCTTTTGGTTGGACGAAATTTTTCAAAATCAACTGCTCAATACCCCAAGTTGGTTCGACACCCCCTTCATCCTTTCTATTAATGGAAGAAGAAGTGATTTGACTAGTGTCTCAAGTCGGCGCATAATGTCGTTTTGTGGAAGTTCAAAGTTAAGAGAATCCGACTCTGTTGCTTGATCTACTAGCTGTTTAGCAGCTGACGTAGAACGGTTTGCAATGTTTTCCACCAGTTTATATTTAACATTACCCAAATGGTTCGTTTTGTTGTGTTTTTTCCCTCCCTTCTTCCTTTTCTTTGAAGGGGGCGGACCTGTAATATGACTTCTCCTTCCCAACCTTTGTGGGCTGGCATGAATGGGGGTGGGCACAGTCCTAAGAACTTGTGGGATCGATGAGGTGGAATCCATAGAATGATTATCAAGAGAGTTAGAAGCGGGCGGTGTTGAATGTGTGTAAGAATGTGACACTATCTTACTAACATGAGCAGGCGGGGAAGATGGACAGGCAATCTGGCTGTTGTTTAAGCAGGAGATGGGTGGAGCCAACGCCGGTGAAACGGCCAGCTGGATAGGGCCGAGTGAAGATCTTTTAGATTGTAAATGATCGGCCGATAGGCGACGTTCTACCATAGCAATCTCCTTTTCCAGGACAGAAGCAGCTCTTGTAATGAAACTGTCCAGCGTGCCTCTGACTGAACCTCCCAGCATAGATGGTTTACGCATAGGGGTTTGTTTTGACATAATTTAATTAATTAGATGGCAATATCCGTCGATAGGGGTCCACAAAATCACACATCGCAAATGTGAGGGACACACAAATACTGTAACGCAAGGAGCAACTGATAGTCAAAGTGTACCACTTGAAATGAACTTATATGCGGACAGTACCTTAGAGTGTAGGATGGTGGACTTGGAGAGTGGGCCCAGCCCTGCCTCCTCCTGCCCCGGACGGCCACAGACGGTCCCGCCCTTGTCCCCGGCTTAACCCGGCGCCACCCGCGCGCGATCCCGCGTCGCGGGGGCTGCAGCGATGATTTAAGCGCCTCCTGGCGCGAAACTGAGCGTCAGCTGGTGTGTAGCCGCTAGGGCTGCTGGGGTGTGTAGTCCCGTCTCCCCACCGCGGCCGCGATTGTTGATGACGCGGCGGCGGGAGACTGGGACAGCCTTAGCGCAGTGAAACAACGGGAACTGACGAGAGGTTCCGCAGGTCCGCACAACCGGGAGAAGATGTGTTTCAAGCCAGTGGTAGACAGCTTTCTTGTATATCCTACTCGGCTAGCACCAGACCGGAACATTCTCCTTTTAATTGGCGTTCCATGCCGTGCATCCCTCCAGTGGTAGCGGACCGTTGCTCTAGGTTCAGTTGTGGCCTTTCTTTTTCACTAGGGATTTTATCACTCCGTCCTCCGTGGCATTTCAAATCGGAGGGGCACCGCGGGCATTTGCTTCCGTGTTCGCCTCCTATCGGGATCAGTAAACAGCGCTCTCTCTCCTTCACCAATGGAAGGTATGCCTCAGGATGCCTTACGTCCTCCGCTGCAGCTACAACTCTCTGCTGCTCAGGGTGGCTCAGCTTTTCTTTAGACTTAGAATTCGATGTGAGCTTAATCAAATGGAGGCAGCTGGGCAATTTAGAAAACCGCCACGTCGATTTCTGTGATTTGGTCGTGAGGCAACAGGTCAGTAAATAGGTGCCTGAAGCCGAGCAGCGAACGAGGTCCTGTTGCTGCTGGAGATGGCTGTTTTAGTGATCATAACCTTGTCATTTTGGAACTAGATAAAAGCTGCGGCCTATTAGCACTTGGTAGTAGGCACTCTGCACCCTGTACTGTGAATACTTGTGATCAGGGGAGAAGGCTCAGATGGTCCAAAGTCATGCCGGACATTTTCTTTACAGATTTGTGCGAGAAATGCAAAGGGAATATTTTAATATGTGCTGACCCTTTGAGCACGCAAGATGCTATTTTTAGAGCCTTTGACGGTATTTGCAATCAAATAGCTAGTGATTTAACAGTCAATTTCTAAGCAAAGAGCGTCACGTGGCTTAAAATGGTTTGATGATAAATGCTCACGTGCTCACCGATTTTTAAATCTAGCATTGAAAAGTTCACCACGTGATAGGGTCTTAATTGCTGATTTGCGGAAACAGTATAAGATGGTAATTAACAGCCGGAAAGCAGATATCAAGGCTGAGGCATGGCATGCGCTGTTATCAGTAGAAGTACCCAGGGATAGTTCGAAATTTTGGGGAATTATTAATACCCCCTTTTTTCAGGCATGGATAATGAGATTCAGGAATGTAATATCACAGAGGCTCAATGGTTGTCCCATTTTAAGGCAATATATACCTCTATAGAGACTCAGGACTTGTTTGTTAGATCATTACCTATTCAAGTCCTAGTCCCACCTGTGTTTCTTGAAGAGGAAGTGGAGAAAGCAATTAGGGAGACTATCAGTGATAAGGCCCCTAGCCCTGACTCTGTTCCTGCAGATCTCTACAAAAGTGAACCTAAATTTTGGGCAAGGATCTTGGCTAATGTTTTTAATGCCTCTGGCACCTCAGGGTTTCCTACATCATGGTCTCGATCGATTATCATTCCGATCTTTAAAAAGGGCCAGAGAGGGGACCTGCGGTGTTATAGACCAATATCCCTGATTGATTCCTCTGTGAAGATTTTAGGAAAAGTAATTTTAACAAAAATTTCGGATTGGGCTACCGAGAAGAACATTATTTCTGTTTTACAATATGAGTTCAGAAAAGGTAGAAGCACTATTGACCAGTGTCTTAATTTGTCCTTATTAATTAGTAAATATACCGTGGCAAAAGAAGGCTGTTTAAGGATGACATTTAAGGACCTATCCTCAGCGTTTGACCTGGTTAACAGGTCAAAGCTGTGGAACATTTTGATGGATAAAGGTTTTGACCCATCTTTAGTGTATTTCCTGGCTGATCTTCATCAAGATCTTACTGCCTCGGTCAGGATCCACAGGATGGTAAATGCTCAAGTTCATTCAGATCAGCCCATGGAGTCCGTCAGGGGTGTATCCTGGCGCCTGTACTCTTTACTCTGTACATTAATGACTTAGACAAATCTCTTTTGACGGCGTCTTTGGATATTCCGCGTGTAGGAGACTGTTCTATTCCGGTTCTCCTATACGCGGACGACGCTGTCCTTCTAGCACGTACGGCGGTGGGTCTCCAGCGGTTCTTAGATGCCTTTGGGGCCCACATGCGGTTGCTGGACTTGGTAGTAAATAATGGTAAGTCCCACATTTTGTCATCTGGTCGCAGAACAAGAAAAACCTATTCTTTTTATTGTAATGGGCTGGAAGTGACTTCGGTCTCTTCCTTTACTTACCTAGGGGTTGTTTTTGATGAGAAGTTTTCTTGGATACCCCAACAGAAAATTAAAAAGAATTCTATTACTCGATCTGCCCTAGGACTAATGGGGTTTGCAAAGCGTCTGGGGGCTAGACCGATTGAGAGTATACTGAAAATATATAGTGCAAAGTGTGTGGCGATTGCGGCCTATGGTTCCTCTATATGGGGCTTTAAAGAACAGCCTGGTATTCAAATAGCCGCAAATAAATTTTTACGCAGTCTCTTATCAGTTCCACAATCTACTCCAGTCTTTTCGATACATCAGGAACTGGGGATCGGTTATATTTCTGACATTTTGAGCTTAGCACCGTTGCTTTGCTGGCTCAAAACTTGGATAAATCCTGAATTGATTTTGAATCATGAGATCCTACGAGACTGTGTTCATTTAGACAAGTCAAATAAGATCAAGTGGTTGTCTTATGTTAAATGTATGTTAACCAAACTGGGGCGACCAGAGCTATTTGAAGCTCCTGAAAAGATCCGGAAGGAGGATGTGCTGTGGGTGAAAACAAATTTTAAGAATCTATTGTCTGTGGAAAGGGAAGAATTAGAGTTGCATAAACCTTCAGTTAGGGCCCATTTTTTAACAAAAATGAATACCTGTATCGAACCCTATCTGGTGATAGTAAATAAGCCCTTCCATCGTTGCCTTTTAACTAGGTTCCGTTTTAATCTGGTTCCTTTTTTATTAGGTGATTTTCAGGAGTGGTGTAATCCCGAGTATGCGGTTCCCTGTCATTGTGATAATTTTTCTTCCCAGAATACCCTCCATTTTATGATGTTTTGTCCTTTTTATACTGATATTCGAAAGAAGTATATAATTCCCATTCTGAGAGGAAGGGGTTTCCTGCAGGTTAGACCAGCGCTACTTTATCTCCAGACATTGAACACTCCATGGGATATTTTTAATATTGCGTGTTTTCTGGTTGCTGCTATGAGGATTAAGAAAAACAGACATCTGTCACTTGATTATTGTCTAGATACTTAAATGATATTATGTAAATTTAAAGGTCCGTGATTTCAGTCATAATGAATTTTATTCGAAGGATTGTTTTAATATTTTGTCTGTATGTTTGTATTTATTTTCTATGTCATGTGTGTATTGTACTTTTATGATTTTAAATTAATCGAATAAAGTGATATGATGATGATGACTCGTGTTTCAGGATATTTTTCCTTCTTGAGCAGAGAGCAACACTAATTTCGGGGGGTGCTGGAGATGCTGCCCATAGTCTTCTCAGGTCTCAGTACCACTCGGTGGGCGCAGGTGCATCAACCAGAGCTCCTCAGCTCGTTAGCTCAAGGGAGCCTTTTCGAAACAGGAGGGGGGTGGGCTCACACTGCCTCACCCTCCAGCACTCACTTTGCCCCGATGCAGCATAATAAATGCAGTGCATGATAACACTTTCTTCGGTGTCAGGCTTTAGTTTTTCACCCTTGTTGGTGCAGCCAGTGCTGTGTATCTCTAGACACGGGTTTCAGAATAATTGTCCTTCTTCAGCAGAGAGCAACGCTGTTTTAGGGGTGGGCTGGAGATGCTGCCCATAGTCTTCTCAGGTCTCAGTACCACTCGCTGGGCGCAGGTGTATCAACCAGAGCTCCTCAGCTCGTTAGCTCAAGGGAGCCTTTTTGAAAAAGGAGGGGGGTGGGCGCATACTGCCTCACCCTCCAGCACTCACTTTGCCCCGATGCAGCATAAAAAATGCAGTGCATGATAACACTTTATTTGGTGTCAGGCTTTAGTTTTTCACCCTTATTGGTGCAGCCAGTGCTGTGTATATCTAGACACGTGTTTCAGGATAGTTGTCATTCTTCAGCAGAGAGCTACGCTTTTTTTGGGGGGGGGGCTGGAGATGCTGACCATAGTCTTCTCAGGTCTCAGCTCCACTCGCTGGGCGCATGTGCATCAACCAGAGCTCCTCAGCTCGTTAGCTCAAGGGAGCCTTTTTCGAAACAGGAGGGTGGTGGGCGCACACTGCCTCACCCTCCAGCACTCAGTTTGCCCCGATGCAGCATAATATTTCCTGTGCATGATAATACTTTCTTCAGTGTCAGGCTTTTGTTTTTCACCCTTGTTGGTGCAGCCAGTGCTGTGTATCTCTAGACTCGTGTTTCAGGATATTTGTCCTTCTTGAGCAGAGAGCAACACTAATTTCGGGAGGTGCTGGAGATGCTGCCCATAGTCTTTTCAGGTCTCAGTACCACTCGGTGGGCGCAGGTGCATCAACCAGAGCTCCTCAGCTCGTTAGCTCAAGGGAGCCTTTTCGAAACAGGAGGGGGGTGGGCTCACACTGCCTCACCCTCCAGCACTCACTTTGTCCCGATGCAGCATAATAAATCCAGTGCATGATAACACTTTCTTCGGTGTCAGGCTTTAGTTTTTCACCCTTGTTGGTGCAGCTAGTGCTGTGTATATCTAGACACGTGTTTCGGGATAATTGTCCTTCTTCAGCAGAGAGCAACGCTTTTTTCGGGGGGTGCTGAAGATGCTGCCCTTAGTCTTCTCAGGTCTCAGTACCACTCGCTTGGCGCAGGTTCATCAATCAGGGCTCCTCAGCTTGTTAGCTCAAGGGAGCCTTTTCGAAACAGGAGGGGGGTGGGCGCACACAGCCTCACCCTCTAGTACTCACTTTGCACCGATGCAGCGTAATAAATGCAGTGCATGATTACACTTATTTCGGTGTCAGGCTTTAGTTTTTCACCCTTGTTGGTGCAGCCAGTGCTATGTATCTCTAGACACGTGTTTCGGGATAATTGTCCTTCTTCAGCAGAGAGCAACGCTTTTTTGGAGGTGGCCTGGAGATGCTGTCCATAGTCTTCTCAGGTCTCAGTACCACTCACTGGGCGCAGGTGCATCAACAGAGCTCCTCAGCTCGTTAGCTCAAGGGATCCTTTTCGAAACAGGAGGGGGTTGGGCGCACATTGCCTCACCCTCCAGCACTCACTTTGCCCCGACACAGCATAATAAATGCAGTGCATGATAAGACTTTCTTCAGTGTCAGGCATTAGTTTTTCACACTTGTTGGTGCAGCCAGTGCTGTGTATCTCTAGACACGTGGCGGGGGGGGGGCTGGACATGCTGCCCATAGTCTTCTCAGGTCTCAGTACCACTCACTGGGCTCAGGTGCATCAACCAGAGCTCCTCAGCTCATTAGCTCAAGTGAGCCTTTTCGAAACAGGAGGGGGTTGGGCGCACATTGCCTCACCCTCCAGCACTCAGTATGCCCCGATACAGCATAATAAATGCAGTGCATGATAACACTTTCTTCGGTGTCAGGCTTTAGTTTTTCACCCTTGTTGGTGCAGCTAGTGCTGTGTATATCTAGACACGTGTTTCGGGATAATTGTCCTTCTTCAGCAGAGAGCAATGCTTTTTTCGGGGGGTGCTGAAGATGCTGCCCTTAGTCTTCTCAGGTCTCAGTACCACTCGCTTGGCGCAGGTTCATCAATCAGGGCTCCTCAGCTTGTTAGCTCAAGGGAGCCTTTTCGAAACAGGAGGGGGGTGGGCGCACACAGCCTCACCCTCTAGTACTCACTTTGCACCGATGCAGCATAATAAATGCAGTGCATGATTACACTTGCTTCGGTGTCAGGCTTTAGTTTTTTACCCTTGTTGGTGCAGCCAGTGCTGTGTATCTCTAGACACGTGTTTCGGGATAATTGTCCTTCTTCAGCAGAGAGCAATGCTTTTTGGGGGGGGGGCTGGACTTGCTGACCATAGTCTTCTCAGGTCTCAGTACCACTCACTGGGCGCAGGTGCATCAACAGAGCTCCTCAGCTCGTTAGCTCAAGGGATCCTTTTCGAAACAGGAGGGGGTTGGGCGCACATTGCCTCACCCTCCAGCACTCACTTTGCCCTGACACAGCATAATAAATGCAGTGCATGATAAGACTTTCTTCAGTGTCAGGCTTTAGTTTTTCACACTTGTTGGTGCAGCCAGTGCTGTGTATCTCTAGACACGTGGCGGGGGGGGGCTGGACATGCTGCCCATAGTCTTCTCAGGTCTCAGTACCACTCACTGGGCGCAGGTGCATCAACCAGAGCTCCTCAGCTCATTAGCTCAAGTGAGCCTTTTCGAAACAGGAGGAGGTTGGGCGCACATTGCCTCACCCTCCAGCACTCAGTATGCCCCGATACAGCATAATAAATGCAGTGCATGATAACACTTTCTTCGGTGTCAGGCTTTAGTTTTTCACACTTGTTGGTGCAGCTAGTGCTGTGTATCTCTAGACACGTGTTTCAGGATAATTGTCCTTCTTCAGCAGAGAGCAACTGTCTGTTTTGGGGGGGGCTGGAGATGCTGCCCATAGTCTTCTTAGGTCTCAGTACCACCTGCTGGGTACATGTGCATCAACCAGAGCTCCTCAGCTCGTTAGCTCAAGGGAGCATTTTCGAAACAGGAGGGGAGTGGGCGCACACTGCCACACCCTCCAGCACTCACTTTGGCCAGATGAATCAAAATAAATGCAGTGCATGATAACACGTTCTCCGGTGTCAGCCTTTAGTTTTTCACCCTTGTTGGTGCAGCTAGTGCTGTGTATTTCTAGACACGTGTTTCGGGATAATCGTCCTTCTTCCGCAGAGAGCAACACTTTATTTGGGTGTTGCTGGAGATGCTGCCCCTAGTCTTCAGAGGTCTCAGTAACACTTGCTGGGCACAGGTCCATCAACCGGAGCTCCTTAGCTCGTTAGCTCAAGGGAGCCTTTTCGAAACAGAAGGGGGGTGGTCGCACACTGCCTCACCTCCAGCACTCACTTTCTCCGAAGCATCACAATAAATGCTCTGCATGATATCCTGTCTTCGGTGTCAGACTTTAGATTTTCACCCTTGTTGGTGCAGCCAGTGTTGTGTATCTCTAGACACGTGTTTCAGGATAATTGTCCTTCTTCCGCAGAGAGCAACACTTTTTTCAGGGGTGCTGGAGATGCTGGAGATGCTGCCTATAGTCTTTTCAGGTCTCAGTACCACTCGCTGGGCGCAGGTGCATCAACAGGAGCTCGTCAGCTCGTTAGCTCAATGGAGCCTTTTTGAAACAGGCGGGAGCTGGGTGCACACTGCACCACAATCCAGTACTCAGTTTCCCCCAATGCATCACAATAAATGCAGTGCATGAGAAGACATTCTTCGGTGTCAGACTTTGTTTTTTCACCCCTGTTGGTGCAGCCAGTGCTGTGTATCTCTAGACACGTGTTTCGGGATAATCGTCTTTTTTCTGTAGAGAGCAACATTTTTTTCGGGGGGGGGGGGGCTGGAGATGCTGTACATAGTCTTCTCAGGTCTCAGTACTACTTGCTGGGCGCAGGTGCATCAACA
Source organism: Triturus cristatus (assembly GCF_964204655.1). Classification (NCBI taxonomy): domain Eukaryota; kingdom Metazoa; phylum Chordata; class Amphibia; order Caudata; family Salamandridae; genus Triturus; species Triturus cristatus. The sequence continues at coordinate 875,190,949 of NC_140579.1, read as the reverse complement.
GGAGCTTGTCAGCTTGTTAGCTCAAGGTATTCTTTTCGAAAGAGGAGGGAGCTGGGTGCACACTGCCTCACAATCCAGTACTCTGTTTGCCCCGATGCATCACAATAAATGCAGTGCATGATAACACATTCTTCGGTGTCAGGCTTTATTTTTTCACCCTTGTAGGTGCAGCCATTGCTGAGTATCCCTAGACACGTATCTCAGGATAATTGTCCTTCTTCGGTAGAGATCAAGACTTTTTTAGGTGAGGGCTGTAGATGCTGCCCATAGTCTTCTCAGGTCACAGTACCACTCGCTGGGTTGAGGTGCATCAACAGGAGCTCGTCAGCTCGTTAGCTCAATGGAGCCTTTTTGAAACAGGAGGGAGCTGGGTGCACACTGCACCACAATCCAGTACTCAGTTTCCCCCAATGCATCACAATAAATGCAGTGCATGAGAAGACATTCTTCGGTGTCAGACTTTGTTTTTTCACCCCTGTTGGTGCAGCCAGTGCTGTGTATCTCTAGACACGTGTTTCGGGATAATCGTCCTTCTTCCGCAGAGAGCAACACTTTATTTGGGGGTTGCTGGAGATGCTGCCCCTAGTCTTCAGAGGTCTCAGTAACACTTGCTGGGCGCAGGTGCATCAACAGGAGCTTGTCAGCTTGTTAGCTCAAGGTATTCTTTTCGAAAGAGGAGGGAGCTGGGTGCACACTGCCTCACAATCCAGTACTCTGTTTGCCCCGATGCATCACAATAAATGCAGTGCATGATAACACATTCTTCGGTGTCAGGCTTTATTTTTTCACCCTTGTAGGTGCAGCCATTGCTGAGTATCTCTAGACACGTATCTCAGGATAATTGTCCTTCTTCGGTAGAGATCAAGACTTTTTTAGGTGAGGGCTGGAGATGCTGCCCATAGTCTTCTCAGGTCACAGTACCACTCGCTGGGTTGAGGTGCATCAACCGGAGCTCCTCAGCTCGTTAGGTCAAGGGAGCCTTTTCGAAACAGGAGGGGTGTGGTCGCACACTGCCTCACCCTCCAGCACTCACTTTCTCCGAAGCATCACAATAAATGCACTGCATGATATCCTTTCTTCGGTGTCAGACTTTAGATTTTCACCCTTGTTGGTGCAGCCAGTGCTGTGCATCTCTAGATACTTGTTTCAGGATAATTGTCCTTCTTCCGCAGAGAGCGAAACGTTTTTCGAGGGGGGTGCTAGAGATGCTGCCCATAGTCTTCTCAGGTCCCAGTACCACTCGCTCGGCGCAGGTGCATCAATAGGAGCTTGTCAGCTCGTTAACTCAAGGGATTCTTTTCGAAACAGGAGGGGAGTGGGCGCACACTGCCACACCCTCCAGCACTCACTTTGGCCAGATGAATCAAAATAAATGCAGTGCATGATAACACGTTCTCCGGTGTCAGCCTTTAGTTTTTCACCCTTGTTGGTGCAGCTAGTGCTGTGTATTTCTAGACACGTGTTTCGGGATAATCGTCCTTCTTCCGCAGAGAGCAACACTTTATTTGGGGGTTGCTGGAGATGCTGCCCCTAGTCTTCAGAGGTCTCAGTAACACTTGCTGGGCACAGGTCCATCAACCGGAGCTCCTTAGCTCGTTAGCTCAAGGGAGCCTTTTCGAAACAGAAGGGGGGTGGTCGCACACTGCCTCACCTCCAGCACTCACTTTCTCCGAAGCATCACAATAAATGCTCTGCATGATATCCTTTCTTCGGTGTCAGACTTTAGATTTTCACCCTTGTTGGTGCAGCCAGTGTTGTGTATCTCTAGACACGTGTTTCAGGATAATTGTCCTTCTTCCGCAGAGAGCAACACTTTTTTCAGGGGTGCTGGAGATGCTGCCTATAGTCTTTTCAGGTCTCAGTACCACTCGCTGGGCGCAGGTGCATCAACAGGAGCTCGTCAGCTCGTTAGCTCAATGGAGCCTTTTTGAAACAGGAGGGAGCTGGGTGCACACTGCACCACAATCCAGTACTCAGTTTCCCCAAATGCATCACAATAAATGCAGTGCATGAGAAGACATTCTTCGGTGTCAGACTTTGTTTTTTCACCCCTGTTGGTGCAGCCAGTGCTGTGTATCTCTAGACACGTGTTTCGGGATAATCGTCCTTTTTCTGTAGAGAGCAACACTTTTTTCGGGGGAGGGGGGGGCTGGAGATGCTGTACATAGTCTTCTCAGGTCTCAGTACTACTTGCTGGGCGCAGGTGCATCAACAGGAGCTTGTCAGCTTGTTAGCTCAAGGTATTCTTTTCGAAAGAGGAGGGAGCTGGGTGCACACTGCCTCACAATCCAGTACTCTGTTTGCCCCGATGCATCACAATAAATGCAGTGCATGATAACACATTCTTCGGTGTCAGGCTTTATTTTTTCACCCTTGTAGGTGCAGCCATTGCTGAGTATCTCTAGACACGTATCTCAGGATAATTGTCCTTCTTCGGTAGAGATCAAGACTTTTTTAGGTGAGGGCTGGAGATGCTGCCCATAGTCTTCTCAGGTCACAGTACCACTCGCTGGGTTGAGGTGCATCAACCGGAGCTCCTCAGCTCGTTAGGTCAAGGGAGCCTTTTCGAAACAGGAGGGGGGTGGTCGCACACTGCCTCGCCCTCCAGCACTCACTTTCTCCGAAGCATCACAATAAATGCACTGCATGATATCCTTTCTTCGGTGTCAGACTTTAGATTTTCACCCTTGTTGGTGCAGCCAGTGCTGTGCATCTCTAGATACTTGTTTCGGGATAATCATCCTTCTTCTGCAGAGAGCATCACTTTTTTTGGGGGGTGCTGGAGATGCTGCCCACAGTCTTCTCAGGTCTCAGTACCACTCTGGGTGCAGGTGCATCTACCGGAGCTCCTCAGCTCGTTAGCTCAAGGGAGTCTTTTCGAAACAGGAGGGGGGTGGGCTCACACTGCCTCACCCTCCAGCACTCACTTTCCCCCGATGCATCACAATAAATGCAGTGCATGATATCACTTTCTTCAGTGTCAGCCTTTAGTTTTTCCCCCTTGTTGGTGCAGCCAGTGCTGTGTATCTCTAGACACGTGTTTCAGGATAATTGTCCTTCTTCCGCAGAGAGCAACACTTTTTTCAGGGGTGCTGGAGATGCTGCCCATAGTCTTCTCAGGTCTCAGTACCACTCAGTGGGCGCAGGTGCATCAACCAGAGCTCCTCAGCTCGTTAGCTCAAGGGAGTCTTTTCGAAACAGGAGGGGGGTGGGCTCACACTGCCTCACCCTCCAGCACTCACTTTCCCCCGATGCATCACAATAAATGCAGTGCATGATATCACTTTCTTCGGTGTAAGGCTTTAGTTTTTCACCCTTGTTGGTGCAGCCAGTGCTGTGTATCTCTAGACACGTGTTTCAGGATAATTGTCCTTCTTCCGCAGAGAGCAACACTTCTTTCAGGGGTGCTGGAGATGCTGCCCATAGTCTTCTCAGGTCTCAGTACTACTCGCTGGGCGCAGGTGCATCAACAGGAGCTGGTCAGCTCGTTAGCTCAAGGGAGCCTTTTCGAAACAGGAGGGTGGTGGGCACACACTGCCTCACACTTCAGTACTCAGTTTGCCCCGATGCATCACAATAAATGCAGTGAATGATAACACATTCTTCGGTGTCAGGCTTTATGTTTTTCACCCTTGTTGGTGCAGCCAGTGCTGTGTATCTCTAGACACATATCTCAGGATAATTGTCCTTCTTCAGAAGAGAGCAACACTTTTTTCGGGGGGGGGCTGGAGATGCTGCCCATAGTCTACTCAGGTCTCAGTCCCACTCGCTGGGCCTGGGGTGGTAAGGAGGAATGACTGAAAAGGAGGGTGTTGTGTTCTAACATCTTTAAGTCTGTTAACATCTATTATATCTCTAAAACTGCTAAGAAGTTCGTTTTGTTAAAAGTACTATGAGGAGGTGAGCACAATCCATCCGGGGGATTGTTAATGGAGCAGATGATTAAGACTCTGTTAAATAGTAGTGTGATGAGCAAAAAGTGGGCTCCACTTCCCAGTATCCCATTTTGTGGGATTTTTGTGAGGATAGCGTGATATATATAAAAAATGATTCGTTCTCCTTTTCCATAAAAAATTATTTGTTCTCCTTTTTTTGAAAAATACACCGGGTCTTTTGGAATGCCGGGTATGAGTTTTTCTACATGTATATAGAATAGAAGGGGTATTTAAATAAGCATGCGTTTGAACGGCAGAGAGTAACTGCTCAGAATTACACAACATAATCAATATGAAGTGTTGAGGCCCCATGTGGCTCAGTTAGAACTCGGTGCAGCGAGTGCTAGATAGAGAACACAATGAGGGCCACAGGGACTAATGAGAAACCCCATTACCTCCAGATTTGCATTACAGCTGAATGCGGATCTACTGCGAGGACTCACATATGGAGCTCGTGCTGTGACCTGTACAAGGGAGCTGGTACATGGATCTATAGCTCAATAAGGGTAAAGAATAAATCAGAGCGAGAGATGCAAGTAGATCCATTGGTGTAGAAGTGGCAATGTAGTGAGAATTATGTGTGTTGTGTGTTCTTACTTTTGGCAGTCCCCGAATGAAAGGCTAAGAGGTGTCCCCGACTGGTGCCAAGCGATTGTATTTGCCCTGAAGAAATCGCTACAAATATTTTGGCGATGAAACATGTTGGCATAATACAATGGTATGCATATTAAGCAACCTTTTTAAGTTTTGAATTGGGTGCACATATAAGGAGGAATAAAGTTGGTCCTATAGAAAGTGCATCCCTTTCATTTTTTAACTTCACATTTCAGTCGCATCTTGGTATGTGATTATTTCACTATTTACCTTCACATTTTGGGTTTAACCTTGTGGACACTGTATTTACTTATATTTTGGGGCAAGATGGCAACCGATGATGATAAAAGTGGGCAGAGCTGGTGAGTACCAATCAGCAAGCTCAATTGGTGTTGCGCACGTGAGGTGTCATCTTGTCCTCTCACATTTTTTCAAAGGATTGTAAAAAAACACCCGGTGTAATTGACGTGGGGGTTTTTACACTGAGAAGGTCATTAGTGGGGATTGCCATAAGTAAAACTTTTTAGTAAGTTGGTTTATAAAAATTAAAAAATTGAAGGTGAATGGCTGTTGGTGACTACCTCAGATTGAGAAAGGAGAGGAGTACAAAATACCTAAAGACATAGGGATTTGAACCACAATTTATTGTGACTATACCTTCCTAGACCCAGTCCTGTGTATATGAGTATTGATTGAGAGGAGGGCGACTTGGGTTTATTTCCCTCCGTAGCTCCTTATTGTTTGCATATTTAGAACGGCGGATCAGCCGTGAGAGCTTTTTTTTAAAAATAATTGTAACCAGAGTTTTTTTTTATACACACACACGCGTTCTAGTTCTCACTTTGAGTACCCGTTGGGATTTACATTAGAGCCTTACCCAGAGCCAAATGGATAAAAACTGTCTAGCCTTTTCAGATGAGCAGATAGCAGCGATTTTATCAGGTCCTTCGTTGTTTCCTGACGCCCCTCTATTGAATGTGACATCAGCAAGGGAAGAGTGGGAAAGACTCAGTATAACTAAGAAGAAACAAGTGAGGATAGCTCCCCATGGGGCGTTAATGACCGAATACTTGAGAGCAGGGGCGGCCCCGGCAAGTCTTCTGGTGAGGATAGAACCTAAAATCTTCTTGGAAGACAAAACCTTTAGATTGGATTGGAGCTATATAGCCAACAAATGTACACGTGATTGGCTAATCCTTATAATTAATATTGCTAAACGATTAAGTGAAGAATTACTCAAAGAAATTTTGGACCTAGAAGTAAGCATTAGGCGAGATACTACTCTTGTTGACACCAAGGAGCAGCTTTTAAGAATCCAAGAAGATTTGAGTGATTATAAAAACTATATGATCAACCAAAAAATTAATGGTTTGAAACGGAACCTTGATCGTTTTTCCCACGAGTGGGCATTCCCTTATGTAGATGATAAACATTACGACTCAGCATTAGAACAACAATTTAAGGGTGGTAGAGGAAGAGGTGGCAGACAACAAAATAAGCGTACACCTAACAACTGGATGTTCGATAACACCTCCAGTGAATAGGAAGAGCTAGGCCCCCAGACTAACCCTGCCAGAGTGAGGTTCAACCAACAGGAGAAGAGTAACGAAGATTTAGGTGCTCTCCTACGCTCTTTTTTAGGACAGAACAACAGGGGCAACAGAGGGGGAGGTCAGGGTGGCAGAGGCCGCGGGAGGGCAGTCAAAGCCAGCAATGGCAAACCCACTCCCCGAGGATAACACGAAGTTGTGGACGGAATCAGGTATGAATGAAAATAATATCGTGGTGAACTTATCAGACCATGTACTCACCACGAATGAAGAAATGGTTTTAAACAAAGGGTTAGGGTTCGTTCCCACTCCCACACATGACCCCTTTAAGTGTAGGGTCGAGTTTCACGAAACCTTGCGGAGAGTCAAATTGATTTTTTTTTTTACTAATAATCCACAAGACCCAACACTTACGTTCAATACAACTTTAAGAAAACCTTCTAAGTTCTGTCCGCCCAATACAATGGTTGGTCCGGAAGTGATGGTATTTGAAAACAAGGTATTACAGGATATTTTGTTGTTTGAACAAGAAGGCACAGTGCCTAAATATAACAACATGAGCAGGGATGACTGGGAGGCAGTAAGAAGCCTACAGAATAATCAGCAATTGACGATCAAAAATGCCGATAAGGGTGGAGCAGTTGTCGTTATGAATACCATCGATTATGACACTGAAGTGATGAGACTGCTGGGCGTTCGTAACAACTATCGCCCACTTAAACAGGACCCCCTTAATGAACTCCTAGAGACCATCAAGAAGATGGTAGGCGTTGCGAAAGAAAAGAAGTGGATCACGACTAAGGAGGCGGAGTTCTTGGTTAATGAAAAGCCAAGAACTCCGGCCTTCTACATTTTACCTAAGATCCATAAGCCACAACGTCCCCCGCCGGGTCGGCCGATCGTGTCAGGGATCCAATCGATGTTGGAGCCCCTCTCCCAGTTCGCCGATTTTTTTCTTAGGGAGTCCGTCATTAACCAAAAATCCTTTGTCAAGGATACAACTGAAATCCTTAACATCTTAGAGGACTTCCATTTTGACTCAGGTTGTGAACTGTTGGTCACTATTGATATAGAGTCACTCTATACGTGTATACCGCAGGATGCTGCGCTGGTGGCAGCAGCGCATGCTATCAATGGACAAGAGTGGTTCTATGATGCTCCACAGTCTTTCGTGTTACAGTGCATAGAACTTGCCCTTACATGGAACTATTTTTGTTACAAAGACAATATGTACCTACAAACTACAGGTACTTCAATGGGCGTGACAATGGCGCCCAGCTTGGCCTGTATTTATGTGGGCCAGTTTGAAGAACACGTCTTATATCATCAGTCTAATCCCTTCCAGAGTAAGATCCATCTCTGGAAGAGGTATATAGACGACGTGTTCTGCATCTGGTCAGGACAAGAAGATGGGTTACTGGAGTTCCTTAACTGGCTCAACCATCAGGATGCTAGCCTCAGGTTCACATGGAATTACAACAGCCAGACGGCTGTATACCTTGATTTGGATATTTATGTAGAAGGGGACACACTATGTTCCCGAGTACATCAAAAACCTACGGATAAGAACTCACTTTTGTCTTACAACTCTTTCCATCCCAGAGCCCTTAAAGATATCCTCCCCGTGGGGCAGTTCCTTCGGTATCGAAGGAACTGTTCCTCCACCGCAGCATTCCTTGATCAATCAGAAGGATTATGTGCTAAGCTTGTGATGAGGCAGTATCCTCGTAAAATTATCAGACAAGCTAGAAAAAGAGCGATTAACACACCAAGGAGTGTATTGCTCCAGAAAAATGAAAAAACAAAAGACGAGTGTTTGCCCGTGGTCATGACGTTTGATCCTCTAGCAACACGGATCCGTCAGTCTATACGCAAGCATTGGGCACTATTGTCAACTAAAGATTTCACCATGCCTCCCCCCAGGTTTGCCTTTAAAAGATCTAGCAACTTAAGGGATAAACTTGTACACACACGGGTAGAAGCGTTACAAAAACCGACAGAGTCAACAATCCCTCCAGGGCATTATCCGTGTGGATCATGCTCTGTGTGTGGACTTATCAAGAAGACACTGAGTATTGCTTTGAACTCAGGAAAGATCTGGTATCTGAGACGTTTCAGTAACTGTAACACCGCGAATGTGGTATATAGATTGACTTGCCAATGTGGCCTTCAATATATAGGTCTCACGACGCGGAAGGTGAAGGTTAGAATGCAGGAACATCTGAGTACGATCAGAGCAGGCAAGTTAACCACTAAACTGGTGCAACATTGCCATGAAACTAAACATACTTTTACGTGGGTGGTACTTGAGAAAATAATAGGTAACCCCAAAAATGTCGAGGATCTGCTGGCCTCGAAAGAAGCACGATGGATTTTTCAGGAAAAGTGCGATCAAATTGGGTTAAACGACCAAATTGAATGGAACAAGGCAAAACATTAGCAACACTTTTTTCAGGGGTGCTGGAGATGCTGCCCCTAGTCTTCAGAGGTCCTAGTACCACTCGCTGGGCACAGGTGCATCAAACGGAGCTCCTAAGCTCGTTAGCTCAAGGGAGCCTTTTTGAAACAGGAGGGGGGTGGTCGCACACTGCCTCACCCTCCAGCACTCACTTTCTCCGAAGCTCACACAATAAATGCACTGCATGATATCCTTTCTTCGGTGTCAGACTTTAGATTTTCACCCTTGTTGGTGCAGCCAGTGCTGTGTATCTCGAGACACGTGTTTCAGGATAATTGTCCTTTTTCCGCAGAGAGCAACACTTTTTTCAGGGGTGCTGGAGATGCTGCCCATAGTCTTCTCAGGTCTCAGTATCACTCGCTGGGCGCAGGTGTATCAACAAGAGCTCGTCAGCTCGTTAGCTCAATGGAGCCTTTTTGAAACAGGAGGGAGCTGGGTGCACACTGCCTCACAATCCAGGACTCAGTTTGCCCCGATGCAGCACAATAAATGCAGTGCATGAGATCACATTCTTCGGTGTCAGACTTTGTTTTTTCACCCCTGTTGGTGCAGCCAGTGCTCTGTATCGCTAGACATGTATCTCAGGATAATTGTCCTACTTCAGTAGAGAGCAAAAAATTTTCGGGGGGTGCTGGAGATGCTGCCCATAGTATTCTCAGGTCTCAGTACCACTCGCTGGGCGCAGGTGCATCAACAGGAGCTTGTCAGCTCGTTAGCTCAAGGGAACCTTTTGAAACCGGAGGGGGGTGGGCTCACACTGCCTCACCCTCCAGCACTCACTTTCCCCCGATGCATCACAATAAATGCAGTGCATGATATCACTTTCTTCAGTGTCAGCCTTAGGTTTTTCACCCTTGTTGATGCAGCCAGTGCTGTGTATATCTAGACACGTGTTTCAGTATAATTTTACTTCTTCTGGAGAGAGCAACACTTTTTTCGGGGGGTGCTGGAGATGCTGCCCATACTCTTCTCAGGTCTCAGTATCACTCGCTGGGCGCAGGTGTACCAACCGGAGATCTTCCGCTCATTGCCTCAAGGGAGCCTGTTCGAAACAGGAGTGTGGTGGGCGAACACTGCCTCACGCTCCAGCACTCAGTTTGCCCCGATGCATCAAAATAAATGCAGTGCATGAGAAAACATTCTTCGGTGTCAGTCTTTATTTTTCACCCCTGTTGGTGCAGCCAGTGCTGTGTATCTCTAGACACGTATTTCAGGATAATTGTCCTTCTTCAGGAGAGAGCAACACTTTTTTCGGGGGTGCTGGAGATGCTGCCCATAGTCTTCTCAGGTCTCAGTACCACTCGCTGAGCGCAGGTGTATCAACAAGAGCCCGTCAGCTCATTAGCTTAAGGGAGCCCTTTCGAAACGGGAGGGGGGTGGGTGCACACTGGCTCACAATCCAGTACTCAGTTTGCCCCGATGCATCACAATAAATGCAGTGCATGATAACACATTCTTCGGTGTCATGCTTTATTTTTTCACCCTTTTTGGTGCAGCCAGTGCTGTGTATCTCTAGACACCTATCTCAGGATAATTGTTCTTCTTCAGTACAGAGCAAGACTTTTTGTGGTGGGGGCTGGAGATAATGCCCATAGTCTTCTTAGGTCTCAGTACCATTCGCTGGGCGCAGGTGCATCAACCGGAGATCCTCAGCTCGTTAGCTTAAGGGAGCCTTTTCGAAACAGGAGGGGGGTGGGCGCACACTGCCTCACCCTCCAGCACTCACTTTGCCCTGAGGCATCACAATAACTGCAGTGCATGATATCACTTTCTTCGGTGTCAGCCTTTCATTTTTCACCCTTTTTGGTGCAGCCAGTGCTGTGTATCTCTAGACACGTGTTTAGGGATAATCGTCATTCTTCAGCAGAGAGCAACACTTTTTTCGGTGAGGCTAGAGAGTTGCTGCCCAAAGTCTTCTCATATCTCAGTACAACTCGCTGGGCACAGGTGCATCAACCGGAGCTCCTCAGCTCGTTAGCTCAAAGGACCCTTTTCGAAACGAGATGGGGGTGGGCTCACACTGCCTCACCCTCCAGCACTCACTTTGCTCTGATGCGTCACAATAAATGCAGTGCATGATATCACTTTCTTGGGAGTCAGCTTTTAGTTTTTCACCCTTGTTGGTGCAGACAGTGCTTTGTATCTCTAGACAAGTGTTTTAGGATAACTTTACTTCTTCCGGAGAGAGCAACACTTTTTTCAGGGGGTGCTGGAGATGCTGCCCATACTCTTCTCAGGTCTCAGTACCACTCGCTGTGCGCAGTTGCATCAACAGGAGCTTGTCAGCTCATTAGCTAAAGGGAGGCTTTCGAAACAGGAGGGTGGTGGGCGCACACTGCCTCACACTCCACTACTCAGTTTGCCCCGATGCATCACAATAAATGCAGTACATGAGAACACATTCTTTGGTGTCAGGCTTTATTTTTTCACCTTTGTTGGTGCAGCCAGTGCTGCGTATCTCTAGACACGTGTTTCGGGATAATCATCCTTTTTCCGCAGAGAACATAACTTTTTTCGGGGGGTGCTGTAGATGCTGCCCACAGTCTTCTCAGGTCTCAGTATCACTAGCTGGGCGCAGGTGTACCAACTGGAGCTCCTCAGCTCGTTACCTCAAGGGAGCCTGTTCGAAACAGGAGTGTGGTGGGCGAACACTGCCTCACACTCCAGCACTCACTTTTCCCCGATGCATCACAATAAATGCAGTGCATGATATCCTTTCTTCGGTGTCAGCCTTTAGTTTTTCACCCTTGTTGCTGCAGCCAGTGCTGTGTATCTCTAGATACGTGTTTCAGGATAATTGTCCTTCTTCCGCAGAGAGCAACACTTTTTTCGGGGGGTGCTTGAGATGCTGCCCATAGTCTTCTCAGGTCTCAGTACCAATCGCTGGGCACATGTGCATCAACAGGATCTGGTCAGCTCGTTATCTCAAGGGAGCCTTTTCGAAACAGGAGGCTGGTGGGCACACACTACCTCACACTTCAGTACTCAGTTTGCCCTGATATATCACAATAAATGCAGTGAATGATAGCACATTCTTCGGTGTCAGGCTTTATGTTTTTCATCCTTGTTGGTGCAGACAGTGCTGTGTATCTCTAGACACATATCTCAGGATAATTGTCCTTCTCCAGTAGAGAGCAACACTTTTTTCGGGGGGGTTCGGGAGATGCTGCCCATAGTCTACTTAGGTCTCAGTCCCACTAGCTGGGCACAGGTGCATCAACCGGAGCTCCTCAGCTCGTTAGGTCAAGGGTGCCTTTTCGAAACAGGAGGGGGGTGGGTGCACACTGCCTCACCCTCCAGCACTCACTTTCCCCCGATGCATCACAATAAATGCAGTGCATGATAACACTTTCTTCGGTGGCAGCATTTAGTTTTTCACCCTTGTTGGTGCAGCCAGTGCTGTGTATCTCTAAACACGTGTTTTGGGATAATCGTCCTTCTTCCGCAGTGAGCAACACTTTTTTTGGGGGGTGCTGGAGATGCTGTCCACAGTCTTCTCAGGTCTCTGTACCACTCGCTGGGTGCAGGTGCATCAACAGGAGCTCCGCAGCTCGTTAGCTCAAGGGAGCCTTTTAGAAACAGGAGGGGGGTGGGCTCACACTGCCTCACCCTCCAGCACTCACTTTGCACCGATGCATCACAATAAATGCACTGCATGAGATCCTTTCTTCGGTGTCAGCCTTTAGTTTTTCACCCTTGTTGATGCAGCCATTGCTGTGTATCTCTAGACACGTGTTTCAGGATAATTGTCCTTCTTCCGCAGAGAGCAACACTTTTTTCGGGTGGGTGCTGGAGATGCTGCCCATAGTCTTCTCAGGTCTCAGTACCACTCGATAGGCGCTGGTACATCAACAGGAGCTCGTCAGGTCGTTAGCTCAAGGGAGCCTTTTTGAAACAGGAGGGTGGTAGGCGCACACTGCCTCACACTTCAGCACTCAGTTTTCCCCGATGCATCACAATAAATGCAGTGCATGAGAACACATTCTTCGGTGACAGGCTTTATTTTTTCACCCCTGTTGATGCAGCCAGTGCTTTGTATCTCTATACACGTATCTCAGGATAATTGTCCTTCTTCAGTAGAGAGCCACACTTTTTTTGGGGGTGCTGGAGATGCTGCCCATAGTCTTCTCAGGTCTCAGTACCACTTGCTGGGCGCAGGTGCATCAACAGGAGATCGTCAGCTCGTTAGCTCAAGGGAGCCTTTTCGAAACAAGAGGGGGTGGGCGCACACTGCATCATCCTCCAGCACTCACTTTGCCCCGATACATAACAATAAATGCAGTGCATGATAACACATTCTTCTGTGTCAGCCTTTAGTTTTTCACCTTTGTTGATGCAGCCAGTGCTGTGTATCGCTAGTCACGTGTTTCGGGATAATCGTCCTTCTTCCGCAGAGAGCAACACTTTTTTCGGGGGGTTCTGGAGATGCTGCCCATAGTCTTCACAGGACTCAGTACCACTCACTGGGCACAGATGCATCAACCGGAGCTCCTCAGCTCGTTAGCTCAAGGGAGCCTTTTCGAAACAGGAGGGGGTGGGCGCACACTGCCTCACCCTCCAGCACTCACTTTGCCCCGATGCATCACAATAAATGCAGTGCAAAATGACACTTTCTTCTTTGTAAGGCTTTAGTTTTTCACACTTTTTGGTGCAGCCAGTGCTGTGTATCTCTAGACACGTCTTTCGGGATAATTGTCCTTCTTCCGAAGAGAGCAACACTTTTTTTGGGGGGTGCTGGAGATGCTGCCCATAGTCTTCTCAGGTCTCAGTACCACTCGCTGGGAGCAGGTGCATCAACCGGAGCTCCTCAGCTTGTTAGCTCAAGGGAACCTTTTCGAAACAGGAGGAGGATGGGCAAACAGTGCCTCACACTCCAGCACTCACTTTGGCCTGATGAATCAAAATAAATGCAGTGCATGAAAACACTTTCTTCGGTGTCAGCCTTTAGTTTTTCTCCCTTGTTGCTGCAGCCAGTGCTGTGTATCTCTAGACACGTGTTTAGGGATAATCGTCCTTCTTCCGCAGAGAGCAACACTTTTTTCGGTGGGGCTAGAGATGCTGCCCAAAGTCTTCTCATATCTCAGTACCACTCGCTGGGAGCAGGTGCATCAACCGGAGCTCCTCAGCTCATTTGCTCAAGGGAGCCTTTTCGAAACAGGAGGGGGTGGGCTCACACTGCCTCACCCTCCAGCACTCACTTTCCCCCGAAGCATCACAATAAATGCAGTGCATGGTATCACTTTCTTCAGTGTCAGCCTTTAGTTTTTCACCCTTGTTGATGCAGTCAGTGCTGTGTATCTCTAGACACATGTTTTAGGATAATTTTACTTCTTCCGCAGAGAGCAACACTTTTTTCAGGGGGTGCTGGAGATGCTGCCCATAGTCTTCTCAGGTCTCAGTACCACTTGCTGGGCGCAGGTGCATCAACAGGAGCTCATCAGCTCCTTAGCTCAAGAGAGCCTTTTCGAAACAGGAGGGGGCTGGGTGCACATTGCCTCACAATCCAGAACTCAGTTTGCCCCGATGCATCACAATAAATGCAGTGCATGATAACACATTCTTCGGTGTCAGGCTTTATTTTTTTACCCTTGTTGGTGCAGCCAGTGCTGTGTATCTCTAGACCCGTATCTCAGGATAATTGTCCTTCTTCAGTAGAGAGCAACACTTTTTTTGCTAGGGGCTGGAGTTACTGCCCATAATATTCTCAGGTCACAGTACCATTCTCTGGGGTGAGGTGCATCAACCGGCACTCCTCAGCTCGTTAGCTCAAGGGATCCTTTTCGAAACAGGAGGGGGATGGGCGCACACTGCCTCACAATCCAGCACTCACTTTGGCCAGATGAATCAAAATAAATGCAGTGCAAAATGACACTTTCTTCGGTGTCAGCCTTTAGTTTTTCTCCCTTATTGGTGCTGCCAGTGCTGTGTATCTCTAGACACTTGTTTCGGGATAATCATCCTTCTTCTGCAGAGATCATCACTTTTTTTGGGAGGCGCTGGAGATGCTGCCCACAGTCTTCTCAGGTCTCAGTACCACTCTCTGGGTGCAGGTGCATCAACCGGAGCTCGTCAGCCCATTAGCTCAAGGGAGGCTTTTCGAAACTGGAAGGTGGTGTACGCACACTGCCTCACACTCCAGCATTCAGATTTCCCCGATGCATCACAATAAATGCAGTGCATGAGAACACATTGTTCGGTGACAGGCTTTATTTTTTCACCCCTGTTGGTGCAGCCAGTGCTTTGTATCTCTAGACACGTATCTCAGGATAATTGTCCTTCTTCAGTAGAGAGCAACACTTTTTTAGGGGGGTGCTGTAAATGCTGCCCATAGTCTTCTCAGGTCTCAGTACCACTTGCTGGGCGCAGGTGCATCAACAGGAGCTCGTCAGCTCGTTAGCTCAAGGGAGCCTTTTCGAAACAGGAGGGAGCTGGGTGCACATTGCCTCATGTTAGACCTGGCACCTTGGCGTGAGTCTCCCTTCCACTTTTTATTGCTGTGCCTCATGTTTTTGCTGGTGTTAGCTGCTCAGAGCACTGTGCCACTGCCAACCAGTGCCACAGTGCAAGTGCTCCCTGCATAAAATGTATATGTTGGTTGGATTCCATGATTGGCTTATTTGGTTTACTGTCAGACCCCAGTAAAGTGCACCAGGAGTGCCCAGGGCTTGTAAATACAAATGCTGCTGGTGGGCTTGCAGCACTGGTTGTGCCACCCACAGAAGCGGCCTAGTTAAATTTGTCTAAGGTCTGCCAATGCAGAACCTGTGTGCAGTCTGATACTGTCATGCTGACAGGGCAAGTGCACCCACTTGCCAGTCCCTAAACCTTCCCTTAACTTCATATTAGTCACCCCTATGGTAGGCCCAAGGGCAGGGTGCATTGTAAGCATAAGGTAGGACAAGCCCTGATGCGTGTGGCATGTCCTAATAGTGAATTACAGCCATTTTCATTTTTCACTATTGTAAGGCTACCTGTTCTCCATAGGCCAGAATGGGCTGTTAGAATTGTTACATTCTATGATCCTAACAGACCCAGGGAACATGGTAGAAATTCGAGTTTAGTATGCATGAACTCAGAATAATAAAATACATCTTTTAGTAAAGTTTATTTTAATATTCTGTGTTTGCAAATACCACTTTTAGAAAGCTGGTGTTTGCTTGCCTAACCATTTCAGCCCGCCTCTGCTAGGACGTGTATCTGCTGTCTGGTTTCTGTAAGTGACAGGGCTGGGGAATTCCAGGTGACAGGCTGGGGCAGCCCGGTGGTCAATAGAGAGATTACATATAGATGGGTGGGAGGAGTACACCTGCACTCTGAATAGGACTGTGCCTTTCCACCACAATGCTGGCTCCACCCCCTGGGGAACGTCTGATGTCTCTGCCCTGCACACTGAAAGGAGAAGCCAGAGTCCGGTAAACAAAGTAATCCAGAACTGGGTTGAACTGGGCAAAGGCCCGCTGGCCTGCAAGAACAAAAGAATTGCGCTATAAGTATTGGGACCCTGCTCCCAAGAAATTAGATCCTGCTTGACAAGAAGAACCTCTGTCTGAGGAGACTGAAAGCCGCTCCCGCAGTATGGCTCGTACGCCACAACGAACAGCAAAGCACCGTACAACGTCCCGTCCCCTCAAGCAAGGCGACTCAGGGCCCCAACGAGCCGTAAGCTCGCACCGCGAAAGGAGGACATCGCAGCGTACAACGCATTGCTTCCACCGCAGCGTCCGCGACGAACTCTCCAAAGCTAAGGTACTGTGTAGTTTCGCACCGTAGGTGTACGCTTCGCACCGGAGCGTCCGCAGCGCTTATAGACTCATTCTATAGGCCAGTTCATCCCCGTACGGGCCGACCCACAAAGAACGGAAGCGCACAGAGCTTTGAAAGAACGCTGTAACAAAGAACTGCTTATTGCTAATAGTACTGTAGGCCTTTTTATCGTTATTTGGTCTTGTGCTAAGCCTGATATAAAATACTTATTTTTGATAATCCCAGTGTGGAGTCCATTTGTGGTGCTGTCGCTGAGTTACTGTATGTGGTCACAAATGCTTAACCTATAACGCTCTGAGATAAGCCTTGTCTGCTCGCGCCAAGCTACCTAGAGGGTGAGCGGGGGTTATTTTAAGAGTGTAACCCCTTACCCTGACTAGAGGAGAGGGTCCCTGCTTGTCACAAGTACCTACCTGTGTCAACCAGAGATCCCCAATTCTAACATTGGTGGTCAGCGGTGAGGATCCTGAATTTGTATTTGTGATTCATGTACAGTGATTGGTGAACACCACGTAGTGAGTTCAGACCATAACGCAGCCACGTACTGTTTTTTGATTCGTGCTTTGCAAGAGATCTCCATTTTTGAAAAATCTTGCCTGGTTCAGTCATTGTTGAGAAAGCGCCATCTGTAGTCTCTGAAAGCAAAGAAATAGAATGGGAAGAGGAGAGACTAGAGAGCTACACCAAGGCCTAGCTGAAGGGCTTCTGCAAAAAATTCAAAGTTCCTCTTGTTGGATGTAAGGTCAAAGCAGATCTACTCAAGGCGCTGAGGGCCTGGATTGAGTCAAGGTCACCTGAGGATGTGGTAGTAGTTGAACCAGCAGAAAGCATCCATAGCTTTGGCAGAAGCCTGTCGCCAGAGGAGTTGGCAGACAGGAAAGAAACCAGGATGCATGAAATGGAGATGGCAAAGCTCAAATTGAATGGGCAACTGGAGCTGGAAAGCAAAAAGCTGGCTCTGGAGGAAAGAAAAATCCAAATGGAGCATGAAATGAAGTTGAGGGAATTAGATCTAAAGGCTAAGAGTTTAGAGTCTACTCCCTCTGGTGGCAGCACACCGTCCGTGCAGGTAGAGTCAAGGGTGTACATACCAAAAGATGTGGTGAAAGAATTTTTTAAGAATGATGACATAGGGCTGTGGTTCAAAGCCTATGAGGTAGCCATGTCTTCCCACCGGGTCCCTGAGAAAGATTGGGGAGCGGGGTTGTGGGGACGGTTCCTTAGTGAGGGGTGGGACACACTGCTAGATTTACCCGAAGATGTTCATAATTCTTATCCACACATGAAGGATGCTTTGATGACCAGCTATGGGTTAACTCCTGAGTTGTATAGGAAAACGTTCAGGGGTTGCACAAAGGTTCCAAACAGTACTTATGTTGAGTATGTAACTTTTTTCTGCAGAGCACTGGATGGTTGGGTGAAGGGTAGCAAGGTTGATGATTTTCAAGGGCTTCTTGATTTAATGGCATGGGAGCACTTGTCCAGTAACTGTTTTCCTGAGCTACGGCAGCACCTGATTGATAGTAGGCTGACTAACCCTAGGAAGCTTGCTGAGGAGGCGGACCGCTGGGTCAGTACCAGGGTCCACAAGGGTCCAGTGGGAGACTCCGCCCGGGGTGGGCAGGGTCCCCATCAGAAGAGTGGGGGGAACAAGGGTAAACAGAGGGAGTTCCCAAGAAGGCCCCAAAGTAATCCCCAAGGGAACCAAGGGAAAGGTTCCCAGTATCCCCCACCTCCAACACTGACCGGGGCCCGACAGGTCCCCCTGTTCAAAGAGGGCCCCCAAGATGTTACAAGTGTGGTGAGCTGGGTCATTTTGCCAATGATTCCAAGTGTCGCCAGTTTGCTAAACCAGCACCCCCTGGTGCAGCCCCCCGGCAGACAGCTAGTGTAGCCCTGGGTGGAGATATGGGTGTCCAAGGTGGGTGGGGTCCCGCAAAATGTCCCTTGTCTCATTAGGAGACTGTGAGATGGTCCCCCAAACCCAGCTGCCTGATAACACTAAGAAATACAGGCAGTGGGTGACCATCAATGGCCGTAGGGTTGAAGCTCTGAGAGATACAGGAGCCAGTGTGACAGCTGTCAAGTGTCACCTGGTGTCTCAAGAGCAGGTGGTCCCAGGAGCATTCTTTCCAGTTGTTGCAGCTGACAACACAGAGAGTCACTGCAAGGTGGCTCAGGTTCCCTTTGAGTGGGGGGGGGGGTCTCTGGTACTCTTCAGGTAGCTGTGAGGCCCGCCATGCCTGTAGACTGTCTGTTAGGGAACGATTTGGAGAGCTCACCTTGGGCTAAGGTGGAGCGGAGTGCTCACCTGGAGATGTTGGGTATGCCGGATTGGGCGTGTGTCACCACACGGTCCATGGCAGCAAGTAGAGGTGCTCAAGAGTTCCTGGAGCCTGAGTGGGAGGCCCAGGGACCGGCCTTAGAGAGAAGAGGCAGGGGGTGCGGGAAACCGGCCCCTGAAGTTCCCACGGTCCAGGAGGAAGCAGACCTTGAGGGGGATGCCCTGGAGCCTACAGGGGAACAGATAGCTGAACTGGGGGACCTACCTGAGCTGACCCATTGGCAGCAAGAAGGAGGCCCCTCCAGGGAGGACTTTTGTAAGGCGCAGAAAGAATGCCCTTCTCTCTTGGGTATGCGGCAGCAGGCTGCAGATCAGGTCGCAGGTGATCAGTCTGGGTCACATTTCATTTACTGGGAGAACGACCTCCTGTATACAGAGCCTAAGGTTGCGGAGCCTGGGTCAGCCCGTGCACTGGTGGTACCCCAGAGCTTCATAGCCTTCCTACTGGGGCTGGCTCACGATGTGCCATTGGCAGGACATTTGGGGCAGGACAAGACCTTTGAAAGGCTTGTCACCCACTTTTATTGGCCTCCAATGCACAGGAGTTCAGACACTCACTGCAGGACCTGTCAGACTTGCCAGGCAAGTGGAAAGAGTGGGAGGAAGCAGAAGGCTCCTCTCCAGCCATTCCCTGTGGTCGGTACCCCATTCCAGCAAGTGGGGATTGACATTGTGGGGCCACTGGACCCCAGGACAGCCATGGGCAACAGGTTCATCCTGGTCCTGGTGGACCATGCCACCCGGTACCCGGAAGCCTTCCCTCTGAGGACAGTGACGGCCCCCGTGGTGGGACGTGCACTGATGGGAATTTTCTCCAGAGTGGGATTCCCTCTAGAGGTGGTGTCTGACCGGGGTACCAATTTCATATCCAAGTATATGAAATCCCTTTGGCAAGAGTGTGGTGTAACCTGCAAGTTTACCACACCTTACCACCCCCAAGGAAATGGGTTGGTTGAGAGATTCAACCGTACCCTCAAAGGCATGATAATGGGTCTGGAAGAACCCATGAGGCGTAAGTGGGACGTCCTCTTACCATGCCTTCTCTTTGCTTACCGCGAGGTGCCACAGAAGTCTCTAGGTTTCAGCCCCTTTGAGCTCCTGTATGGCCACCCAGTGAGAGGACCTCTAAGTCTGGTTAAGGAAGGCTGGGAGCAATCTCCCAGGAAACCTCCCCAGAATGTATATAGCTACATGCTGGCCTTCAGGAACCAGACTAGGCGTTTCAGGCAACTTGCTGAGGCAAATATGGAAGCCAGCCAGGAGGAGATGAAGCGGTGGTACGACCAGAATGCCACTCTGGTAGAGCTTCAGCCTGGACAAAAGGTATGGGTCTTGGCCCCCATGGAGCCTTGTGCGCTCCAGGATAAGTGGACCGGTCCCTTTGAGATTGTGGAGCGCAAGAGTCCAGTTACCTATTTGGTTGACTTGCGGTCCCCCAGGAACCCCTTGAGGGTCCTCCATGTCAACCGCCTGAAGCCCCACTTGGAGAGGTCCCAAGTGGGCATGCTCTTGGCAACAGATGCTGGGATGGAAGAGGAGACCGAGCCTCTTCCTGACCTCCTGTCAGCCCAGGAGCAAGATGGGTCAGTGGATGGTGTCATCCTCTCTTCCACCCTGACCCCTGAGCAACAGAATGATTGTCGCCAGTTGCTGGGACAATTTTCTGATCTGTTTTCCCTGATTCCCGGTGTCACTGATTGGTGCATCCATGATGTAGACACTGGGGATAGTACACCTGTGAGGCACAAGGCCTACAGGGTGACTGACAGGGTGAAGGCGTGCATCAAGGAGGAGGTCTCAAAGATGTTTGCACTCGGGGTAATTGAGTCCTCCAGCAGTCCTTGGGCCAGCCCAGTGGTCTTGGTCCCAAAGGCTGCAGCGCCGGGAGCCACACCCGAACTCCGGTTCTGTGTGGACTACAGAGGACTCAATGCGGTCACCAGGACTGACGCACACCCCATCCCCAGAGCTGATGAGCTCATAGATCGGCTAGGGGCTGCCAACTACCTCAGCACGTTTGATTTAACGTCTGGGTACTGGCAGATCGCCTTGAACGATGGGGCCAAAGAGAGGTCAGCATTTTCCACCCCAGATGGGCACTACCAGTTCCAGGTTATGCCCTTTGGGATGAAGAATGCCCCTGCCACCTTCCAGAGGTTGGTCAACCAGGTGTTGGCTGGACTGGATTCGTTCAGTGCTGCCTACCTGGATGACATCGCAGTGTTCAGCTCCAGTTGGGAGGAACACCTGCGCCACCTCTGGGAAGTGTTGATGGCGCTGCGGAGGGCAGGCCTCACGATCAAGGCAAGCAAGTGCCAGATCGGGCAGGGTTCCGTGGTGTACTTGGGGCACCCGGTTGGGAGCGGCCAGGTGGCGCCCCTTCAACACAAGATAGAAACCATCCTGAATTGGGAGTCACCCAAAACCCAGAGAGAGGTGAGGGCCTTCCTAGGTCTCACCGGGTACTACAGGAGGTTTGTAAAGGGGTATGGCAACAACCCCTTGACAGCGCTGACTTCCAGGAAGCATCCCAGGAACGTGATTTGGACTGACACCTGTCAGAAAGCTTTGAGGCCCTGAAAGCTGCTATGTGCACGGCGCCCGTGCTCTTGGCTCCCAACTTCTCCAAAGAGTTTATCGTTCAGACAGACGCTTCAGAGCATGGTGTGGGGGCTGTTCTTTCACAGATTAATGAGGAGGGCCTAGATCAACCTGTAGCCTTCCTTAGCAGGAGGTTACTTCCACGGGAACAGAAATGGAGTGCTATTGAGCGTGAGGCATTTGCTGTGGTCTGGGCGCTGAAGAAGCTAAGACCATACCTGTTTGGGTCTCACTTCCGAGTTCAGACAGAACACAGGCCCCTCAGATGGTTTATGCATATGAGGGGTGAGAATCCCAAGCTGTTGAGGTGGTCCATTTCCCTACAAGGTATGGATTTCACGGTGGAACATCGCCCTGGTACAGATCACGCGAATGCTGACGGTCTGTCCAGATTCTTCCGCCTTAGTGATGAGGAACTCCCTGGGGTAGGGTAGTTCTCCCCACATTTCAGCTGGAGGGGACCCGTGTTAGACCTTTTGTTGCTGTGCCTCATGTTTTTGCTAGTGTTAGCTGCTGAGAGCACTGTGCCACTGCCAACCAGTGCCACAGTGCAAGTGCTCCCTATATAAAATGTATATATTGGTTGGATTCCATGATTGGCTTATTTAGTTTACTGTTAGACCCCAGTAAAGTGCACCAGGAGTGCCCAGGGCTTGTAAATACAAATGCTGCTGGTGGGCTTGCAGCACTGGTTGTGCCACCCACAGAAGCGGCCTAGTAAAATGTGTCTAAGGTCTGCCAATGCAGAACCTGCGTGCAGTCTGGTACTGTCATGCTGACTGGGCAAGTGCACCCACTTGCCAGTCCCTAAACCTTCCCTTAACTTCATATTAGTCACCCCTATGGTAGGCCCAAGGGCAGGGTGCATTCTAAGCATAAGGTAGGACAAGCCCTGATGTGTGTGGCATGTCCTAATAGTGAATTACAGCCATTTTCGTTTTTCACTATTGTAAGGCTACCTGTTCTCCATAGGCCAGAATGGGCTGTTAGAATTGTTACATTCTATGATCCTAACAGACCCAGGGAACATGGTAGAAATTCGAGTTTAGTATGCCTGAACTCAGAATAATAAAATACATCTTTTAGTAAAGTTTATTTTAATATTCTGTGTTTGCAAATACCACTTTTAGAAAGCTGGTGTTTGCTTGCCTAAACATTTCAGCCCGCCTCTGCTAGGACGTGTATCTGCTGTCTGGTTTCTGTAAGTGACAGGGCTGGGGAATTCCAGGAGACAGGCTGGGGCAGCCTGGTGGTGAATAGAGAGATTACATAGAGATGGGTGGGAGGAGTACACCTGCACTCTGAATAGGGCTGTGCCTTTCCACCACAATGCTGGCTCCACCCCCTGGGGAGCGTCTGATGTCTCTGCCCTGCACACTGAAAGGAGAAGCCAGAGTCCGGTAAACAAAGTACTCCAGAACTGGGTTGAACTGGGGAAAGGCCCCCTGGCCTGCAAGAACAAAAGAATTGCACTATAAATATTGGGGCCCTGCTCCCAAGAAATCAGATCCTGCTTGAACCAAGAAGAACCTCTGCCCGACGAGAAGGAACTGGAGAAGCTGCATGGAGGAGTACTGTCCCTGACCTGGGGGACTGGCCTGCAGTGGTTGCCTTGCTGTGAGAGGAGAGGAAAAGACTAAAGGAACTTTTATCAACTTGTGCTTTCAACAATCTCCAAGGGCTTGTGGGTGAGCTTGCCCCCTGAACGGAGTCCCAGGAATATTGGACTCCTACTGCCTCAGACATTGCCAAGATTTGCCCTGCCGCTGGAGCCGCGATCCGAGTGCGAACCTCTGCCTGAGGAGAATGAACTGGGAAAGCTGTAAGGAGGAGTACTGTCCCTGACCTGGGGGACTGGCCTGCAGTGGTTGCCTTGCTGCTGAAGGAGAGGAGAAAGACTACAAAGAATCTTTGCTTCGACTTGTGCTTAAAGATCTCCAAGGGCTTGTGGGTGAGCTTGCCCCCTGAACGGAGTCCCAGGAATATTGGACTCCTACTGCCTCAGACATTGCCAAGATTTGCCCTGCCGCTGGAGCCGCGATCCAAGTGTGAACCTCTGCCTGAGGAGAATGAACTGGGAAAGCTGTAAGGAGGAGTACTGTCCCTGACCTGGCGGACTGGCCAGCAGTGGTTGCCTTGCTGCTGAAGGAGAGGAGAAAGACTACAAAGAAACTTTGCTTCGACTTGTGCTTAAAGATCTCCAAGGGCTTGTGAGTGAGCTTGCCCCCTGAACGAAGTCCCAGGACCAGTGGACTTCATCCGCCTCGCCAATCCGCTGCTAGAAACGCTGTTTTTAGCATTTTCCGAGGCCGGGAGCTGTGTACGCTTCGTACCGCCAAATCATATCCAGCAACGCACCGTACCCGCCTGTCTGCCTCGAACAACGCATCCTACGACCTGTAGATCGCACCGTGACTGGCTGACTTCGCCGCGTACAACGCTGCGCTTCATCGAGGTATCTTGGTTGGGGCGACCCGCACCCTGCCGCTGAAGTTAAGGCTGCCGCTCGCATCGAAGGGGAGGAAAGTACTCACCGTACGTACGCCCCTCACTGCAGCCAAAGACTGAAAGCCGCTCCCGCAGTACGGCTCGTACGCCGCAACAAACAGCAAAGCACCGTACAACGTCCCGTCCCCTCAAGCAACGCGACTCAGGGCCCCAACGAGCCATAAGCTCGCACCGTGAAAGGAGGACATCGCAGCATACAACGCATTGCTTCCACCGCAGCATCCGTGACGAACTCTCCAAAGCTAAAGTACTGTGTAGTTTCGCACCGTAGGGTGTACGCATCGCACCGGAGCGTCCGCAGTGCTTATAGACTCATTCTATAGGCCAGTTCATCCCCGTACGGGCCAACCCACGAAGAACGAAGCGCACAGAACTTTGAAAGAACGCTGTAACAAAGAACTGCTTATTGCTAATAGTACTGTGGGCCTTTTTATCGTTAGTTGGTCTTGTGCTAAGCCTGATATAAAATACTTAGTTTTGATAATCCCAGTGGGGAGTCCAATTGTGGTGTTGTCGCTGAGTTACTGTATGTGGTCACAAATGCTTAACCTATAACGCTCTGAGATAAGCCTTGTCTGCTCGTGCCAAGCTACCTAGAGGGTGAGTGGGGGTTATTTTAAGAGTGTAACCCTTTACCCTGACTAGAGGAGAGGGTCCCTGCCTGTCACAAGTACCTACCTGTGCCAACCAGAGAGCCCCAATTCTAACACCTCACGATCCAGAACTCAGTTTGCCCCGAAGCATCACAATAAATGCAGTGCATGATAACATATTCTTCGGTGTCAGGCTTTATTTTTTCACCCTTGTTGGTGCAGCCAGTGCTGTGTATCTCTAGACACGTATCTCAGGATAATTGTCCTTCTTCAGTAGAGAGCAACACTTTTTTCGGTGGGGGCTGGAGATGCTGCCCATAGTCTTCTCAGGTCACAGTACCACTTGCTGGGGTGAGGTGCATCAACCGGAGCTCCTCAGCTCGTTAGCTCAAGGGAGCCTTTTCGAAACAAGAGGGGGTGGGCGCACACTGCATCATCCTCCAGTACTCACTTTGCCCCGATACATAACAATAAATGCAGGGCATGATAACACATTCTTCTGTGTCAGCCTTTAGTTTTTCACCTTTGTTGTTGCAGCCAGTGCTGTGTATCGCTAGTCACGTGTTTCGGGATCATCGTCCTTCTTCCACAGAGAGCAACACTTTTTTTGGGGGGTGCTGGAGATGCTACCCATAGTCTTCTCAGGTCTCAGTACCACTTGCTGGCTGCAGGTGCATCAACAGGAGCTCGTCAGCTCTTTAGCTCAAGGGAGCCTTTTCGAAACAGGAGGGGGCTGGGTGCACATTGCCTCACAATCCAGAACTCAGTTTGCCCCGATGCATCACAGTAAATGCAGTGCATGATAACACATTCTTCGGAGTCAGGCTTTATTTTTTCACCCTTTTTGGTGTAGCCAGTGCTATCTCTAGACACGTATCTCAGGATAATTGTCGTTCTTCAGTAGAGAGCAACACTTTTTTCGGTGGGGGCTGGAGATGCTGCCCATAGTCTTCTCAGGTCACAGTACCACTGGCTGGGGTGAGGTGCATCAACCGGAGCTCCTCAGCTCGTTAGCTCAAGGGAGCCTTTTCGAAACAAGAGGGGGTGGGCGCACACTGCATCATTCTTCAGCACTCACTTTGCCCCGATACATAACAATAAATGCAGTGCATGATAACACATTCTTCTGTGTCAGCCTTTAGTTTTTCACCTTTGTTGTTGCAGCCAGTGCTGTGTATCGCTAGTCACGTGTTTCGGGATCATCATCCTTCTACCGCAGAGAGCAACACTCTTTTTGGGGGTGCTGGAGATACTGCCCATAGTCTTCAAAGGACTCAGTACCACTCGCTGGGCACAGGTGCATCAACCGGAGCTCCTCAGCTCGTTAGCTCAAGGGAGCCTTTTCGAAACAGGAGCGGGGTGGGCGCACACTGCCTCACCCTCCAGCACTCACTTTACCCTGATGCATCACAATAAATGCAGTGTAAAATGACACTTTCTTCGGTGTAAGGCGTTAGTTTTTCACACTTGTTGGTACAGCCAGTGCTGTGTATCTCTAGACACGTGTTTCGGGATAATCATCCTTCCTCCGCAGAGAGCAACAATTTTTTTGGGGGGTGCTGGAGATGCTGCCCATAGTCTTCTCAGGTCTCAGTACCACTAGCTGGGCGCAGGTGCATCAACCGGAGCTCCTCAGCTTGTTTGCTAAAGGGAGCCTTTTCGATACAGGAGGAGGGTGGGCGCCCACGGCTTCACCCTCCAGCATTCACTTTGCCCCGATGCATCACAATAAATGCAGTGCATGATAACACTTTCTTCGGTGTCAGCCTTTAGTTTTTCACCCTTGTTGGTGAAGCCAGTACTGTGTATCTCTAGACACGCGTTTCGGGATAATCGTCCTTCTTCCGAAGAGAGCAACACTTTTTTCGGGGGGGTCTGGAGATGCTGCCCATAGTCTTCTCAGGTCTCAGTACCACTCGCTGGGAGCAGGTGCATCAACCGGAGCTCCTCAGCTTGTTAGCTCAAGGGAACCTTTTCAAAACAGGAGGGGGATGGGCGCACACTGCCTCACACTCCAGCACTCACTTTCTCCCGATGCATCACAATAAATGCAGTGCATGATAACACTTTCTTCTGTATCATCCTTTAGTTTTTCACCCTTGTTGGTGCAGCCAGTGCTGTGTATCTCTAGACATGTGTTTTGGGATAATCGTCCTTCTTACGCAGAGAGCAACCCTTTTTTCGGGGGGTGCTGGACATGCTGTCCACAGTCTTCTCAGGTCTCAGCTCCACTCGCTGGGCGCAGGTGCATCAACTGGAGCTCCTCAGCTCGTTAGCTCAAGGGAGCCTTTTCGAAACAGGAGGGGGGTGGGCTCACACTGCCTCACCCTCCAGCGCTCACTTTCTCCGATTCATCACAATAAATGCAGTGCATGATATCCTTTCTTCGGTGTCAGCCTTTCGTTTTTCACCCTTGTTGGTGCAGCCAGTGCTGTGTATCTCTAGACACGTGTTTCAGGATAATTGTCCTTCTTCCGCAGAGAGCCACACTTTTTTCGGGGGGTGCTTGAGATGCTGCCCATAGTCTTCTCAGGTCTGAGTACCACTCGCTGGGCGCAGGTACATCAACAGGATCTGGTCAGCTCGTTAGCTCAAGGGAGCCTTTTCGAAACAGGAGGGTGGTGGGCACACACTGCTTCAAACTTCAGTATTCTGTTTGCCCTGATGTATCACAATAAATACAGTGAATGATAACACATTCTTTGGCGTCAGGCTTTATGTTCTTCACCCTTGTTGGTGCAGCCAGTGCTGTGTATCTCTAGACACATGTCTCAGGATAATTGTCCTTTTTTCAGTAGAGAGCAACACTTTTTTCGGGGGGGGGGCGGGGGGCTGGAGATGCTGCCCATAGTCTACTCAGGTCTCAGTCCCACTCGCTGGGCACAGGTGCATCAACCGGAGCTCCTCAGCTCGTTACTTCAAGGGAGCCTTTTCGAAACTGGAGTGGGGTGGTCGCACACTGCCTCACCCTCCAGCACTCTCTTTGCCCCGATGCATCACAATAAATGCACTGCATAATATCCTTTCTTCGGTGTCAGCCTTTAGTTTTTCACCCTTGTTGGTGCAGCCAGTGCTGTGTATCGCTAGTCACGTGTTTTGGGATAATCGTCCTTCTTCCACAGAGAGCAACACTTTTTTCGGGGGGTGCTGGAGATGCTGCCCATAGTCTTCACAGGACTCAGTACCACTCGCTGGGCACAGGTGCATCAACTGGAGCTCCTCAGCTCGTTAGCTCAAGGGAGCCTTTTCGAAAAAGGAGGGGGGTGGGCGCACACTCCCTCACCCCCCAACACTCACTTTGACCCGATTCATCACAATGAATGCAGTGCAAAATGACACTTTCTTCGGTGTAAGGCTTTAGTTTTTCACACTTGTTGGTGCAGCCAGTGCTCTGTATCTCGAGACACGTGTTTCGGGATAATTGTCCTTCTTCCGAAGAGAGCAACACTTTTTTTGGGGGGTGCTGGAGATGCTACCCATAGTCTTCTCAGGTCTCAGTACCACTTGCTGGCTGCAGGTTCATCAACAGGAGCTCGTCAGCTCTTTAGCTCAAGGGAGCCTTTTCGAAACAGGAGAGGGCTGGGTGCACATTGCCTCACAATCCAGAACTCAGTTTGCCCCGATGCATCACAGTAAATGCAGTGCATGATAACACATTCTTCGGAGTCAGGCTTTATTTTTTCACCCTTGTTGGTGCAGCCAGTGCTATCTCTAGACACGTATCTCAGGATAATTGTCCTTCTTCAGTAGAGAGCAACACTTTTTTCGGTGGTGGCTGGAAATGCTGCCCATAGTCTTCTCAGGTCACAGTACCACTGGCAGGGGTGAAGTGCATCAACCGGAGCTCCTCAGCTCGTTAGCTCAAGGGAGCCTTTTCGAAACAAGAGGGGGTGGGCGCACACTGCATCATCCTCCAGCACTCACTTTGCCCCGATACATAACAATAAAGGCAGTGCATGATAACACATTCTTCTGTGTCAGCCTTTAGTTTTTCACCTTTGTTGGTGCAGCCAGTGCTGTGTATCGGTAGTCATGTGTTTCGGGATCATCGTCCTTCTTCCGCAGAGAGCAACACTTTTTTTGGGGGTGCTGGAGATTCTGCCCATAGTCTTCACAGGACTCAGTACCACTCGCCGGGCACAGGTGCATCAACCGGAGCTCCTCAGCTCGTTAGCTCAAGGGAACCTTTTCGAAACAGGAGCGGGGTGGGCGCACACTGCCTCACACTCCAGCACTCACTTTGCCCCGATGCATCACAATAAATGCAGTGTAAAATGACACTTTCTTCGGTGTAAGGCTTTAGTTTTTCACACTTGTTTGTACAGCCAGTGCTGTGTATCTCTAGACACGTGTTTCGGGATAATCATCCTTCCTCCGCAGAGAGCAACACTTTTTTCGGGGGGGTGCTGGAGATGCTGCCCATAGTCTTCTCAGGTCTCAGTACCACTCGCTGGGCGCAGGTGCATCAACCGGAGCTCCTCAGCTTGTTTGCTAAAGGGAGCCTTTTTGAAACAGGAGGAGGGTGGGCGCCTACGGCCTCACCCTCCAGCATTCACTTTGCCCCGATGCATCACAATAAATGCAGTGCATGATAACACTTTCTTCGGTGTCAGCCTTTAGTTTTTCACCCTTGCTGGTGAAGCCAGTACTGTGTATCTCTAGTCACGTGTTTCGGGATCATCGTCCTTCTTCCGCAGAGAGCAACACTTTTTTTGGGGGTGCTGGAGATACTGCCCATAGTCTTCTCAGGTCTCAGTACCACTCGCTGGGAGCAGGTGCATCAACCGGAGCTCCTCAGCTTGTTAGCTCAAGGGAACCGTTTCGAAACAGGAGAGGGATGGGCGCACACTGCCTCACAGTCCAGCACTCACTTTCTCCCGATGCATCACAATAAATTCAGTGCATGATAACACTTTCTTCGGTATCAGCCTTTAGTTTTTCACCCTTGTTGGCGCCGCCAGTGCTGTGAATCTCTAGACACGTGTTTTGGGATAATCGTCCTTCTTCCGCAGAGAGCAACCCTTTTTTCGGGGGGTGCTGGACATGCTGTCCACAGTCTTCTCAGGTCTCAGCTCCACTCGCTGGGCGCAGGTGCATCAACTGGAGCTCCTCAGCTCGTTAGCTCAAGGGAGCCTTTTCGAAACAGGACGGGGATGGGCTCACACTGCCTCACCCTCCAGTGCTCACTTTCTCCGATTCATCACAATAAATGCAGTGCATGATATCCTTTCTTCGGTGTCAGCCTTTAGTTTTTCACCCTTGTTGGTGCAGCCAGTGCTGTGTATCTCTAGACACGTGTTTCAGGATAATTGTCCTTCTTCCGCAGAGAGCCACACTTTTTTCGGGGGGTGCTTGAGATGCTGCCCATAGTCTTCTCAGGTCTGAGTACCACTCGCTGGGCGCAGGTACATCAACAGGATCTGGTCAGCTCGTTAGCTCAAGGGAGCCTTTTCGAAACAGGAGGGTGGTGGGCACACACTGCTTCAAACTTCAGTATTCTGTTTGCCCTGATGTATCACAATAAATACAGTGAATGATAACACATTCTTTGGCGTCAGGCTTTATGTTCTTCACCCTTGTTGGTGCAGCCAGTGCTGTGTATCTCTAGACACATGTCTCAGGATAATTGTCCTTTTTTCAGTAGAGAGCAACACTTTTTTCGGGGGGGGGGGGGCTGGAGATGCTGCCCATAGTCTACTCAGGTCTCAGTCCCACTCGCTGGGCACAGGTGCATCAACCGGAGCTCCTCAGCTCGTTACTTCAAGGGAGCCTTTTCGAAACTGGAGTGGGGTGGTCGCACACTGCCTCACCCTCCAGCACTCTCTTTGCCCCGATGCATCACAATAAATGCACTGCATAATATCCTTTCTTCGGTGTCAGCCTTTAGTTTTTCACCCTTGTTGGTGCAGCGAGTGCTGTGTATCGCTAGTCACGTGTTTTGGGATAATCGTCCTTCTTCCACAGAGAGCAACACTTTTTTCGGGGGGTGCTGGAGATGCTGCCCATAGTCTTCACAGGACTCAGTACCACTCGCTGGGCACAGGTGCATCAACTGGAGCTCCTCAGCTCGTTAGCTCAAGGGAGCCTTTTCGAAAAAGGAGGGGGGTGGGCGCACACTCCCTCACCCCCCAACACTCACTTTGACCCGATTCATCACAATGAATGCAGTGCAAAATGACACTTTCTTCGGTGTAAGGCTTTAGTTTTTCACACTTGTTGGTGCAGCCAGTGCTCTGTATCTCGAGACACGTGTTTCGGGATAATTGTCCTTCTTCCGAAGAGAGCAACACTTTTTTTGGGGGGTGCTGGAGATGCTACCCATAGTCTTCTCAGGTCTCAGTACCACTTGCTGGCTGCAGGTTCATCAACAGGAGCTCGTCAGCTCTTTAGCTCAAGGGAGCCTTTTCGAAACAGGAGAGGGCTGGATGCACATTGCCTCACAATCTAGAACTCAGTTTGCCCCGATGCATCACAGTAAATGCAGTGCATGATAACACATTCTTCGGAGTCAGGCTTTATTTTTTCACCCTTGTTGGTGCAGCCAGTGCTATCTCTAGACACGTATCTCAGGATAATTGTCCTTCTTCAGTAGAGAGCAACACTTTTTTCGGTGGTGGCTGGAAATGCTGCCCATAGTCTTCTCAGGTCACAGTACCACTGGCAGGGGTGAAGTGCATCAACCGGAGCTCCTCAGCTCGTTAGCTCAAGGGAGCCTTTTCGAAACAAGAGGGGGTGGGCGCACACTGCATCATCCTCCAGCACTCACTTTGCCCCGATACATAACAATAAAGGCAGTGCATGATAACACATTCTTCTGTGTCAGCCTTTAGTTTTTCACCTTTGTTGGTGCAGCCAGTGCTGTGTATCGCTAATCACGTGTTTCGGGATCATCGTCCTTCTTCCGCAGAGAGCAACACTTTTTTTGGGGGTGCTGGAGATTCTGCCCATAGTCTTCACAGGACTCAGTACCACTCGCCGGGCACAGGTGCATCAACCGGAGCTCCTCAGCTCGTTAGCTCAAGGGAACCTTTTCGAAACAGGAGCGGGGTGGGCGCACACTGCCTCACACTCCAGCACTCACTTTGCCCAGATGCATCACAATAAATGCAGTGTAAAATGACACTTTCTTCGGTGTAAGGCTTTAGTTTTTCACACTTGTTTGTACAGCCAGTGCTGTGTATCTCTAGACACGTGTTTCGGGATAATCATCCTTCCTCCGCAGAGAGCAACACTTTTTTCGGGGGGGTGCTGGAGATGCTGCCCATAGTCTTCTCAGGTCTCAGTACCACTCGCTGGGCGCAGGTGCATCAACCGGAGCTCCTCAGCTTGTTTGCTAAAGGGAGCCTTTTCGAAACAGGAGGAGGGTGGGCGCCCACGGCCTCACCCTCCAGCATTCACTTTGCCCCGATGCATCACAATAAATGCAGTGCATGATAACACTTTCTTCGGTATCAGCCTTTAGTTTTTCACCTTTGTTGGTGAAGCCAGTACTGTGTATCTCTAGACACTTGTTTTGGGATAATCGTTCTTCTTCCGAAGAGAGCAACACTTTTTTCGGGAGGGTCTGGAGATGCTGCCCATAGTCTTCTCAGGTCTCAGTACCACTCGCTGGGAGCAGGTGCATCAACCGGAGCTCCTCAGCTTGTTAGTTCAAGGGAACCTTTTCAAAACAGGAGGGGGATGGGCGCACACTGCCTCACACTCCAGCACTCACTTTCTCCCGATGCATCACAATAAATGCAGTGCATGATAACACTTTCTTCTGTATCATCCTTTAGTTTTTCACCCTTGTTGGTGCAGCCAGTGCTGTGTATCTCTAGACACGTGTTTCAGGATAATTGTCCTTCTGCCGCAGAGAGCCACACTTTTTTCGGGGGGGGCTTGAGATGCTGCCCATAGTCTTCTCAGGTCTCAGTACCACTAGCTGGGCGCAGGTGCATCAACCGGAGCTCCTCAGCTTGTTTGCTAAAGGGAGCCTTTTCGATACAGGAGGAGGGTGGGCGCCCACGGCCTCACCCTCCAGCATTCACTTTGCCCCGATGCATCACAATAAATGCAGTGCATAATAACACTTTCTTCGGTGTCAGCTTTTAGTTTTTCACCCTTGTTGGTGAAGCCAGTACTGTGTATCTCTAGACACGCGTTTCGGGATAATCGTCCTTCTTCCGAAGAGAGCAACACTTTTTTCGGGAGGGTCTGGAGATGCTGCCCATAGTCTTCTCAGGTCTCAGTACCACTCGCTGGGAGCAGGTGCATCAACCGGAGCTCCTCAGCTTGTTAGTTCAAGGGAACCTTTTCAAAACAGGAGGGGGATGGGCGCACACTGCCTCACACTCCAGCACTCACTTTCTCCCGATGCATCACAATAAATGCAGTGCATGATAACACTTTCTTCTGTATCATCCTTTAGTTTTTCACCCTTGTTGGTGCAGCCAGTGCTGTGTATCGCTAGTCACGTGTTTTGGGATAATCGTCCTTCTTCCACAGAGAGCAACACTTTTTTCGGGGGGTGCTGGAGATGCTGCCCATAGTCTTCACAGGACTCAGTACCACTCGCTGGGCACAGGTGCATCAACTGGAGCTCCTCAGCTCGTTAGCTCAAGGGAGCCTTTTCGAAAAAGGAGGGGGGTGGGCGCACACTCCCTCACCCCCCAACACTCACTTTGACCCGATTCATCACAATGAATGCAGTGCAAAATGACACTTTCTTCGGTGTAAGGCTTTAGTTTTTCACACTTGTTGGTGCAGCCAGTGCTCTGTATCTCGAGACACGTGTTTCGGGATAATTGTCCTTCTTCCGAAGAGAGCAACACTTTTTTTGGGGGGTGCTGGAGATGCTACCCATAGTCTTCTCAGGTCTCAGTACCACTTGCTGGCTGCAGGTTCATCAACAGGAGCTCGTCAGCTCTTTAGCTCAAGGGAGCCTTTTCGAAACAGGAGAGGGCTGGATGCACATTGCCTCACAATCCAGAACTCAGTTTGCCCCGATGCATCACAGTAAATGCAGTGCATGATAACACATTCTTCGGAGTCAGGCTTTATTTTTTCACCCTTGTTGGTGCAGCCAGTGCTATCTCTAGACACGTATCTCAGGATAATTGTCCTTCTTCAGTAGAGAGCAACACTTTTTTCGGTGGTGGCTGGAAATGCTGCCCATAGTCTTCTCAGGTCACAGTACCACTGGCAGGGGTGAAGTGCATCAACCGGAGCTCCTCAGCTCGTTAGCTCAAGGGAGCCTTTTCGAAACAAGAGGGGGTGGGCGCACACTGCATCATCCTCCAGCACTCACTTTGCCCCGATACATAACAATAAAGGCAGTGCATGATAACACATTCTTCTGTGTCAGCCTTTAGTTTTTCACCTTTGTTGGTGCAGCCAGTGCTGTGTATCGCTAGTCACGTGTTTCGGGATCATCGTCCTTCTTCCGCAGAGAGCAACACTTTTTTTGGGGGTGCTGTAGATTCTGCCCATAGTCTTCACAGGACTCAGTACCACTCGCCGGGCACAGGTGCATCAACCGGAGCTCCTCAGCTCGTTAGCTCAAGGGAACCTTTTCGAAACAGGAGCGGGGTGGGCGCACACTGCCTCACACTCCAGCACTCACTTTGCCCCGATGCATCACAATAAATGCAGTGTAAAATGACACTTTCTTCGGTGTAAGGCTTTAGTTTTTCACACTTGTTTGTACAGCCAGTGCTGTGTATCTCTAGACACGTGTTTCGGGATAATCATCCTTCCTCCGCAGAGAGCAACACTTTTTTCGGGGGGGTGCTGGAGATGCTGCCCATAGTCTTCTCAGGTCTCAGTACCACTCGCTGGGCGCAGGTGCATCAACCGGAGCTCCTCAGCTTGTTTGCTAAAGGGAGCCTTTTCGAAACAGGAGGAGGGTGGGCGCCCACGGCCTCACCCTCCATCATTCACTTTGCCCCGATGCATCACAATAAATGCAGTGCATGATAACACTTTCTTCGGTATCAGCCTTTAGTTTTTCACCTTTGTTGGTGCAGCCAGTGCTGTGTATCTCTAGACACTTGTTTTGGGATAATCGTTCTTCTTCCGCAGAGAGCAACCCTTTTTTCGGGGGGTGCTGGACATGCTGTCCACAGTCTTCTCAGGTCTCAGCTCCACTCGCTGGGCGCAGGTGCATCAACTGGAGCTCCTCAGCTCGTTAGCTCAAGGGAGCCTTTTCGAAACAGGAGGGGGGTGGGCTCACACTGCCTCACCCTCCAGTGCTCACTTTCTCCGATTCATCACAATAAATGCAGTGCATGATATCCTTTCTTCGTGTCAGCCTTTAGTTTTTCACCCTTGTTGGTGCAGCCAGTGCTGTGTATCTCTAGACACGTGTTTCAGGATAATTGTCCTTCTGCCGCAGAGAGCCACACTTTTTTCGGGGGGGGCTTGAGATGCTGCCCATAGTCTTCTCAGGTCTCAGTACCACTAGCTGGGCGCAGGTGCATCAACCGGAGCTCCTCAGCTTGTTTGCTAAAGGGAGCCTTTTCGATACAGGAGGAGGGTGGGCGCCCACGGCCTCACCCTCCAGCATTCACTTTGCCCCGATGCATCACAATAAATGCAGTGCATAATAACACTTTCTTCGGTGTCAGCTTTTAGTTTTTCACCCTTGTTGGTGAAGCCAGTACTGTGTATCTCTAGACACGCGTTTCGGGATAATCGTCCTTCTTCCGAAGAGAGCAACACTTTTTTCGGGAGGGTCTGGAGATGCTGCCCATAGTCTTCTCAGGTCTCAGTACCACTCGCTGGGAGCAGGTGCATCAACCGGAGCTCCTCAGCTTGTTAGTTCAAGGGAACCTTTTCAAAACAGGAGGGGGATGGGCGCACACTGCCTCACACTCCAGCACTCACTTTCTCCCGATGCATCACAATAAATGCAGTGCATGATAACACTTTCTTCTGTATCATCCTTTAGTTTTTCACCCTTGTTGGTGCAGCCAGTGCTGTGTATCTCTAGACACGTGTTTTGGGATAATCGTCCTTCTTACGCAGAGAGCAACCCTTATTTCGGGGGGTGCTGGACATGCTGTCCACAGTCTTCTCAGGTCTCAGCTCCACTCGCTGGGCGCAGGTGCATTAACTGGAGCTCCTCAGCTCGTTAGCTCAAGGGAGCCTTTTCGAAACAGGAGGGGGGTGGGCTCACACTGCCTCACCCTCCAGCGCTCACTTTCTCCGATTCATCACAATAAATGCAGTGCATGATATCCTTTCTTCGGTGTCAGCCTTTAGTTTTTCACCCTTGTTGGTGCAGCCAGTGCTGTGTATCTCTAGACACGTGTTTCAGGATAATTGTCCTTCTTCCGCAGAGAGCCACACTTTTTTCGGGGGGTGCTTGAGATGCTACCCATAGTCTTCTCAGGTCTGAGTACCACTCGCTGTGCGCAGGTACATCAACAGGATCTGGTCAGCTCGTGAGCTCAAGGGAGCCTTTTCGAAACAGGAGGGTGGTGGGCACACACTGCTTCACACTTCAGTATTCAGTTTGCCCTGATGTATCACAATAAATACAGTGCATGATAACACATTCTTCGGTGTCAGCCTTTAGTTTTTCACCTTTGTTGGTGCAGCCAGTGCTGTGTATCGCTAGTCATGTGTTTCGGGATCATCGTCCTTCTTCCGCAGAGAGCAACACTTTTTTTGGGGGTGCTGGAGATTCTGCCCATAGTCTTCACAGGACTCAGTACCACTCGCCGGGCACAGGTGCATCAACCGGAGCTCCTCAGCTCGTTAGCTCAAGGGAACCTTTTCGAAACAGGAGCGGGGTGGGCGCACACTGCCTCACACTCCAGCACTCACTTTGCCCCGATGCATCACAATAAATGCAGTGTAAAATGACACTTTCTTCGGTGTAAGGCTTTAGTTTTTCACACTTGTTTGTACAGCCAGTGCTGTGTATCTCTAGACACGTGTTTCGGGATAATCATCCTTCCTCCGCAGAGAGCAACACTTTTTTCGGGGGGTGCTGGAGATGCTGCCCATAGTCTTCTCAGGTCTCAGTACCACTCGCTGGGCGCAGGTGCATCAACCGGAGCTCCTCAGCTTGTTTGCTAAAGGGAGCCTTTTTGAAACAGGAGGAGGGTGGGCGCCTACGGCCTCACCCTCCAGCATTCACTTTGCCCCGATGCATCACAATAAATGCAGTGCATGATAACACTTTCTTCGGTGTCAGCCTTTAGTTTTTCACCCTTGCTGGTGAAGCCAGTACTGTGTATCTCTAGTCACGTGTTTCGGGATCATCGTCCTTCTTCCGCAGAGAGCAACACTTTTTTTGGGGGTGCTGGAGATACTGCCCATAGTCTTCTCAGGTCTCAGTACCACTCGCTGGGAGCAGGTGCATCAACCGGAGCTCCTCAGCTTGTTAGCTCAAGGGAACCGTTTCGAAACAGGAGAGGGATGGGCGCACACTGCCTCACAGTCCAGCACTCACTTTCTCCCGATGCATCACAATAAATTCAGTGCATGATAACACTTTCTTCGGTATCAGCCTTTAGTTTTTCACCCTTGTTGGTGCCGCCAGTGCTGTGAATCTCTAGACGCGTGTTTTGGGATAATCGTCCTTCTTCCGCAGAGAGCAACCCTTTTTTCGGGGGGTGCTGGACATGCTGTCCACAGTCTTCTCAGGTCTCAGCTCCACTCGCTGGGCGCAGGTGCATCAACTGGAGCTCCTCAGCTCGTTAGCTCAAGGGAGCCTTTTCGAAACAGGACGGGGATGGGCTCACACTGCCTCACCCTCCAGTGCTCACTTTCTCCGATTCATCACAATAAATGCAGTGCATGATATCCTTTCTTCGGTGTCAGCCTTTAGTTTTTCACCCTTGTTGGTGCAGCCAGTGCTGTGTATCTCTAGACACGTGTTTCAGGATAATTGTCCTTCTTCCGCAGAGAGCCACACTTTTTTCGGGGGGTGCTTGAGATGCTGCCCATAGTCTTCTCAGGTCTGAGTACCACTCGCTGGGCGCAGGTACATCAACAGGATCTGGTCAGCTCGTTAGCTCAAGGGAGCCTTTTCGAAACAGGAGGGTGGTGGGCACACACTGCTTCAAACTTCAGTATTCTGTTTGCCCTGATGTATCACAATAAATACAGTGAATGATAACACATTCTTTGGCGTCAGGCTTTATGTTCTTCACCCTTGTTGGTGCAGCCAGTGCTGTGTATCTCTAGACACATGTCTCAGGATAATTGTCCTTTTTTCAGTAGAGAGCAACACTTTTTTCGGGGGGGGGGCTGGAGATGCTGCCCAAGTCTACTCAGGTCTCAGTCCCACTCGCTGGGCACAGGTGCATCAACCGGAGCTCCTCAGCTCGTTACTTCAAGGGAGCCTTTTCGAAACTGGAGTGGGGTGGTCGCACACTGCCTCACCCTCCAGCACTCTCTTTGCCCCGATTAATCACAATAAATGCACTGCATAATATCCTTTCTTCGGTGTCAGCCTTTAGTTTTTCACCCTTGTTGGTGCAGCCAGTGCTGTGTATCGCTAGTCACGTGTTTTGGGATAATCGTCCTTCTTCCACAGAGAGCAACACTTTTTTCGGGGGGTGCTGGAGATGCTGCCCATAGTCTTCACAGGACTCAGTACCACTCGCTGGGCACAGGTGCATCAACTGGAGCTCCTCAGCTCGTTAGCTCAAGGGAGCCTTTTCGAAAAAGGAGGGGGGTGGGCGCACACTCCTTCACCCCCCAACACTCACTTTGACCCGATTCATCACAATGAATGCAGTGCAAAATGACACTTTCTTCGGTGTAAGGCTTTAGTTTTTCACACTTGTTGGTGCAGCCAGTGCTCTGTATCTCGAGACACGTGTTTCGGGATAATTGTCCTTCTTCCGAAGAGAGCAACACTTTTTTTGGGGGGTGCTGGAGATGCTACCCATAGTCTTCTCAGGTCTCAGTACCACTTGCTGGCTGCAGGTTCATCAACAGGAGCTCGTCAGCTCTTTAGCTCAAGGGAGCCTTTTCGAAACAGGAGAGGGCTGGATGCACATTGCCTCACAATCCAGAACTCAGTTTGCCCCGATGCATCACAGTAAATGCAGTGCATGATAACACATTCTTCGGAGTCAGGCTTTATTTTTTCACCCTTGTTGGTGCAGCCAGTGCTATCTCTAGACACGTATCTCAGGATAATTGTCCTTCTTCAGTAGAGAGCAACACTTTTTTCGGTGGTGGCTGGAAATGCTGCCCATAGTCTTCTCAGGTCACAGTACCACTGGCAGGGGTGAAGTGCATCAACCGGAGCTCCTCAGCTCGTTAGCTCAAGGGAGCCTTTTCGAAACAAGAGGGGGTGGGCGCACACTGCATCATCCTCCAGCACTCACTTTGCCCCGATACATAACAATAAAGGCAGTGCATGATAACACATTCTTCTGTGTCAGCCTTTAGTTTTTCACCTTTGTTGGTGCAGCCAGTGCTGTGTATCGCTAGTCACGTGTTTCGGGATCATCGTCCTTCTTCCGCAGAGAGCAACACTTTTTTTGGGGGTGCTGGAGATTCTGCCCATAGTCTTCACAGGACTCAGTACCACTCGCCGGGCACAGGTGCATCAACCGGAGCTCCTCAGCTCGTTAGCTCAAGGGAACCTTTTCGAAACAGGAGCGGGGTGGGCGCACACTGCCTCACACTCCAGCACTCACTTTGCCCCGATGCATCACAATAAATGCAGTGTAAAATGACACTTTCTTCGGTGTAAGGCTTTAGTTTTTCACACTTGTTTGTACAGCCAGTGCTGTGTATCTCTAGACACGTGTTTCGGGATAATCATCCTTCCTCCGCAGAGAGCAACACTTTTTTCGGGGGGGGTGCTGGAGATGCTGCCCATAGTCTTCTCAGGTCTCAGTACCACTCGCTGGGCGCAGGTGCATCAACCGGAGCTCCTCAGCTTGTTTGCTAAAGGGAGCCTTTTC
Organism: Triturus cristatus; assembly: GCF_964204655.1. Taxonomy (NCBI): domain Eukaryota; kingdom Metazoa; phylum Chordata; class Amphibia; order Caudata; family Salamandridae; genus Triturus; species Triturus cristatus. The sequence goes on along the minus strand of NC_140579.1, from coordinate 875,151,684 downwards.
GAAACAGGAGGAGGGCGGGCGCCCACGGCCTCACCCTCCAGCATTCACTTTGCCCCGATGCATCACAATAAATGCAGTGCATGATAACACTTTCTTCGGTATCAGCCTTTAGTTTTTCACCTTTGTTGGTGCAGCCAGTGCTGTGTATCTCTAGACACTTGTTTTGGGATAATCGTTCTTCTTCCGCAGAGAGCAACCCTTTTTTCGGGGGGTGCTGGACATGCTGTCCACAGTCTTCTCAGGTCTCAGCTCCACTCGCTGGGCGCAGGTGCATCAACTGGAGCTCCTCAGCTCGTTAGCTCAAGGGAGCCTTTTCGAAACAGGAGGGGGGTGGGCTCACACTGCCTCACCCTCCAGTGCTCACTTTCTCCGATTCATCACAATAAATGCAGTGCATGATATCCTTTCTTCGTGTCAGCCTTTAGTTTTTCACCCTTGTTGGTGCAGCCAGTGCTGTGTATCTCTAGACACGTGTTTCAGGATAATTGTCCTTCTGCCGCAGAGAGCCACACTTTTTTCGGGGGGGGCTTGAGTTGCTGCCCATAGTCTTCTCAGGTCTCAGTACCACTAGCTGGGCGCAGGTGCATCAACCGGAGCTCCTCAGCTTGTTTGCTAAAGGGAGCCTTTTCGATACAGGAGGAGGGTGGGCGCCCACGGCCTCACCCTCCAGCATTCACTTTGCCCCGATGCATCACAATAAATGCAGTGCATAATAACACTTTCTTTGGTGTCAGCTTTTAGTTTTTCACCCTTGTTGGTGAAGCCAGTACTGTGTATCTCTAGACACGCGTTTCGGGATAATCGTCCTTCTTCCGAAGAGAGCAACACTTTTTTCGGGAGGGTCTGGAGATGCTGCCCATAGTCTTCTCAGGTCTCAGTACCACTCGCTGGGAGCAGGTGCATCAACCGGAGCTCCTCAGCTTGTTAGTTCAAGGGAACCTTTTCAAAACAGGAGGGGGATGGGCGCACACTGCCTCACACTCCAGCACTCACTTTCTCCCGATGCATCACAATAAATGCAGTGCATGATAACACTTTCTTCTGTATCATCCTTTAGTTTTTCACCCTTGTTGGTGCAGCCAGTGCTGTGTATCTCTAGACACGTGTTTTGGGATAATCGTCCTTCTTACGCAGAGAGCAACCCTTATTTCGGGGGGTGCTGGACATGCTGTCCACAGTCTTCTCAGGTCTCAGCTCCACTCGCTGGGCGCAGGTGCATCAACTGGAGCTCCTCAGCTCGTTAGCTCAAGGGAGCCTTTTCGAAACAGGAGGGGGGTGGGCTCACACTGCCTCACCCTCCAGCGCTCACTTTCTCCGATTCATCACAATAAATGCAGTGCATGATATCCTTTCTTCGGTGTCAGCCTTTAGTTTTTCACCCTTGTTGGTGCAGCCAGTGCTGTGTATCTCTAGACACGTGTTTCAGGATAATTGTCCTTCTTCCGCAGAGAGCCACACTTTTTTCGGGGGGTGCTTGAGATGCTACCCATAGTCTTCTCAGGTCTGAGTACCACTCGCTGTGCGCAGGTACATCAACAGGATCTGGTCAGCTCGTGAGCTCAAGGGAGCCTTTTCGAAACAGGAGGGTGGTGGGCACACACTGCTTCACACTTCAGTATTCAGTTTGCCCTGATGTATCACAATAAATACAGTGAATGATAACACATTCTTCGGCGTCAGGCTTTATGTTCTTCACCCTTGTTGGTGCAGCCAGTGCTGTGTATCTCTAGACACATGTCTCAGGATAATTGTCCTTTTTCAGTAGAGAGCAACACTTTTTTCGGGGGGGGGCTGGAGATGCTGCCCATAGTCTACTCAGGTCTCAGTCCCACTCGCTGGGCACAGGTGCATCAACAGGAGCTCCTCAGCTCGTTACCTCAAGGGAGCCTTTTCGAAACTGGAGTGGGGTGGTCGCACACTGCCTCACCCTCCAGCACTCTCTTTGCCCCGATGCATCACAATAAATGCACTGCATAATATCCTTTCTTCGGTGTCAGCCTTTAGATTTTCACCCTTGTTGGTGCAGCCAGTGCTGTGTATCGCTAGTCACGTGTTTTGGGATAATCGTCCTTCTTCCACAGAGAGCAACACTTTTTTCGGGGGGTGCTGGAGATGCTGCCCATAGTCTTCACAGGACTCAGTACCACTCGCTGGGCACAGGTGCATCAACTGGAGCTCCTCAGCTCGTTAGCTCAAGGGAGCCTTTTCGAAAAAGGAGGGGGGTGGGCGCACACTGCCTCACCCCCCACCACTCACTTTGACCCGATTCATCACAATAAATGCAGTGCAAAATGACACTTTCTTCGGTGTAAGGCTTTAGTTTTTCATACTTGTGGGTGCAGCCAGTGCTCTGTATCTCTGGACACGTGTTTCGGGATAATTGTCCTTCTTCCGAAGAGAGCAACACTTTTTTTGGGGGGTGCTGGAGATGCTACCCATAGTCTTCTCAGGTCTCAGTACCACTTGCTGGCTGCAGGTGCATCAACAGGAGCTCGTCAGCTCTTTAGCTCAAGGGAGCCTTTTCGAAACAGGAGGGGGCTGGGTGCACATTGCCTCACAATCCAGAACTCAGTTTGCCCCGATGCATCACAGTAAATGCAGTGCATGATAACACATTCTTCAGAGTCAGGCTTTATTTTTTCACCCTTGTTGGTGCAGCCAGCATCTCTGGACACGTATCTCAGGATAATTGTCCTTCTTCAGTAGAGAGCAACACTTTTTTCGGTGGGTGCTGGAGATGCTGCCCATAGTCTTCTCAGGTCACAGTACCACTGGCTGGGGTGAGGTGCATCAATCAGAGCTACTCAGCTCGTTAGCTCAAGGGAGCCTTTTCGAAACAAGAGTGGGTGTGCGCACACTGCATCATCCTCCAGCACTCACTTTGCCCCGATACATAACAATAAATGCAGTGCATGATAACACATTCTTCTGTGTCAGCCTTTAGTTTTTCACCTTTGTTGGTGCAGCCAGTGCTGTGTATCTCTAGACACGTGTTTCGGGATAATCATCCTTCCTCCGCATAGAGCAACACTATTTTCGGGGGGTGCTGGAGATGCTGCCCATAGTCTTCTCAGGTCTCAGTACCACTCGCTGGGCGCAGGTGCATCAACCGGAGCTCCTCAGCTTGTTTGCTAAAGGGAGCCTTTTTGAAACAGGAGCGGGGTGGGCGCCCACGGCCTCACCCTCCAGCATTCACTTTGCCCCGATGCATCACAATAAATGCAGTGCATGATAACACTTTCTTCGGTGTCAGCCTTTAGTTTTTCACCCTTGCTAGTGAAGCCAGTACTGTGTATCGCTAGTCACGTGTTTCGGGATCATCGTCCTTCTTCCGCAGAGAGCAACACTTTTTTTGGGGGTGCTGGAGATTCTGCCCATAGTCTTCACAGGACTCAGTACCACTCGCCGGGCACAGGTGCATCAACCGGAGCTCCTCAGCTCGTTAGCTCAAGGGAACCTTTTCGAAACAGGAGCGGGGTGGGCGCACACTGCCTCACTCTCCACCACTCAATTTGCCCCGATGCATCACAATAAATGCAGTGTAAAATGACACTTTCTTCGGTGTAAGGCTTTAGTTTTTCACACTTGTTTGTACAGCCAGTGCTGTGTATCTCTAGACACGTGTTTCGGGATAATCATCCTTCCTCCGCAGAGAGCAACACTTTTTTCGGGGGGGTGCTGGAGATGCTGCCCATAGTCTTCTCAGGTCTCAGTACCACTCGCTGGGCGCAGGTGCATCAACCGGAGCTCCTCAGCTTGTTTGCTAAAGGGAGCCTTTTCGAAACAGGAGGATGGTGGGCGCCCACGGCCTCACCCTCCAGCATTCACTTTGCCCCGATGCATCACAATAAATGCAGTGCATGATAACACTTTCTTCGGTGTAAGGCTTTAGTTTTTCACACTTGTTGGTGCAGCCAGTGCTCTGTATCTCTAGACACGTGTTTCGGGATAATTGTCCTTCTTCCGAAGAAAGCAACACTTTTTTTGGGGGGTGCTGGAGATGCTACCCATAGTCTTCTCAGGTCTCAGTACCACTTGCTGGCTGCAGGTGCATCAATAGGAGCTCGTCAGCTCTTTAGCTCAAGGGAGCCTTTTCGAAACAGGAGGGGGCTGGTTGCACGTTGCCTCACAATCCAGAACTCAGTTTGCCCCGATGCATCACAGTAAATGCAGTGCATGATAACACTTTCTTCGATGTCAGCCTTTAGTTTTTCACCCTTGTTGGTGAAGCCAGTACTGTGTATCTCTAGACACGCGTTTCGGGATAATCGTCCTTCTTCCGAAGAGAGCAACACTTTTTTCGGGGGGGTCTGGAGATGCTGCCCATAGTCTTCTCAGTTCTCAGCTCCACTCGCTGGGCGCAGGTGCATCAACTGGAGCTCCTCAGCTTGTTAGCTCAAGGGAACCTTTTCAAAACAGGAGGGGGATGGGCGCACACTGCCTCACACTCCGCACTCACTTTCTCCCGATGCATCACAATAAATGCAGTGCATGATAACACTTTCTTCTGTATCATCCTTTAGTTTTTCATCCTTGTTGGTGCCGCCAGTGCTGTGAATCTCTAGACACGTGTTTTGCGATAATCGTCCTTCTTCCGCAGAGAGCAACCCTTTTTTCGGGGGGTGCTGGACATGCTGTCCACAGTCTTCTCAGGTCTCAGCTCCACTCGCTGGGCGCAGGTGCATCAACTGGAGCTCCTCAGCTCGTTAGCTCAAGGGAGCTTTTTCGAAACAGGAGGGGGGTGGGCTCACACTGCCTCACCCTCCAGCGCTCACTTTCTCCGATTCATCACAATAAATGCAGTGCATGATATCCTTTCTTCGGTGTCAGCCTTTCGTTTTTCACCCTTGTTGGTGCAGCCAGTGCTGTGTATCTCTAGACACGTGTTTCAGGATAATTGTCCTTCTTCCGCAGAGAGCCACACTTTTCTCGGGGGGTGCTTGAGATGCTGCCCATAGTCTTCTCAGGTCTGAGTACCACTCGCTGTGCGCAGGTACATCAACAGGATCTGGTCAGCTCGTTAGCTCAAGGGAGCCTTTTCGAAACAGGAGGGTGGTGGGCACACACTGCTTCACACTTCAGTATTCAGTTTGCCCTGATGTATCACAATAAATACAGTGAATGATAACACATTCTTCGGCGTCAGGCTTTATGTTCTTCACTCTTGTTGGTGCAGCCAGTGCTGTGTATCTCTAGACACATGTCTCAGGATAATTGTCCTTTTTCAGTAGAGAGCAACACTTTTTTCGGGGGGGGGGGCTGGAGATGCTGCCCATAGTCTACTCAGGTCTCAGTACCACTCGCTGGGAGCAGGTGCATCAACCGGAGCTCCTCAGCTTGTTAGTTCAAGGGAACCTTTTCAAAACAGGAGGGGGATGGGCGCACACTGCCTCACACTCCAGCACTCACTTTCTCCCGATGCATCACAATAAATGCAGTGCATGATAACACTTTCTTCTGTATCATCCTTTAGTTTTTCACCCTTGTTGGTGCAGCCAGTGCTGTGTATCTCTAGACACGTGTTTTGGGATAATCGTCCTTCTTACGCAGAGAGCAACCCTTATTTCGGGGGGTGCTGGACATGCTGTCCACTGTCTTCTCAGGTCTCAGCTCCACTCGCTGGGCGCAGGTGCATCAACTGGAGCTCCTCAGCTCGTTAGCTCAAGGGAGCCTTTTCGAAACAGGAGGGGGGTGGGCTCACACTGCCTCACCCTCCAGCGCTCACTTTCTCCGATTCATCACAATAAATGCAGTGCATGATATCCTTTCTTCGGTGTCAGCCTTTAGTTTTTCACCCTTGTTGGTGCAGCCAGTGCTGTGTATCTCTAGACACGTGTTTCAGGATAATTGTCCTTCTTCCGCAGAGAGCCACACTTTTTTCGGGGGGTGCTTGAGATGCTGCCCATAGTCTTCTCAGGTCTGAGTACCACTCGCTGTGCGCAGGTACATCAACAGGATCTGGTCAGCTCGTGAGCTCAAGGGAGCCTTTTCGAAACAGGAGGGTGGTGGGCACACACTGCTTCACACTTCAGTATTCAGTTTGCCCTGATGTATCACAATAAATACAGTGAATGATAACACATTCTTCGGCGTCAGGCTTTATGTTCTTCACCCTTGTTGGTGCAGCCAGTGCTGTGTATCTCTAGACACATGTCTCAGGATAATTGTCCTTTTTCAGTAGAGAGCAACACTTTTTTCGGGGGGGGGCTGGAGATGCTGCCCATAGTCTACTCAGGTCTCAGTCCCACTCGCTGGGCACAGGTGCATCAACAGGAGCTCCTCAGCTCGTTACCTCAAGGGAGCCTTTTCGAAACTGGAGTGGGGTGGTCGCACACTGCCTCACCCTCCAGCACTCTCTTTGCCCCGATGCATCACAATAAATGCACTGCATAATATCCTTTCTTCGGTGTCAGCCTTTAGATTTTCACCCTTGTTGGTGCAGCCAGTGCTGTGTATCGCTAGTCACGTGTTTTGGGATAATCGTCCTTCTTCCACAGAGAGCAACACTTTTTTCGGGGGGTGCTGGAGATGCTGCCCATAGTCTTCACAGGACTCAGTACCACTCGCTGGGCACAGGTGCATCAACTGGAGCTCCTCAGCTCGTTAGCTCAAGGGAGCCTTTTCGAAAAAGGAGGGGGGTGGGCGCACACTGCCTCACCCCCCACCACTCACTTTGACCCGATTCATCACAATAAATGCAGTGCAAAATGACACTTTCTTCGGTGTAAGGCTTTAGTTTTTCATACTTGTGGGTGCAGCCAGTGCTCTGTATCTCTGGACACGTGTTTCGGGATAATTGTCCTTCTTCCGAAGAGAGCAACACTTTTTTTGGGGGGTGCTGGAGATGCTACCCATAGTCTTCTCAGGTCTCAGTACCACTTGCTGGCTGCAGGTGCATCAACAGGAGCTCGTCAGCTCTTTAGCTCAAGGGAGCCTTTTCGAAACAGGAGGGGGCTGGGTGCACATTGCCTCACAATCCAGAACTCAGTTTGCCCCGATGCATCACAGTAAATGCAGTGCATGATAACACATTCTTCAGAGTCAGGCTTTATTTTTTCACCCTTGTTGGTGCAGCCAGCATCTCTGGACACGTATCTCAGGATAATTGTCCTTCTTCAGTAGAGAGCAACACTTTTTTCGGTGGGTGCTGGAGATGCTGCCCATAGTCTTCTCAGGTCACAGTACCACTGGCTGGGGTGAGGTGCATCAATCAGAGCTACTCAGCTCGTTAGCTCAAGGGAGCCTTTTCGAAACAAGAGTGGGTGTGCGCACACTGCATCATCCTCCAGCACTCACTTTGCCCCGATACATAACAATAAATGCAGTGCATGATAACACATTCTTCTGTGTCAGCCTTTAGTTTTTCACCTTTGTTGGTGCAGCCAGTGCTGTGTATCTCTAGACACGTGTTTCGGGATAATCATCCTTCCTCCGCATAGAGCAACACTATTTTCGGGGGGTGCTGGAGATGCTGCCCATAGTCTTCTCAGGTCTCAGTACCACTCGCTGGGCGCAGGTGCATCAACCGGAGCTCCTCAGCTTGTTTGCTAAAGGGAGCCTTTTTGAAACAGGAGCGGGGTGGGCGCCCACGGCCTCACCCTCCAGCATTCACTTTGCCCCGATGCATCACAATAAATGCAGTGCATGATAACACTTTCTTCGGTGTCAGCCTTTAGTTTTTCACCCTTGCTAGTGAAGCCAGTACTGTGTATCGCTAGTCACGTGTTTCGGGATCATCGTCCTTCTTCCGCAGAGAGCAACACTTTTTTTGGGGGTGCTGGAGATTCTGCCCATAGTCTTCACAGGACTCAGTACCACTCGCCGGGCACAGGTGCATCAACCGGAGCTCCTCAGCTCGTTAGCTCAAGGGAACCTTTTCGAAACAGGAGCGGGGTGGGCGCACACTGCCTCACTCTCCACCACTCAATTTGCCCCGATGCATCACAATAAATGCAGTGTAAAATGACACTTTCTTCGGTGTAAGGCTTTAGTTTTTCACACTTGTTTGTACAGCCAGTGCTGTGTATCTCTAGACACGTGTTTCGGGATAATCATCCTTCCTCCGCAGAGAGCAACACTTTTTTCGGGGGGGTGCTGGAGATGCTGCCCATAGTCTTCTCAGGTCTCAGTACCACTCGCTGGGCGCAGGTGCATCAACCGGAGCTCCTCAGCTTGTTTGCTAAAGGGAGCCTTTTCGAAACAGGAGGATGGTGGGCGCCCACGGCCTCACCCTCCAGCATTCACTTTGCCCCGATGCATCACAATAAATGCAGTGCATGATAACACTTTCTTCGGTGTAAGGCTTTAGTTTTTCACACTTGTTGGTGCAGCCAGTGCTCTGTATCTCTAGACACGTGTTTCGGGATAATTGTCCTTCTTCCGAAGAAAGCAACACTTTTTTTGGGGGGTGCTGGAGATGCTACCCATAGTCTTCTCAGGTCTCAGTACCACTTGCTGGCTGCAGGTGCATCAATAGGAGCTCGTCAGCTCTTTAGCTCAAGGGAGCCTTTTCGAAACAGGAGGGGGCTGGTTGCACGTTGCCTCACAATCCAGAACTCAGTTTGCCCCGATGCATCACAGTAAATGCAGTGCATGATAACACTTTCTTCGATGTCAGCCTTTAGTTTTTCACCCTTGTTGGTGAAGCCAGTACTGTGTATCTCTAGACACGCGTTTCGGGATAATCGTCCTTCTTCCGAAGAGAGCAACACTTTTTTCGGGGGGGTCTGGAGATGCTGCCCATAGTCTTCTCAGTTCTCAGCTCCACTCGCTGGGCGCAGGTGCATCAACTGGAGCTCCTCAGCTTGTTAGCTCAAGGGAACCTTTTCAAAACAGGAGGGGGATGGGCGCACACTGCCTCACACTCCGCACTCACTTTCTCCCGATGCATCACAATAAATGCAGTGCATGATAACACTTTCTTCTGTATCATCCTTTAGTTTTTCATCCTTGTTGGTGCCGCCAGTGCTGTGAATCTCTAGACACGTGTTTTGGGATAATCGTCCTTCTTCCGCAGAGAGCAACCCTTTTTTCGGGGGGTGCTGGACATGCTGTCCACAGTCTTCTCAGGTCTCAGCTCCACTCGCTGGGCGCAGGTGCATCAACTGGAGCTCCTCAGCTCGTTAGCTCAAGGGAGCTTTTTCGAAACAGGAGGGGGGTGGGCTCACACTGCCTCACCCTCCAGCGCTCACTTTCTCCGATTCATCACAATAAATGCAGTGCATGATATCCTTTCTTCGGTGTCAGCCTTTCGTTTTTCACCCTTGTTGGTGCAGCCAGTGCTGTGTATCTCTAGACACGTGTTTCAGGATAATTGTCCTTCTTCCGCAGAGAGCCACACTTTTCTCGGGGGGTGCTTGAGATGCTGCCCATAGTCTTCTCAGGTCTGAGTACCACTCGCTGTGCGCAGGTACATCAACAGGATCTGGTCAGCTCGTTAGCTCAAGGGAGCCTTTTCGAAACAGGAGGGTGGTGGGCACACACTGCTTCACACTTCAGTATTCAGTTTGCCCTGATGTATCACAATAAATACAGTGAATGATAACACATTCTTCGGCGTCAGGCTTTATGTTCTTCACTCTTGTTGGTGCAGCCAGTGCTGTGTATCTCTAGACACATGTCTCAGGATAATTGTCCTTTTTCAGTAGAGAGCAACACTTTTTTCGGGGGGGGGGGGCTGGAGATGCTGCCCATAGTCTACTCAGGTCTCAGTCCCACTCGCTGGGCACAGGTGCATCAACTGGAGCTCCTCAGCTCGTTAGCTCCAGGGAGCCTTTTCGAAAAAGGAGGGGGGTGGGCGCACACTGCCTCACCCCCCAACACTCACTTTGACCCGATTCATCACAATAAATGCAGTGCAAAATGACACTTTCATCGGTGTAAGGCTTTAGTTTTTCACACTTGTTGGTGCAGCCAGTGCTCTGTATCTCTAGACACGTGTTTCGGGATAATTGTCCTTCTTCCGAAGAGAGCAACACTTTTTTTGGGGGGTGCTGGAGATGCTACCCATAGTCTTCTCAGGTCTCAGTACCACTTGCTGGCTGCAGGTGCATCAACAGGAGCTCGTCAGCTCTTTAGCTCAAGGGAGCATTTTCGAAACAGGAGGGGGCTGGGTGCACATTGCCTCACAATCCAGAATTCAGTTTGCCCCGATGCATCACAGTAAATGCAGTGCATGATAACACATTTTTCGGAGTCAGGCTTTATTTTTTCACCCTTGTTGGTGCAGCCAGTGCTATCTCTGGACACGTATCTCAGGATAATTGTCCTTCTTCAGTAGAGAGCAACACTTTTTTCGGTGGGTGCTGGAGATGCTGCCCATAGTCTTCTCAGGTCACAGTACCACTGGCTGGGGTGAGGTGCATCAACCGGAGCTCCTCAGCTCGTTAGCTCAAGGGAGCCTTTTCGAAACAAGAGGGGGTGGGCGCACACTGCATCATCCTCCAGCACGCACTTTGCCCCGATACATAACAATAAATGCAGTGCATGATAACACATTCTTCTGTGTCAGCCTTTAGTTTTTCACCTTTGTTGGTGCAGCCAGTGCTGTGTGTCGCTAGTCACGTGTTTCGGGATCATCGTCCTTCTTCCGCAGAGAGCAACACTTTTTTTGGGGGTGCTAGAGATACTGCCCATAGTCTTCACAGGGCTCAGTACCACTCGCTGGGCACAGGTGCATCAACCGGAGCTCCTCAGCTCGTTAGCTCAAGGGAACCTTTTCGAAACAGGAGCGGGGTGGGCGCACACTGCCTCACCCTCCAGCACTCACTTTGCCCCGATGCATCACAATAAATGCAGTGTAAAATGACACTTTCTTCGGTGTAAGGCTTTAGTTTTTCACACTTGTTGGTACAGCCAGTGCTGTGTATCTCTAGACACGTGTTTCGGGATAATCATCCTTCCTCCGCAGAGAGCAACACTTTTTTCGGGGGGTGCTGGAGATGCTGCCCATAGTCTTCTCAGGTCTCAGTACCACTCGCTGGGCGCAGGTGCATCAACCGGAGCTCCTCAGCTTGTTTGCTAAAGGGAGCCTTTTTGAAACAGGAGGAGGGTGGGCGCCCACGGCCTCACCCTCCAGCATTCACTTTGCCCCGATGCATCACAATAAATGCAGTGCATGATAACACTTTCTTCGGTGTCAGCCTTTAGTTTTTCACCCTTGCTGGTGAAGCCAGTACTGTGTATCTCTAGACACGCGTTTCGGGATAATCGTCCTTCTTCCGCAGAGAGCAACACTTTTTTCGGGGGGGGGGGTCTGGAGATGCTGCCCATAGTCTTCTCAGGTCTCAGTACCACTCGCTGGGCGCAGGTGCATCAACAGGATCTGGTCAGCTTGTTAGCTCAAGGGAGCCTTTTCGAAACAGGAGGGTGGTGGGCACACACTGCTTCAAACTTCAGTATTCAGTTTGCCCTGATGTATCACAATAAATACAGTGAATGATAACACATTCTTCGGCGTCAGGCTTTATGTTCTTCACCATTGTTGGTGCAGCCAGTGCTGTGTATCTCTAGACACATGTCTCAGGATAATTGTCCTTTTTCAGTAGAGAGCAACACTTTTTTCGGGGGGGGGGGGCTGGAGATGCTGCCCAAGTCTACTCAGGTCTCAGTCCCACTCGCTGGGCACAGGTGCATCAACCGGAGCTCCTCAGCTCGTTACTTCAAGGGAGCCTTTTCGAAACTGGAGTGGGGTGGTCGCACACTGCCTCACCCTCCAGCACTCTCTTTGCCCCGATACATAACAATAAAGGCAGTGCATGATAACACATTCTTCTGTGTCAGAGTTTAGTTTTTCACCTTTGTTGGTGCAGCCAGTGCTGTGTATCGCTAGTCACGTGTTTCGGGATCATCGTCCTTCTTCCGCAGAGAGCAACACTTTTTTTGGGGGTGCTGGAGATTCTGCCCATAATCTTCACAGGACTCAGTACCACTCGCCGGGCACAGGTGCATCAACCGGAGCTCCTCAGCTCGTTAGCTCAAGGGAACCTTTTCGAAAAAGGAGGGGGGTGGGCGCACACTCCCTCACCCCCCAACACTCACTTTGACCCGATTCATCACAATGAATGCAGTGCAAAATGACACTTTCTTCGGTGTAAGGCTTTAGTTTTTCACACTTTTTGGTGCAGCCAGTGCTCTGTATCTCGAGACACGTGTTTCGGGATAATTGTCCTTTTTCCGAAGAGAGCAACACTTTTTTTGGGGGGTGCTGGAGATGCTACCCATAGTCTTCTCAGGTCTCAGTACCACTTGCTGGCTGCAGGTGCATCAACAGGAGCTCGTCAGCTCTTTAGCTCAAGGGAGCCTTTTCGAAACAAGAGGGTGTGGGCGCACACTGCATCATCCTCCAGCACTCACTTTGCCCCGATACATAACAATAAATGCAGTGCATGATAACACATTCTTCTGTGTCAGCCTTTAGTTTTTCACCTTTGTTGGTGCAGCCAGTGCTGTGTATCGCTAGTCACGTGTTTCGGGATCATCGTCCTTCTTCCGCAGAGAGCAACACTTTTTTGGGGGGTGCTGGAGATGCTACCCATAGTCTTCACAGGACTCAGTACCACTTGCTGGGCACAGGTGCATCAACCGGAGCTCCTCAGCTCGTTAGCTCAAGGGAACCTTTTCGAAACAGGAGCGGGGTGGGCGCACACTGCCTCACCCTCCAGCATTCACTTTGCCCCGATGCATCACAATAAATGCAGTGCATGATCACACTTTCTTCGGTGTCAGCCTTTAGTTTTTCACCCTTGCTGTTGAAGCCAGTACTGTGTATCTCTAGACACGCGTTTCGGGATAATCGTCCTTCTTCCGCAGAGAGCAACCCTTTTTTCGGGGGGTGCTGGACATGCTGTCCACAGTCTTCTCAGGTCTCAGCTCCACTCGCTGGGCGCAGGTGCATCAACTGGAGCTCCTCAGCTCGTTAGCTCAAGGGAGCCTTTTCGAAACAGGAGGGGGGTGGGTGCACATTGCCTCACAATCCAGAACTCAGTTTGCCCCGATGCATCACAGTAAATGCAGTGCATGAGAACACATTCTTCGGAGTCGAGCTTTATTTTTTCACCCTTGTTGGTGCAGCCAGTGCTATCTCTAGACACGTATCTCAGGATAATTGTCCTTCTTCAGTAGAGAGCAACACTTTTTTCGGTGGTGGCTGGAAATGCTGCCCATAGTCTTCTCAGGTCACAGTACCACTGGCAGGGGTGAGGTGCATCAACCGGAGCTCCTCAGCTCGTTAGCTCAAGGGAGCCTTTTCGAAACAAGTGGGGGTGGGCGCACACTGCATCATCCTCCAGCACTCACTTTGCCCCGATACATAACAATAAAGGCTGTGCATGATAACACATTCTTCTGTGTCAGCCTTTAGATTTTCACCTTTGTTGGTGTAGCCATTGCTGTGTATTGCTAGTCACGTGTTTCGGGATCATCGTCCTTCTTCCGCAGAGAGCAACACTTTTTTTGAGGCTGCTGGAGATTCTGCCCATAGTCTTCACAGGACTCAGTACCACTTGCCGGGCACAGGTGCATCAACCGGAGCTCCTCATCTCGTTAGCTCAAGGGAACCTTTTCGAAACAGGAGCGGGGTGGGCGCACACTGCCTCACCCTCCAGCACTCACTTTGCCCCGATGCATCACAATAAATGCAGTGTAAAATGACACTTTCTTCGGTGTAAGGCTTTAGTTTTTCACACTTGTTGGTACAGCCAGTGCTGTGTATCTCTAGAGACGTGTTTCGGGATAATCATCCTTCCTCCGCAGAGAGCAACACTTTTTTCGGGGGGTGCTGGAGATGCTGCCCATAGTCTTCTCAGGTCTCAGTACCACTCGCTGGGCGCAGGTGTATCAACTGGAGCTCCTCAGCTCGTTAGCTCAAGGGAGCCTTTTCGAAACAGGAGGGGGGTGGGCTCACACTGCCTCACCCTCCAGTGCTCACTTTCTCCGATTCATCACAATAAATTCAGTGCATGATATCCTTTCTTCGGTGTCAGCCTTTAGTTTTTCACCCTTGTTGGTGCAGCCAGTGCTGTGTATCTCTAGACACGTGTTTCAGGATAATTGTCCTTCTTCCGCAGAGAGCCACACTTTGTTCGGGGGGGCTTGAGATGCTGCCCATAGCCTTCTCAGGTCTGAGTACCACTCGCTGGGCGCAGGTGCATCAACAGGATCTGGTCAGCTCGTTAGCTCAAGGGAGCCTTTTCGAAACAGGAGGGTGGTGGGCACACACTGCTTCAAACTTCAGTATTCAGTTTGCCCTGATGTATCACAATAAATACAGTGAATGGTAACACATTCTTCGGCGTCAGGCTTTATGTTCTTCACCATTGTTGGTGCAGCCAGTGCTGTGTATCTCTAGACACATGTCTCAGGATAATTGTCCTTTTTCAGTAGAGAGCAACACTTTTTTCGGGGGGGGGGGGGGGGCTGGAGATGCTGCCCAAGTCTACTCAGGTCTCAGTCCCACTCGCTGGGCACAGGTGCATCAACCGGAGCTCCTCAGCTCGTTACTTCAAGGGAGCCTTTTCGAAACTGGAGTGGGGTGGTCGCACACTGCCTCACCCTCCAGCACTCTCTTTGCCCCGATACATAACAATAAAGGCAGTGCATGATAACACATTCTTCTGTGTCAGAGTTTAGTTTTTCACCTTTGTTGGTGCAGCCAGTGCTGTGTATCGCTAGTCACGTGTTTCGGGATCATCGTCCTTCTTCCGCAGAGAGCAACACTTTTTTTGGGGGTGCTGGAGATTCTGCCCATAATCTTCACAGGACTCAGTACCAGTCGCCGGGCACAGGTGCATCAACCGGAGCTCCTCAGCTCGTTAGCTCAAGGGAACCTTTTCGAAAAAGGAGGGGGGTGGGCGCACACTTCCTCACCCCCCAACACTCACTTTGACCCGATTCATCACAATGAATGCAGTGCAAAATGACACTTTCTTCGGTGTAAGGCTTTAGTTTTTCACACTTTTTGGTGAAGCCAGTACTGTGTATCTCTAGACACGCGTTTCGGGATAATCGTCCTTCTTCCGCAGAGAGCAACCCTTTTTTCGGGGGGTGCTGGACATGCTGTCCACAGTCTTCTCAGGTCTCAGCTCCACTCGCTGGGCGCAGGTGCATCAACTGGAGCTCCTCAGCTCGTTAGCTCAACGGAGCCTTTTCGAAACAGGAGGGGGGTGGGTGCACATTGCCTCACAATCCAGAACTCAGTTTGCCCCGATGCATCACAGTAAATGCAGTGCATGAGAACACATTCTTCGGAGTCGGGCTTTATTTTTTCACCCTTGTTGGTGCAGCCAGTGCTATCTCTAGACACGTATCTCAGGATAATTGTCCTTCTTCAGTAGAGAGCAACACTTTTTTCGGTGGTGGCTGGAAATGCTGCCCATAGTCTTCTCAGGTCACAGTACCACTGGCAGGGGTGAGGTGCATCAACCGGAGCTCCTCAGCTCGTTAGCTCAAGGGAGCCTTTTCGAAACAAGTGGGGGTGGGCGCACACTGCATCATCCTCCAGCACTCACTTTGCCCCGATACATAACAATAAAGGCTGTGCATGATAACACATTCTTCTGTGTCAGCCTTTAGATTTTCACCTTTGTTGGTGTAGCCATTGCTGTGTATCGCTAGTCACGTGTTTCGGGATCATCGTCCTTCTTCCGCAGAGAGCAACACTTTTTTTGAGGCTGCTGGAGATTCTGCCCATAGTCTTCACAGGACTCAGTACCACTTGCCGGGCACAGGTGCATCAACCGGAGCTCCTCATCTCGTTAGCTCAAGGGAACCTTTTCGAAACAGGAGCGGGGTGGGCGCACACTGCCTCACCCTCCAGCACTCACTTTGCCCCGATGCATCACAATAAATGCAGTGTAAAATGACACTTTCTTCGGTGTAAGGCTTTAGTTTTTCACCCTTGTTGGTACAGCCAGTGCTGTGTATCTCTAGACACGTGTTTTGGGATAATCGTCCTTCTTCCGCAGAGAGCAACCCTTTTTTCGGGGGGTGCTGGACATGCTGTCCACAGTCTTCGCAGGTCTCAGCTCCACTCGCTGGGCGCAGGTGTATCAACTGGAGCTCCTCAGCTCGTTAGCTCAAGGGAGCCTTTTCGAAACAGGAGGGGGGTGGGCTCACACTGCCTCACCCTCCAGTGCTCACTTTCTCCGATTCATCACAATAAATGCAGTGCATGATAACACTTTCTTCGGTGTCAGCCTTTAGTTTTTCACCCTTGCTGGTGAAGCCAGTACTGTGTATCTCTAGACAAGCGTTTCGGGATAATCGTCCTTCTTCCGCAGAGAGCAACACTTTTTTCGGGGGGGTCTGGAGATGCTGCCCATAGTCTTCTCAGGGCTCAGTACCACTCATTGGGAGCAGGTGCATCAACCGGAGCTCCTCAGCTTGTTAGCTCAAGGGAACCTTTTCGAAACAGGAGGGGGATGGGCGCACACTGCCTCACACTCTAGCACTCACTTTGGCCAGATGAATCAAAATAAATGCAGTGCATGATAACACTTTCTTCGGTGTCAGCCTTTAGTTTTTCACCCTTGTTGGTGCAGCCAGTGCTGTGTATCTCTAGACACGTGTTTCAGGATAATTGTCCTTCTTCCGCAGAGAGCCACACTTTTTTTGAGGGGTGCTTGAGATGCTACCCATAGTCTTCTCAGGTCTGAGTACAACTCACTGGGCGCAGGTACATCAACAGGATCTGGTCAGCTCGTTTTCTCAAGGTAACCTTTTCGAAACAGGAGGGTGGTGGGCACACACTGTTTCACCCTCCAGCACTCACTTTGCCCCGATGCATCACAATAAATACAGTGAATGATAACACATTCTTCGGTGTAAGGCTTTATGTTTTTCACCCTTGTTGGTGCAGGCAGTGCTGTGTATCTCTAGACACATATTTCAGGATAATTGTACTTCTTCAGTAGAGAGCAACACTTTTTTCGGGGGGTGGGGGGGCTGGAGATGCTGCCCATAGTCTACTCAGGTCTCAGTCCCACTTGCTGGGCACAGGTGCATCAACCGGAGCTCCTCAGCTCATTACTTCAAGGGAGCCTTTTCGAAACTGGAGTGGGGTGGTCGCACACTGCCTCACCCTCCAGCACTCTCTTTGCCCCGGTGCATCACAATAAATGCACTGCATGATATCCTTTCTTCGGTGTCAGCCTTTAGTTTTTCACCCTTGTTGGTGCAGCTAGTGCTAAGTATCTCTAAACACGGGTTTCGGGATAATCGTCCTTCTTCCGCAGAGAGCAACACTTTTTTCGGGGGGTGCTGGAGATGCAGTCCACAGTCTTCAGAGGTCTCAGTACCACTCGCTGGGCGCAGGTGCATCAATCGGAGCTCCTCAGCTCGTTAGCTCAAGAGAGCCTTTTCGAAACAGGAGGTGGGTGGGCGCACACTGCCTCACCCTCCAGCACTCACTTTCTCCGATGCATCACATTAAATGCAGTGCATGATATCCCTTCTTCGGAGTCAGCCTTTAGTTTTTCACCCTTGTTGCTGCAGCCAGTGCTGTGTATCTCTAGACATGTGTTTCAGGATAATTGTCCATCTTCCGCAGAGAGCAACACTTTGTTCGGGGGGTGCTGGAGATGCTGCCCATAGTCTTCTCAGGTCTCAGTACCACTCGCTCGGCACAGGTACATCAACCGGAGCTCCTCAGCTCGTTAGCTCAAGGGAGCCTTTTCGAAACAGGAGGGGGGTGGGCTCACACTGCCTCACCCTCCAGAACTCACTTTGCTCCGATGCATCATAATAAATGCATTGCATGAAAACACTTTCTTCGGTGTCAGCCTTTAGTTTTTCACCCTTGTTGATGCAGCCAGTACTGTTTATCTCTAGACATGTCTTTCAGGATAATTTTACTTTTTCCGCAGAGAGCAACACTTTTTTCGGGGGGTGCTGGAGATGCTGCCCACAGTTTTCTCAGGTCTCAGTACAACTCTATTGGGTGCAGGTGTACCAACCGGAGCTCCTCAGCTCGTTACCTCAAGGGAGCCTGTTCGAAACAGGAGTGTGGTGGGCGCACACTGACTCACACTTCAGCACTCAGTTTGCCCCGGTGCATCAAAATAAATGCATTGCGTGAGAAAACTTTCTTCGGTGTCAGGCTTTATTTTTTCACCCCTGTTGGTGCAGCCAGTGCTGTGTATCTCTAGACACGCATCTCAGGATATTTGTCCTTCTTCAGTAGAGAGCAACACTTTTTTCGGGGGGTGGTGGAGATGCTGCCCATAGTCTTCTCAGCTCTCAGTACCACTCGCTGAGCGCAGGTGTATCAACAGGAGCCCGTTAGCTCGTGAGCTTAAGGGAGCCTTTTCGAAACAGGAGGGGGGTGAGGGCACACTGGCTCACAATCCAGTACTCAGTTTGCCCCGATGCATCACAATAAATGCGGTGCATGATAACACATTCTTCGGTGTCAGGCTTTATTTTTTCACCCTTGTTGGTGCAGCCAGTGCTGTGTATCTCTAGACACGTATCTCAGGATAATTGTCCTTCTTCAGTGGAGAGCAACACTTTTTTCAGTGGGGGCTGGAGATAATGCCCATAGTCTTCTTAGGTCTCAGTACAATTCGCTGGGCGCAGGTGCATCAACCGGAGCTCCTCAGCTCGTTAGCTCAATGCAGCCTTTTCGAAACAGGAGGGGAGTGGGCTCACACTGCCTCACCCTCCAGCACTCAGTTGGCCCTGATGCATCACATTAAATGCAGTGCATGATTACACTTTCTTCGGTGTCAGCCTTCTGTTTTTCACCCTTGTTGGTGCAGTCAGTGCTATGTATCTCTAGACACGTGTTTCGGGATAATCGTCCTTCTTCCGCAGAGACCAGAACTTTTTTTGGGGGGTGCTGGAGATGCTGCACATAGTCTTCCCAGGTCTCAGTACCACTTGCTGGGCGCAGGTGCATCCACCGGAGCTCCTCAGCTCGTTACCTCAAGGGAGCCTTTTCGATACAGGAGTGTGGTGGGCGCACACTGACTCACAATTCAGCACACAGTTTGCCCCGGTGCATCAAAATAAATGCATTGCATGAGAAATCATTCTTCGGTGTCAGGCTTTATTTTTTCACCCCTGTTGGTGCAGCCAGTGCTGTGTATCTCTAGACACGCATCTCAGGATAATTGTCCTTCTTCCGCAGAGATCAACACTTTTTTCGGGGGGTGCTGGAGATGCTGCCCATAGTCTTCTCAGGTCTCAGTACCACTTGCTGGGTGCATGTGCATCAACCGGAGCTCCTCAGCTCGTTAGCTCAAGGGAGCCTTTTCGATACAGGAGGGGGGTGGCGCACACTGACTCACCCTCCTGCACTCACTTTGCCCCGATGCATCACAATAAGTGCAGTGCATGATATCACTTTCTTCGGTGTCAGCCTTTAGTTTTTCACCCTTGTTGGTGCAGCCAGTGCTGTGTATCTCTAGACACGTGTTTAGGGATAATCTTCCTTCTTCCGCAGAGAGCAACACTTTTTTCGGAGGGGCTGGAGATGCTGCCCATAGTCTTCTCAGGTCTCAATACCACTCGCTGGGCACAGGTGCATCAACCGGAGATCCTCAGCTTGTTAGCTCAATGGAGACACTTTTCTAAACTGAAGCTGGATGGACGCACACTGCCTCACCCTCCAGCACTCAGTTTGCCCCGATGTATCACAATAAATGCAGTGCATGATAACACTTTCTTCGGTGTCAGCCTTCTGTTTTTCACCCTTGTTGGTGCAGTCAGTGTGAGAAAGTGGCTCTGTATATACTGTTCCCTAATAGGTACAGGGTGTACAGAGTCCACAGTCCCCCAGAGGCTGATAGAGGTCAAAGTTAGGTATGACCTTACTCCCAAAAGTGGTAGCTTGGTCGAGCAGTAAGGCAGTACCAGAGGACAGTGTAAAGCATTTATTGTACACACTCAGTCAGCAAATGGTTTCACACACTCAATAACTGAACTCTAGGCCAATGATTTGTATATATAAAATATATGCTTGTTTTATTTTTAGAACCACAAAGGGGGTAAAAATATACTTTCTCAGAATGAGAGGTTGAATATAAATACTTTTGTTTTAAGCAATACATTTTTGTAAACAGTCACAGTTGGTTGCAATAAACAATCCTATTTCCTAAACATAACAATGCATTGAGCTCAATGGTAAATTCAGGTTATTTGTAACAAATTACTTTTCAGATTACTTTTGGAATTCCAGGTCTGGCTCCTAGAACCAGCCTGGGGTCAGTATTCAGAATCAAGTGATGAAAGTCGACTTAATAACTGTAATGATTTTTAAATAATATTTAGCTATTTCAAAAGTTAGCACTTAGAAAATATTTCACAGAAAACATTCAATGGATCTCTATGGCAAGAAATTCAAATTGCAGGTAGAGTACTTTATCGTTACTTTAGTAATCCAGGACTGGGTGCCTAGACCCAGGACTGGGGTCCTTATCAAAAGCAGGTAAGTAATTTCGTTTGCAGAAATGGTACGATTTTAAAAGAATATTTCAAATTTGCAAAAGTAGACACAGAAGAAATTTCACAGAAAAGCAGACAATGGTTTCCTATGGGAGAAAAATGAGTTAGAAGTAAGTATAGTTGTGAACACCTTTCAGAGTCAGGGCTGGGCACCAAGATCCAGCACTGGGAGCTCACCTAGGAGCAGGTGAGTAAATTCGTTTTTGTCACTTGGCTGATTTTTGGTGAATTTTTGCAGTTTTGAAAAGTTCAAACTTAGAAGATTTTTGAAGAAAAAGCCAGTCAATGTTACCCTATGAGAAAAATGAAGTTAGCGGTTTAAGGGTAAGTACTCGACTGGTAGTGTTGAAATTCCGGGCATGGACTCAGGGGTCCCCCAGTGTCAGGTAGGTACAGTTGGTTCACCCTCAGCGGTTTCAGGACGGCCGGGTGCAGAGAGAGTTGGGCCCAATGTTATCCTATGAGGGATAGGGGGGCCTTGGTTGGTGGCTGCTGTCTGGCAAGCCACGCGGCTGTGGGAGCTGGGCTCCTGGTCACTTACTCAGGGCAAGTGGGGAAGTAGGTTAGTGTAGAGGGCACTGCCAGGGCCACTCGGGCGGCTGGGTGCAGGGTGCTTTTGAGCCTTAGGGCGCTCAATGGAAATCAATGGGAATGTTCCGGTTTGGAAAGAGGCTGCAGGCTCGGGGACGAGGATGTTTCAGGTGCCACCACCACTTCGAGAGGTAAGTTGGGTAGTTGTAGGTTAGGTGGGTACCCCGGGATTGGGCACAGGGGGTCGCAGGGCGCCGGGTGCAGGGGTGCCTTTTGACGTCGGGAATCTTACCCTCTGGTTGATCGCGGCTGGGGTGGCACTTGGTTCTGAGGCTGCAGGCTTCTTCCGGGATGTCGAGGGGGGTCCTTGGGTGCCGGACTCTGGGTCACAGTCGCCGTGGGGTCGTCCTCTGGGTCTTTGTCCACTCCGGCACTGGCCAGGCTTGGCTGGTGCAGAGTGTGTTGGGTCCGCGGTCCCGGGCTGGTGCCAGGGATAGCAAGTAGGTTTCTTGAGTAGAGCCTCTACTCGTGGGAGTCCCAGGGGCTTAGAGCTAAAAGGTAGCCAGGTCCTCCGGGGTTGGTGAGGTTGCTGGCCACGTGGGATGCCGCGCTGGTGCAGGTTCGAGAGTCGACAGGCCGGTAGGGCTGGGGCCAAAGCAGTTGGTGTCTTCTTCTCTTTTTAGCAGCTGCAGGGCAGGTCTTTGTTCTTCTTGCTCTTCTTGTCGTTTTTCTATCTGGAATCTAAGGAAGGAAGGTTCAGGGGGCCCCTAAATACTAGATTTAGGGGCGTTACAGGTAGGTGAAGGCCAGGGACCAATGGGTCCTTGTCCTGGGGTGGGTACAGCCCCTATCCTGCCTCTCTCCTGTGGGAGGGGGGCAGTAGCCTAATCCTGATAGGGTAGGGTCTCCCATCTTCAAGATGGCGAGAGCCCGGAGATGTGCTTCACCTCGCCTCCCCCACCTGAGGGGTGGGGTGGGCAGGCTGGCACATCCCCTGTCCTTGTATGGGGTTTCCGGCCAAGCTTCCCGCCAGAGTGGGGGGTTGCAGTGGCCTGGGGAAACTCCAACTGGCGGCATGCCTTTGAAGCTTCCCTTTGCTCATCCTGGGGGAGGAGATTTCTCACCTCACCCAGGATGTGCATTGTTGCAGGCCCGGGAGAGCAGGGGCTCTCCCACCCAGGGGTCCAGCAACGTGTCTGCTGTGTGGCAGCCTGGGCAGCCTCAGAGCAGACGTGGATTGCAAGTTAGCTGTAAGGGGCATCTTCTAAGATGCCCTCTGGGGTGCTTAGTACATTAAATCCTACACTGGCATCAGTGTGGGTTCAATGTGCTGAGAAGTTTGATACCAAACTTCCCAGGCTTCAGTGTTGCCAATATGGTGCTGTGGAGCTCGTGTTTGACAAGCTCTCAGCACCATGTATTCTTAAATGACAGCACTGCACTTACAGTGCCCAGGAATGGACCCGGGTACTGTAGGGGCACAGGGCTCCTGCTCCTGTGCCCACACCATAGGCGTAATGCACCCAGCTAGAGGGGTGGCTGACATATGCCTTGGCAGTGTAGGTGATGGGCATGGTACACAGTGATGTGTGCCATGTCGACTCTTTGTTTTGTCCTGCACCCAGACACTCAGCCTGCAAGGGCAGTGTGTGTGTGTAAGGGTACAGGGCCTCTGAGGGTGGCACAATGAGTGCTGCAGCCCTTAGAGGCCTTCCCTGGTCACAAGGCCCTGGGTACCTAGGGTACCATTTACTAGGGGCTGACATGTGGCTAGGGTTTGCCAATTTGGAGTTTGTGTGGTTTAAGGAAGGAACATAGGCCCTGGGCACCTGATTGGCAGGAACCCAGGGTACACTCAATCGAAGTACATTCAGCAATTTAGCAAAAAGTGGGGGCATACCATGCAAGAAAGATGGCACTTTCTCACAGTCAGTGCTATGTGTTCGAGGCATGTGGGCTGCTGAATTCATATCTGTGCATAGATCGCCGCCTAGTGTTGGGTCCGGATGTTTGCACGTTGTTGTCCTGGAAGAGTCTTCGAAGTATCCTTGGATAGGTGACTCCTCCCCTGGACTACAGTGCGCATGGGCATCCTCTCCATCCTCAGATTGTTTTTTTCCGCCATTGGGTTCGGATGTGCTATCTTAGCTCAAGTTAGGAAAATATTTTTTCGAGGCCAAAAGGCCTTTAGTTTGCGTCGGTACTGTTTATCGATCGGGTTTCGATACAATCCTGTTCGTTTACTAACTTTCAGCACCGACTTTTTTCCCATTTACCTGTCCATCGACTACTTCGACGATGAAATCGAGGACGCCATTCAAAAGGTGTCCGGTATGCAATGCGAAGTACCCACACATCGACGTCCATCCGGTGTGCAACAAATGCCTTTCGCCGGACCACGACGAATCGACATGCAT
The DNA here is from genome assembly GCF_964204655.1 of Triturus cristatus. Classification (NCBI taxonomy): domain Eukaryota; kingdom Metazoa; phylum Chordata; class Amphibia; order Caudata; family Salamandridae; genus Triturus; species Triturus cristatus. Next base: position 875,128,294 of record NC_140579.1, on the reverse strand, counting down.
GGCCTGTGCCCGGTTCCGTTCCAAGAAGACTCTGCGGAATCGACGAGCGGCGAGACTTGAGGCGCAGCACGCGGCACCGGCCCCAACAGACATCTTCGACGAGGCCGAAGACGTCGAGGAATTGGAAGTCTTGCCCTCCAGTCCCGTTTCCGAACCCGGATCGGACGAGGTAGACGAGTCACTCTTCCACAGAGGTGAAGACGACACCGAGGTAGGAGACGACGAGGAGGCCTTAGGGGCCGAAGAAAGTAGCTCCAATGATGAACAAGGCCTACCTGTTCAAACCGTTCAAACACCAGTGCCACAGCCTATGGCTCCGGTCGAGGGATCGCCTTCGGGCCTTACCCGAGACCCATCCCGCAGTTCTTCGGCTCCGCCCTCGGGCCCGGCCTCGGACGTTCAGCGGCAGCCATTACTACATAAACAGGCTGGTTTCCCTACCACAAAACCGAAACCGAAAGCTGCTCCGGTTCCACCGAAACCGAAACTGAAAGTGGCGCTGGTCGGATCGAGGCCTTCGACGCCAGCGCACCGCGTCGGCACCGACCGCACCAAGAGGGACTTCGGTGCCGAACTTGAAGCGGGCAACGTTGGAGTCGACAAATGGAAAAAAGCCATCGGCACCGACAAACCTGCTCGGCTACCGGCACCAACGACACCAAGGGCCGTACCGCCTGCTGTGTCTCGCATCGCTCCCTCGACGACACCTAAGCCTCAGGTATCGAAGACTTCGACGGTGATCTCTGCACCTCGACTCGATGAACCGCCGGCGCCGAAAAAATCTATGGCCGCCTCTACGAGCCTGGCCGGTGCCAAAGCCTCGAAGGCGCCCCAAGTACGACCTGGTGCGACGCAAGGCAGCAAAACCACAGCTGTCCTCCAGGACACGTCGGGTTCCGGTTCGATCGGAGCTCCAGCAGCCTCTTCGGTGCCGACCAACATTACCTTCGGCTTGCCTCCGTCGACAATCCCAAAAATGTTCCAACTCAGGACACGGGTCACCCAACCTACGGTCACACCTGCTGAGACGTCTCCGGCACGTATCATCGACGCCGACACTGGCAGGATGATTCTCCACGACCGAAGGATAACTTCGGAGCCGCCATTGGACCCTTTCAGGATCCCACTAAAAAGGAAGTTGCCTGCAGAATCGGAACCTCTCCTTTATGAACCCTTCCATTCATCCTACCAGGATCCACACCGGTTCTCCCCCACACGCTCCGATACAGATGCATTGGAGGACTACATGGATGACCAAGTCCCCTACCATGTAGACACGGACCCTGATGACCAGCAGGACCCTGATCAAACTTGGGGCGACCCTGCAGACCCCAGTGCACCTCTCGATGCACAGGATCAACAACTCTATGGGGCAAAGACATCTCCTACGGAGGATACTGCGGCGTTCAACGCTCTTATCGAACGTGCTGCAAATAACCATGGGGTACAGCTTCACTCTGATACCATCGAAGATGACTTTCTAATGGACACTTTTGCATCCTCAGAAAGACATGTAAAGACTCTGCCAATGTTGAAGGGGGTCCTCAAACCAGCCAAGGACATTTTCAAAGAACCCACCAGGGCACGAGTGATAAACCCCAGGATTGATAAAAAATACAGATCAGCACCTGGGGATCCTACTTACATCAGAGGACAATTACCACTCGACTCCATCGTCGTAGCGAATGCACGCAAGAGGGCACACTCGCAAACAACAGGTGACGCTCCTCCCCCGGACAAAGAGTCCAAGGTGTTAGAAACCTCTGGCAAGCGAGTTGCCGCCCAAGCTGCCAACATATGGCGCATAGCCAACACTCAAGCGCTCCTTGCTCGCTATGATAGAGCGCACTATGACACACTGGAGCAAATATTCCAACATCTCCCTGACCAGTTCAAGGAAGGCACAGAAATGCTCATCAGAGAAGGACAGCTACTAACGAACGCTTCCATCAAATGCGCACTAGATGCTGCAGACACGGCTGCCAGAGCCATAAACACAAGCGTCATGTTGCGACGACATGCCTGGCTACGGATCTCAGGATTCAAGCCTGAGGTACAAAACAATATACTGAACCAGCCCGTCAACCCCGACTATTTATTCGGGCCAGAGGTTGACACCACCCTCGAAAAGATAAAAAAGGATACGGACACTGCAAAGTCCATGGGCGCCCTACAAACTCAGTCCTTTCGGAGCGGCTCCTTTCGTCGCCCCGGAAACAAGGGAGCAGGTAGAGGACAGGGGTCACAACAAACATATAACAAAGGCAATACACAGACCACCTATGATAAAAACACCCGAGGTGGATATCGTGGCTCCAGCACAAAGGGCAGAGGACGCGGCTACGGCAACACCAGGTCCTCCCCCAAGAACAAGCAGTGACGCCCTCTCCCTTCCTCCCGACCACATAACACCTGTCGGGGGAAGGCTACAAAGGTTCCTGTCCACGTGGAATTCCATCACCACGGACAGGTGGGTCAAAGATATTGTAAAATACGGTTACTGTCTGGAGTTAACCTCCACTCCACCCACAATACCACCAAGAAGCCGTCCTATGTCCTCAGAGCACTTAACGCTCTTACAGCAAGAAGTGCAAAGTATGCTTCTAAAAGGCGCTATAGAGGTCGTACCCATCCACGAGCAGGGTGCGGGAGTGTACTCCCTCTACTTCTTAATTCCAAAAAAGGACGGGTCGCTCAGACCTATATTAGACCTGAGACCCCTGAACCAGTACATTCTTTCAGAGCACTTTCACATGCTCACTCTACAGCAAGTCCTTCCGCTTCTCAAGCAGGGAGACTTCCTAGCCACACTGGACCTCAAGGATGCGTACTTTCACATACCCATCCACCCCTCACACAAAAAATACCTCAGGTTCACTGTTCAGGGGCAGCACTATCAGTTCAAAGTCCTTCCCTTCGGCGTGACAACAGCGCCCAGGGTTTTCACGAAGTGCCTAGCTACGGTGGCAGCACATCTACGGAGGCAGCATTTACACGTCTACCCCTACCTAGACGACTGGCTCGTTCAAGCGAAGTCAGCCCAGCAATGTGCAAGCCACATGTCCCGCACCATTCACCTTCTTCACAGTCTGGGATTCTCACTAAATTATCCAAAGTCCCATCTCCAGCCCGCACACGTACAACAGTACCTAGGTGCGACTATAGACACTCTGGCGGCCACAGCTCAGCCAAATTTAGTGAGGATCAACAGCATACAACTGCTGATCTCCAAATTCAAACCCAATCACTCACTTCCAGCGCGAGTGTTTATGCAGTTGATAGGCATGATGGCCTCCTGCATCTTCATAGTCCCGCACGCGAGATTACATATGCGCCCACTTCAGGAGTGCCTAGCACGTCAGTGGAATCAGGCTCTCAAGGACAGTTAAAGGACCTAGTGTTGGTGAGCGGTCGGGCATACAACTCTCTGCATTGGTGGAATCCACAAAACCTTTGCAAGGGCCGACCGTTCCAAGAGCCTGTCCCACAGATAGTACTGACAGCGGACGCGTCTCTCCAGGGATGGGGAGCTCATGTACTCCACTACACAGTGCAAGGACTATGGACAACACAACAAAAGAAGTTGCACATCAACCTTCTGGCATTGATGGCAATCTTCCTAGCCATGAAGGCATTCAAAGTACATCTATGCAACAAGGTCGTGTTGATCCGGACGGACAACATGACCGCAATGTACTACATACAGAAACAGGGAGGCACACACTCTCCACAGTTGTCTCATCTGGCTCAGAGCATGTGGAAGTGGGCCATTCAAAGGAACATGTTCCTCATGGCGGAACACCTCCCTGGCAAGGACAACCAGATGGCGGATCTGCTCAGCAGACACAGCCACCAGATGCACGAGTGGGAGTTACACCCATCAGTACTCCAACCGTACTTCCAGCAGTGGGGTCATCCGGAGATAGACCTATTCGCGACAAGCGAAAACGCAAAATGCCAAAGCTTCGCCGCCAGATTCCCACATCCGCAGTCGCAGGGCAATGCGATATGGATGAACTGGTCCGGCAGATTTGCGTACGCTTTTCCCCCAGCGCCATTGATACCGCTAGTGGCCCGCAAACTCCGACAACACTCCCTGACACTCGTCCTAGTTGCTCCCACGTGGGCACGCCAGCCGTGGTACACCACCTTCCTCGAACTTTCCGTGGTGCCGCATCAAAGGCTGCGGATCAAACCCGCGCATTTGACGCAGAACCATGGAGAGGTTCAGCACCCAGATCCGCAACAGCTGAATCTGGCGATCTGGCTCCTGAAGTCCTAGAGTTTGGCTATCTCAACCTGCCACCTGACTGTATGGACATCATCAAGGAGGCCAGGAGACCCACTACCAGAGCTTGCTATGCAGCCAAATGGAAAAGGTTCGTCATTTATTGCGGTAATAATGACATCAACCCGCTGGACGCATCCATCCAAAACATCATCTGTTATCTCTTACACCTATATCGATGCAATCTGGCGTACACCTCTATACGTGTCCATTTGACCGCAATATCAGCCTATCTGCAAACCAGGCAGCATCTCTCTCTATTCAGAGTGCCTGCCATCAAAGCATTCTTGGAAGGGCTCAAACGAGTCATTCCACCTAGTCACCCACCGGCTCCAATGTGGAACCTCAACTTGGTCCTCACACGCCTGATGGGTCCACCCTTTGAACCTCTACACTCATGCGAGATTCAATTCCTTACCTGGAAAGTGGCCTTCCTAGTAGCGATCACTTCCCTCAGAAGAGTTAGTGAACTCCAGGCACTAACCGTTCAAGAGCCATTTATTCAGGTTCACGCCAACAGGGTCGTACTACGTACCAACCCCAAATTCATGCCCAAGGTAATATCGCAGTTCCACATGAATCAGACTATTGAACTGCCCGTTTTCTTCCAAAACCCACAAACTGTTGCAGAAAGGGCACTACATACACTAGATGTACGGAGGGCCCTCATGTACTACATCGACAGGACTAAACCATTCAGGAAGACAAAACAACTGTTCGTTGCCTTTGCCCCACACCACAAAGGTAACGCCATCTCCAAAGCAGGGATAGCCAGATGGATAGTTAAGTGTATTCAAATCTGTTATCAAAAGGCAAAACGCACATTAACTATTCCACCACGAGCCCACTCAACACGTAAGTTGGGGGCTTCCATGGCCTTCCTAGGAAATATTCCCCTGCATGATATATGCAGAGCAGCCACATGGTCCACTACACACACATTTACAAAACACTATTGTGTAGATGTGCAGTCAAAACAGCAGGCAGCTGTAGGACAGGCTGTTCTCAAGACACTTTTTCAGACCGCTGCAGCTGGCACGGGTAGCCGCCGCTAATAGAGGGCACTGCTATGTATTCTATGCACAGATATGAATTCAGCAGCCCACATGCCTCGAACTGAATATGCTACTTACCAGTATGCATCTGTTCTTGGCATGTAGGGCTGCTGACATTCATATCGCCCTCCCTCCTCCCCGGCGCCTGTCGCAGCTGCAGCTCTCAGAATTACTGCAAGCATGGTCATCACTTTCTGTATCTACTCCATCACTGCCACAATGGCGAAAAACAATCTGAGGATGGAGAGGATGCCCATGCGCACTGTAGTCCAGGGGAGGAGTCACCTATCCAAGGATACTTCGAAGACTCTTCCAGGACAACAACGTGCAAACATCCGGACCCAACACTAGGCGGCGATCTATGCACAGATATGAATGTCAGCAGCCCTACATGCCAAGAACAGATGCATACTGGTAAGTAGCATATTCAATCTCTAGACACGTGTTTCGGGATAATCGTCCTTATTCCGCAGAGAGCAACACTTTTTTAGGGGGGTGCTGGAGATGCTGCTCACAGTCTTCTCTTGTCTCAGTACCACTTGCTGGGCGCTGTTGCATCAACTGGAGCTCCTCAGCTCATTAGCTCAAGGGAGCCTTTTCGAAACAGGAGGGGGGTGGGCTCACACTGCCTCACCCTCCAGCACTCACTTTCTCCGATGCATCACAATAAATGCTGTGCATGATATCCTTTCTTCGGTGTCAGCCTTTAATTTTTCACCCTTGTTGGTGCAGCCAGTGCTCTGTATATCTAGACACGTGTTTCTGGATAATTGTCCTTCTGCAGAGAGCAACTCTTTTTTCGGGGGGTGCTGCAGATGCTGCCCATAGTCTTCTCAGGTCTCAGTACCACTGGCTGGGCGCACATGCATCAACAGGAGCTCGCCAGCTCGTTACCATAAGGGAGCCTTTACGAAACAGGAAGGGGGTGGGTGCACACTGGCTCACAATCCAGTACTCCGTTTGCCCTGATGCATCACAATAAATGTAGTGCATGATAACACATTCTTCGGTGTCGGGCTTTATTTTTTCCCCCTTGTTGGTGCAGTCAGTGCTGTGTATCTCTAGACACGTTTCTCAGTATAATTGTCCTTCTTCAATAGAGAGCAACACTTTTTTCAGGGGGTGCTGGAAATGCTGTCCATAGTATTCAGGTCTCAGTACCACTAGGTGGGCGCAGGTGCATCAACAGGAGCTCGTCAGATTGTTAGCTCAAGGGAGCCTTTTCCAAACAGGAGGGTGGTGGGTGCACACTGCCTCACAATCCAGTAATCAGTTTGCCCCGATGCATCACAATAAATGTAGTGCATGATAACACATTCTTAGGTGTCAAGTTTTATTTTTTCACCCTTGTTGGTGCAGCCAGTGCTGTGTATCTCTATACACCTATCTCTTTTTCAATAGAGAGCAACACTTTTTTCAGTGGGGGTTGGAGATGCTGCCCATAGTCTTCTCAGGTCTCAGTACCACTCGCTTGGTGCAGGTACATCAACCGAAGCTCCTCAGCTCGTTAGCTCAAGGGAGCCTTTTCCAAACAGGAGGGTGGTGGGTGCACACTGCCTCACAATCCAGTAATCAGTTTGCCCCGATGCATCACAATAAATGCAGTGCATGATAACAGTTTCATCTGTGTCAGCCTTTAGTTTTTCACCCTTGTTGGTGCAGCCAGTGCTGTGTATCTCTAGACACGTTTTTCGGGATAATCGTCCATCTTCTGCAGAGAGCTACATTTTTTTCGGGGGGTGCTGGAGATGCTGCCCATAGTCTTTTCAGGTCTCAGTACAACTCGCTGGGCGCAGGTGCATCCAGCGGAGCTCCTCAGCTCGTTATCTCAAGGGAGCCTTTTCGAAACAGGAGGGGGGTGGGTGCACACTGCCTCACAATCCAGTACTCAGTTTGCCCCGATGCATCCCAATAAATGCAGTGCATGATAACACATTCTTCGGTGTCTAAGTTTTATTTTTTCACACTTGTTGGTGCAGCCAGTGCTGTGTATCTCTAGACATGTATCTCAGGATAACTGTCCTCTTTCAGTAGAGAGCAACACTTTTTTCAGTGGGGGCTGGAGATGCTGCCCATAGTCTTTTCAGGTCGCAGTACCACTCGCTGGGCGCAGGTGCATCAACTGGTTCTCCACAGCTCGTTAGCTCAAGGGAGCCTTTTCTAAACAGGAGGGGAATGGGCTCATACTGCCTCACCCTCCAGCACTCATTTTGCCCCGGTGCATCAAAATAAATGCAGTGCATGATAACACTTTCTTTGATGTCAGCATTTAGTTTTTCACCCTTGTTGGTGCAGCCAGTGCTGTGTATCTCGAGACACGTGTTTCGGGATAATCGTCCTTCTTCCGCAGAGGGCAACATTTTTTTTGGGGGGTGCAGGAGATGCTGCCCATAGTCTTTTCAGGTATCAGTACAACTCGCTGGGCGCAGGTGCATCCACCGGAGCTCCTCAGCTCGTTAGCTCAAGGGAGACTTTTCGAAACAGGAGGGGGGGCACACAGTGTCTCACCCTCCAGCACTCACTTTGCCCTGAAGCATCACAATAAATGCAGTGCATGATAACACTTTCTTCGATGTCAGCCTTTAGTTTTTCACCCTTGTTGGTGCTGCCAGTGCTGTGTCTCTATAGACACGTGTTTCGGGATAATCGTCCTTCTTCCGCAGAGAGCAACACTTTTTTCGGGGGGTGCTGGAGATGCTGCCCATAGTCTTCTCGGGTCTTAGTACCACTCGCTGGGCGCAGGTTCGTCAACCGGAGCTCCTCAGCTCGTTAGCTCAAGGGAACCTTTTTGAAACAGGAGGGGGTGGGCGCACACTAACTCACCCTCCAGCACTCACTTTTCCCCGATGCATCACAATAAATGCAGTGCATGATAACACTTTCTTCGGTATCAGTCTTCAGTTTTTCACCCTTGTTGGTGCAGCCAGTGCTGTGTATCTCTAGACATGTGTTTCAGGATAATTGTCCTTCTTCCGCAGAGAGCAACACTTTTTTCGTGGGGTGCTGCAGATGCTGCCCATAGTCTTCTCAGGTCTCAGTACCTGTCGCTGCGCGCAGGTGCATCAACTGGTGCTCCCCAGCTCGTTAGCTCAAGGGAGCCTTTTCTAAACAGGAGGGGAATGGGCTCATACTGCCTCACCCTCCAGCACTCACTTTCTCCGATGCATCACAATAAATGCAGTGCATGATATCCTTTCTTCGGAGTCAGCCTTTAGTTTTTCACCCTTGTTGGTGCAGCCAGTGCTGTGTATCTCGAGACACGTGTTTCGGGATAATCGTCCTTCTTCCGCAGAGGGCAACATTTTTTTTGGGGGGTGCAGGAGATGCTGCCCATAGTCTTTTCAGGTCTCAGTACAACTCGCTGGGCGCAGGTGCATCCAGCGGAGCTCCTCAGCTCGTTAGCTCAAGGGAGCCTTTTCGAAACAGGAGGGGGGGCACACAGTGTCTCACCCTCCAGCACTCACTTTGCCCTGAAGCATCACAATAAATGCAGTGCATGATAACACTTTCTTCGATGTCAGCCTTTAGTTTTTCACCCTTGTTGGTGCAGCCAGTGCTGTGTATCTCTAGACACGTGTTTTGGGATAATCGTCCTTCTTCCGCAGAGAGCAACACTTTTTTTGGGGGGTGCTGGAGATGCTGCCCATAGTCTTCTCAGGTCTCAGTACCACTCACTTGGCGCAGATACATCAACCGGAGCTCCTCAGCTCGTTAGCTCAAGGGAGCCTATTCGAAACAGGAGGGGGGTGGGCTCACACTGCCTCACCCTCCAGCACTCACTTTGCTCCGATGCATCACAATAAATGCAGTGCATGAAAATACTTTCTTCGGTGTCAGCCTTTAGTTTTTCACCCTTGTTGGTGCAGCCAGTACTGTTTATCTCTAGACACGTGTTTCGGGATAATCATCCTTCTTCTGCAGAGAGCATCACTTTTTTTGTGGGGTGCTGGAGATGCTGCCCACAGTCTTTTCAGGTCGCAGTACCACTCGCTGGGCGCAGGTGCATCAACTGGTTCACCACAGCTCGTTAGCTCAAGAGAGCCTTTTCGAAACAGGAGGGGGGTGGGCGCACACTGCCTCACCCTCCAGCACTCACTTTGCCCCGATGCATCACAATAAATGCAGTGCATGATATCCTTTCTTCGGTGTCAGCCTTTAGTTTTTCACCCTTGTTGGTGCAGCCAGTGCTGAGTATCTCTAGACACGTATCTCAGGATAATTGTCCTTTTTCAGTAGAGAGCAACACTTTTTTCGGGGGGTGCTGGAGATGCTGCCCATAGTCTTCTCAAGTCTCTGTACCACTGGCTGGGCGCTGGTGCATCAACAGGAGCTCGTTAGCACAAGGGAGTCTTTTCGAAACAGGAGCGTGGTGGGAGCACACTGCCTCACACTCCAGCACTCAGTTTGCACTGATGTATCAAAATAAATGCAGTGCATGAGAAAACATTTCTTCCGTGTCAGGCTTTATTTTTTCACCCATGTTGGTGCAGCCAGTGCTGTTTATCTCTATACATGTATCTCAGGATAATTGTCCTTCTTCAGTATAGAGCAAGACTTTTTTCGTGGGGGGCTGGAGACGCTGCCCATAGTCTTCTCAGGTCTCAGTACCACTCGCTGTGCGCAGGTGCATCAACAGGAGCTCGTCAGCTCGTTAGCTTAAGGGAGCCTTTTCGAAACAGGATGGAGGTGGGTGCACACTGCCTCACAATCCAGTACTGAATTTGCCCCCATGCATCACAATAAATGCAGTGCATGATAACAATTTCTTCGATGTCAGCCTTTAGTTTTTCACCTTTGTTGTTGCAGCCAGTGCTGTGTATCTCTAGACACGCGTTTCGGGATAATCGTCTTTCTTCCACAGAGAGCAACACGTTTTTCGGGGAGTGCTGGAGATGCTGCCCACAGTCTCCTCAGGTCTCAGTACCACTCGCTGGGTGCAGGTGCATCAACCGGAGCTCCTCAGCTCGTTAGCTCAAGGGAGCCTTTTTGAAACAGCAGGGGGGTGTGCGCACACTGCCTCACCCTCCAGCACTCACTTTGCCCCAATGCATCACAATAAATGCAGTGCATGATGACACTTTCTTCTGTGTCAGCCTTTAGTTTTTCACCCTTGTTGCTGCTGCCAGTGCTCTGTCTCTCTAGACACGTGTTTTGGGATAATCGTCCTTCTTGTGCAGAGAGCAACACTTCTTCAGGGGGTGCTGGGGATGCTGCCCATAATCTTCTCGGGTCTCAGTACCACTTGCAGGGCGCACGTGCATCAACCAGTGCTCCTCAGCTCGTTAGCTCAAGGGAACCTTTTCGAAACAGGAGGGGGTGGGCGCACACTGCCTCACCCTCCAGCACTCACTTTGCCCCGATGCATCACAATAAATGCAGTGCATGATAACATTTTCTTCGGTGTCAGCCTTCAGTTTTCATCCTTGTTGGTGCAGCCAATGCTGTGTATCTCTAGACACGTGTTTCGGGATAATCGTCCTTCTTCCGCAGAGAGCAACACTTTTTTCGGGGGGTGCTGGAGATGCTGCCCATAGTGTTCTCAGGTCTCAGTACCACTCGCTGGGCGCAGGTGCATCAACCGGAGATCCTCAGCTTGTTACCTCAACAGGGGTGAAAAAATAAAACCTGACACCGCAGAATGTTTTCTCAAGGAAGCCTTTTTGAAACAGGAGGGGGGTGGGCGCATACTGCCTAACCCTCCAGCACTCACTTTGCCGCGATGCATCACAATAAATGCAGTGCATGATAACACTTTCTTCAATGTCTGCCTTCAGTTTTTCACCCTTGTGGGTGCTGCCAGTGCTATGTCTCTCTAGACACGTGTTTCGGGATAATCGTCCTTCTTCCGCAGAGAGCAACGCATTTTTTGGGGGGTGCTGGAGATGCTGCCCATAGTCTTCTCGGGTCTCAGTACCACTCGGTGGGCGCAGGTGCATCAACCGGAGCTCCTCAGCTCGTTAGCTCAAGGGAGCCTTTTCGAAACAGGAGTGGGGTGGGCGCACACTGTCTCACCGTCCAGCACTCACTTTGCCCCAATGCATCACAATAAATGCAGTGCATGATAACACTTTCTTCGGTGTCAGCCTTCAGTTTTTCACCCTTGTTGGTGCAGCCAGTGCTGTGTATCTCTAGACATGTGTTTCGGGATAATCGTCCTTCTTCCGCAGAGAGCAACACTTTTTTTGGGGGGTGCTGGAGATGCTGCCCACAGTCTTCTCAGGGCTCAGTACCTCTCGGTGGGCGCAGGTGCATCAACTGGTGCTCCACAACTCGTTAGCTCAAGGGAGCTTTTTCAAAACAGGAGGGGAATGGGCTCACACTGCCTCACCCTCCAGCACTCACTTTCTCCGATGCATCACAATAAATGCAGTGCATGATATCCTATCTTCGGGGTCAGCCTTTAGTTTTTCACCCTTGTTGGTGCAGCCAGTGCTGTGTATCTCTAGACATGTGTTTCAGGATAATTGTCCTTCTTCCGCAGAGAGCAACACTTTGTTCGGGGGGGTGCTGGAGATGCTGCCCATAGTCTTCTCAGGTCTCAGTACCACTTGCTGCGCGCAGGTGCATCAACAGCAGCTCGTTAGCTTAAGGGAGCCTTTTCGAAACAGGAGGGAGGTGGGTGCACACTGCCTCACAATGCAGTACTCAGTTTGCCCTGATGCATCACAATAAATGCAGTGCATGATAAAACATTCTTCCGTGTCAGGCTTTATTTTTTCACCCATGTTGGTGCAGGGAGTGCTGTGTATCTCTAGACACGTATCTCAGGATAATTGTCCTTCTTCAGTAGAGAGCAACACTTTTTTCGGGGGGTGCTGGAGATGCTGCCTATAGTCTTATCAGGTCTCAGTGCCACTCGCTGGGCGCAGGTGCATCAACCGGAGCTCCTCAGCTCGTTAGCCCATGGGAGCCTTTTCAAAACAGGAGGGGGGTGGGTGCACACTGCCTCACCCTACAGCACTCACTTTGCCCCGATGCATCACAATAAATGCAGTGCATGATGACACTTTCTTCTGTGTCAGCCTTTAGTTTTTCACCCTTTTTGCTGCTGCCAGTGCTGTGTCTCTCTAGACACGTGTTTTGGGATAATCGTTCTTCTTCTGCAGAGAGCAACACTTTTTTTGTGGGGTGCTGGAGATGCTGGCTGTTAGAATTGGGGGTCTCTGGTTGGCACAGGTAAGTACTTGTGACAAGCAGGGACCCTCTCCTCTAGTCAGGATAACCCCTGTTCAATCTCTAGGTAGCTTGGCGCGAGCAGACAAGACTTATTTTCAGAGGCGTTATAGGTTAAGCATTTGTAAATACATACAGCAACTCAGTGACAACACCACACATGGACACCACACCAGGGTTTGTATAAAAATAAGTATTTCTTTATATAAAGGCTTAGCACAAGACCCAATAACGTACAAATAGGCCACAATACTGTTTAGGACTTAAGAGTTCTTTAAAAGTGCGTGTCTTTATGTTCCATGCGCTTCGCGTTGACTGTGCGGCTCTTTTGGGGGAAGATCGTATACAAAAAGTTAACTAAACATTGCGGACTCTCCTGTCCGGTGCGCACCCAGTCTCGGTGCGAATCGTACAGTACCTTTTAATGCGTTCGACGCGGACGAGGCGCTGGCAGGAGTGAAGGCAAACCAGGGATTTTGGCGGCTCCTCTGTGGTGCGGACCCCGGCTGGCTGTAGGCGTCTTTGTGAGAGTTGTAGAGCGGGGGCCCCGAGGAGCGAGGCGGACGATGCTGGTTTTCCGGCGTTCACTGTGCGAGGCGGGATGCGCGTCCTGCCTCAGAGCGGGGATGCCTGTTTGATGCGAAGCAGCGCGGCACAAGGTGGCCGGTATGTGGCGAACGTCCGGGCCGTACTCTTAGAGTGCGGGGCTGCCGGGGGATCTCACTAGCGCAGTGCGAGGCGGCCGGTACGCTGCGAGCCTACAGGCCATACTCAGTCTTGCGGGGCGCTCCGATCCCTGAGTGCAGCGGCAGGAGTGCGGCGAGTCAGTGCGGCTCGACGGGGGGAGGGTGAAGCGGGGTGCGGGTGGCACTTCTTGGACGACAATGTCCAGCGGCTCTGTCTGAGGCAGTAGGAGTCCGATATTCCTGGGACTCCGTTCAGGGGGCAAGCTCACCCACAAGCCCTTGGAGTTTCTTGAAAGCAAAAGTTCCTTTAGTCTTTTCCTCTCCTCTCGCAGCAAGGCAACCACTGCAGGCCAGTCCCCCAGGTCAGGGACAGTACTCCTCCTTGCAGCTTCTCCAGTTCCTTCTCGTCGGGCAGAGGTTCTTCTTGGTTCAAGCAGGATCTGATTTCTTGGGAGCAGGGCCCCAATATTTATAGTGCAATTCTTTTGTTCTTGCAGGCCAGGGGGCCTTTCCCCAGTTCAACCCAGTTCTGGAGTACTTTGTTTACCGGACTCTGGCTTCTCCTTTCAGTGTGCAGGGCAGAGACATCAGACGCTCCCCAGGGGGTGGAGCCAGCATTGTGGTGGAAAGGCACAGCCCTATTCAGAGTGCAGGTGTACTCCTCCCACCCATCTGGAAGTGATCTTCATATTCACCACCTGGCTGCCCAGCCTGTCTCCTGGAATTCCCCAGCCGTGTCACTCACAGAAACCAGACAGCAGATACACATCGTAGCAGAGGCGGGCTGAAATGGTTAGGCAAGCAAATACTAACTTTCTAAAAGTGGTATTTGCAAACACAGGATATTAAAATAAACTAAACTTTACTAAAAGATTTATTTTATTATTCTGAGTTCAGGCATACTAAACTTGAATTTCTACCATTTTCTCTGAGTCTGTTAGGATTATATAATGTAATAATTCCAGCAGCCCATTCTGGCCTATGGAGAACAGGTAGCCTTACAATAGTGAAAAATGAAAATGGCTGTAATTCACTATTAGGACATGCCACACACATCAGGGCTTGTCCTACCTTATGCTTACAATGCACCCTGCCCTTGGGCCTACCATAGGGGTGACTAATATGAAGTTAAGGGAAGGTTTAGGGACTGGCAAGTGGGTGCACTTGCCCTGTCAGCATGACAGTACCAGACAGACCCAGCGGTCCACCTCCTCAGCAAGCTTTCTAGGATTAGTCAGCCTACTATCAATCAGGTGCTGGCGTAGCTCAGGAAAACAATTACTGGACAAGTGCTCCCATGCAATTAAATCAAGAAGCCCTTGAAAATCATCAACCCTGCTACCCTTCACCCAACCATCCAATGCTCTGCAGAAAAAGGTTACATATTCAACATACGTACTGTTAGGAATCTTTGTGCAACCCCTGAACCTTTGTCTATATAATTCAGGAGTTAACCCATACCTGGTCATCAAAGCATCCTTCATGTGGGGATAAGAATTATACACATCTGAAGGCAAGTCTAGCAGTGTGTCCCGCCCCTCGCTCAGGAACCGCCCCACAACCCCGCTCCCCAATCCTTCTCAGGGACCCCGTGGGAGGACATGGCTACCTCGTAGGCCTTGAACCACTGCCCTATGTCATCATTCTTAAAAAATTCTTTCATCACATCTTTTGGTATGTAAACCCTAGATTCTACATGCACCGCTGGTGTGCTGCCACCAGAGGGAGTAAGCTCTAAACTCTTAGCCTTCAGCTCCAATTCCCTCAAAGCCATATCATGCTCCATTTGGATTTTTCTCTCTTCCAGAGCCAGCTTTTTGCTTTCCAGCTCCAGTTGCCCATTTAATTTGAGCTTTGCCATCTCCATTTCGTGTGCTCGGGTTTCCTTCCTGTCCGCCAACTCCTCTGGCGTCAGGACTCTGCCAAACCCATTGATGTTTTCTGCCTGCTCAATTTTCACCAATTCCTCAGGTGCTCTCCTTGACTCAATCCAGGCCCTCAGCGCCTTTTCGTATTGTGGTTTGGTTCTACATCCAGACAGGGAAACTCCAAACTTTTTGCAGAAGCCTTGCAGCTGGGCTATGGTGTAGCTCTCCAGTCTCTCTTCTTCCCATTCAATTTCACTTCCATCAGAGACAATGGATGCTGCCTTCTCTACAGAGTTTAGGCCAGGCATGAAATGGAGATCTCTTTGTAACCAAAAATCAAAAGTATGTGGCTGCGCTATTGGTCTGCACTCACTAAGTGGTGTTCACCAATTACTGTATATGAATCACAAATGCAAATTCGAAATCCTCACCGCTGACCACCAATGTTAGAATTGGGGGTCTCTGGTTGGCACAGGTAAGTACTTGTGACAAGCAGGGTCCCTCTCCTCTAGTCAGGATAAGGGGATTACCCTCTTAAAATAACCCCTGCTCACCCTCTAGGTAGCTTGGCGCGAGCAGACAAGACTTATATTCAGAGGCGTTATAGGTTAAGCATTTGTAAATACATACAGCAACTCAGTGACAACACCACACATGGACACCACACCAGGGTTTGTATAAAAATAAGTATTTCTTTATATAAAGGCTTAGCACAAGACCCAATAACGTACAAATAGGCCACAATACTGTTTAGGACTTAAGAGTTCTTTAAAAATGCGTGTCTTTATGTTCCATGAGCTTCGCGCTGACTCTGCGGCTCCTTTGGGGAAGATCGTATACAAAAAGAGTTAACTAAACATTGCGGACTCTCCGGTCCGGTGCGCACACAGTCTCGGTGCGAATCGTACAGTACCTTTTAATGCGTCCGACACAGACGAGGCGCTGGCAGGAGTGAAGGCAAACCAGGGACGTTAGCGGCTCCTCTGTGGTGCGGACCCCGGCTGGCTGTAGGCGTCTTTGTGAAAGGCGCAGAGCGGGGGCCCCGAGGAGCGAGGCGGACGATGCTGGTTTTCCGGCGTTCACTGTGCGAGGCGGGATGCGCGTCGTGCCTCAGAGTGGGGATGCCTGTTTGATACGAAGCAGCGAGGCACAAGGTGGCCGGTACGTGGCAAACGTCCAGGCCGTACTCTTTGAGTGCAGGGCAGCCGGGGGATCTCACTAGCACAGTGCGAGGCGGCCGGTACGCTGCGAGCTTACGGGCCGTACTCAGACTTGCAGGGCGCTCCGATCCCTGAGTCCAGCGGCAGGAGTGCGGCGAGTCAGTGCGGCACGACGGGGGGAGGAGGAAGCGGGGTGCGGGTGGCCCTTCTTGGACGGTGCGAGCTACGGCTCGAATTTGGAGCGGAGTCACACGGTGCGGGACGGCCGGGCACAGACTTCAAAGCGGACAGGGGATACGAGTCGCACTCGGATCGCGGCTCCAGCGGCAGGGAAAATCTTGGCAATGTCCAGCGGCTCTGTCTGAGGCAGTAGGAGTCCAATATTCCTGGGACTCCGTTCAGGGGGCAAGCTCACCCACAAGCCCTTGGAGATTGTTGAAAGCACAAGTTGATAAAAGTTCCTTTAGTCTTTTCCTCTCCTCTCGCAGCAAGGCAACCACTGCAGGCCAGTCCCCCAGGTCAGGGACAGTACTCCTCCATGCAGCTTCTCCAGTTCCTTCTCGTCGGGCAGAGGTTCTTCTTGGTTCAAGCAGGATCTGATTTCTTGGGAGCAGGGCCCCAATATTTATAGTGCAATTCTTTTGTTCTTGCAGGCCAGGGGCCCTTTGCCCAGTTCAACCCAGTTCTGGAGTACTTTGTTTACCGGACTCTGGCTTCTCCTTTCGGTGTGCAGGGCAGAGACATCAGACGCTCCCCAGGGGGTGGAGCCAGCATTGTGGTGGAAAGGCACAGCCCTATTCAGAGTGCAGGTGTACTCCTCCCACCCATCTGGATGTAATCTTCCTATTCACCACCTGGCTGCCCAGCCTGTCTCCTGGAATTCCCCAGCCCTGTCACTCACAGAAACCAGACAGCAGATACACGTCCTAGCAGAGGCAGGCTGAAAAGGTTAGGCAAGCAAATACTAACTTTCTAAAAGTGGTATTTGCAAACACAGGATATTAAAATAAACTTTACTAAAAGATGTATTTTATTATTCTGAGTTCAGGCATACTAAACTGGAATTTCTACCATGTTCTCTGAGTCTGTTAGGATTTTATAATGTAATAATTCCAGCAGCCCATTCTGGCCTATGGAGAACAGGTAGCCTTACAATAGTGAAAAAAGAAAATGGCTGTAATTCACTATTAGGACATGCCACACACATCAGGGCTTGTCCTACCTTATGCTTACAATGCACCCTGCCCTTGGGCCTACCATAGGGGTGACTAATATGAAGTTAAGGGAAGGTTTAGGGACTGGCAAGTGGGTGCACTTGCCCAGTCAGCATGACAGTACCAGACTGCACGCAGGTTCTGCAATGGCAGATCTTAGACACATTTTAACAGGCCGCTTCTGTGGGTGGCACAACCAGTGCTGCAAGCCCACCAGCAGCATTTGTATTTACAAGCCCTGGGCACTCCTGGTGCACTGTACTAGGGACTGACAGTAAACCAAATAAGCCAAACATGGAATCCAATCAATATAGCAATTTACAATAGGAAGCACTTGCACTGTGGCACTGGATGGCAGTGGCACAGTGCTCTGAGCAGCTAAAACCAGCAAAAACATGAGGCACAACGAAGAAAAGTGGAAGGGAGACCCACGCCAAGGGGCCAGGTCTTACACTGCCCATAATCTTCTCAGGTCTCAGTACCACTCGCTGGGCGCAGGTGCATCAACCGGAGCTCCTCAGCTCGTTAGCTCAAGGGAGCCTTTTCGAAACAGGAGGGGTGTGGGCGCACACTGTCTCACCCTTCAGCACTCCCTTTGCCCCGATGCATCACAAAAAATGCAGTGCATGATAAAACTTTCTTCGATGTCAGCCTTTAGTTTTTCATCCTTGTTGGTGCAGCCAGTGCTGTGTATCTCTAGACACGTTGTAGAAACTGGGGTCACCAGTTCCCCGGGGAGGGGGGGGGTAGCGTGGCGCGAGCAGGCAGGCACCCGAAAGCTTAGGTGTAAAGTGACCATATAGCACACACATCCACTGAGACAGGAAACGCACGCAATGACTGACAACACACCAGTGAGTTTGAGTAAAAATCAAATAGCTTTTATCTAGATCAGAATTAGGGTAATCAATAATCACGGTATCTCTATTTCATCAACGCATTTCATCAAGGATAAACATGTCATTGGGTCATTGGAGGCAACTAATCAACATCTCCCTCTGCAAGAGTAAACAACTCCTTTTGCAGTACTAAACATTTCAGTATAAATCAGACAACATCTCATTAGGCAAGAATAAAACCTTTTTCGCCAGGCAGGAATAAACATTTCATTTAACCTGGGTAGCATTAGCTCTCTCCAACAGTATTTCCTTAGGCAAAAATAACCAGCTCATCAGGCAAGGATGAGCATTTCATTAAGCAAGAATCAACATGGCATCCGGCCGGAATGTCCACAGTTCCTGGGGCAAGAACAACTTTTCCCTAATCAGGGCCTGGCAATAGCCTGTAAGGAACTGTAGGAAGGTGGAATCTGACTAATGGTTGCCCCCAACTTTTTGCCTGATATTTGAGTGGTTTTTGACTAGTCTGGCTGGGATCCTGCTATCCAGGACCCCAGCCTATCTGCTTTCTCCCTAAAACTGACGTGAGTACTCTAGGTACAAACCTAATTGGATGCTGGGCATGCCCTACCAGTTCCTTGTAGCTGGTACCCTAGGTACCCAGGGCATGGGTCCCCCAGTAGGCCTACCAGGGATGCAGCACTTATTGTGCCACCCTGGGACAGCCATACAAACTGACACCACCAGACCACTACTGTAGTCTGGGTAAGGTGGTTCTAGCACCCCTTACAGGGATATAGGTACCCTATATCCCACCCCATTACAACACATATACTCTCATAGGTCACCCCTATAGCAGGCCCTGGTAATCCTACAGGGCAGGGTGCTGAGGTATGTGTGAGGGGGGTCCCCTACCTGAGTAGGGCCTCTCTGCAACCTTCGTAAAATCGTTACTGGGTTGTTTGTAGTGTAGCCATACCATATACTCTTAACCGCATTATAAGTCTATTGCGATATCGCGATAACTTGAGAATGGCTACACAGAACCATATCGTGTTTGGTGTCAAACATGTAAGAATCATACCCCCAGTCCAGCCATGGGCATGAAGGTACGATTCCCCCTTGCTAGAAGGGCGATATGGGAAAAGCGGTAGAATTTAGACACCAATTTAAAAGTGCACAAGTTACACAAAATGGCTACTGCCCGCCACCTACACGACCCTGGCTGGCTGTTGCTGGGGAAAACCCCAGCCTCGCCAGCTGGACAATAGGGCTCCTGTGACAGGGAGGTGCTAGCATCTCCCCAGACAGGATAATGTGGATTGGAACAGGGTGGGTGCACCAAATGTCCTTTCAGAGTTGCACGTAGGCAGCTGCAGAGACCTAATTCTGCATACACCGCTTGGAACCAGTTCAGGGGCATCCTGCCCCTCGCCCAGGTGGGAAACACACAAAGGGGAGAGGGTGTAGCCACCCTTTCCCGCCTCACCAGCCATTGGTGGACACTGCTCTGGACACTCCCCTAATCTTGGGGATAAAGGTGAATAACGTGGCCCCAGAGCCTCAGATTAATTTGGAACTTTACAGAACCGACCTTCGACGAGCTGCTGCCCAGCTGACGGAAGAAATCTCCCTTGGGATAAAGGAGTTATCCCCCTGCTTGGCAGGCACCTGAAACACTGCAAGTGACCTGGTTGGAACTTCGCTGCTCTCATGAACTTCGACGACTTCCAGAACCCTTGAGGTGGGTTTCCAGCGCATCCCAGAGGCCAGTGAGTGTGCTCAACGAGTTTGGGCACCGTGGACCGCGTGGGTGCCGAGATCCCCAATACCCCGAGACCCCGGCCTCTTCTTGCATAGCTCACGACCCTGACCAGTGGGGAAGTTGTGCTTTGGCCCGTTTACGAGCCAACCACTCTACAGCAATTGTGCCAAAGACCAGTGCCCTGGCCCCCTCCGGTGGCCCGTGGGTGCCCTTTTACGCACTCCAAATTGCCGCCTCCCGCGGTCCCTTGTCTCTCAACTTGTGGGCCCTAGCGGAGGTCTATCTTTGAAAACAAGAGTTCCCCTGGTTGCTTCAGGCCTGCTCTACAGTCTCCTCGAAGGAGACCTCTCCCAGACCTCGTGGGTCTGCACTGTAGCTGATTTGTTTATTCTTCGTGGGTTGCGGTTGCCAAGGCTTAGTGGATCCAATCCGGACACTAACACCGCAGAGACCCTCATCCAACGTGGGACAGTCGCCCTCCAGAAGCTGGCCTTCCTTGAAGCCTCCCAGAGCCCGTGGCTGCAGATCCAAGCAACAGCACCTCTCACCTGAAGCACCCGACATCGAAGGGCTCCTTGCTTTGAGCCTCCTGGTCACTTTGCCGTGACCCAGACTCTGTCCCCTCTGCTTTCAGGTTCTTCTCTACATTCTTCACATCTTTGATCTTCACGGCATCATCGACGCTTTTGGCTAGCAGAACTTTTGACTATTTTCCCATTGAAAATCAGCCCGCGACCCGACAGCAGAAACGACCTATGCACCCGGCTTCCCTGGGGCAGGTAACAGTGGTACCTCGGTACTCTCGGGGCTGTGGGCGTCTCAAAAGCTTAAGTCTAAAGTTTTAACTTTGTACTCCTGCTAGAAGTATTTTTAATCTGTTTATTTCAAACCGCGACATTCTCCATAGGCTAACATTGCGATCCCGATAGCAGCTCTTTGCACTGCACGCGTCTCCCGTGGGTCCCCTTCCTCATAACTGTGGGTGGGTTCTGAAGGGGCAAGCGATCCTGAATGCCCTAGGCATTGCCTGTAGAATTGTCGTGGTTCTTATACCACTATTTTAGTATATGGTTTGGTCCCCCCTGGGGCCCATTGATTTCTGTGCTATTTATTGTGTTTATAAATGCTTGTTTGAAGTGTAACTTTGCCACTAGTCGCGTAAAGTGACTGTGGGATTCTGTCTAGAATAAATACATATATTTTATATATATACCTGTGTGGGCTACTCTTTCATTTGGTTATTCAAGAGGTTATTATGGTAAAACAATAAGCTTAACACTCCTTCAAGACTTAGCCTGAAGGCTGCTCTCCACAGCTACCACTAGGATAGCTTTCTTTAAAGGTTGTCTTAAACCTATCATCAATAAGAGTCGAATTGGACTGGTGCAAGGTGTCCCTATAACTAGGAACAGCATATGCCAGGCCAACTTCTCACAGGAACTATTCCCCAGCCAGGGGCTAACTCTACTAAGTTCAGGCCCCGTTCAGGATGCCTTCCACAGCAATTGGGGGCCAACAGGGCCCAACTACAGTCCTCCCCAGGGGAGGGGCGATCTCGGGGCCTCCCTCCGGCCTTCAGCCCTCCTCCCCGGGGATTACCTTTTTCTTCGGCCCCCTCGGGGCCCTTGCAGCGTACTGCGGGCAGATCGGGGGCTCGCTCTCCCTGGAGCCCCTCTCGCCAGCAGTGCGGGCTTCCTGGCAGTGCCCAGGATCAGCAGGGGTTCCGTGGGGCCTCCGGTGGGTCTGGATTAGGCCGGGGAGCCCCGTGCTGTCAGGGAGCCGGTCCCGGGCCCTCCGATAGCTCCTGGGGCCCTGGGACCAATTGCAGCAGGCCTCGGTGAAGGGGTGCCCGCAGCAGCCAATGGCAGCACGGCCTGCGGGGGCGCGGTGCGAGGGCCAATGGGTGTGTGGCGGGGGCGGAGTCCGGGAGGACGCCTCCGACCCGTGAGGCGGGATGATGGCCTCAGGGCCTAGCACGGCCCACTATGTATTCCGGCGGCCCTCTCCTGACCGAGGGCCGCTGCGAGGGACGAACAACGGCCGGGCCCATGTCGGGGGAAGCGCCCAGGTCGCGACGGCGATGGCGGAGCCCCAAACCCTTCAGAGGCCCCGGGGATGACAGCGGCACTCTGCCAACGCGGCGCCGGGCTGCGACGGTGAGTTCGCTTGCAGCGCCTCGGCAGGGGGGCTTCGGGGACAGTTCAACAGTTCTGGCAATATCGCTGGTAACACAGCGCTCGGGGGAAAATACAGCGCTTTCTTGGCACAGCAGTTCTGGGCAGGAGTCCAGCGCTTCTCCAGGCACAGCCGGGGAGCACTGAGAAGCAGCGCAGTTCGGTTCAGCTTTAGGCAGGTTAGCAGTTCAGGCAAGGCAGGACAGGCCACACGACAGTGGCAGTTCAGCAAAGGGGACCCAGGTGGAGTCAGTGAGCGCAGGGGTGACACAGCGCCAATACCTGGTTGATCCCCCAGTAGTCCTGTGGGCAGTTAGAGGGTCTTCTCGGCACGTGGTGGTTCCTGCGCCCTTGGTAGGGGATTTCTTGAGGGTGGGGGGTTGAGTTGGTGGCTGAAGGCAGGATAGTCTCAGTAGGTCACTGCAGATGGTCCCTGGGTTCCCCTCCCGCCGGGCCATATCAGTGGGCTAGTCCAGTGTTCCTCACTCAGCTTGGAAGGCAGCACCTAAGCCCTGTCACTCCCAGTGGTATAGGTTCCTGACTAGGCCCTACCGCCTAAGTCTCCTGCGTAGGTTCCCCCAGGTCAGTGATGCCCCAACTGACTAAAAAGTTTCCCTCCTTCCCTTATATATGCCCAGGTCAGGTGACCACACTCTCAGGGGGCAAAAAGCAGAGCCCTCCCCTGTTCTGGAAGGGTCCAGGAGCTTCCCTATTCTAACTATGGGAGAAAAAGGCGGGCTGGTGTTGCAACAATGTTTAGGGTCCCAGCCAGCTCCTGGCAACTAGGGTGCTACTAAAAAGACCACTCTGCAGTAGCAGGGGCCTGTGGCAGCCATGTTGGAAGAAGAGAGCACCTGCCCCTTAGCATTGGTTAGCAATGGGAAGGCGCTCGGAGACCTAAGGCCAACGAAAAAGAGGGTGGGAAAAAATTAGGCAAGGCTGACAGGTCTAACACGCACACAGCCGAAAGTGGGGAGAGCTACCCAACCTCTCGTCACTAAGGCGGAAAAATATGGAGAGACCGTCAGCATGGGCGTGGTCAACTCCGGGCCGATGTTCCACCCGAAAGTCCATCGCCTGTAGGGAAATGGACCACCTTAGTAACTTGGGATTTTCGCCTCTAATCTGCATGAGCCAACGAAGGGGTCGGTGGTCTGTCAGAATCAGGAAGTGAGAGCCAAAAAGGTATGGCCTCAACTTCTTCAGAGCCCAGACCACAGCAAAGGCTTCTCGCTCGATGGTACTCTACCGTTGTTCTCGAGGGAGGAGTCTTCTAGAGATAAAGGCCACAGGTTGGTCTTGGCCGTCGTTGTTCAGTTGCGAAAGCACAGCGCCTATGCCGTGCTCAGAGGCGTCTGTGTGCACGATGAATTCCTTCGTGAAGTCAGGTGTTGCAAGCACCGGAGCGGTGCACATCGCGTGCTTCAGGGTCTCGAATGCCTCTTGGCAAGCAGCCGTCCAGATCACTTTTCGTGGCTGCTTCTTGGACGTCAACTCAGTCAAGGGGGCTACGATGGTACCATAGCCCTTGACAAACCGGCGGTAATATCCAGTGAGGCCGAGGAAAGCTCGGACCTCAGTTTGGGTTTTGGGGGGCTTCAAGGCCAGGATGGTCTCAATTTTGGCCTGGAGGGTTTGCACCTTACCCCCGCCCACCAGGTGTCCCAGGTAGATGACCGATCCCTGTCCAATCTGGCACTTTCTAGCCTTGATGGTCAGGCCAGCACGTTGCAGAGCCTGTAGCACCTCCTGGAGATGCTGCAGATTGTCCTCCCAGGTGCTACTGAAGACAGCTATGTCATCCAGGTACGCCGCTGAGAAGGACTCCAGGCCAGACAGCACCTGATTCACCAACCGCTGGAAAGTGGCCGGAGCATTCTTGAGCCCGAAGGGCATCACCCAAAATTGAAAGTGGCCCTCGGGGGTGGAGAACGATGTTTTCTCCTTTGCTCCATCGGCCATGGCAATCTGCCAGTACCCTGATGTTAAGTCGATGGTGCTGAGGTACCGGGCTGCTCCCAGCCAGTCAATCAACTCATCTGCCCGTGGAATCGGGTGAGCGTCTGTTTTGGTGACAGAGTTCAATCCCCGATAATCCACACAGAACCGAAGTTCTGGTGTGGTGCCCGGTGGGGCCGCTTTCAGCACCAACACTACCGGACTAGCCCACCGGCTGCTGGAAGGTTCGATCACCCCCAGCTCCAGCATTTTGGCCACCTCACCCTGGATGCTGTTCTTGACTCTATCAGACAGCCAGTAAGACTTGGTTTTTACAGGTGGGCTGTGCCCTGTGTCCACATCATGGGTACAGAGATGGGTGATTCCAGGCGTGAGGGAGAACAACGAGGCGTACTGCTCCAATACCTGGCGGCAGTCCCTCTGTTGCTCTGGGGTCAAGGATGGGGAGAGGACCACTCCCTCCACCGATCCATCCTTCTCCTGGGCCACCAGAAGGTCAGGAAGAGGCTCACTCTCTTCCTCCTCGCTCCCATCCGTCACCATGAGGAGAGCAAGCTCAGATCGCTCATGTGTGGCTTCAGGCGGTTGACGTGGAGCACCCGATGGGGCTGTCGGGGGGTCTTCAAATCAACGACATAGGTAGTCTGGCCTCGTCGCTCCACAATCTCGTACGGACCAGTCCACTGGTCCTGGAGGGCACTAAGCTCCCCAGGCTCCATGACCCACACCTTCTGTCCAGCGTCCAACTCCACCGTCCGAGCGTTGCGGTCATACCCCTCCTTCATGATGGCTTGGCTAGCCTCCAGGTTGTCTGAGGCTTCCTTCCACAGCTTGGCCATCTGGCTGCGGAATGCCAGCATGTAGCTGACGACATCACGGGTAAGCTTCTTCGAAGTCTTCTCCCACCCCTCCTTCACCAGGCTGAGGGGCCCCCTAACGGGATGGCCATAGAGCAGCTCAAAAGGGCTGAACCCGACTCCCTTCTGCGACACCTCGCAGTACGAGAACAGCAGGCAAAGGAGGGGGACGTCCCACTTCCGCCTCAAGTCCTCTGGCAGGCTCCGGAACATTCCCTTCAGAGTCTTATTAAAGCGCTCTATGAGCCCGTTAGTCTGGGGGTGGTAAGGAGTGGAGAACCGATAGGTCACTCTGCACTCCTTCCTCATGGCCTGCATGTAGGCTGACATGAAGTTTGTGCCCCTATCTGACACCACGACCTAGGGGAATCCCACTCTGGTAAAAATCCCCATCAGGGCCCGTGCCACCACGGGTGCAGTGATGGTCCTCAGAGGAATAGCCTCCGGGTACCGAGTGGCGTGGTCCACTAACACCAAAATGAACCAGTGTCCCGCAAGGGTCGGAGGGTCCAACGACCCAACAATGTCAATTCCGACCCGCTCAAAAGGGGTCCCGACCACCGGGAGCGGTTCCAAGGGGACCTTCATCCTAGTCCCAGTCTTGCCACTCGCCTGGCAAGTCTTGCAGATCTTGCAGTAGGTGTCAGAGGCAACTCTCATCCTGGGCCAATAAAAATGCGGGACCAATCGCGCAAAGGTTTTGTCCTGACCCAGGTGTCCAGCTAAGGGTATTTCATGCTCCAATTCCAATAGGAAGGCCTGGTAGCATTGGGGGACCACTAAGGCCCTCGAGGATCCCTGGACCGGAACCTTAGGCTCACTGTAAAGGAGGCCATCCTCCCAGTACACATGATAACTGGTCGCTTGGGCTTGGGCTTCGGCCTGCCGCCGCATTCCGTCAAGCGTGGGGCACTCTCTCTGCGCCCGACAGAATTCCTCCTGGGTAGGCCCTCCTTCCACATGCCACTCGGCAAGGGTCGGCATGTCCCCCACGGGAACAACATCCACCTCCGCGGACTCCGGGGGTACCTCCGCGGCCTCCCCATCCATCACACGGGGCGTGTCCTCCACAACATTCTCCTCTTCATGACCAGCATTGGGTTGGGCCGTTGTCTCCGGCTCCAACCTGTGTTGAGTTCCTTGCCGGGCAGCCATGGACCTCGTGACCACGCAAGTCCATCCTGGTAACCCCAGCATCTCAGTGTGGGCTCTAAACTCCACTTCCTTCCAGGCGGTATGTTCCAGATCGTTTCCTAGTAAACACTCCACAGGCAAGGCAGCGCTCACAGCAACTCTCAACGGGCCTTTAACTTCTCCCCACTCAAAGGGAACTTGAGCCACAGGATAGTGACTCACACTGCCGTCAGCCAATACGGCCGGATGGAACACATCAGGGATCATTTGCTCAGGGGACACCAGCCGCCTCACTACGGTGGTCATGCTGGCACCTGTGTCCCTCAGAGCCTCCACTTCCTCCCCGTTAACCTTCACCCTCTGCTGGTACTTAGCAGTGTTAGATGGTAAGGGCGTCACTGGGACCATCTCTCTATCCCCGAGTGAAACCAGGGTCAGGCCTGTCCACTCCCCTTCCCTATCTAGGGGCAGCTCCATCCCAAGCGCTACACTAGCCACCCCGGGGCTCTTACCTACTGTGGGGGCTGGGGGTCTCTTGCGACACTGAGGATCGCCCTTGTAGTGTCCAACCTCCCCACATTCGTAGCACCGGACAGTTCTTGGCAGCTGACTCTTGTCAGGGTAAGTGGGCTTTAGGGAACTGGACTGAGATGGGGTACCTACTCCTCTCCCAAACTGTCTAGTTTGTGGGCCTCGTGAGAACTCCTTCTTCTTATCTCCCCCCTCTCTCTTCTGGGGGAAACCCTGTCCGCCTTTCGGGCCATCTCCCCCGGGGCCCTTGTGAGACACCCGGGTGCTAACCCAAGTATCCGCCTCCTCCGCAAGTGCACGGGGATGAGTCAGCTTGCGGTCCACCAGATGTTGGCGCAGCTCCAGAAAACATTTATCCAAAAGGTGCTCTCTCAAAAATAGATTGTACAGGCCCTCATAATCATGCACCTCGCTGCCACGCACCCAACCGTCTAGAGCTTTGCGGGCATAGTCAAAAAAGTCTACCCAATTTTGCGTGGGCAGCTTATGGCTGCCCCGGAACCTCTGGCGATACCTTTCTGGGTTGAGGCCAAACTTTTTAAGTAGCGCCTCCTTAATGGGGGTATATCTGAATTGGTCCGCCTTCTCTAGGTACAGGAGGGTGTCCCTGACATTGGGAGGTATGTATCGGTACAGGCCACCTCCCCAGTAGCTCTCAGGCACCCCATGGGCTGTCAAGGCCACCTCATACGCCTCCAACCACTTGGCGATGTCATCCCCCACAGTGTAACTCACGATCACATCTTTGGGTAGATAAAACTTATGCTCATGTAGAGCCTCTGGTACGCTGCTACCATTAGCATTCCCTGGCGCACTTAACAGCAATGCTCGCAGCTCCAACTCTTTAAGCTGAAGCTTGTGCGCCAGCTTCTTCTCCTCCATTGCAAATCTCCTATCTTCCCTTTCTCTCTCTCTCTCGTGGTCCAGCTTGGCAAGCTCCCATCTCAATTGCCTTTCCTCCCTCCTGTCCTCATATTCTTCCGGCGACGCACTCCTCCTAGACACTACACTACTGCCTGCCCCGGAACGTCTCCCTGGTAGCAAGTTTTCAGTAACATCAATACGCAGTAGGTCTAGCTCTTCCTGCGCGCCCGCCTCCTGCTGTGTGCCCTGCCCCTCCTGTCCCCCATCCCCTCTTCCCTCTGGGTGGGACCTTACCCATGCCCTCAAGGCTGTACGGAGCTCCTCTCCTTTGGCTCTCCGCCCAACAGGCACCCCCATCCCCTGACAGAATTCCCTCAGCTGCACCACTGTATACTCTTCAAGGTTGGCTAGCTGGAACTCCATTTTGACAGGTGGGGGCCCAGATAAATCAAAGGGAAAGACACTAGGACGTAGGGAACTGTATCTGGTTAAAACAGGACTCCGCACACTCAACTTAGACAGTGGGGGGGGTCAATTGATGCAGCTTGCATACACAATAGGCGTCCAATTGCGGCGCACACCGTCTCATTGGAGGGTGCTGTATAGCCACAGGTCCTTATCCCACCGCTGCCACCAATGTAGGAACTGGGGTCACCAGTTCCCCGGGGAGGGGGGTAGCTTGGCGCGAGCAGGCAGGCACCCGAAAGCTCAGGTGTAAATTTTTTTCAGCTTATTAGGTGTAAAGTGACCAGATAGCACACACATCCACTGAGACAGGAAACACACGCAATGACTGACACCACACCAGTGAGTTTTTTGTAAAAATCAAATAGCTTTTATCTAGATCAGAATCAGGGTAATCAATAATCACGGTATCCCTATTTCATCAAAGCATTTCATCAAGGATAAACATGTCATTGGGTCTTTGGAGGCAACTAATCAACATCTCCCTCTGCAAGAGTAAACAACTCCTTTTGCAGTACTAAACATTTCAGCATAAATCACACAACATCTCATTAGGCAAGAATAAAACCTTTCGCCAGGCAGGAATAAACATTTCATTTAACCTGGGTAACATTAGCTCTCTCCAACAGTATTTCCTTAAGCAAAAATAACCAGCTCATCAGGCAAGGATGAGCATTTCATGAAGCAAGAATCAACATGGCATCGGGCCAGAATGTCCACAGTTCCTGGGGCAAGAACAACTTTTCCATAATCAGGGCCTGGCAATAGCCTGTAAGGAACTATTCCCCAGCCAGGGGCTAACTCTACTAAGTTCAGGATGCCTTCCACAGCAATTGGGGGCCAACAGGGCCCAACTACAGTCCTCCCCAGGGGAGGGGTGATCTCGGGGCCTACCTCCGGCCTTCCGCCCTCCTCCCCGGGGGTTACCTTTTTCTTCGGCCCCCTCGGGGCCCTTGCAGCGTACTGCGGGCAGATCGGGGGCTCGTTCTCCCTGGAGCCCCTTTCGCCAGCAGTGCGGGCTTCCTGGCAGTGCCTGGGATCAGCAGGGGTTCCGTGGGGCCTCCGGCGGGTCTGGATTAGGCCGGGGAGCCCCACGCTGTCAGGGAGCCGGTCCCGGGCCCTCCGATAGCTCCTGGGGCCCTGGGACCAATTGCAGCAGGCCTCGAACAGGGACGAACAGCGGCCGGGCCCACGTCGGGGGAAGCGCCCAGGTCGCGACGGCGATGGCGGAGCCCCGAACCCCTCAGAGGCCCCGGGGATGACAGCGGCACTCCGCCCACGCGGCGCCGGGCTGCGACGGTGAGTTCGCTTGCAGCGCCTCGGCAGGGGGGCTTCGGGGACAGTTCAACAGTTCTGGCAATATCGCTGGTAACACAGCGCTCGGGGGAAAATACAGTGCTTTCTTGGCACAGCAGTTCTGGGCAGGAGTCCAGCGCTTCTCCAGGCACAGCCGGGGAGCGCGGAGAAGCAGCGCAGTTCGGTTCAGCTTTAGGCAGGTTAGCAGTTCAGGCAAGGCAGGACAGGCCACATGACAGTGGCAGTTCAGCAAAGGGGACCCAGGTGGAGTCAGGGAGCGCAGGGGTGACACAGCGCCAATACCTGGTTGATCCCCCAGTTGTCCTGTGGGCAGTTAGAGGGTCTTATCGGCGCATGGTGGTTCCTGCGCCCTTGGTAGGGGATTTCTTGAGGGGGAGGGGGTTGAATTGGTGGCTGAAGGCAGGATAGTCTCAGTAGGTCACTGCAGATGGTCCCTGGGTTCCCCTTCCGCCGGGCCAGATCAGTGGGCTAGTCCAGTGTTCCTCACTCAGCTTGGAAGGCAGCACCTAAGCCCTGTCACTCCCAGTGGTATAGGTTCCTGACTAGGCCCTACCGCCTAAGTCTCCTGCGTAGGTTCCCCCAGGTCAGTTATGCCCCAACTGACTAAAAAGTCTCCCTCCTTCCCTTATAAATGCCCAGGTCAGGTGACCACACTCTCAGGCGGCAAAAAGCAGACCACTCCCCTGTTCTGGAAGGTTCCAGGAGCTTCCCTATTCTAACTATGGGAGAAAAAGGCGGGCTGGTGTTGCAACAAAGTTCAGGGTCCCAGCCAGCTCCTAAAAAGACCACTCTGCAGTAGCAGGGGCCTGTGGCAGCCATGTTGGAAGAAGAGAGCACCTGCCCCTTAGCATTGATTAGCAATGGGGAGGCGCTCGGAGACCTAAGGCCAACGAAAAAGAAGGTGGGAAAAAATGAGGCAAGGCTGACAGGTCTAACACACGTGTTTCGGGATAAACGTCTTTCTTCCGCAGAGAGCAACACTTTTTTCGGGGGCTGCTGGAGGTGCTGCCCATAGTCTCCTCAGGTCTCAGTACCACTCGCTGGGCGAAGGTGCATCAACCGGAGCTCCTCAGCTCATTATCTCAAGAGAGCCTTTTTGAAACAGGAGGGGGGTGGGAGCAGACTGCCTCACCCTCCAGCACTCACTTTGCCCCGATGCTCCACATTAAATGCAGTGCATGATAACACTTTCTTTGGTGTCAGTCTTTAGTTTTTCACCCTTGTTGGTGCAGCCAGTGCTGTGTCTCTCTAGACACGTGTTTCGGGATAATCGTCCTTCTTCCGCAGAGAGCAAATCTTTTTTCGGGGGTGCTATAGATGCTGACCATAGTCTTTTCAGGTCTCAGTACCACTCGCTGTGCGCAGGTGCATCAACTGAGGCTCCTCAGCTCGTTACCTCAAGGGAGCCTTTTCGAAACAGGAGGGGGGTGGGCGCACACTGCCTAACCCTCCAGCAATCACTTTGCCCCGATACATCAAAATAAATGCAGTGCATGATAACACTTTCTTCGATGTCAGCCTTTAGTTTTTCACCCTTGTTGGTGCAGCCAGTGCTGTGTATCTCTAGACATGTATCTCAGGATAATTGTCCTTCTTCAGTAGAGAGCAACACTTTTTTCGGGGGGGGGGTGCTGGAGATAATGCCCATAGTCTTCTCAGGTCTCAGTATCACTCGCTGGGCGCAGGTGTTCCAACCGGAGCTCCTCAGCTCTTTACCTCAAGGGAGCCTGTTCGAAACAGAAGGGGTGTGGGCGCACACTGCCTCACACTCCAGCACTCAGTTTGCCCCGGAGCATCAAAAT
Source organism: Triturus cristatus (assembly GCF_964204655.1). NCBI lineage: Eukaryota > Metazoa > Chordata > Amphibia > Caudata > Salamandridae > Triturus > Triturus cristatus. Next base: position 875,097,143 of record NC_140579.1, on the reverse strand, counting down.
AAATGCAGTGCATGAGAAAACATTCTTCGGTATCAGGCTTTATTTTTTCACCCTTGTTGGTGCAGCCAGTGCTGTGTATCTCTAGACACGTATCTCAGGATAATTGTCCTTCAGTAGAGAGCAACACTTTTTTCGGGGGGGGTGCTGGAGATGCTGCCCATAGTCTTCTCAGGTCTCAGTACCACTCGCTGGGCGCAGGTGTATCAACAGGAGCCCGTCAGCTCGTTAGCTTAAGGGAGCCTTTTCAAAACGGGAGGGGGGTCGGTTCACACTGGCTCACAATCCAGTACTCAGTTTGCCCCGATGCATCACAATAAATGCAATGCATGATAACACATTCTTCGGTGTCAGGCTTTATTTCTATACCCTTGTTAGTGCAGCCAGTACTGTGTATTTCTAGACACGCATCTCAGGATAATGGTCCTTCTTCAGTAGAGAGCAACACTTTTTTCGGTGGGGGCTGGAGATAATGCCCATAGTCTTCTTAGGTCTCAGTACAACTCGCTGGGCGCAGGTGAATCAACCGGAGCTCGTCAGCTCTTTAGTTGAAGGGAGCCTTTCCGAAACAGGACGGGGGTGGGCGCACACTGCCCCACCCTCGAGCACTCACTTTTCTCCGATGCATCACAATAAGTGCAGTGCATGATATTACTTTCTTCGGTGTCAGCCTTTTGTTTTTCACCCTTGTTGGTGCAGCCAGTGCTGTGTATCTCTAGTCACGTGTTTCAGGATATCTTTACTTCTTCCTCAGAGAGCAACACTTTTTTCAGGGGGTGCTGGAGATGCTGCCCATAGTCTTCTCAGGTCTCAGTACCACTCGCTGGGCACAGGTGCATCAACCGGAGCTCGTTAGCTCAAGGGAGACACTTTTCGAAACAGGAGCGGGGTGGACGCACACTGCCTCACCCTCCAGCACTCACTTTGCCCCAATGCATCACAATAAATGCAGTGCATGATAACACTTTCTTCGGTGTCAGCCTTTAGTTTTCACGCTTGTTGGTGCAGTCAGTGCTGTGTATCTCTAGACACGTATCTCAGGATGATTGTCCTTCAGTAGAGAGCAACACTTTTTTCGGGGGGTGCTGGAGATTCTGCCCATAGTCTCCTCAGGTCTCAGTACCACTCGCTCGGCGCAGGTGCATCAACCAGAGCTCCTCAGCTCGTTAGCTCAAGGGAGCCTTTTTGAAACAGGAGGCGGGTGGGCGCACACTGCCTCCCCCTACAGCACTCACTTTGCCCCGATACATCACAATAAATGCAGTGCATGATGACACTTTCTTCTGTGTCAGCCTTTAGTTTTTCACCCTTGTTGCTGCTGCCAGTGCTGTGTCTCTCCAGACACGTGTATTGGGATAATCGTCCTTCTTTCACAGAGAGCAACACTTTTTCGGGGGGTGCTGGCAATGCTGCGCATAGCCTTCTCGGGTCTCAGTACCACTCGCTGGGCGCAGGTGCATCAACCGGTGCTCCTCAGCTCGTTAGCTCAAGGGAGCCTTTTCGAAAAAGGAGGGGGGTGGGTGCACACTGCCTCACCCTCCTGCACTCACTTTGCCCCGATGCATGAAAATAAATGCAGTGCATGATAACACTTTCTTTGATGTCAGCATTTAGTTTTTCACCCTTGTTGGTGCTGCCAGTGCTGTGTCTTTCTAGACACGTGTTTCGGGATAATCGTCCTTCTTCCGCAGATAGCAACACTTTTTCCGGGGTTGCTGGAGATGCTGGCCACAGTCTTCTCATGTCTCAGTACCACTCGCTGGGCGCAGGTGCATCAACCGAGGCTCCTCAGCTCGTTACCTCATGGGAGCATTTTCAAAACAGGAGGGGGGTGGGCGCACACTTCCTCACCCTCCAGCACTCACTTTGCCCCGGTGCATCAAAATAAATGCAGTGCATGATAACACTTTCTTTGATGTCAGCATTTAGTTTTTCACCCTTGTTGGTGCTGCCAATGCTGTGTCTCTCTAGACACGTGTTTCGGGATAATCGTCCTTCCTCCGCAGAGAGCAACACTTTTTTCGGCGGGTGCTGGAGATGCTGCCCATAGTCTCTTCGGGTCTCAGTACCACTCGCTGTGCGCAGGTTAATCAACAGGAGCTCCTCAGATCGTTAGTTCAAGGAAACCTTTTCGAAACAGGAGGGGGTGGGCGCACACTGCCTCACCCTCCAGCACTCACTTTGCCCCGATGCATCACAATAAATGCAGTGCATGATAACCCTTTCTTTGGTGTCAGCCTTTAGTTTTTCACCCTTGTTGGTGCAGCCAGTGCTGTGTATCTCTAGACACGTGTTTCGGGATAATCGTCCTTCTTCCGCAGAGAGCAACACTTTTTTCGGGGGTGCTGGAGATGCTGCCCATAGTCTTCTCAGGGCTTAGTACCACTCGCTGGGCGCAGGTGCATCAACTGGTACTCTACAGCTCGTTAGCTCAAGGGAGCCTTTTCAAAACAGGAGGGGAATGGTCTCACACTGCCTCACTCTCCAGCACTCACTTTCTCCGATGCATCACAATAAATGCAGTGCATGATATCCTTTCTTCGAAGTCAGCCTTTATTTTTTCACCCTTGTTGGTGCAGCCAGTGCTGTGTATCTCTAGACATGTGTTTCAGGATAATTGTCCTTTTTCAGTAGAGAGCAACACTTTTATCAGTGGGGGCTGGAGATGCTGCCCATAGTCTTCTCAGGTCTCAGTACCACTCGCTTGGCGCAGGTGCATCAACCGGAGCTCTTCAGCTCGTTAGCTCAAGGGAGCCTTTTTGAAACAGGAGGGTGGTAGGCCACACTGCCTCACCCTCCAGCACTCACTTTGCCCCGATGCATCACAATAAATGCAGTGCATGATCACACTTTCTTCGGTGTCAGCCTTTAGTTTTTCACCCTTGTTGGTGCAGCCAGTGCTGTGTATCTCTAGACACGTGTTTCGGGATAATCGTCCTTCTTCTGCAGAGAGCAACACTTTTTTGGGGGGTGCTGGAGATGGTGCCCATAGTCTTCTCAGGTCTCAGTACCACTCGCTGGGCGCAAGTACATCAACCAGAGCTCCTCAGCTCGTTAGCTCAAGGGAGCCTTTTTGAAACAGGAGGGGGGGTGGGCGCACACTGCCTCACACTCCAGCACTCACTTTGCCCTGATGCATCAAGATAAATGCAGTGCATGATAATATTTTCTTCGGTGTCAGCTTTCAGTTTTTCACCCTTGTTGGTGAAGCCAGTGCTGTGTATCTCTAGACACGTGTTTTGGAATAATCGTCCTTCTCCGCAGAGAGCAACACTTTTTTTGGGGGGTGCTGGAGATGCTGCCCACAGTCTTCTCAGGTCTCAGTACCACTCGCTGGGCGCAGGTGCATCAACCAGAGCTCTTCAGCTCGTAAGCTCAAGGGAGCCTTTTCGAAACAGGAGGGGGGTGGACGCACACTGCCTCACCCTCCAGCACTCACTTTGCACCAATGCATCACAATAAATGTAGTGCATGATTTATTTTTATTTTTTTTGCAAAAACAATTTTTATTGCATATTTCAATTACAACAGTCATCTGCAAGGACCAGCATATCATTGGTCTTCTCCTAGTAATATACTCCATTGCATGGTACAGTGCAGACCTCTTCCAACTATCAACGCACTGCCCCCCAACACTCCCCAAATACTCCCTCCCCCCACCCGCATGTCAGTGTGCCATAGTCGCAGGTACCGGGATAAGTCTGTCTCGTGATGGGCCGCGGGAACTGCCGCGGGCCATTCTCCACCTCCATGATCAGGCGCCAAGCAGCAAGGAGAAGAGAAGCCCCCCCGCCCCCACGTGTGCCCCGTCAGCTACCTCTCCGCCGCTACTCTGCTGCATGCTGCTCCTGTGCTTCAAAACCCTCCTCCGCTTCTGCGCCCCACCCCCGGAGGTCTACCACTAGCGCTTCCCATGCATGTGCCATGTCTAATGCCTTTTCATCATTTCCCCGGAGCGCTAGCTGCAGCCGAAGTGTACTCTCGCTACCCGCCCATTTTGTGAAGGTAGTTCTCCACCTCGCAAAGCTGGGGCCAGTTCTCGACTTCCAGTGCATGGTAATATCTCTTTTAGCCACCACCAGCCCTAGGTCACAAAACTTGCTCGTGACTTTCGTGCGCGGTGTGTGGGGAAACCACAGCAACAGGCAAACTCCCATTTCCACCCCCAATTCCCGCCCCGTTACTTGGGTCAAGCAATCAATGACCTCCCCCCAATAACCGCTGAGGACGCCACAGGACCAAAACATGTGCTTAAAGTCGGCCCCCTCCTCCCCACAGCGAGGGCACTGCGGAGCGGGACCCCCAAAATATTGAAATAATTTAGCTGGCGTCGAATAAGCCCTATGCAAGATAAAGTAAATAAATGTAGTGCATGATAACAGTTTCTTCGGTGTCAGCCTCTAGGTTTTCACCCTTGCTGGTGCAGCCAGTGCTGTGTATCTCTAGACACGTGTTTCGGGATAATCGTCCTTCTTCCGCAGAGAGCAACGCTTTTTTTGGGGGGTGCTGGAAATGGTGCCCGTAGTCTTCTCAGGTATCAGTACCACTCGCTGGGCGCAAGTGCATCAACCAGAGCTCCTCAGCTCGTTAGCTCAAGGGAGCCTTTTTGAAACAGGAGGGGGGTGGGCGCACACTGCCTCACCCTCCAGCACTCACTTTGCCCCGATGCATCACATTAAATACAGTGCATGATAACACTTTTTTCGGAGTCAGCCTTTAGTATTTCACCCTTGTTGGTGCAGCCAGTGCTGTGTCTCTCTAGACACGTGTTTCGGGATAATCGTCCATCATCCGCAGAGAGCAGCAGTTTTATCGGGGGGTGCTGGGGATGCTGCCCATAGTCTTCTTACGTCTCAGTACCACTCGCTGGGCGCAGGTGCATCAACCGGAGCTCCTCAGCTCGTTGCCTCAAGGGAGCCTTTTCGAAACAGGAGGGTGGTGGGCACACATTCCTTCACCCTCCAGCACTCACTTTGCCCCGATGCATCACAATAAATGCAGTGAATGATCACACTTTCTTTGTTGTCAGCCTTTAGTTTTTCACCCTTGTTGGTGCAGCCAGTGCTGTGTATCTCTAGACACGTGTTTCGGGATAATCGTCCTTCTTCCGCAGAGAGCAACACTTTTTTTGGGGGGTGCTGGAGATGGTGCCCATAGTCTTCTCAGGTCTCAGTACCCCTCGCTGGGCGCAAGTGCATCAACCAGAGCTCCTCAGCTCGTTAGCTCAAGGGAGCCTTTTTGAAACAGGAGGGGGGGTGGGCGCACACTGCCTCACCCTCCAGCACTCACTTTACCCCGATGCATCACATTAAATGCAGTGCATGATAACACTTTCTTCGATGTCAGCCTTTAGTTTTTCACCCTTGTTGGTGCAGCCAGTGCTGTGTCTCTCTAGACACGTGTTTCGGGATAATCGTCCTTCCTCCGCAAAGAGCAACGCTTTTTTCGGGGGGTGCTGGAGATGCTGCCCATAGTCTTCTCAGGTCTCAGTACCACTCGCTGGGCGCAGGTGCATCAACCGGAGCTCCTCAGCTCGTTACCTCAAGGGAGCCTTTTCGAAACAGGAGGGTGGTGGGCACACATTCCTTCACCCTCCAGCACTCACTTTGCCCCGATGCATCACAATAAATGCAGTGCATGATATCCTTTCTTCAGAGTCAGCCTTTAGTTTTTCACCCTTGTTGGTGCAGCCAGTGCTTTGTATCTCTAGACATGTGTTTCAGGATAATTGTCCTTTTTCAGTAGAAAGCAACACTTTTATCAGTGGGGGCAGGAGATGCTTCCCATAGTCTTCTCAGGTCTCAGTACCACTCGCTTGGCGCAGGTGCATCAACTGGAGCTCTTCGGCTCGTTAGCTCAAGGGAGCCTTTTCAAAACAGGAGGGTGGTGGGCCACACTGTCTCACCCTCCAGCACTCACTTTGCCCCGATGCATCACAATAAATACAGTGCATGATCACACTTTCTTCGGTGTCAGCCTTTAGTTTTTCACCCTTGTTGGTGCAGCCAGTGCTGTGTATCTCAGACACGTGTTTCGGCATAATCGTCCTTCTTCCGCAGAGAGCGACACTTTTTTCGGGGGGTGCTGGAGATGCTGGCCATAGTCTTCTCAGGTCTCAGTAGCACTCGCTGGGCGAAGGTGCATCAACCGAGGCTCCTCAACTCGTTACCTCAAGGGAGCCTTTTTGAAACAGGTGGGGGGTGGGCGCACACTGCTTTACCCTCCAGCACTCACTTTGCCCCGATGCATCAAAATAAATGCAGTGCATGATAACACTTTCTTTGATGTCAGCCTTTAGTTTTTCACCGTTGTTGGTGCTGCCAGTGCTGTGTCTCTCTAGATACGTGTTTCGGGATAATCGTCCTTCCTCCGCAGAGAGCAACACTTTTTTCGGGCAGTGCTGGAGATGCTGCCCATAGTCTTCTCGGGTCTCAGTACCACTCGCTGGGTGCAGGTTAATCAACAGGAGCTCCTCAGATCGTTAGTTCAAGGAAACCTTTTCGAAACAGGAGGGGGTGGGCGCACACTGCCTCACCCTCCAGCACTCACTTTGCCCCGATGCATCACAATAAATGCAGTGCATGATAACTCTTTCTTTGGTGTCAGCCTTTAGTTTTTCACCCTTGTTGGTGCCGCCAGTGCTGTGTATCTCTAGACACGTGTTTCGGGATAATCGTCCTTCTTCCGCAGAGAGCAACACTTTTTTCGGGGGTGCTGGAGATGCTGCCCATAGTCTTCTCAGGTCTCAGTACCACTCGCTGGGCGCAGGTGCATCAACTGAGGCTCCTCAGCTCGTTAGCTCAAGGGAGCCTTTTCAAAACAGGAGGGGAATGGGCTCACACTGCCTCACCCTCCAGCACTCACTTTCTCCGATGCATCACAATAAATGCAGTGCATGATATCCTTTCTTCGGAGTCAGCCTTTAGTTTTTCACCCTTGTTGGTGCATCCAGTGCTGTGTATCTCTAGACATGTGTTTCAGGATAATTGTCCTTTTTCAGTAGAGAGCAACACTTTTATCAGTGGGGGCTGGAGATGCTGCCCATAGTCTTCTCAGGTATCAGTACCACTCGCTGGGCGCAGGTGCATCAACCGGAGCTCCTCAGCTCGTTAGCTCAAGGGAGCCTTTTTGAAACAGGAGGGGGGTGGGCGCACACGGCCTCACCCTCCAGCACTCACTTTGCCCCGATGCATCACATTAAATACAGTGCATGATAACACTTTTTTCGGAGTCAGCCTTTAGTTTTTCACCCTTGTTGGTGCTGCCAGTGTTGTGTCTCTCTAGACACGTGTTTCGGGATAATCGTCCTTCCTCCGCAGAGAGCAACGCTTTTTTCGGGGGGTGCTGGAGATGCTGCCCATAGTCTTCTCAGGTCTCAGTAGCACTCGCTGGGCGCAGGTGCATGAACCGGAGCTCCTCAGCTCATTACCTCAAGGGAGCCTTTTCGAAACAGGAGGGTGGTGGGCACACATTCCTTCACCCTCCAGCACTCACTTTTCCCCGATGCATCACAATAAATGCAGTGCATGATCACACTTTCTTCGGTGTCAGCCTTTAGTTTTTCACCCTTGTTGGTGCAGCCAGTGCTGTGTATCTCTAGACACGTGTTTCGGGATAATCGTCCTTCTTCCGTAGAGAGAAACACTTTTTTTGGGGGGTGCTGGAGATGGTGCCCATAGTCTTCTCAGGTCTCAGTACCACTCGCTGGGCGCAAGTGCATCAACCAGAGCTCCTCAGCTCGTTAGCTCAAGGGAGCCTTTTTGAAACAGGAGGGGGGTGGGCGCACACTGCCTCACCCTCCAGCACTCACTTTGCCCCGATGCATCACATTAAATACAGTGCATGATAACACTTTTTTCGGTGTCAGCCTTTAGTTTTTCACCCTTGTTGGTGCAGCCAGTGCTGTGTCTCTCTAGACACGTGTTTTGGGATAATCGTCCTTCTTCCGCAGAGAGCAACACTTTTTTCGGGGGTGCTGGAGATGCTGCCCATAGTCTTCTCAGGTTTCAGTACCACTCGCTGGGCGCAGGTGCATCAACCGAGGCTCCTCAGCTCGTAAACTCAAGGGAGCCTTTTCGAAACAGGAGGGGGGTGGGCGCACACTGCCTCACCCTTCAGCACTCACTTTGCCCTGATGCATCAAAATAAATGCAGTGCATGATAACACTTTCTTCGATGTCAGCTTTTAGTTTTTTAACCTTGTTGGTGCTGCCAGTGTTGTGTCTCTCTAGACAAGTGTTTCGGGATAATCGTCCTTCCTCCGCAGAGAGCAACGCTTTTTTCGGGGGGTGCTGGAGATGCTGCCCATAGTCTTCTCGGGTCTCAGTACCACTCACTGGGCGGAGGTGCATCAACCGGAGCTCCTCAGCTCGTTAGCTCAAGGGAACCTTTTAGGAACAGGAGGGGGGTGGGCGCACACTGCCTCACCCTCCAGCACTCACTTTGCCCCGATGCATCACATTAAATACAGTGCATGATAACACTTTTTTCGGTGTCAGCCTTTAGTTTTTCACCCTTGTTGGTGCTGCCATTGCTGTGTCTCTCTAGACACGTGTTTGAGGATAATCGTACTTCCTCTGCAGAGAGCAACACTTTTTTCGGGCGGTGCTGGAGATGCTGCCCATAGTCTTCTCGGGTCTCAGTACCACTCGCTGGGCGCAGGTTAATCAACAGGAGCTCCTCAGATTGTTAGTTCAAGGGAGCCTTTTTGAAACAGGAGGGGGGTGGGCGCACACTTCCTCACCCTCCAGCACTCACTTTGCCCCGATGCATCACATTAAATGTAGTGCATGATAACAGTTTCTTCGGTGTCAGCCTTTAGTTTTTCACCCTTGCTGGTGCAGCCAGTGCTGTGTATCTCTAGACACGTGTTTCGAGATAATCGTCCATCTTCCACAGAGAGCAGCAGTTTTATCGGGGGGTGCTGGGGATGCTGCCCATAGTCGTCTCAGGTCTCAGTACCACTCGCTGGGCGCAGGTGCATCAACCGGAGCTCCTCAGCTCGTTGCCTCAAGGGAGCCTTTTCGAAACAGGAGGGTGGTGGGCACACATTCCTTCACCCTCCAGCACTCACTTTGCCCCGATGCATCACAATAAATGCAGTGAATGATCACACTTTCTTCATTGTCAGCCTTTAGTTTTTCACCCTTGTTGGTGCAGCCAGTGCTGTGTATCTCTAGACACGTGTTTCAGGATAATCGTACTTCTTCCGCAGAGAGCAACACTTTTTTTGGGGGGTGCTGGAGATGGTGCCCATAGTCTTCTCAGGTCTCAGTACCACTCGCTGGGCGCAAGTGCATCAACCAGAGATCCTCAGCTCGTTAGCTCAAGGGAGCCTTTTTGAAACAGGAGGGGGGTGGGCGCACACTGCCTCACCCTCCAGCACTCACTTTGCCCTGATGCATCACATTAAATGTAGTGCATGATAACAGTTTCTTCGGTGACAGCCTTTAGTTTTTCACCCTTGCTGGTGCAGCCAGTGCTGTGTATCTCTAGACACGTGTTTCGAGAAAATCGTCCATCTTCCACAGAGAGCAGCAGTTTTATCGGGGGGTGCTGGGGATGCTGCCCATAGTCGTCTCAGGTCTCAGTACCACTCGCTGGGCGCAGGTGCATCAACCGGAGATCCTCAGCTCGTTGCCTCAAGGGAGCCTTTTCGAAACAGGAGGGTGGTGGGCACACATTCCTTCACCCTCCAGCACTCACTTTGCCCCGATGCATCACAATAAATGCAGTGCATGATATCCTTTCTTCAGAGTCAGCCTTTAGTTTTTCACCCTTGTTGGTGCAGCCAGTGCTTTGTATCTCTAGACATGTGTTTCAGGATAATTGTCCTTTTTCAGTAGAAAGCAACACTTTTATCAGTGGGGGCAGGAGATGCTTCCCATAGTCTTCTCAGGTCTCAGTACCACTCGCTGGGCGAAGGTGCATCAACCGAGGCTCCTCAACTCGTTAGCTCAAGGGAGCCTTTTTGAAACAGGTGGGGGGTGGGCGCACACTGCTTTACCCTCCAGCACTCACTTTGCCCCGATGCATCAAAATAAATGCAGTGCATGATAACACTTTCTTCGATGTCAGCCTTTAGTTTTTCACCGTTGTTGGTGCTGACAGTGCTGTGTCTCTCTAGACACGTGTTTCGGGATAATCGTCCATCTTCCGCAGACAGCAACACTTTTTTCGGGGGTGCTGGAGATGCTGCCCATAGTCTTCTCAGGTCTCAGTACCACTCGCTGGGCGCAGGTGCATCAACTGAGGCTCCTCAGATCGTTAGCTCAAGGGAGCCTTTTCAAAACAGGAGGGGAATGGGCTCACACTGCCTCACCCTCCAGCACTCACTTTCTCCGATGCATCACAATAAATGCAGTGCATGATATCCTTTCTTCGGAGTCAGCCTTTAGTTTTTCACCCTTGTTGGTGCATCCAGTGCTGTGTATCTCTAGACATGTGTTTCAGGATAATTGTCCTTTTTCAGTAGAGAGCAACACTTTTATCAGTGGGGGCTGGAGATGCTGCCCATAGTCTTCTCAGGTCTCAGTACCACTCGCTTGGCGCAGGTGCATCAACCGGAGCTCTTCAGCTCGTTAGCTCAAGGGAGCCTTTTTGAAACAGGAGGGTGGTAGGCCACACTGCCTCACCCTCCAGCACTCACTTTGCACCAATGCATCACAATAAATGTAGTGCATGATTTATTTTTATTTTTTTTGCAAAAACAATTTTTATTGCATATTTCAATTACAACAGTCATCTGCAAGGACCAGCATATCATTGGTCTTCTCCTAGTAATATACTCCATTGCATGGTACAGTGCAGACCTCTTCCAACTATCAACGCACTGCCCCCCAACACTCCCCAAATACTCCCTCCCCCCACCCGCATGTCAGTGTGCCATAGTCGCAGGTACCGGGATAAGTCTGTCTCGTGATGGGCCGCGGGAACTGCCGCGGGCCATTCTCCACCTCCATGATCAGGCGCCAAGCAGCAAGGAGAAGAGAAGCCCCCCCGCCCCCACGTGTGCCCCGTCAGCTACCTCTCCGCCGCTACTCTGCTGCATGCTGCTCCTGTGCTTCAAAACCCTCCTCCGCTTCTGCGCCCCACCCCCGGAGGTCTACCACTAGCGCTTCCCATGCATGTGCCATGTCTAATGCCTTTTCATCATTTCCCCGGAGCGCTAGCTGCAGCCGAAGTGTACTCTCGCTACCCGCCCATTTTGTGAAGGTAGTTCTCCACCTCGCAAAGCTGGGGCCAGTTCTCGACTTCCAGTGCATGGTAATATCTCTTTTAGCCACCACCAGCCCTAGGTCACAAAACTTGCTCGTGACTTTCGTGCGCGGTGTGTGGGGAAACCACAGCAACAGGCAAACTCCCATTTCCACCCCCAATTCCCGCCCCGTTACTTGGGTCAAGCAATCAATGACCTCCCCCCAATAACCGCTGAGGACGCCACAGGACCAAAACATGTGCTTAAAGTCGGCCCCCTCCTCCCCACAGCGAGGGCACTGCGGAGCGGGACCCCCAAAATATTGAAATAATTTAGCTGGCGTCGAATAAGCCCTATGCAAGATAAAGTAAATAAATGTAGTGCATGATAACAGTTTCTTCGGTGTCAGCCTCTAGGTTTTCACCCTTGCTGGTGCAGCCAGTGCTGTGTATCTCTAGACACGTGTTTCGGGATAATCGTCCTTCTTCCGCAGAGAGCAACGCTTTTTTTGGGGGGTGCTGGAAATGGTGCCCGTAGTCTTCTCAGGTATCAGTACCACTCGCTGGGCGCAAGTGCATCAACCAGAGCTCCTCAGCTCGTTAGCTCAAGGGAGCCTTTTTGAAACAGGAGGGGGGTGGGCGCACACTGCCTCACCCTCCAGCACTCACTTTGCCCCGATGCATCACATTAAATACAGTGCATGATAACACTTTTTTCGGAGTCAGCCTTTAGTATTTCACCCTTGTTGGTGCAGCCAGTGCTGTGTCTCTCTAGACACGTGTTTCGGGATAATCGTCCATCATCCGCAGAGAGCAGCAGTTTTATCGGGGGGTGCTGGGGATGCTGCCCATAGTCTTCTTACGTCTCAGTACCACTCGCTGGGCGCAGGTGCATCAACCGGAGCTCCTCAGCTCGTTGCCTCAAGGGAGCCTTTTCGAAACAGGAGGGTGGTGGGCACACATTCCTTCACCCTCCAGCACTCACTTTGCCCCGATGCATCACAATAAATGCAGTGAATGATCACACTTTCTTTGTTGTCAGCCTTTAGTTTTTCACCCTTGTTGGTGCAGCCAGTGCTGTGTATCTCTAGACACGTGTTTCGGGATAATCGTCCTTCTTCCGCAGAGAGCAACACTTTTTTTGGGGGGTGCTGGAGATGGTGCCCATAGTCTTCTCAGGTCTCAGTACCCCTCGCTGGGCGCAAGTGCATCAACCAGAGCTCCTCAGCTCGTTAGCTCAAGGGAGCCTTTTTGAAACAGGAGGGGGGGTGGGCGCACACTGCCTCACCCTCCAGCACTCACTTTACCCCGATGCATCACATTAAATGCAGTGCATGATAACACTTTCTTCGATGTCAGCCTTTAGTTTTTCACCCTTGTTGGTGCAGCCAGTGCTGTGTCTCTCTAGACACGTGTTTCGGGATAATCGTCCTTCCTCCGCAAAGAGCAACGCTTTTTTCGGGGGGTGCTGGAGATGCTGCCCATAGTCTTCTCAGGTCTCAGTACCACTCGCTGGGCGCAGGTGCATCAACCGGAGCTCCTCAGCTCGTTACCTCAAGGGAGCCTTTTCGAAACAGGAGGGTGGTGGGCACACATTCCTTCACCCTCCAGCACTCACTTTGCCCCGATGCATCACAATAAATGCAGTGCATGATATCCTTTCTTCAGAGTCAGCCTTTAGTTTTTCACCCTTGTTGGTGCAGCCAGTGCTTTGTATCTCTAGACATGTGTTTCAGGATAATTGTCCTTTTTCAGTAGAAAGCAACACTTTTATCAGTGGGGGCAGGAGATGCTTCCCATAGTCTTCTCAGGTCTCAGTACCACTCGCTTGGCGCAGGTGCATCAACTGGAGCTCTTCGGCTCGTTAGCTCAAGGGAGCCTTTTCAAAACAGGAGGGTGGTGGGCCACACTGTCTCACCCTCCAGCACTCACTTTGCCCCGATGCATCACAATAAATACAGTGCATGATCACACTTTCTTCGGTGTCAGCCTTTAGTTTTTCACCCTTGTTGGTGCAGCCAGTGCTGTGTATCTCAGACACGTGTTTCGGCATAATCGTCCTTCTTCCGCAGAGAGCGACACTTTTTTCGGGGGGTGCTGGAGATGCTGGCCATAGTCTTCTCAGGTCTCAGTAGCACTCGCTGGGCGAAGGTGCATCAACCGAGGCTCCTCAACTCGTTACCTCAAGGGAGCCTTTTTGAAACAGGTGGGGGGTGGGCGCACACTGCTTTACCCTCCAGCACTCACTTTGCCCCGATGCATCAAAATAAATGCAGTGCATGATAACACTTTCTTTGATGTCAGCCTTTAGTTTTTCACCGTTGTTGGTGCTGCCAGTGCTGTGTCTCTCTAGATACGTGTTTCGGGATAATCGTCCTTCCTCCGCAGAGAGCAACACTTTTTTCGGGCAGTGCTGGAGATGCTGCCCATAGTCTTCTCGGGTCTCAGTACCACTCGCTGGGTGCAGGTTAATCAACAGGAGCTCCTCAGATCGTTAGTTCAAGGAAACCTTTTCGAAACAGGAGGGGGTGGGCGCACACTGCCTCACCCTCCAGCACTCACTTTGCCCCGATGCATCACAATAAATGCAGTGCATGATAACTCTTTCTTTGGTGTCAGCCTTTAGTTTTTCACCCTTGTTGGTGCCGCCAGTGCTGTGTATCTCTAGACACGTGTTTCGGGATAATCGTCCTTCTTCCGCAGAGAGCAACACTTTTTTCGGGGGTGCTGGAGATGCTGCCCATAGTCTTCTCAGGTCTCAGTACCACTCGCTGGGCGCAGGTGCATCAACTGAGGCTCCTCAGCTCGTTAGCTCAAGGGAGCCTTTTCAAAACAGGAGGGGAATGGGCTCACACTGCCTCACCCTCCAGCACTCACTTTCTCCGATGCATCACAATAAATGCAGTGCATGATATCCTTTCTTCGGAGTCAGCCTTTAGTTTTTCACCCTTGTTGGTGCATCCAGTGCTGTGTATCTCTAGACATGTGTTTCAGGATAATTGTCCTTTTTCAGTAGAGAGCAACACTTTTATCAGTGGGGGCTGGAGATGCTGCCCATAGTCTTCTCAGGTATCAGTACCACTCGCTGGGCGCAGGTGCATCAACCGGAGCTCCTCAGCTCGTTAGCTCAAGGGAGCCTTTTTGAAACAGGAGGGGGGTGGGCGCACACGGCCTCACCCTCCAGCACTCACTTTGCCCCGATGCATCACATTAAATACAGTGCATGATAACACTTTTTTCGGAGTCAGCCTTTAGTTTTTCACCCTTGTTGGTGCTGCCAGTGTTGTGTCTCTCTAGACACGTGTTTCGGGATAATCGTCCTTCCTCCGCAGAGAGCAACGCTTTTTTCGGGGGGTGCTGGAGATGCTGCCCATAGTCTTCTCAGGTCTCAGTAGCACTCGCTGGGCGCAGGTGCATGAACCGGAGCTCCTCAGCTCATTACCTCAAGGGAGCCTTTTCGAAACAGGAGGGTGGTGGGCACACATTCCTTCACCCTCCAGCACTCACTTTTCCCCGATGCATCACAATAAATGCAGTGCATGATCACACTTTCTTCGGTGTCAGCCTTTAGTTTTTCACCCTTGTTGGTGCAGCCAGTGCTGTGTATCTCTAGACACGTGTTTCGGGATAATCGTCCTTCTTCCGTAGAGAGAAACACTTTTTTTGGGGGGTGCTGGAGATGGTGCCCATAGTCTTCTCAGGTCTCAGTACCACTCGCTGGGCGCAAGTGCATCAACCAGAGCTCCTCAGCTCGTTAGCTCAAGGGAGCCTTTTTGAAACAGGAGGGGGGTGGGCGCACACTGCCTCACCCTCCAGCACTCACTTTGCCCCGATGCATCACATTAAATACAGTGCATGATAACACTTTTTTCGGTGTCAGCCTTTAGTTTTTCACCCTTGTTGGTGCAGCCAGTGCTGTGTCTCTCTAGACACGTGTTTTGGGATAATCGTCCTTCTTCCGCAGAGAGCAACACTTTTTTCGGGGGTGCTGGAGATGCTGCCCATAGTCTTCTCAGGTTTCAGTACCACTCGCTGGGCGCAGGTGCATCAACCGAGGCTCCTCAGCTCGTAAACTCAAGGGAGCCTTTTCGAAACAGGAGGGGGGTGGGCGCACACTGCCTCACCCTTCAGCACTCACTTTGCCCTGATGCATCAAAATAAATGCAGTGCATGATAACACTTTCTTCGATGTCAGCTTTTAGTTTTTTAACCTTGTTGGTGCTGCCAGTGTTGTGTCTCTCTAGACAAGTGTTTCGGGATAATCGTCCTTCCTCCGCAGAGAGCAACGCTTTTTTCGGGGGGTGCTGGAGATGCTGCCCATAGTCTTCTCGGGTCTCAGTACCACTCACTGGGCGGAGGTGCATCAACCGGAGCTCCTCAGCTCGTTAGCTCAAGGGAACCTTTTAGGAACAGGAGGGGGGTGGGCGCACACTGCCTCACCCTCCAGCACTCACTTTGCCCCGATGCATCACATTAAATACAGTGCATGATAACACTTTTTTCGGTGTCAGCCTTTAGTTTTTCACCCTTGTTGGTGCTGCCATTGCTGTGTCTCTCTAGACACGTGTTTGAGGATAATCGTACTTCCTCTGCAGAGAGCAACACTTTTTTCGGGCGGTGCTGGAGATGCTGCCCATAGTCTTCTCGGGTCTCAGTACCACTCGCTGGGCGCAGGTTAATCAACAGGAGCTCCTCAGATTGTTAGTTCAAGGGAGCCTTTTTGAAACAGGAGGGGGGTGGACGCACACTTCCTCACCCTCCAGCACTCACTTTGCCCCGATGCATCACATTAAATGTAGTGCATGATAACAGTTTCTTCGGTGTCAGCCTTTAGTTTTTCACCCTTGCTGGTGCAGCCAGTGCTGTGTATCTCTAGACACGTGTTTCGAGATAATCGTCCATCTTCCACAGAGAGCAGCAGTTTTATCGGGGGGTGCTGGGGATGCTGCCCATAGTCGTCTCAGGTCTCAGTACCACTCGCTGGGCGCAGGTGCATCAACCGGAGCTCCTCAGCTCGTTGCCTCAAGGGAGCCTTTTCGAAACAGGAGGGTGGTGGGCACACATTCCTTCACCCTCCAGCACTCACTTTGCCCCGATGCATCACAATAAATGCAGTGAATGATCACACTTTCTTCATTGTCAGCCTTTAGTTTTTCACCCTTGTTGGTGCAGCCAGTGCTGTGTATCTCTAGACACGTGTTTCAGGATAATCGTACTTCTTCCGCAGAGAGCAACACTTTTTTTGGGGGGTGCTGGAGATGGTGCCCATAGTCTTCTCAGGTCTCAGTACCACTCGCTGGGCGCAAGTGCATCAACCAGAGATCCTCAGCTCGTTAGCTCAAGGGAGCCTTTTTGAAACAGGAGGGGGGTGGGCGCACACTGCCTCACCCTCCAGCACTCACTTTGCCCTGATGCATCACATTAAATGTAGTGCATGATAACAGTTTCTTCGGTGACAGCCTTTAGTTTTTCACCCTTGCTGGTGCAGCCAGTGCTGTGTATCTCTAGACACGTGTTTCGAGAAAATCGTCCATCTTCCACAGAGAGCAGCAGTTTTATCGGGGGGTGCTGGGGATGCTGCCCATAGTCGTCTCAGGTCTCAGTACCACTCGCTGGGCGCAGGTGCATCAACCGGAGATCCTCAGCTCGTTGCCTCAAGGGAGCCTTTTCGAAACAGGAGGGTGGTGGGCACACATTCCTTCACCCTCCAGCACTCACTTTGCCCCGATGCATCACAATAAATGCAGTGCATGATAACACTTTCTTCGATGTCAGCCTTTAGTTTTTCACCGTTGTTGGTGCAGCCAGTGCTTTGTATCTCTAGACATGTGTTTCAGGATAATTGTCCTTTTTCAGTAGAAAGCAACACTTTTATCAGTGGGGGCAGGAGATGCTTCCCATAGTCTTCTCAGGTCTCAGTACCACTCGCTGGGCGAAGGTGCATCAACCGAGGCTCCTCAACTCGTTAGCTCAAGGGAGCCTTTTTGAAACAGGTGGGGGGTGGGCGCACACTGCTTTACCCTCCAGCACTCACTTTGCCCCGATGCATCAAAATAAATGCAGTGCATGATAACACTTTCTTCGATGTCAGCCTTTAGTTTTTCACCGTTGTTGGTGCTGCCAGTGCTGTGTCTCTCTAGACACGTGTTTCGGGATAATCGTCCATCTTCCGCAGACAGCAACACTTTTTTCGGGGGTGCTGGAGATGCTGCCCATAGTCTTCTCAGGTCTCAGTACCACTCGCTGGGCGCAGGTGCATCAACTGAGGCTCCTCAGATCGTTAGCTCAAGGGAGCCTTTTCAAAACAGGAGGGGAATGGGCTCACACTGCCTCACCCTCCAGCACTCACTTTCTCCGATGCATCACAATAAATGCAGTGCATGATATCCTTTCTTCGGAGTCAGCCTTTAGTTTTTCACCCTTGTTGGTGCATCCAGTGCTGTGTATCTCTAGACATGTGTTTCAGGATAATTGTCCTTTTTCAGTAGAGAGCAACACTTTTATCAGTGGGGGCTGGAGATGCTGCCCATAGTCTTCTCAGGTATCAGTACCACTCGCTGGGCGCAAGTGCATCAACCAGAGCTCCTCAGCTCGTTAGCTCAAGGGAGCCTTTTTGAAACAGGAGGGGGGTGGGCGCACACTGCCTCACCCTCCAGCACTCACTTTGCCCCGATGCATCACATTAAATACAGTGCATGATAACACTTTTTTCTGTGTCAGCCTTTAGTTTTTCACCCTTGTTGGTGCAGCCAGTGCTGTGTCTCTCTAGACACGTGTTTTGGGATAATCGTCCTTGTTAGACCTGTCCGCCCTAGGGGGATCTTCCCTGTTTTTTTTCGCCCTTGCCTCATTTTTTTTTCCACCCTCTTTTTGGTTGGCTCTAGGTCTTCGGGCACCTTACCATTGCTGGTCAATGCTAAGGTGCAGGTGCTCTCTACCACTAAGATGGCTGCCACAGACCCCTGCTACTGCGGAGCGGTCTTTCAAGTAGCGCCCTAGTGTCAGGAGCTGTCTAGAACCCTTAGGTATTGTGACATCACTAGCCTGGGTCCCCTGACCATCCCTAGAATGTAGAAGGCCCTGGAACCTTCCGGAATAGAGAGAGGTCACCTGACCTGGGGGTATAAATAGAAAGGGCGGGAAGCTTTCTAGTCAGTTGTTGAGGTACCACTGACCTGGGGGGGACCCTGTGCTGGAGTTTAGGCGGAAGGGGGAGGGGGCACCTATACCACTAGGGGTGACTAGGTCTAGGCCTTGCCCGCTAAGCTGCGTGAGGATACCTGACCAAACCCACTGACCTGGCCCAGTGTGAGGGAATCCCCTAGGGACCATCAGGAGAGGCCTAACTGGCAGTAGCCTCCAACTCAAACCCCCATCCCCCGAACTGTCTAACTAACCCCTTGTCAGGAGAAAGGGCCGTGTACCATCAGCGCCATAAGGAATCACCAGCTATGAAGAACTGCTGAAGACTCAGCCAAGAATCCTCCTCAGAGCCCCCACTGGTTCTGTCAGCACTAAACTGGTAGTGCGCTATCCTGCCCCTGAAGCGCTGTGGTGGCGAAGCGCTATTTGTTCCCAAATTCACCGCCGCTGCCCGAGTCCTGAAGCGCTGTGGTGGCGAAGCGCTATTTGTTCTCACACTCACCGCCGCTGCCCGAGTCCTGAAGCGCTGTGGTGGCGAAGCGCTATTTGTTCTCACACTCAACGCCGCTGCCCGAGTCCTGAAGCGCTGTGGTGGCGAAGCGCTATTTGTTCTCACACTCACCGCCGCTGCCCGAGTCCTGAAGCGCTGTGGTGGCGAAGCGCTATTTGTTCTCACACTCACCGCCGCTGCCCGGGGTAGCTGCCATTGCACTTGTCAGGGGGCTGGACGACCTTTTCGCGACCTCCATCACGTGACGGAGCGTCGGCCGTGTCAGAGGCCTCGCCCCCGCCCACGACCAGCCTTCCCCGAGCTCTGTCATCGCCTCACGTCAGCGGCGCTGCTCCCAGCGGGAGTAGTTGGACTCGCGCCTTCCCCGGAAGCCTCCCTCAGTGACGGCGCCTTGAAGAGACCAGCGCAAGGGCCCCGGAGGGCCGAAGATCTCAGGTAACTTTCCCGGGGGGAGGGGCGCGGAGACCCGAGTAGCGCAGGGGGGTTGCCGAGTTGTGTTCACCCCTCGAGAGGCAGCCCCGCATCCGCCCCTCCCCGGGAGAGACTGGGACGGGACCTCTTGAGCCTGGTAGGTCCTTGGGAGGCTCGGGACATTAAAGACGATATAAAAGCAAGAGCGTGTGAGGCGGAAGAAAGCCACGTGGCCAGCGCCACAGCCCCCATTAATGTACCCCTTTTGATGGTGATGACTGGAAGTCCTACTTAGAGCGGGTGGGACTACTGGTAGTTTGTTGGGGATATGCCTTTACAATGCTTTTGCCATACAGTAATTGATGAGTATATGCTATTATACTACTATGTCATACAGTCATTGATGAGTATATGCTATTATACTACTATGTCATACAGTCATTGATGAGAATAAGTTATTATACTGTATAAGTCATACAGTCGTTGATGAATTTACGCTAGATACTGCCAAGACTATTCAGTTGTTAATGAATACATACTGATGCACTGCATATGTTATTCCCAGTTATTAATGAACACGACATAAAAAGTCCTGTTTTTAAACACAAGTGGTGTGTAGTCGTATTATTGTGTGCGTTACTCTGCTAAGTTGGATGCGTGTGCTGCACGGCTACTGTATACAGAATGCCTTTGGGAGCCTTCCTGCCACGAGCCAGGCTACCCTTGTGAATTGGCAACCCCAGTTCCAACATAATTTGGTGCTCAGCGGTGGGATCCGGTCCTGTAGTTGTGCAGCACCCTTCAGTGAAGCAGAGTACGCCGCAATTGGACACCTAGTGTTTAAGCAAGCATAGCCAGGTGGCCTCTACTGTCTAACGGTGTGCCCAGAGGATTGCCCTAGTTGTTACCTACGTCCTGATATTCACTCATATTGTCTGGGTCCCCACCTGTCAGAATGGAGTTCCAGCTAGCCAACATAGAGGAATACTCGGTGGTTCAGCTGAGGAGTTTCTGTCAGGGGATGGGGGTGGCAGTTGGGAAGAGAGCCAAAGGAGAAGAGCTCCGTAAAGCCTTACAAGCATGGGTATTAGCCCACCCAGAGAGGAAAGGGGACGAGGAGCCAGAGGAGCAAGGGGCATTAGGGGAGGCGGGCACGTCAGGAGAACTAGATCTGCTGCACGTTGATGTCAGTGAAACCTTGTCGCCAGGGAGACGTTCTGGGGCAGGCAGTAGTGTGTCTAGAAGGAGTGCCTCGCCGGAGGAGTATGAGGACAGGAGGGAGGAGAGGTTACTGAGATGGGAGCTTGCAAAATTGGAAAAAGAAAAGGAAGATAAGAGGCTAGCAATGGAAGAAAGGAAGCTTGCGCATGAGCTCCAGCTCAAAGAATTGGAGTTGAGAGCATTACAGATCAGTGCGCAAGGGAATGTAAATGGTGGCAGCGTACCAGAGGTTCCACGGGAGCCTAAATTCTACCTCCCAAAAGATGTGATTGCTAGTTACGGGGTAGGGGATGACATCAACCGGTGGTTGGAGGCGTACGAAGTATCCCTGAAGGTCCATGGGGTGCCCACAAGCTACTGGGGGGGTGGCCTGTACCGATATATACCTCCCGTAGTGAGGGACACCCTCTTGTATCTAGAGAAGGTAGACCAAACCAACTATCCAGTGATGAAGGAGGCCCTGCTTAAAAAGTTTGGCCTCACCCCTGAGAGATACCGTCAGAGATTCCGTAGCAGTCACAAGTTGACCACGCAGAACTGGGTGGATTTCTATGATTATGCCAGGAAGGCTTTAGATGGATGGGTGCGTGGCAGCGAGGTGCAGGATTTTGAGGGTCTGTACAATTTATTTCTGAGAGAGCACCTCTTGGATAAGTGTTTTCCGGAGCTGCGCCAACACTTGGTGGACCGCAAGTTGACCGACCCCCGGACACTTGCGGAAGAGGCGGACACTTGGGTTAGTACCCGAGTGACCTTTAAGGGTTCCGGGGCAGATGGCCCGAAGGGTGGACAGAGCACCCCCCAGAGGAAAGAGGGGGGAGATAAAAAGAAGGAGCTCTCCCGAGGCCCACCAAACAGGCAGTTTGGGAAAGGTGTAGGGACCCCCTCTCAGTCCAGTTTCCCAAAGTCCACTCACCCTGACAAGGGTCAACCACCCAGAATAGTCAAGTGCTATGAATGTGGGGAGGTGGGACACTATAAGGGGGATGTCCAGTGTCGCAAAAGAACTCCCGCCCCCACAGGAGGTAAGCCCCCTGGGGTGGCTAGTATAGCGCTTGGGGTGGAGTTGCCCCTAGATAGGGAGGGGGAGTGGACAGGCCTAACCCTTGTCTCACTGGGGGATAGGGAAGAGGTTCCAGTGATTTCCTTACCATCGAATACTGCCAAATACCGGCAGAGGGTGCAGGTGAACGGACAGGAGGTGGAGGCTTTGAGGGACACAGGTGCCAGCATGACCACCGTAGTAAGGCGGCTGGTGTCCCCGGAGCAGTTGATCCCTGACATGTTCCATCCGGCCGTATTGGCCGATGGCAGCCTGAGTCATTACCCGGTGGCTCAGGTTTCATTTGAGTGGGAAGGAGTCAAAGGCCCCTTAAAAGTTGCCAGGAGCCCTGCCCTGCCAGTGGACTGTCTGCTCGGGAACGACTTGGAGACCAATATCTGGAAGGAAGTGGAGCTACGAGCCCACACAGAAATGCTGGGGTTACCAGGATGGGCCTGTGTGGTCACAAGGTCCATAGCTGCCCGGCAGAGAGCTCACACCGAGTTGGAGCCGGAAAGAACAGCCCAACCCGAAGTTGGACCAGTAGAGGAGATGGCTACCCCCCGTGGGATGGAAGGGGAGCCGGTGGTTGTGGCTCCAGAGTCTGCGGAGGTGGATGTTATTCCTGTGGGGGACCTGCCTATCCCGGCCGGTTGGTGCGTGGAAGGAGGGCCTACCCGGGAGGAATTTCGCCGGGGCCAGAGAGAATGCCCCACGCTTGAAGGCATGCGGCGACAGGCCACAGCTCAAGCGACTAATAAAGAATCCGGTAATTACCACGTTTACTGGGAGGATGGCCTCCTGTATAGCGAGCCGAAGGTTCCGGTGCATGGATCTTCAAGGGCCTTAGTCGTGCCCCAATGCTACCGGACCTTTTTGCTGGAGTTAGCCCATGAGATACCTCTAGCTGGACACCTGGGCCAGGACAAGACTTTCGCGCGGTTAGTCCCGCATTTCTATTGGCCCAGGATGAGAGTTGCCTCTGACACCTATTGCAAGACCTGCAAGACATGCCAGGCAAGTGGCAAGACAGGAACCAAGGTGAAGGTCCCCTTGGAACCGCTTCCGGTGGTCGGGACCCCTTTTGAGCGGGTCGGGATCAACATTGTGGGACCATTGGACCCTCCGACCTCTTCGGGACACCGGTTCATCCTGGTGTTAGTGGACCACGCCACCCGGTACCCGGAGGCCATTCCTCTGAGGACCATCACTGCACCCGTGGTGGCGCGGGCCCTAATGGGGATTTTTACCCGAGTGGGATTCCCCAAGGTCGTGGTGTCGGATAGGGGCACAAATTTCATGTCAGCCTATATGAAGGCCATGTGGAAGGAGTGCGGGGTGACCTATCGGTTCTCCACTCCTTATCACCCCCAAACTATCGGACTCGTAGAGCGTTTTAACAAGACCTTAAAGGGGATGATCCGGAGCCTGCCAGAGGACTTGAGGCGGAAATGGGACATCCTCCTCCCTTGCTTGCTATTTTCGTACCGCGAGGTGCCGCAGAAGGGAGTCGGGTTCAGCCCCTTTGAACTGCTCTACGGCCATCCCGTTAGGGGGCCCCTCAGCCTTGTCAAAGAGGGATGGGAGAAGACTTCGATGAAGCTTCCCCGGGATGTTGTCAGCTATATGCTGGCATTCCGCAGCCAGATGGCCAAGCTGTGGAAGGAGGCCTCAACCAATCTAGAGGCCAGTCAAGCCGTCATGAAGGAGTGGTATGACCGCAACGCTCGGACGGTGGAGTTGGATGCTGGACAGAAGGTGTGGGTCATGGAGCCTGGGGAGCTTAGCGCCCTCCAGGACCGATGGACTGGTCCGTTCGAGATTGTGGAGCGACGAGGCCAGACCACCTATGTAGTAGACTTGAAGACCCCCCGGCAACCCCATCGGGTGTTCCACGCCAACCGCCTGAAGCCGCACCATGAGAGATCGGAGATGACCCTCCTCATGGTGACGGATGGAAGCGAGGAGGAAGAGAGCGAACCTCTTCCTGACCTTCTGGCGGCCCACGAAAAGGATGGCACGGTAGAGGGAGTGGTCCTCTCCCCATCCTTGACCCCGGAGCAACGGAGGGACTGCCGCCAGGTACTGGAGCAGTACGCCTCGTTGTTCTCCCTCACGCCTGGAATCACACATCTGTGTACCCATGATGTGGACACAGGGGACAGCCCACCGGTTAAAGCCAAGTCTTATCGGCTGTCCGACAAAGTGAAGAATAGTATCCAGGGTGAGGTGACCAAGATGCTGGAGCTAGGAGTTATTGAGCCCTCCAGCAGCCCTTGGGCAAGTCCGGTAGTGTTGGTGCCGAAAGCGGCCCCACCGGGCACCACACCAGAACTTCGGTTCTGTGTGGATTATCGGGGTTTGAATTCCGTCACCAAGACGGATGCTCATCCGATCCCTCGGGCGGATGAGCTGATTGACCGGCTGGGAGCAGCCCGGTACCTGAGTACCATTGACTTGACGTCAGGGTACTGGCAGATTGCCATGGCAGACGGAGCACGGGAGAAAACGGCGTTCTCCACCCCCGAGGGCCACTTTCAATTTAAAGTGATGCCCTTTGGGCTCAAGAATGCTCCAGCCACGTTCCAGCGGTTGGTGAACCAGGTACTATCTGGCATGGAGTCTTTCTCAGCGGCCTACCTGGATGACATAGCTGTCTTCAGTAGCGGCTGGGAGGACCATCTGCAGCATCTCCAGGAGGTGCTGCGGGCTCTGCAACGGGCTGGTCTAACCATCAAGGCCAGCAAGTGCCAGATTGGACAGGGATCTGTCGTTTACCTGGGACACCTGGTGGGCGGGGGTAAGGTGCAGCCCCTCCAGGCCAAGATTGAGGCCATATTGGCCTGGGAGCCCCCCAAGACCCAGACTGAGGTCCGAGCCTTTCTCGGACTCACTGGATATTACCGCCGGTTTGTCAGGGGGTATGGAACCATCGTTGCCCCCCTGACTGAATTAACATCTAAAAAGCAACCACGGAAAGTCAACTGGACAGCTGCTTGCCAGGAGGCATTTGACACCTTGAAGCAGGCGATGTGCACCGCTCCGGTGCTTAGGACTCCTGACTATACCAAGGAATTCATCGTGCAGACAGACGCCTCTGAGCATGGTATAGGCGCTGTGCTCTCGCAACTGAACCAGGATGGCCAAGACCAACCGGTGGCTTTTATATCCAGAAGGCTCCTTCCCAGGGAACAACGGTGGAGCACCATTGAACGTGAAGCCTTTGCGGTGGTCTGGGCGTTGAAGAAGTTGAGACCATACCTTTTTGGTTCTCACTTCCTCATACAGACCGACCACCGCCCCCTTCGCTGGCTCATGCAAATGAGAGGCGAGAACCCAAAGTTGCTAAGGTGGTCCATTTCCCTACAGGGGATGGATTTTCGGGTGGAACATCGGCCCGGAGTTGACCACGCCAATGCGGACGGTCTCTCCCGGTTTTTCCGCCTTAGCGAGGAGAGCTCCCTAGAGGTTGGGTAGGTCTCCCCACTTTCGGCTGGGGGGGACGCCTGTTAGACCTGTCCGCCCTAGGGGGATCTTCCCTGTTTTTTTTCGCCCTTGCCTCATTTTTTTTTCCACCCTCTTTTTGGTTGGCTCTAGGTCTTCGGGCACCTTACCATTGCTGGTCAATGCTAAGGTGCAGGTGCTCTCTACCACTAAGATGGCTGCCACAGACCCCTGCTACTGCGGAGCGGTCTTTCAAGTAGCGCCCTAGTGTCAGGAGCTGTCTAGAACCCTTAGGTATTGTGACATCACTAGCCTGGGTCCCCTGACCATCCCTAGAATGTAGAAGGCCCTGGAACCTTCCGGAATAGAGAGAGGTCACCTGACCTGGGGGTATAAATAGAAAGGGCGGGAAGCTTTCTAGTCAGTTGTTGAGGTACCACTGACCTGGGGGGGACCCTGTGCTGGAGTTTAGGCGGAAGGGGGAGGGGGCACCTATACCACTAGGGGTGACTAGGTCTAGGCCTTGCCCGCTAAGCTGCGTGAGGATACCTGACCAAACCCACTGACCTGGCCCAGTGTGAGGGAATCCCCTAGGGACCATCAGGAGAGGCCTAACTGGCAGTAGCCTCCAACTCAAACCCCCATCCCCCGAACTGTCTAACTAACCCCTTGTCAGGAGAAAGGGCCGTGTACCATCAGCGCCATAAGGAATCACCAGCTATGAAGAACTGCTGAAGACTCAGCCAAGAATCCTCCTCAGAGCCCCCACTGGTTCTGTCAGCACTAAACTGGTAGTGCGCTATCCTGCCCCTGAAGCGCTGTGGTGGCGAAGCGCTATTTGTTCCCAAATTCACCGCCGCTGCCCGAGTCCTGAAGCGCTGTGGTGGCGAAGCGCTATTTGTTCTCACACTCACCGCTGCTGCCCGAGTCCTGAAGCGCTGTGGTGGCGAAGCGCTATTTGTTCTCACACTCAACGCCGCTGCCCGAGTCCTGAAGCGCTGTGGTGGCGAAGCGCTATTTGTTCTCACACTCACCGCCGCTGCCCGAGTCCTGAAGCGCTGTGGTGGCGAAGCGCTATTTGTTCTCACACTCACCGCCGCTGCCCGGGGTAGCTGCCATTGCACTTGTCAGGGGGCTGGACGACCTTTTCGCGACCTCCATCACGTGACGGAGCGTCAGCCGTGTCAGAGGCCTCGCCCCCGCCCACGACCAGCCTTCCCCGAGCTCTGTCATCGCCTCACGTCAGCGGCGCTGCTCCCAGCGGGAGTAGTTGGACTCGCGCCTTCCCCGGAAGCCTCCCTCAGTGACGGCGCCTTGAAGAGACCAGCGCAAGGGCCCCGGAGGGCCGAAGATCTCAGGTAACTTTCCCGGGGGGAGGGGCGCGGAGACCCGAGTAGCGCAGGGGGGTTGCCGAGTTGTGTTCACCCCTCGAGAGGCAGCCCCGCATCCGCCCCTCCCCGGGAGAGACTGGGACGGGACCTCTTGAGCCTGGTAGGTCCTTGGGAGGCTCGGGACATTAAAGACGATATAAAAGCAAGAGCGTGTGAGGCGGAAGAAAGCCACGTGGCCAGCGCCACAGCCCCCATTAATGTACCCCTTTTGATGGTGATGACTGGAAGTCCTACTTAGAGCGGGTGGGACTACTGGTAGTTTGTTGGGGATATGCCTTTACAATGCTTTTGCCATACAGTAATTGATGAGTATATGCTATTATACTACTATGTCATACAGTCATTGATGAGTATATGCTATTATACTACTATGTCATACAGTCATTGATGAGAATAAGTTATTATACTGTATAAGTCATACAGTCGTTGATGAATTTACGCTAGATACTGCCAAGACTATTCAGTTGTTAATGAATACATACTGATGCACTGCATATGTTATTCCCAGTTATTAATGAACACGACATAAAAAGTCCTGTTTTTAAACACAAGTGGTGTGTAGTCGTATTATTGTGTGCGTTACTCTGCTAAGTTGGATGCGTGTGCTGCACGGCTACTGTATACAGAATGCCTTTGGGAGCCTTCCTGCCACGAGCCAGGCTACCCTTGTGAATTGGCAACCCCAGTTCCAACAGTCCTTCTTCCGCAGAGAGCAACACTTTTTTCGGGGGTGCTGGAGATGCTGCCCATAGTCTTCTCAGGTTTCAGTACCACTCGCTGGGCGCAGGTGCATCAACCGAGGCTCCTCAGCTCGTAAACTCAAGGGAGCCTTTTCGAAACAGGAGGGGGGTGGGCGCACACTGCCTCACCCTTCAGCACTCACTTTGCCCTGATGCATCAAAATAAATGCAGTGCATGATAACACTTTCTTCGATGTCAGCTTTTAGTTTTTTAACCTTGTTGGTGCTGCCAGTGTTGTGTCTCTCTAGACACGTGTTTCGGGATAATCGTCCTTCCTCCGCAGAGAGCAACGCTTTTTTCGGGGGGTGCTGGAGATGCTGCCCATAGTCTTCTCGGGTCTCAGTACCACTCACTGGGCGGAGGTGCATCAACCGGAGCTCCTCAGCTCGTTAGCTCAAGGGAACCTTTTAGGAACAGGAGGGGGGTGGGCGCACACTGCCTCACCCTCCAGCACTCACTTTGCCCCGATGCATCACATTAAATACAGTGCATGATAACACTTTTTTCGGTGTCAGCCTTTAGTTTTTCACCCTTGTTGGTGCTGCCATTGCTGTGTCTCTCTAGACACGTGTTTTAGGATAATCGTACTTCCTCTGCAGAGAGCAACACTTTTTTCGGGCGGTGCTGGAGATGCTGCCCATAGTCTTCTCGGGTCTCAGTACCACTCGCTGGGCGCAGGTTAATCAACAGGAGCTCCTCAGATTGTTAGTTCAAGGGAGCCTTTTTGAAACAGGAGGGGGGTGGGCGCACACTTCCTCACCCTCCAGCACTCACTTTGCCCCGATGCATCACATTAAATGTAGTGCATGATAACAGTTTCTTCGGTGTCAGCCTTTAGTTTTTCACCCTTGCTGGTGCAGCCAGTGCTGTGTATCTCTAGACACGTGTTTCGAGATAATCGTCCATCTTCCACAGAGAGCAGCAGTTTTATCGGGGGGTGCTGGGGATGCTGCCCATAGTCGTCTCAGGTCTCAGTACCACTCGCTGGGCGCAGGTGCATCAACCGGAGCTCCTCAGCTCGTTGCCTCAAGGGAGCCTTTTCGAAACAGGAGGGTGGTGGGCACACATTCCTTCACCCTCCAGCACTCACTTTGCCCCGATGCATCACAATAAATGCAGTGAATGATCACACTTTCTTCATTGTCAGCCTTTAGTTTTTCACCCTTGTTGGTGCAGCCAGTGCTGTGTATCTCTAGACACGTGTTTCAGGATAATCGTACTTCTTCCGCAGAGAGCAACACTTTTTTTGGGGGGTGCTGGAGATGGTGCCCATAGTCTTCTCAGGTCTCAGTACCACTCGCTGGGCGCAAGTGCATCAACCAGAGATCCTCAGCTCGTTAGCTCAAGGGAGCCTTTTTGAAACAGGAGGGGGGTGGGCGCACACTGCCTCACCCTCCAGCACTCACTTTGCCCCGATGCATCACATTAAATGCAGTGCATGATAACACTTTCTTCGATGTCAGCCTTTAGTTTTTCACCCTTGTTGGTGCAGCCAGTGCTGTGTCTCTCTAGACACGTGTTTCGGGATAATCGTCCTTCCTCCGCAGAGAGCTACGCTTTTTTCGGGGGGTGCTGGAGATGCTGCCCATAGTCTTCTCAGGTCTCAGTACCACTCGCTGGGCGCAAGTGCATCAACCAGAGCTCCTCAGCTCGTTAGCTCAAGGGAGCCTTTTTGAAACAGGAGGGGGGTGGGCGCACACTGCCTCACCCTCCAGCACTCACTTTGCCCCGATGCATCACATTAAATGCAGTGCATGATAACACTTTCTTCGATGTCAGTCTTTAGTTTTTCACCCTTGTTGGTGCAGCCAGTGCTGTGTCTCTCTAGACACGTGTTTCGGGATAATCGTCCTTCCTCCGCAGAGAGCTACGCTTTTTTCGGGGGGTGCTGGAGATGCTGCCCATAGTCTTCTCAGGTCTCAGTACCACTCGCTGGGCGCAAGTGCATCAACCAGAGCTCCTCAGCTCGTTAGCTCAAGGGAGCCTTTTTGAAACAGGAGGGGGGTGGGCGCACACTGCCTCACCCTCCAGCACTCACTTTGCCCTGATGCATCACATTAAATGTAGTGCATGATAACAGTTTCTTCGGTGACAGCCTTTAGTTTTTCACCCTTGCTGGTGCAGCCAGTGCTGTGTATCTCTAGACACGTGTTTCGAGATAATCGTCCATCTTCCACAGAGAGCAGCAGTTTTATCGGGGGGTGCTGGGGATGCTGCCCATAGTCGTCTCAGGTCTCAGTACCACTCGCTGGGCGCAGGTGCATCAACCGGAGATCCTCAGCTCGTTGCCTCAAGGGAGCCTTTTCGAAACAGGAGGGTGGTGGGCACACATTCCTTCACCCTCCAGCACTCACTTTGCCCCGATGCATCACAATAAATGCAGTGAATGATCACACTTTCTTCATTGTCAGCCTTTAGTTTTTCACCCTTGTTCGTGCAGCCAGTGCTGTGTATCTCTAGACACGTGTTTCGGGATAATCGTACTTCTTCCGCAGAGAGCAACACTTTTTTTGGGGGGTGCTGGAGATGGTGCCCATAGTCTTCTCAGGTCTCAGTACCACTCGCTGGGCGCAAGTGCATCAACCAGAGCTCCTCAGCTCGTTAGCTCAAGGGAGCCTTTTTGAAACAGGAGGGGGGTGGGCGCACACTGCCTCACCCTCCAGCACTCACTTTGCCCCGATGCATCACATTAAATGCAGTGCATGATAACACTTTCTTCGATGTCAGCCTTTAGTTTTTCACCCTTGTTGGTGCAGCCAGTGCTGTGTCTCTCTAGACACGTGTTTCGGGATAATCGTCCTTCCTCCGCAGAGAGCTACGCTTTTTTCGGGGGGTGCTGGAGATGCTGCCCATAGTCTTCTCAGGTCTCAGTACCACTCGCTTGGGCGCAGGTGCATCAACCGGAGCTCCTCAGCTCGTTATCTCAAAGGAGCCTTTTTGAAACAGGAGGGGGGTGGGCGCACACTGCCTCACCCTCCAGCACTCACTTTGCCCCGATGCATCACATTAAATACAGTGCATGATAACACTTTTTTCGGAGTCAGCCTTTAGTTTTTCACCCTTGTTGGTGCAGCCAGTGCTGTGTATCTCTAGACACGTGTTTCGGGATAATCGTCCTTCTTCCGCAGAGAGCAACACTTTTTTTGGGGGGTGCTGGAGATGGTGCCCATAGTCTTCTCAGGTATCAGTACCACTCGCTGGGCGCAAGTGCATCAACCAGAGCTCCTCAGCTCGTTAGCTCAAGGGAGCCTTTTTGAAACAGGAGGGGGGTGGGCGCACACTGCCTCACCCTCCAGCACTCACTTTGCCCCGATGCATCACATTAAATACAGTGCATGATAACAATTTTCGGAGTCAGCCTTTAGTTTTTCACCCTTGTTGGTGCTGCCAGTGTTGTGTCTCTCTAGACACGTGTTTCGGGATAATCGTCCTTCCTCCGCAGAGAGCAACGCTTTTTACGGGGGGTGCTGGAGATGCTGCCCATAGTCTTCTCGGGTCTCAGTACCACTCACTGGGCTCAGGTGCATCAACCGGAGCTCCTCAGCTCGTTAGCTCAAGGGAACCTTTTAGAAACAGGAAGGGGTGGGCGCACACTGCCTCACCCTCCAGCACTCACTTTGCCCCGATGGATCACAATAAATACAGTGCATGATAAAACTTTCTTTGATGTCAGGCTTTAGTTTTTCACCCTTGTTGGTGCAGCCAGTGCTGTGTCTCTCTAGACACGTGTTTCGGGATAATCGTACTTCCTCTGCAGAGAGCAACGCTTTTTTCGGGCGGTGCTGGAGATGCTGCCCATAGTCTTCTCAGATCTCAGTACCACTCGCTGGGCGCAGGTTTATCAACCAAAGCTCCTCAGCTCGTTAGCTCAAAGGAGCCTTTTTGAAACAGGAGGGGGGTGGGCGCACACTGCCTCACCCTCCAGCACTCACTTTGCCCCGATGCATCACATTAAATACAGTGCATGATAACACTTTTTTCGGTGTCAGCCTTTAGTTTTTCACCCTTGTTGGTGCTGCCATTGCTGTGTCTCTCTAGACACGTGTTTCAGGATAATCGTACTTCCTCTGCAGAGAGCAACACTTTTTTCGGGCGGTGCTGGAGATGCTGCCCATAGTCTTCTCGGGTCTCAGTACCACTCGCTGGGCGCAGGTTAATCAACAGGAGCTCCTCAGATTGTTAGTTCAAGGGAGCCTTTTTGAAACAGGAGGGGGGTGGGCGCACACTGCCTCACCCTCCAGCACTCACTTTGCCCCGATGCATCACATTAAATGTAGTGCATGATAACAGTTTCTTCGGTGTCAGCCTTTAGTTTTTCACCCTTGCTGGTGCAGCCAGTGCTGTGTATCTCTAGACACGTGTTTCGAGATAATCGTCCATCTTCCACAGAGAGCAGCAGTTTTATCGGGGGGTGCTGGGGATGCTGCCCATAGTCGTCTCAGGTCTCAGTACCACTCGCTGGGCGCAGGTGCTTCAACCGGAGCTCCTCAGCTTGTTAGCTCAAGGGAGCCTTTTTGAAACAGGAGGGGGGTGGGCGCACACTGCCTCACCCTCCAGCACTCACTTTGCCCCGATGCATCACATTAAATGCAGTGCATGATAACACTTTCTTCGATGTCAGCCTTTAGTTTTTCACCCTTGTTGGTGCAGCCAGTGCTGTGTCTCTCTAGACACGTGTTTCGGGATAATCGTCCTTCCTCCGCAGAGAGCTACGCTTTTTTCGGGGGGTGTGCTGGAGATGCTGCCCATAGTCTTCTCAGGTCTCAGTACCACTCGCTGGGCGCAGGTGCATCAACCGGAGCTCCTCAGCTCGTTACCTCAAAGGAGCCTTTTTGAAACAGGAGGGGGGTGGGCGCACACTGCCTCACCCTCCAGCACTCACTTTGCCCCGATGCATCACATTAAATACAGTGCATGATAACACTTTTTTCGGAGTCAGCCTTTAGTTTTTCACCCTTGTTGGTGCAGCCAGTGCTGTGTATCTCTAGACACGTGTTTCGGGATAATCGTCCTTCTTCCGCAGAGAGCAACACTTTTTTTGGGGGGTGCTGGAGATGGTGCCCATAGTCTTCTCAGGTATCAGTACCACTCGCTGGGCGCAAGTGCATCAACCAGAGCTCCTCAGCTCGTTAGCTCAAGGGAGCCTTTTTGAAACAGGAGGGGGGTGGGCGCACACTGCCTCACCCTCCAGCACTCACTTTGCCCCGATGCATCACATTAAATACAGTGCATGATAACACTTTTTTCGGAGTCAGCCTTTAGTTTTTCACCCTTGTTGGTGCTGCCAGTGTTGTGTCTCTCTAGACACGCGTTTCGGGATAATCGTCCTTCCTCCACAGAGAGCAACGCTTTTTTCGGGGGGGTGCTGGAGATGCTGCCCATAGTCTTCTCAGGTCTCAGTACCACTCGCTGGGCGCAAGTGCATCAACCGAGGCTCCTCAGCTCGTTAACTCAAGGGAGCCTTTTCGAAACAGGAGGGGGGTGGGCGCACACTGCCTCACCCTCCAGCACTCACTTTGCCCTGATGCATCAAAATAAATGCAGTGCATGATAATATTTTCTTCGGTGTCAGCCTTCAGTTTTTCACCCTTGTTGGTGCAGCCAGTGCTGTGTATCTCTAGACACGTGTTTCGGAATAATCGTCCTTCTCCGCAGAGAGCAACACTTTTTTGGGGGGGTGCTGGAGATGGTGCCCATAGTCTTCTCAGGTCTTAGTACCACTCGCTGGGCGCAAGTGCATCAACCAGAGCTCCTCAGATTGTTAGCTCAAGGGAGCCTTTTTGAAACAGGAGGGGGGTGGGCGCACACTGCCTCACCCTCCAGCACTCACTTTGCCCTGATGCATCAAAATAAATGCAGTGCATGATAACACTTTCTTCGATGTCAGCCTTTAGTTTTTCACCCTTGTTGGTGCTGCCAGTGCTGTGTCTCTCTAGACACGTGTTTCGGAATAATCGTCCTTCCTCCGCAGAGAACAACGCTTTTTTCGGGGGGTGCTGGAGATGCTGCCCATAGTCTTCTCAGGTCTCAGTACCACTCACTGGGCGCAGGTTCATCAACCGGAGCTCCACAGCTCGTTAGCTCAAGGGAATCTTTTAGAAACAGGAGGGGGTGGGCGCACACTGCCTCACCCTCCAGCACTCACTTTGCCCTGATGGATCACAATAAATACAGTGCCTGATAAAACTTTCTTCGATGTCAGCCTTTAGTTTTTCACCCTTGTTGGTGCAGCCAGTGCTGTGTCTCTCTAGACACGTGTTTCTGGATAATCGTCCTTCTTCTGCAGAGAGCAACACTTATTTTGGGTGGTGCTGGAGATGTTGCCCATAGTCTTCTCAGGTCTCAGTACCACTCGCTGGGCACAGGTGCATCAACCGGTGCTCCTCAGCTCGTTAGCTCAAGGGAGCCTTTTCGAAAAAGGAGGGGGGTGGGTGCACACTGCCTCACCCTCCTGCACTCACTTTGCCCCGATGCATGAAAATAAATGCAGTGCATGATAACACTTTCTTCTGTGTCAGCCTTTAGTTTTTCACCGTTGTTGGTGCAGCCAGCGCTGTGTCTCTCTAGACACGTGTTTCGGGATAATCGTCCTTCTTCCGCAGAGAGCAACACTTTTTTCGGGGGTGCTGGAGATGCTGCCCATAGTCTTCTCAGGTCTCAGTACCACTCGCTGGGCGCAGGTGCATCTACCGAGGCTCCTCTGCTCGTTAACTCAAGGGAGCCTTTTCGAAACAGGAGGGGGGTTGGCGCACACTGCCTCACCCTCCAGCACTCACTTTGCCCTGATGCATCAAAATAAATGCAGTGCATGATAATATTTTCTTCGGTGTCAGCCTTCAGTTTTTCACCCTTGTTGGTGCAGCCAGTGCTGTGTATCTCTAGACCCGTATCTCAGGATAATTCTCCTTTTTCAGTAGAGAGCAACACTTTTTTCAGTGGGGGCTGGAGATGCTGCCTATAGTCTTCTCAGGTCACAGTACCACTGGCTGGGGTGAGGTGCATCAACCGGAGCTCTTCAGCACGTTAGCTCAAGGGAGCCTTTTCGAAACAGGAGGGTGGTGGGCGCACACTGCCTCACCCTCCAGCACTCACTTTGCCCCGATGCATCACAATAAATGCAGTGCATGATCACACTTTCTTCGGTGTCAGCCTTTAGTTTTTCACCGTTGTTGGTGCTGCCAGTGCTGTGTCTCTCTAGATACGTGTTTCGGGATAATCCTCCTTCCTCCGCAGAGAGCAACACTTTTTTCGGGCCGTGCTGGAGATGCTGCCCATAGTCTCTTCGGGTCTCAGTACCACTCGCTGGGCGCAGGTTAATCAACAGGAGCTCCTCAGATCGTTAGTTCAAGGAAACCTTTTCGAAACAGGAGGGGGTGGGCGCACACTGCCTCACCCTCCAGCACTCACTTTGCCCCGATGCATCACAATAAATGCAGTGCATGATAACCCTTTCTTTAGTGTCAGCCTTTAGTTTTTCACCCTTGTTGGTGCAGCCAGTGCTGTGTCTCTCTAGACACGTGTTTCGGGATAATCGTCCTTCTTCCGCAGAGAGCAACACTTTTTTCGGGGGTGCTGGAGATGCTGCCCATAGTCTTCTCAGGGCTTAGTACCACTCGCTGGGCGCAGGTGCATCAACTGGTACTCTACAGCTCGTTAGCTCAAGGGAGCCTTTTCAAAACAGGAGGGGAATGGGCTCACACTGCCTCACTCTCCAGCACTCACTTTCTCCGATGCATCACAATAAATGCAGTGCATGATATCCTTTCTTCGAAGTCAGCCTTTATTTTTTCACCCTTGTTGGTGCAGCCAGTGCTGTGTATCTCTAGACATGTGTTTCAGGATAATTGTCCTTTTTCAGTAGAGAGCAACACTTTTATCAGTGGGGGCAGGAGATGCTTCCCATAGTCTTCTCAGGTCTCAGTACCACTCGCTTGGCGCAGGTGCATCAACTGGAGCTCTTCGGCTCGTTAGCTCAAGGGAGCCTTTTCAAAACAGGAGGGTGGTGGGCCACACTGTCTCACCCTCCAGCACTCACTTTGCCCCGATGCATCACAATAAATACAGTGCATGATCACACTTTCTTCGGTGTCAGCCTTTAGTTTTTCACCCTTGTTGGTGCAGCCAGTGCTGTGTATCTCAGACACGTGTTTCGGCATAATCGTCCTTCTTCCGCAGAGAGCGACACTTTTTTCGGGGGGTGCTGGAGATGCTGGCCATAGTCTTCTCGGGTCTCAGTAGCACTCGCTGGGCGAAGGTGCATCAACCGAGGCTCCTCAACTCGTTACCTCAAGGGAGCCTTTTTGAAACAGGTGGGGGGTGGGCGCACACTGCTTTACCCTCCAGCACTCACTTTGCCCCGATGCATCAAAATAAATGCAGTGCATGATAACACTTTCTTCGATGTCAGCCTTTAGTTTTTCACCGTTGTTGGTGCTGCCAGTGCTGTGTCTCTCTAGATACGTGTTTCGGGATAATCGTCCTTCCTCCGCAGAGAGCAACACTTTTTTCGGGCAGTGCTGGAGATGCTGCCCATAGTCTTCTCGGGTCTCAGTACCACTCGCTGGGTGCAGGTTAATCAACAGGAGCTCCTCAGATCGTTAGTTCAAGGAAACCTTTTCGAAACAGGAGGGGGTGGGCGCACACTGCCTCACCCTCCAGCACTCACTTTGCCCCGATGCATCACAATAAATGCAGTGCATGATAACTCTTTCTTTGGTGTCAGCCTTTAGTTTTTCACCCTTGTTGGTGCCGCCAGTGCTGTGTATCTCTAGACACGTGTTTCGGGATAATCGTCCTTCTTCCGCAGAGAGCAACACTTTTTTCGGGGGTGCTGGAGATGCTGCCCATAGTCTTCTCAGGTCTCAGTACCACTCGCTGGGCGCAGGTGCATCAACTGAGGCTCCTCAGCTCGTTAACTCAAGGGAGCCTTTTCGAAACAGGAGGGGGTGGGCGCACACTGCCTCACCCTCCAGCACTCACTTTTCACCGATGCATCTCAATAAATGCAGTGCATGATAACACTTTCTTCGATGTCAGCCTTTAGATTTTCACCCTTGTGGGTGCTGCCAGTGCTATGTCTCTCTAGACACGTGTTTCAGGGTAATCGTCCTTCTTCCGCAGAGAGCAACACTTTATTTGGGGGTGCTGGAGATGCTGCCCACAGTCTTCCCAGGGCTTAGTACCACTCGCTGGGCGCAGGTGCATCAACTGGTACTCTACAGCTCGTTAGCTCAAGGGAGCCTTTTCAAAACAGGAGGGGAATGGGCTCACACTGCCTCACCCTCCAGCACTCACTTTCTCCGATGCATCACAATAAATGCAGTGCATGATATCCTTTCTTCGGAGTCAGCCTTTAGTTTTTCACCCTTGTTGGTGCATCCAGTGCTGTGTATCTCTAGACATGTGTTTCAGGATAATTGTCCTTTTTCAGTAGAGAGCAACACTTTTATCAGTGGGGGCTGGAGATGCTGCCCATAGTCTTCTCAGGTATCAGTACCACTCGCTGGGCGCAAGTGCATCAACCAGAGCTCCTCAGCTCGTTAGCTCAAGGGAGCCTTTTTGAAACAGGAGGGGGGTGGGCGCACACTGCCTCACCCTCCAGCACTCACTTTGCCCCGATGCATCACATTAAATACAGTGCATGATAACACTTTTTTTCGGAGTCAGCCTTTAGTTTTTCACCCTTGTTGGTGCTGCCAGTGTTGTGTCTCTCTAGACACGTGTTTCGGGATAATCGTCCTTCCTCCGCAGAGAGCAACGCTTTTTTCGGGGGGTGCTGGAGATGCTGCCCATAG
The DNA here is from genome assembly GCF_964204655.1 of Triturus cristatus. NCBI lineage: Eukaryota > Metazoa > Chordata > Amphibia > Caudata > Salamandridae > Triturus > Triturus cristatus. The sequence continues at coordinate 875,060,252 of NC_140579.1, read as the reverse complement.
TCTTCTCAGGTCTCAGTAGCACTCGCTGGGCGCAGGTGCATGAACCGGAGCTCCTCAGCTCATTACCTCAAGGGAGCCTTTTCGAAACAGGAGGGTGGTGGGCTCACATTCCTTCACCCTCCAGCACTCACTTTTCCCCGATGCATCACAATAAATGCAGTGCATGATCACACTTTCTTCGATGTCAGCCTTTAGTTTTTCACCCTTGTTGGTGCAGCCAGTGCTGTGTATCTCTAGACACGTGTTTCGGGATAATCGTCCTTCTTCCGTAGAGAGAAACACTTTTTTTGGGGGGTGCTGGAGATGGTGCCCATAGTCTTCTCAGGTCTCAGTACCACTCGCTGGGCGCAAGTGCATCAACCAGAGCTCCTCAGCTCGTTAGCTCAAGGGAGCCTTTTTGAAACAGGAGGGGGGTGGGCGCACACTGCCTCACCCTCCAGCACTCACTTTGCCCCGATGCATCACATTAAATACAGTGCATGATAACACTTTTTTCGGTGTCAGCCTTTAGTTTTTCACCCTTGTTGGTGCAGCCAGTGCTGTGTCTCTCTAGACACGTGTTTTGGGATAATCGTCCTTGTTCCGCAGAGAGCAACACTTTTTTCGGGGGTGCTGGAGATGCTGCCCATAGTCTTCTCAGGTTTCAGTACCACTCTCTGGGCGCAGGTGCATCAACCGAGGCTCCTCAGCTCGTAAACTCAAGGGAGCCTTTTCGAAACAGGAGGGGGGTGGGCGCACACTGCCTCACCCTTCAGCACTCACTTTGCCCTGATGCATCAAAATAAATGCAGTGCATGATAACACTTTCTTCGATGTCAGCTTTTAGTTTTTTAACCTTGTTGGTGCTGCCAGTGTTGTGTCTCTCTAGACACGTGTTTCGGGATAATCGTCCTTCCTCCGCAGAGAGCAATGCTTTTTTCGGGGGGTGCTGGAGATGCTGCCCATAGTCTTCTCGGGTCTCAGTACCACTCACTGGGCGAAGGTGCATCAACCGGAGCTCCTCAGCTCGTTAGCTCAAGGGAACCTTTTAGGAACAGGAGGGGGGTGGGCGCACACTGCCTCACCCTCCAGCACTCACTTTGCCCCGATGCATCACATTAAATACAGTGCATGATAACACTTTTTTCGGTGTCAGCCTTTAGTTTTTCACCCTTGTTGGTGCTGCCATTGCTGTGTCTCTCTAGACACGTGTTTTAGGATAATCGTACTTCCTCTGCAGAGAGCAACACTTTTTTCGGGCGGTGCTGGAGATGCTGCCCATAGTCTTCTCGGGTCTCAGTACCACTCGCTGGGCGCAGGTTAATCAACAGGAGCTCCTCAGATTGTTAGTTCAAGGGAGCCTTTTTGAAACAGGAGGGGGGTGGGCGCACACTTCCTCACCCTCCAGCACTCACTTTGCCCCGATGCATCACATTAAATGTAGTGCATGATAACAGTTTCTTCGGTGTCAGCCTTTAGTTTTTCACCCTTGCTGGTGCAGCCAGTGCTGTGTATCTCTAGACACGTGTTTCGAGATAATCGTCCATCTTCCACAGAGAGCAGCAGTTTTATCGGGGGGTGCTGGGGATGCTGCCCATAGTCGTCTCAGGTCTCAGTACCACTCGCTGGGCGCAGGTGCATCAACCGGAGCTCCTCAGCTCGTTGCCTCAAGGGAGCCTTTTCGAAACAGGAGGGTGGTGGGCACACATTCCTTCACCCTCCAGCACTCACTTTGCCCCGATGCATCACAATAAATGCAGTGAATGATCACACTTTCTTCATTGTCAGCCTTTAGTTTTTCACCCTTGTTGGTGCAGCCAGTGCTGTGTATCTCTAGACACGTGTTTCAGGATAATCGTACTTCTTCCGCAGAGAGCAACACTTTTTTTGGGGGGTGCTGGAGATGGTGCCCATAGTCTTCTCAGGTCTCAGTACCACTCGCTGGGCGCAAGTGCATCAACCAGAGATCCTCAGCTCGTTAGCTCAAGGGAGCCTTTTTGAAACAGGAGGGGGGTGGGCGCACACTGCCTCACCCTCCAGCACTCACTTTGCCCCGATGCATCACATTAAATGCAGTGCATGATAACACTTTCTTCGATGTCAGCCTTTAGTTTTTCACCCTTGTTGGTGCAGCCAGTGCTGTGTCTCTCTAGAAACGTGTTTCGGGATAATCGTCCTTCCTCCGCAGAGAGCTACGCTTTTTTCGGGGGGTGCTGGAGATGCTGCCCATAGTCTTCTCAGGTCTCAGTACCACTCGCTGGGCGCAAGTGCATCAACCAGAGCTCCTCAGCTCGTTAGCTCAAGGGAGCCTTTTTGAAACAGGAGGGGGGTGGGCGCACACTGCCTCACCCTCCAGCACTCACTTTGCCCCGATGCATCACATTAAATGCAGTGCATGATAACACTTTCTTCGATGTCAGTCTTTAGTTTTTCACCCTTGTTGGTGCAGCCAGTGCTGTGTCTCTCTAGACACGTGTTTCGGGATAATCGTCCTTCCTCCGCAGAGAGCTACGCTTTTTTCGGGGGGTGCTGGAGATGCTGCCCATAGTCTTCTCAGGTCTCAGTACCACTCGCTGGGCGCAAGTGCATCAACCAGAGCTCCTCAGCTCGTTAGCTCAAGGGAGCCTTTTTGAAACAGGAGGGGGGTGGGCGCACACTGCCTCACCCTCCAGCACTCACTTTGCCCTGATGCATCACATTAAATGTAGTGCATGATAACAGTTTCTTCGGTGACAGCCTTTAGTTTTTCACCCTTGCTGGTGCAGCCAGTGCTGTGTATCTCTAGACACGTGTTTCGAGATAATCGTCCATCTTCCACAGAGAGCAGCAGTTTTATCGGGGGGTGCTGGGGATGCTGCCCATAGTCGTCTCAGGTCTCAGTACCACTCGCTGGGCGCAGGTGCATCAACCGGAGATCCTCAGCTCGTTGCCTCAAGGGAGCCTTTTCGAAACAGGAGGGTGGTGGGCACACATTCCTTCACCCTCCAGCACTCACTTTGCCCCGATGCATCACAATAAATGCAGTGAATGATCACACTTTCTTCATTGTCAGCCTTTAGTTTTTCACCCTTGTTCGTGCAGCCAGTGCTGTGTATCTCTAGACACGTGTTTCGGGATAATCGTACTTCTTCCGCAGAGAGCAACACTTTTTTTGGGGGGTGCTGGAGATGGTGCCCATAGTCTTCTCAGGTCTCAGTACCACTCGCTGGGCGCAAGTGCATCAACCAGAGCTCCTCAGCTCGTTAGCTCAAGGGAGCCTTTTTGAAACAGGAGGGGGGTGGGCGCACACTGCCTCACCCTCCAGCACTCACTTTGCCCCGATGCATCACATTAAATGCAGTGCATGATAACACTTTCTTCGATGTCAGCCTTTAGTTTTTCACCCTTGTTGGTGCAGCCAGTGCTGTGTCTCTCTAGACACGTGTTTCGGGATAATCGTCCTTCCTCCGCAGAGAGCTACGCTTTTTTCGGGGGGTGCTGGAGATGCTGCCCATAGTCTTCTCAGGTCTCAGTACCACTCGCTGGGCGCAGGTGCATCAACCGGAGCTCCTCAGCTCGTTATCTCAAAGGAGCCTTTTTGAAACAGGAGGGGGGTGGGCGCACACTGCCTCACCCTCCAGCACTCACTTTGCCCCGATGCATCACATTAAATACAGTGCATGATAACACTTTTTTCGGAGTCAGCCTTTAGTTTTTCACCCTTGTTGGTGCAGCCAGTGCTGTGTATCTCTAGACACGTGTTTCGGGATAATCGTCCTTCTTCCGCAGAGAGCAACACTTTTTTTGGGGGGTGCTGGAGATGGTGCCCATAGTCTTCTCAGGTATCAGTACCACTCGCTGGGCGCAAGTGCATCAACCAGAGCTCCTCAGCTCGTTAGCTCAAGGGAGCCTTTTTGAAACAGGAGGGGGGTGGGCGCACACTGCCTCACCCTCCAGCACTCACTTTGCCCCGATGCATCACATTAAATACAGTGCATGATAACAATTTTCGGAGTCAGCCTTTAGTTTTTCACCCTTGTTGGTGCTGCCAGTGTTGTGTCTCTCTAGACACGTGTTTCGGGATAATCGTCCTTCCTCCGCAGAGAGCAACGCTTTTTACGGGGGGTGCTGGAGATGCTGCCCATAGTCTTCTCGGGTCTCAGTACCACTCACTGGGCTCAGGTGCATCAACCGGAGCTCCTCAGCTCGTTAGCTCAAGGGAACCTTTTAGAAACAGGAAGGGGTGGGCGCACACTGCCTCACCCTCCAGCACTCACTTTGCCCCGATGCATCACAATAAATGCAGTGAATGATCACACTTTCTTCATTGTCAGCCTTTAGTTTTTCACCCTTGTTCGTGCAGCCAGTGCTGTGTATCTCTAGACACGTGTTTCGGGATAATCGTACTTCTTCCGCAGAGAGCAACACTTTTTTTGGGGGGTGCTGGAGATGGTGCCCATAGTCTTCTCAGGTCTCAGTACCACTCGCTGGGCGCAAGTGCATCAACCAGAGCTCCTCAGCTCGTTAGCTCAAGGGAGCCTTTTTGAAACAGGAGGGGGGTGGGCGCACACTGCCTCACCCTCCAGCACTCACTTTGCCCCGATGCATCACATTAAATGCAGTGCATGATAACACTTTCTTCGATGTCAGCCTTTAGTTTTTCACCCTTGTTGGTGCAGCCAGTGCTGTGTCTCTCTAGACACGTGTTTCGGGATAATCGTCCTTCCTCCGCAGAGAGCTACGCTTTTTTCGGGGGGTGCTGGAGATGCTGCCCATAGTCTTCTCAGGTCTCAGTACCACTCGCTGGGCGCAGGTGCATCAACCGGAGCTCCTCAGCTCGTTATCTCAAAGGAGCCTTTTTGAAACAGGAGGGGGGTGGGCGCACACTGCCTCACCCTCCAGCACTCACTTTGCCCCGATGCATCACATTAAATACAGTGCATGATAACACTTTTTTCGGAGTCAGCCTTTAGTTTTTCACCCTTGTTGGTGCAGCCAGTGCTGTGTATCTCTAGACACGTGTTTCGGGATAATCGTCCTTCTTCCGCAGAGAGCAACACTTTTTTTGGGGGGTGCTGGAGATGGTGCCCATAGTCTTCTCAGGTATCAGTACCACTCGCTGGGCGCAAGTGCATCAACCAGAGCTCCTCAGCTCGTTAGCTCAAGGGAGCCTTTTTGAAACAGGAGGGGGGTGGGCGCACACTGCCTCACCCTCCAGCACTCACTTTGCCCCGATGCATCACATTAAATACAGTGCATGATAACAATTTTCGGAGTCAGCCTTTAGTTTTTCACCCTTGTTGGTGCTGCCAGTGTTGTGTCTCTCTAGACACGTGTTTCGGGATAATCGTCCTTCCTCCGCAGAGAGCAACGCTTTTTACGGGGGGTGCTGGAGATGCTGCCCATAGTCTTCTCGGGTCTCAGTACCACTCACTGGGCTCAGGTGCATCAACCGGAGCTCCTCAGCTCGTTAGCTCAAGGGAACCTTTTAGAAACAGGAAGGGGTGGGCGCACACTGCCTCACCCTCCAGCACTCACTTTGCCCCGATGGATCACAATAAATACAGTGCATGATAAAACTTTCTTCGATGTCAGGCTTTAGTTTTTCACCCTTGTTGGTGCAGCCAGTGCTGTGTCTCTCTAGACACGTGTTTCGGGATAATCGTACTTCCTCTGCAGAGAGCAACGCTTTTTTCGGGCGGTGCTGGAGATGCTGCCCATAGTCTTCTCAGATCTCAGTACCACTCGCTGGGCGCAGGTTCATCAACCAAAGCTCCTCAGCTCGTTAGCTCAAAGGAGCCTTTTTGAAACAGGAGGGGGGTGGGCGCACACTGCCTCACCCTCCAGCACTCACTTTGCCCCGATGCATCACATTAAATACAGTGCATGATAACACTTTTTTCGGTGTCAGCCTTTAGTTTTTCACCCTTGTTGGTGCTGCCATTGCTGTGTCTCTCTAGACACGTGTTTCAGGATAATCGTACTTCCTCTGCAGAGAGCAACACTTTTTTCGGGCGGTGCTGGAGATGCTGCCCATAGTCTTCTCGGGTTTTAGTACCACTCGCTGGGCACAGGTTAATCAACAGGAGCTCCTCAGATTGTTAGTTCAAGGGAGCCTTTTTGAAACAGGAGGGGGGTGGGCGCACACTGCCTCACCCTCCAGCACTCACTTTGCCCCGATGCATCACATTAAATACAGTGCATGATAACACTTTTTTCGGAGTCAGCCTTTAGTTTTTCACCCTTGTTGGTGCAGCCAGTGCTGTGTATCTCTAGACACGTGTTTCGGTATAATCGTCCTTCTTCCGCAGAGAGCAACACTTTTTTTGGGGGGTGCTGGAGATGGTGCCCATAGTCTTCTCAGGTATCAGTACCACTCGCTGGGCGCAAGTGCATCAAGCAGAGCTCCTCAGCTCGTTAGCTCAAGGGAGCCTTTTTGAAACAGGAGGGGGGTGGGCGCACACTGCCTCACCCTCCAGCACTCACTTTGCCCCGATGCATCACATTAAATACAGTGCATGATAACACTTTTTTCGGAGTCAGCCTTTAGTTTTTCACCCTTGTTGGTGCTGCCAGTGTTGTGTCTCTCTAGACACGTGTTTCGGGATAATCGTCCTTCCTCCACAGAGAGCAACGCTTTTTTCGGGGGGGTGCTGGAGATGCTGCCCATAGTCTTCTCAGGTCTCAGTACCACTCGCTGGGCGCAAGTGCATCAACCGAGGCTCCTCAGCTCGTTAACTCAAGGGAGCCTTTTCGAAACAGGAGGGGGGTGGGCGCACACTGCCTCACCCTCCAGCACTCACTTTGCCCTGATGCATCAAAATAAATGCAGTGCATGATAACACTTTCTTCGATGTCAGCCTTTAGTTTTTCACCCTTGTTGGTGCTGCCAGTGCTGTGTCTCTCTAGACACGTGTTTCGGAATAATCGTCCTTCCTCCGCAGAGAACAACGCTTTTTTCGGGGGGTGCTGGAGATGCTGCCCATAGTCTTCTCAGGTCTCAGTACCACTCACTGGGCGCAGGTTCATCAACCGGAGCTCCTCAGCTCGTTAGCTCAAGGGAATCTTTTAGAAACAGGAGGGGGTGGGCGCACACTGCCTCACCCTCCAGCACTCACTTTGCCCTGATGGATCACAATAAATACAGTGCCTGATAAAACTTTCTTCGATGTCAGCCTTTAGTTTTTCACCCTTGTTGGTGCAGCCAGTGCTGTGTCTCTCTAGACACGTGTTTCTGGATAATCGTCCTTCTTCTGCAGAGAGCAACACTTATTTTGGGTGGTGCTGGAGATGTTGCCCATAGTCTTCTCAGGTCTCAGTACCACTCGCTGGGCACAGGTGCATCAACCGGTGCTCCTCAGCTCGTTAGCTCAAGGGAGCCTTTTCGAAAAAGGAGGGGGGTGGGTGCACACTGCCTCACCCTCCTGCACTCACTTTGCCCCGATGCATGAAAATAAATGCAGTGCATGATAACACTTTCTTCTGTGTCAGCCTTTAGTTTTTCACCGTTGTTGGTGCAGCCAGCGCTGTGTCTCTCTAGACACGTGTTTCGGGATAATCGTCCTTCTTCCGCAGAGAGCAACACTTTTTTCGGGGGTGCTGGAGATGCTGCCCATAGTCTTCTCAGGTCTCAGTACCACTCGCTGGGCGCAGGTGCATCTACCGAGGCTCCTCTGCTCGTTAACTCAAGGGAGCCTTTTCGAAACAGGAGGGGGGTTGGCGCACACTGCCTCACCCTCCAGCACTCACTTTGCCCTGATGCATCAAAATAAATGCAGTGCATGATAATATTTTCTTCGGTGTCAGCCTTCAGTTTTTCACCCTTGTTGGTGCAGCCAGTGCTGTGTATCTCTAGACAGACCCTCCAGGATTTCGCGATTTCGTGATTTGCAAAAAAATCGCGAAATCGGCAGTTTTGTAAAAATGCCGCGATTTTTACAAAACTGCCCGCGAAATTTCGGAAATGTGTTGAAACGTTTGCCCTGACAGAACTAATTAGGGTTAAAATGTTGTGAAATAATACTGTCACAGAATGTGCTGGATTATGCCACATAATTTGTCTTAAATTATTTGCATACCTTGACTAAGTAGGTGTGGACAAAGCGCGCTCTGTGGCACTGTAATATCCAGTCAGTGGCGGCAGTCCACCTTCGACAAGATGTAATGCCTCAGGTGTGCAGAACAATCTTTGCAAAAGTGGCAGAGCTTGTGTTTGTTTACTCATGTGGCTGTCAATCACAGCGGACGCTTTCTGCAAGATGTTGTTAGTGAATCTTCAGACATTTCCTTTCATTCTTTAGTATGTATAAATATTTATGGGGGGCTAAATCTTCCATCAATTGGCAGAGTGGATATGCAGGGGCTCTAAGAAGGGGTGAAAAACAACAAAGCTTTGTTAACATTTAAATGGTCTTTTAAAGACCTGTGAAGCACTCGGGTGCGGCTGCAATAATACAGACACTTGCCTACAGCAGCTCTAAAACTGTCTGTGTGTTTGGTGGGGAAGCTGTCTTGGCCCGGGCTGCACACACGATGGTGGGGGAAGGGGGGTGGGAGGGACTTTGAGCCCCACATGCTTTTTGACCCTGGAAGGTGCGAATACACGTTGCATAATATGCCTCCCCTTTTAAAATGTGTAATTGCATTATGTTCCCAGGGCATGACAGGGCTCTCTGTGTCTCAATTTCGCCCCCTCCCACACATGGTGAATCTCTGGTAGATGCCGGTAAAGGATTTCGGACAGCCTGTGCATCCTGTGGGGGGAGCAGGCGAAGGAGGTGTGGGGGGCTGATGTGACCAGCGGCAACTGCGGGCATTTGCATGAAGAACAAACTGCGAGGGACGGAAAGATGTGCAGCGTGGAGAGGCGGGAGCTGCCAATGAGACGTGAGGATGAGGATTGAAAGAGGAAGAGATGGAGATGGAGAGGGAAAGGGAGAAAGAGTGAGGGGGCGCGAACGGGGGAGGGCTGGATGATGTAGAGGCGAAGGGAAGAGAGAGGCCTTGAAGGGGGCAGAACGAGGTTGAGATGGGGAAAAGAGGAGCGGAAGAGATGGGAGAAGAAGGGAGAAAGAGTACAAGATGTAGAGAGCGGTGGGATAGGAGAACAGAGATGCGAGGAGAATGAAATAGAGGGGGGTGGTGAGAGCTTGAGAGCTGAAGTGGGGGAGGGGGGCAAAGAGAAGGAGAAGTGGGGAGATGGAATATAAACCAGAGACAAAGATAGAAGAGATGGGAAGACAAAGGAGAAGTGCGGGAAGTGAATGCGTCAGAGAGGCAGGAAGGACAAACTGAAAGCAGGAGGGAAAGGCATGAAAGGAAGAGCCGTGCACTGAAAAGAACCGAGGCAGAAAATTGGAGTGAAAAAGAGAGAAAAAACAACAAAGAAGAGAACAGAGCAAGTAAGGAGGAAAGAGCATTTGAAAGAGAATGATAAGAAGCACTGGAGTGGGAATTACAGGGATGAGAAGTGATGGAAGCAAGAACAAAACTGAAAACGAGAAAAGAGAAAGGGGAGGTAGGAAATAAAGAGAAGAGAAAGGGAAGAGGCAATGAAAACAGAGTCAAGGAAGAGGAGCGACAAGGATTGAGAAAAATAACAGAACAGCAAGAAAACGAAGAGAGAGAAGGAATGAGTCAACGATTGAAATGGAAATGACAGAATTATTTTAGGTCTGTTGACAGTACAGCTGTCTGCGATGTAGTACGTGTGCCTTATTGGATAGGCCTTTGCAAGCACCAGGGTGTCAATACTCATGCTCACAAAATTCCAAGGAAAGGGAAGACGGGCGGTGGCCATTGAACCTTGTTGCTGCATGACGAAAGGTTTCCTGTCTGTGCAGAAGGCACTGTTCAACGTAACCAACAAGAAAACTACAATTACCAGGCAACATGAACTATCAATTTCTTTGGAGATGGCAACCAGTGCTGAAAAGTAGGGGAATCCCACCTGATCTCACTTCCGGCAGCTAATTTCCCTAAGAAAAATGCTGAATTTGTCCTGTTGTCTGATAATACAGCAGCGCCTGCAAGCTGTTTGTATTCGGCTGGGTGCAGCAACGTGCAGGCAGTAGGAGGGCTTTCTTATTTCAACATTCAGCTGGGAGCAAAAGTTATCTTACCTCTATTAAAATCCCCTCAAAATTGCAGGGCACACAATGGTCTCTCCAACAGGTATCTTAACCCTGTAAGATATTTTAAAATGCAACCTCTATGTAACCAATTGAGTAACCTAGAAGGGATTTACTGTCACATTTGTCATCTGTTACCAATATCTTTGCAGCAAATAAAAAAAAAAAATATTATGTTGCTACCAATGTTGCGGGCATCAGTGGCACCCAAAATTGGCAAAAGAGGGTGCCTGAGGAAGAGGTGTCCTGCCTCTCGGATCCGTAGGCAGCGATGCCCGACAGGGGTGCATACATGGGCACTAGAACATCCCAGGGAGAAATACAGCACACTCCCACAAGGTTAGGACTGGAGCTGTGCTTCCGTAGAGCTGCAGACACTTTAAACATGCCTATTTCAAAGTGCAATAAAACAGCTTCCATTGATTTCAGGCTGAAAATGAATGATTATGAGTAAAATAAAGTGCCGCAAAAATGCCGCTAAATTTCCATATTTGTGCCGCTAAATTTCCATATTTGTGCCGCTAAATTTGCTAATCCATGCCGCTATATCCTGGGGGGTCTGTCTAGACCCGTATCTCAGGATAATTCTCCTTTTTCAGTAGAGAGCAACACTTTTTTCAGTGGGGGCTGGAGATGCTGCCTATAGTCTTCTCAGGTCACAGTACCACTGGCTGGGGTGAGGTGCATCAACCGGAGCTCTTCAGCACGTTAGCTCAAGGGAGCCTTTTCGAAACAGGAGGGTGGTGGGCGCACACTGCCTCACCCTCCAGCACTCACTTTGCCCCGATGCATCACAATAAATGCAGTGCATGATCACACTTTCTTCGGTGTCAGCCTTTAGTTTTTCACCGTTGTTGGTGCTGCCAGTGCTGTGTCTCTCTAGATACGTGTTTCGGGATAATCCTCCTTCCTCCGCAGAGAGCAACACTTTTTTCGGGCCGTGCTGGAGATGCTGCCCATAGTCTCTTCGGGTCTCAGTACCACTCGCTGGGCGCAGGTTAATCAACAGGAGCTCCTCAGATCGTTAGTTCAAGGAAACCTTTTCGAAACAGGAGGGGGTGGGCGCACACTGCCTCACCCTCCAGCACTCACTTTGCCCCGATGCATCACAATAAATGCAGTGCATGATAACCCTTTCTTTGGTGTCAGCCTTTAGTTTTTCACCCTTGTTGGTGCAGCCAGTGCTGTGTCTCTCTAGACACGTGTTTCGGGATAATCGTCCTTCTTCCGCAGAGAGCAACACTTTTTTCGGGGGTGCTGGAGATGCTGCCCATAGTCTTCTCAGGGCTTAGTACCACTCGCTGGGCGCAGGTGCATCAACTGGTACTCTACAGCTCGTTAGCTCAAGGGAGCCTTTTCAAAACAGGAGGGGAATGGGCTCACACTGCCTCACTCTCCAGCACTCACTTTCTCCGATGCATCACAATAAATGCAGTGCATGATATCCTTTCTTCGAAGTCAGCCTTTATTTTTTCACCCTTGTTGGTGCAGCCAGTGCTGTGTATCTCTAGACATGTGTTTCAGGATAATTGTCCTTTTTCAGTAGAGAGCAACACTTTTATCAGTGGGGGCAGGAGATGCTTCCCATAGTCTTCTCAGGTCTCAGTACCACTCGCTTGGCGCAGGTGCATCAACTGGAGCTCTTCGGCTCGTTAGCTCAAGGGAGCCTTTTCAAAACAGGAGGGTGGTGGGCCACACTGTCTCACCCTCCAGCACTCACTTTGCCCCGATGCATCACAATAAATACAGTGCATGATCACACTTTCTTCGGTGTCAGCCTTTAGTTTTTCACCCTTGTTGGTGCAGCCAGTGCTGTGTATCTCAGACACGTGTTTCGGCATAATCGTCCTTCTTCCGCAGAGAGCGACACTTTTTTCGGGGGGTGCTGGAGATGCTGGCCATAGTCTTCTCAGGTCTCAGTAGCACTCGCTGGGCGAAGGTGCATCAACCGAGGCTCCTCAACTCGTTACCTCAAGGGAGCCTTTTTGAAACAGGTGGGGGGTGGGCGCACACTGCTTTACCCTCCAGCACTCACTTTGCCCCGATGCATCAAAATAAATGCAGTGCATGATAACACTTTCTTCGATGTCAGCCTTTAGTTTTTCACCGTTGTTGGTGCTGCCAGTGCTGTGTCTCTCTAGATACGTGTTTCGGGATAATCGTCCTTCCTCCGCAGAGAGCAACACTTTTTTCGGGCAGTGCTGGAGATGCTGCCCATAGTCTTCTCGGGTCTCAGTACCACTCGCTGGGTGCAGGTTAATCAACAGGAGCTCCTCAGATCGTTAGTTCAAGGAAACCTTTTCGAAACAGGAGGGGGTGGGCGCACACTGCCTCACCCTCCAGCACTCACTTTGCCCCGATGCATCACAATAAATGCAGTGCATGATAACTCTTTCTTTGGTGTCAGCCTTTAGTTTTTCACCCTTGTTGGTGCCGCCAGTGCTGTGTATCTCTAGACACGTGTTTCGGGATAATCGTCCTTCTTCCGCAGAGAGCAACACTTTTTTCGGGGGTGCTGGAGATGCTGCCCATAGTCTTCTCAGGTCTCAGTACCACTCGCTGGGCGCAGGTGCATCAACTGAGGCTCCTCAGCTCGTTAACTCAAGGGAGCCTTTTCGAAACAGGAGGGGGTGGGCGCACACTGCCTCACCCTCCAGCACTCACTTTTCACCGATGCATCTCAATAAATGCAGTGCATGATAACACTTTCTTCGATGTCAGCCTTTAGATTTTCACCCTTGTGGGTGCTGCCAGTGCTATGTCTCTCTAGACACGTGTTTCAGGGTAATCGTCCTTCTTCCGCAGAGAGCAACACTTTATTTGGGGGTGCTGGAGATGCTGCCCACAGTCTTCCCAGGGCTTAGTACCACTCGCTGGGCGCAGGTGCATCAACTGGTACTCTACAGCTCGTTAGCTCAAGGGAGCCTTTTCAAAACAGGAGGGGAATGGGCTCACACTGCCTCACCCTCCAGCACTCACTTTCTCCGATGCATCACAATAAATGCAGTGCATGATATCCTTTCTTCGGAGTCAGCCTTTAGTTTTTCACCCTTGTTGGTGCATCCAGTGCTGTGTATCTCTAGACATGTGTTTCAGGATAATTGTCCTTTTTCAGTAGAGAGCAACACTTTTATCAGTGGGGGCTGGAGATGCTGCCCATAGTCTTCTCAGGTATCAGTACCACTCGCTGGGCGCAAGTGCATCAACCAGAGCTCCTCAGCTCGTTAGCTCAAGGGAGCCTTTTTGAAACAGGAGGGGGGTGGGCGCACACTGCCTCACCCTCCAGCACTCACTTTGCCCCGATGCATCACATTAAATACAGTGCATGATAACACTTTTTTTCGGAGTCAACCTTTAGTTTTTCACCCTTGTTGGTGCTGCCAGTGTTGTGTCTCTCTAGCCACGTGTTTCGGGATAATCGTCCTTCCTCCGCAGAGAGCAACGCTTTTTTCGGGGGGTGCTGGAGATGCTGCCCATAGTCTTCTCAGGTCTCAGTAGCACTCGCTGGGCGCAGGTGCATGAACCGGAGCTCCTCAGCTCATTACCTCAAGGGAGCCTTTTCGAAACAGGAGGGTGGGGGGCTCACATTCCTTCACCCTCCAGCACTCACTTTTCCCCGATGCATCACAATAAATGCAGTGCATGATCACACTTTCTTCGGTGTCAGCCTTTAGTTTTTCACCCTTGTTGGTGCAGCCAGTGCTGTGTATCTCTAGACACGTGTTTCGGGATAATCGTCCTTCTTCCGTAGAGAGAAACACTTTTTTTGGGGGGTGCTGGAGATGGTGCCCATAGTCTTCTCAGGTCTCAGTACCACTCGCTGGGCGCAAGTGCATCAACCAGAGCTCCTCAGCTCGTTAGCTCAAGGGAGCCTTTTTGAAACAGGAGGGGGGTGGGCGCACACTGCCTCACCCTCCAGCACTCACTTTGCCCCGATGCATCACATTAAATACAGTGCATGATAACACTTTTTTCGGTGTCAGCCTTTAGTTTTTCACCCTTGTTGGTGCAGCCAGTGCTGTGTCTCTCTAGACACGTGTTTTGGGATAATCGTCCTTCTTCCGCAGAGAGCAACACTTTTTTCGGGGGTGCTGGAGATGCTGCCCATAGTCTTCTCAGGTTTCAGTACCACTCGCTGGGCGCAGGTGCATCAACCGAGGCTCCTCAGCTTGTAAACTCAAGGGAGCCTTTTCGAAACAGGAGGGGGGTGGGCGCACACTGCCTCACCCTTCAGCACTCACTTTGCCCTGATGCATCAAAATAAATGCAGTGCATGATAACACTTTCTTCGATGTCAGCTTTTAGTTTTTTAACCTTGTTGGTGCTGCCAGTGTTGTGTCTCTCTAGACACGTGTTTCGGGATAATCGTCCTTCCTCCGCAGAGAGCAACGCTTTTTTCGGGGGGTGCTGGAGATGCTGCCCATAGTCTTCTCGGGTCTCAGTACCACTCACTGGGCGGAGGTGCATCAACCGGAGCTCCTCAGCTCGTTAGCTCAAGGGAACCTTTTAGGAACAGGAGGGGGGTGGGCGCACACTGCCTCACCCTCCAGCACTCACTTTGCCCCGATGCATCACATTAAATACAGTGCATGATAACACTTTTTTCGGTGTCAGCCTTTAGTTTTTCACCCTTGTTGATGCTGCCATTGCTGTGTCTCTCTAGACACGTGTTTTAGGATAATCGTACTTCCTCTGCAGAGAGCAACACTTTTTTCGGGCGGTGCTGGAGATGCTGCCCATAGTCTTCTCGGGTCTCAGTACCACTCGCTGGGCGCAGGTTAATCAACAGGAGCTCCTCAGATTGTTAGTTCAAGGGAGCCTTTTTGAAACAGGAGGGGGGTGGGCGCACACTTCCTCACCCTCCAGCACTCACTTTGCCCCGATGCATCACATTAAATGTAGTGCATGATAACAGTTTCTTCGGTGTCAGCCTTTAGTTTTTCACCCTTGCTGGTGCAGCCAGTGCTGTGTATCTCTAGACACGTGTTTCGAGATAATCGTCCATCTTCCACAGAGAGCAGCAGTTTTATCGGGGGGTGCTGGGGATGCTGCCCATAGTCGTCTCAGGTCTCAGTACCACTCGCTGGGCGCAGGTGCTTCAACCGGAGCTCCTCAGCTTGTTAGCTCAAGGGAGCCTTTTTGAAACAGGAGGGGGGTGGGCGCACACTGCCTCACCCTCCAGCACTCACTTTGCCCCGATGCATCACATTAAATGCAGTGCATGATAACACTTTCTTCGATGTCAGCCTTTAGTTTTTCACCCTTGTTGGTGCAGCCAGTGCTGTGTCTCTCTAGACACGTGTTTCGGGATAATCGTCCTTCCTCCGCAGAGAGCTACGCTTTTTTCGGGGGGTGTGCTGGAGATGCTGCCCATAGTCTTCTCAGGTCTCAGTACCACTCGCTGGGCGCAGGTGCATCAACCGGAGCTCCTCAGCTCGTTACCTCAAAGGAGCCTTTTTGAAACAGGAGGGGGGTGGGCGCACACTGCCTCACCCTCCAGCACTCACTTTGCCCCGATGCATCACATTAAATACAGTGCATGATAACACTTTTTTCGGAGTCAGCCTTTAGTTTTTCACCCTTGCTGGTGCAGCCAGTGCTGTGTATCTCTAGACACGTGTTTCGAGATAATCGTCCATCTTCCACAGAGAGCAGCAGTTTTATCGGGGGGTGCTGGGGATGCTGCCCATAGTCGTCTCAGGTCTCAGTACCACTCGCTGGGCGCAGGTGCATCAACCGGAGCTCCTCAGCTCGTTGCCTCAAGGGAGCCTTTTCGAAACAGGAGGGTGGTGGGCACACATTCCTTCACCCTCCAGCACTCACTTTGCCCCGATGCATCACAATAAATGCAGTGAATGATCACACTTTCTTCATTGTCAGCCTTTAGTTTTTCACCCTTGTTGGTGCAGCCAGTGCTGTGTATCTCTAGACACGTGTTTCGGGATAATCGTACTTCTTCCGCAGAGAGCAACACTTTTTTTGGGGGGTGCTGGAGATGGTGCCCATAGTCTTCTCAGGTCTCAGTACCACTCGCTGGGCGCAAGTGCATCAACCAGAGATCCTCAGCTCGTTAGCTCAAGGGAGCCTTTTTGAAACAGGAGGGGGGTGGGCGCACACTGCCTCACCCTCCAGCACTCACTTTGCCCCGATGCATCACATTAAATGCAGTGCATGATAACACTTTCTTCGATGTCAGCCTTTAGTTTTTCACCCTTGTTGGTGCAGCCAGTGCTGTGTCTCTCTAGACACGTGTTTCGGGATAATCGTCCTTCCTCCGCAGAGAGCTACGCTTTTTTCGGGGGGTGCTGGAGATGGTGCCCATAGTCTTCTCAGGTCTCAGTACCACTCGCTGGGCGCAAGTGCATCAACCAGAGCTCCTCAGCTCGTTAGCTCAAGGGAGCCTTTTTGAAACAGGAGGGGGGTGGGCGCACACTGCCTCACCCTCCAGCACTCACTTTGCCCCGATGCATCACATTAAATGCAGTGCATGATAACACTTTCTTCGATGTCAGTCTTTAGTTTTTCACGCTTGTTGGTGCAGCCAGTGCTGTGTCTCTCTAGACACGTGTTTCGGGATAATCGTCCTTCCTCCGCAGAGAGCTACGCTTTTTTCGGGGGGTGCTGGAGATGCTGCCCATAGTCTTCTCAGGTCTCAGTACCACTCGCTGGGCGCAAGTGCATCAACCAGAGCTCCTCAGCTCGTTAGCTCAAGGGAGCCTTTTTGAAACAGGAGGGGGGTGGGCGCACACTGCCTCACCCTCCAGCACTCACTTTGCCCTGATGCATCACATTAAATGTAGTGCATGATAACAGTTTCTTCGGTGTCAGCCTTTAGTTTTTCACCCTTGCTGGTGCAGCCAGTGCTGTGTATCTCTAGACACGTGTTTCGAGATAATCGTCCATCTTCCACAGAGAGCAGCAGTTTTATCGGGGGGTGCTGGGGATGCTGCCCATAGTCGTCTCAGGTCTCAGTACCACTCGCTGGGCGCAGGTGCATCAACCGGAGATCCTCAGCTCGTTGCCTCAAGGGAGCCTTTTCGAAACAGGAGGGTGGTGGGCACACATTCCTTCACCCTCCAGCACTCACTTTGCCCCGATGCATCACAATAAATGCAGTGAATGATCACACTTTCTTCATTGTCAGCCTTTAGTTTTTCACCCTTGTTCGTGCAGGCAGTGCTGTGTATCTCTAGACACGTGTTTCGGGATAATCGTACTTCTTCCGCAGAGAGCAACACTTTTTTTGGGGGGTGCTGGAGATGGTGCCCATAGTCTTCTCAGGTCTCAGTACCACTCGCTGGGCGCAAGTGCATCAACCAGAGCTCCTCAGCTCGTTAGCTCAAGGGAGCCTTTTTGAAACAGGAGGGGGGTGGGCGCACACTGCCTCACCCTCCAGCACTCACTTTGCCCCGATGCATCACATTAAATGCAGTGCATGATAACACTTTCTTCGATGTCAGCCTTTAGTTTTTCACCCTTGTTGGTGCAGCCAGTGTTGTGTCTCTCTAGACACGTGTTTCGGGATAATCGTCCTTCCTCCGCAGAGAGCTACGCTTTTTTCGGGGGTGCTGGAGATGCTGCCCATAGTCTTCTCAGGTCTCAGTACCACTCGCTGGGCGCAGGTGCATCAACCGGAGCTCCTCAGCTCGTTATCTCAAAGGAGCCTTTTTGAAACAGGAGGGGGGTGGGCGCACACTGCCTCACCCTCCAGCACTCACTTTGCCCCGATGCATCACATTAAATACAGTGCATGATAACACTTTTTTCGGAGTCAGCCTTTAGTTTTTCACCCTTGTTGGTGCAGCCAGTGCTGTGTATCTCTAGACACGTGTTTCGGGATAATCGTCCTTCTTCCGCAGAGAGCAACACTTGTTTTGGGGGGTGCTGGAGATGGTGCCCATAGTCTTCTCAGGTATCAGTACCACTCGCTGGGCGCAAGTGCATCAACCAGAGCTCCTCAGCTCGTTAGCTCAAGGGAGCCTTTTTGAAACAGGAGGGGGGTGGGCGCACACTGCCTCACCCTCCAGCACTCACTTTGCCCCGATGCATCACATTAAATACAGTGCATGATAACAATTTTCGGAGTCAGCCTTTAGTTTTTCACCCTTGTTGGTGCTGCCAGTGTTGTGTCTCTCTAGACACGTGTTTCGGGATAATCGTCCTTCCTCCGCAGAGAGCAACGCTTTTTACGGGGGGTGCTGGAGATGCTGCCCATAGTCTTCTCGGGTCTCAGTACCACTCACTGGGCTCAGGTCCATCAACCGGAGCTCCTCAGCTCGTTAGCTCAAGGGAACCTTTTAGAAACAGGAAGGGGTGGGCGCACACTGCCTCACCCTCCAGCACTCACTTTGCCCCGATGGATCACAATAAATACAGTGCATGATAAAACTTTCTTCGATGTCAGGCTTTAGTTTTTCACCCTTGTTGGTGCAGCCAGTGCTGTGTCTCTCTAGACACGTGTTTCGGGATAATCGTACTTCCTCTGCAGAGAGCAACGCTTTTTTCGGGCGGTGCTGGAGATGCTGCCCATAGTCTTCTCAGATCTCAGTACCACTCGCTGGGCGCAGGTTCATCAACCAAAGCTCCTCAGCTCGTTAGCTCAAAGGAGCCTTTTTGAAACAGGAGGGGGGTGGGCGCACACTGCCTCACCCTCCAGCACTCACTTTGCCCCGATGCATCACATTAAATACAGTGCATGATAACACTTTTTTCGGTGTCAGCCTTTAGTTTTTCACCCTTGTTGGTGCTGCCATTGCTGTGTCTCTCTAGACACGTGTTTCAGGATAATCGTACTTCCTCTGCAGAGAGCAACACTTTTTTCGGGCGGTGCTGGAGATGCTGCCCATAGTCTTCTCGGGTCTCAGTACCACTCGCTGGGCGCAGGTTAATCAACAGGAGCTCCTCAGATTGTTAGTTCAAGGGAGCCTTTTTGAAACAGGAGGGGGGTGGGCGCACACTGCCTCACCCTCCAGCACTCACTTTGACCCGATGCATCACATTAAATGTAGTGCATGATAACAGTTTCTTCGGTGTCAGCCTTTAGTTTTTCACCCTTGCTGGTGCAGCCAGTGCTGTGTATCTCTAGACACGTGTTTCGAGATAATCGTCCATCTTCCACAGAGAGCAGCAGTTTTATCGGGGGGTGCTGGGGATGCTGCCCATAGTCGTCTCAGGTCTCAGTACCACTCGCTGGGCGCAGGTGCTTCAACCGGAGCTCCTCAGCTTGTTAGCTCAAGGGAGCCTTTTTGAAACAGGAGGGGGGTGGGCGCACACTGCCTCACCCTCCAGCACTCACTTTGCCCCGATGCATCACATTAAATGCAGTGCATGATAACACTTTCTTCGATGTCAGCCTTTAGTTTTTCACCCTTGTTGGTGCAGCCAGTGCTGTGTCTCTCTAGACACGTGTTTCGGGATAATCGTCCTTCCTCCGCAGAGAGCTACGCTTTTTTCGGGGGGTGTGCTGGAGATGCTGCCCATAGTCTTCTCAGGTCTCAGTACCACTCGCTGGGCGCAGGTGCATCAACCGGAGCTCCTCAGCTCGTTACCTCAAAGGAGCCTTTTTGAAACAGGAGGGGGGTGGGCGCACACTGCCTCACCCTCCAGCACTCACTTTGCCCCGATGCATCACATTAAATACAGTGCATGATAACACTTTTTTCGGAGTCAGCCTTTAGTTTTTCACCCTTGTTGGTGCAGCCAGTGCTGTGTATCTCTAGACACGTGTTTCGGGATAATCGTCCTTCTTCCGCAGAGAGCAACACTTTTTTTGGGGGGTGCTGGAGATGGTGCCCATAGTCTTCTCAGGTATCAGTACCACTCGCTGGGCGCAAGTGCATCAACCAGAGCTCCTCAGCTCGTTAGCTCAAGGGAGCCTTTTTGAAACAGGAGGGGGGTGGGCGCACACTGCCTCACCCTCCAGCACTCACTTTGCCCCGATGCATCACATTAAATACAGTGCATGATAACACTTTTTTCGGAGTCAGCCTTTAGTTTTTCACCCTTGTTGGTGCTGCCAGTGTTGTGTCTCTCTAGACACGTGTTTCGGGATAATCGTCCTTCCTCCACAGAGAGCAACGCTTTTTTCGGGGGGGTGCTGGAGATGCTGCCCATAGTCTTCTCAGGTCTCAGTACCACTCGCTGGGCGCAAGTGCATCAACCGAGGCTCCTCAGCTCGTTAACTCAAGGGAGCCTTTTCGAAACAGGAGGGGGGTGGGCGCACACTGCCTCACCCTCCAGCACTCACTTTGCCCTGATGCATCAAAATAAATGCAGTGCATGATAATATTTTCTTCGGTGTCAGCCTTCAGTTTTTCACCCTTGTTGGTGCAGCCAGTGCTGTGTATCTCTAGACACGTGTTTCGGAATAATCGTCCTTCTCCGCAGAGAGCAACACTTTTTTGGGGGGGTGCTGGAGATGGTGCCCATAGTCTTCTCAGGTCTTAGTACCACTCGCTGGGCGCAAGTGCATCAACCAGAGCTCCTCAGATTGTTAGCTCAAGGGAGCCTTTTTGAAACAGGAGGGGGGTGGGCGCACACTGCCTCACCCTCCAGCACTCACTTTGCCCTGATGCATCAAAATAAATGCAGTGCCTGATAAAACTTTCTTCGATGTCAGCCTTTAGTTTTTCACCCTTGTTGGTGCAGCCAGTGCTGTGTCTCTCTAGACACGTGTTTCTGGATAATCGTCCTTCTTCTGCAGAGAGCAACACTTATTTTGGGTGGTGCTGGAGATGTTGCCCATAGTCTTCTCAGGTCTCAGTACCACTCGCTGGGCACAGGTGCATCAACCGGTGCTCCTCAGCTCGTTAGCTCAAGGGAGCCTTTTCGAAAAAGGAGGGGGGTGGGTGCACACTGCCTCACCCTCCTGCACTCACTTTGCCCCGATGCATGAAAATAAATGCAGTGCATGATAACACTTTTTTCGGTGTCAGCCTTTAGTTTTTCACCCTTGTTGGTGCTGCCAGTGTTGTGTCTCTCTAGCCACGTGTTTCGGGATAATCGTCCTTCCTCCGCAGAGAGCAACGCTTTTTTCGGGGGGTGCTGGAGATGCTGCCCATAGTCTTCTCAGGTCTCAGTAGCACTCGCTGGGCGCAGGTGCATGAACCGGAGCTCCTCAGCTCATTACCTCAAGGGAGCCTTTTCGAAACAGGAGGGTGGGGGGCTCACATTCCTTCACCCTCCAGCACTCACTTTTCCCCGATGCATCACAATAAATGCAGTGCATGATCACACTTTCTTCGGTGTCAGCCTTTAGTTTTTCACCCTTGTTGGTGCAGCCAGTGCTGTGTATCTCTAGACACGTGTTTCGGGATAATCGTCCTTCTTCCGTAGAGAGAAACACTTTTTTTGGGGGGTGCTGGAGATGGTGCCCATAGTCTTCTCAGGTCTCAGTACCACTCGCTGGGCGCAAGTGCATCAACCAGAGCTCCTCAGCTCGTTAGCTCAAGGGAGCCTTTTTGAAACAGGAGGGGGGTGGGCGCACACTGCCTCACCCTCCAGCACTCACTTTGCCCCGATGCATCACATTAAATACAGTGCATGATAACACTTTTTTCGGTGTCAGCCTTTAGTTTTTCACCCTTGTTGGTGCAGCCAGTGCTGTGTCTCTCTAGACACGTGTTTTGGGATAATCGTCCTTCTTCCGCAGAGAGCAACACTTTTTTCGGGGGTGCTGGAGATGCTGCCCATAGTCTTCTCAGGTTTCAGTACCACTCGCTGGGCGCAGGTGCATCAACCGAGGCTCCTCAGCTTGTAAACTCAAGGGAGCCTTTTCGAAACAGGAGGGGGGTGGGCGCACACTGCCTCACCCTTCAGCACTCACTTTGCCCTGATGCATCAAAATAAATGCAGTGCATGATAACACTTTCTTCGATGTCAGCTTTTAGTTTTTTAACCTTGTTGGTGCTGCCAGTGTTGTGTCTCTCTAGACACGTGTTTCGGGATAATCGTCCTTCCTCCGCAGAGAGCAACGCTTTTTTCGGGGGGTGCTGGAGATGCTGCCCATAGTCTTCTCGGGTCTCAGTACCACTCACTGGGCGGAGGTGCATCAACCGGAGCTCCTCAGCTCGTTAGCTCAAGGGAACCTTTTAGGAACAGGAGGGGGGTGGGCGCACACTGCCTCACCCTCCAGCACTCACTTTGCCCCGATGCATCACATTAAATACAGTGCATGATAACACTTTTTTCGGTGTCAGCCTTTAGTTTTTCACCCTTGTTGATGCTGCCATTGCTGTGTCTCTCTAGACACGTGTTTTAGGATAATCGTACTTCCTCTGCAGAGAGCAACACTTTTTTCGGGCGGTGCTGGAGATGCTGCCCATAGTCTTCTCGGGTCTCAGTACCACTCGCTGGGCGCAGGTTAATCAACAGGAGCTCCTCAGATTGTTAGTTCAAGGGAGCCTTTTTGAAACAGGAGGGGGGTGGGCGCACACTTCCTCACCCTCCAGCACTCACTTTGCCCCGATGCATCACATTAAATGTAGTGCATGATAACAGTTTCTTCGGTGTCAGCCTTTAGTTTTTCACCCTTGCTGGTGCAGCCAGTGCTGTGTATCTCTAGACACGTGTTTCGAGATAATCGTCCATCTTCCACAGAGAGCAGCAGTTTTATCGGGGGGTGCTGGGGATGCTGCCCATAGTCGTCTCAGGTCTCAGTACCACTCGCTGGGCGCAGGTGCATCAACCGGAGCTCCTCAGCTCGTTGCCTCAAGGGAGCCTTTTCGAAACAGGAGGGTGGTGGGCACACATTCCTTCACCCTCCAGCACTCACTTTGCCCCGATGCATCACAATAAATGCAGTGAATGATCACACTTTCTTCATTGTCAGCCTTTAGTTTTTCACCCTTGTTGGTGCAGCCAGTGCTGTGTATCTCTAGACACGTGTTTCGGGATAATCGTACTTCTTCCGCAGAGAGCAACACTTTTTTTGGGGGGTGCTGGAGATGGTGCCCATAGTCTTCTCAGGTCTCAGTACCACTCGCTGGGCGCAAGTGCATCAACCAGAGATCCTCAGCTCGTTAGCTCAAGGGAGCCTTTTTGAAACAGGAGGGGGGTGGGCGCACACTGCCTCACCCTCCAGCACTCACTTTGCCCCGATGCATCACATTAAATGCAGTGCATGATAACACTTTCTTCGATGTCAGCCTTTAGTTTTTCACCCTTGTTGGTGCAGCCAGTGCTGTGTCTCTCTAGACACGTGTTTCGGGATAATCGTCCTTCCTCCGCAGAGAGCTACGCTTTTTTCGGGGGGTGCTGGAGATGGTGCCCATAGTCTTCTCAGGTCTCAGTACCACTCGCTGGGCGCAAGTGCATCAACCAGAGCTCCTCAGCTCGTTAGCTCAAGGGAGCCTTTTTGAAACAGGAGGGGGGTGGGCGCACACTGCCTCACCCTCCAGCACTCACTTTGCCCCGATGCATCACATTAAATGCAGTGCATGATAACACTTTCTTCGATGTCAGTCTTTAGTTTTTCACGCTTGTTGGTGCAGCCAGTGCTGTGTCTCTCTAGACACGTGTTTCGGGATAATCGTCCTTCCTCCGCAGAGAGCTACGCTTTTTTCGGGGGGTGCTGGAGATGCTGCCCATAGTCTTCTCAGGTCTCAGTACCACTCGCTGGGCGCAAGTGCATCAACCAGAGCTCCTCAGCTCGTTAGCTCAAGGGAGCCTTTTTGAAACAGGAGGGGGGTGGGCGCACACTGCCTCACCCTCCAGCACTCACTTTGCCCTGATGCATCACATTAAATGTAGTGCATGATAACAGTTTCTTCGGTGTCAGCCTTTAGTTTTTCACCCTTGCTGGTGCAGCCAGTGCTGTGTATCTCTAGACACGTGTTTCGAGATAATCGTCCATCTTCCACAGAGAGCAGCAGTTTTATCGGGGGGTGCTGGGGATGCTGCCCATAGTCGTCTCAGGTCTCAGTACCACTCGCTGGGCGCAGGTGCATCAACCGGAGATCCTCAGCTCGTTGCCTCAAGGGAGCCTTTTCGAAACAGGAGGGTGGTGGGCACACATTCCTTCACCCTCCAGCACTCACTTTGCCCCGATGCATCACAATAAATGCAGTGAATGATCACACTTTCTTCATTGTCAGCCTTTAGTTTTTCACCCTTGTTCGTGCAGGCAGTGCTGTGTATCTCTAGACACGTGTTTCGGGATAATCGTACTTCTTCCGCAGAGAGCAACACTTTTTTTGGGGGGTGCTGGAGATGGTGCCCATAGTCTTCTCAGGTCTCAGTACCACTCGCTGGGCGCAAGTGCATCAACCAGAGCTCCTCAGCTCGTTAGCTCAAGGGAGCCTTTTTGAAACAGGAGGGGGGTGGGCGCACACTGCCTCACCCTCCAGCACTCACTTTGCCCCGATGCATCACATTAAATGCAGTGCATGATAACACTTTCTTCGATGTCAGCCTTTAGTTTTTCACCCTTGTTGGTGCAGCCAGTGTTGTGTCTCTCTAGACACGTGTTTCGGGATAATCGTCCTTCCTCCGCAGAGAGCTACGCTTTTTTCGGGGGTGCTGGAGATGCTGCCCATAGTCTTCTCAGGTCTCAGTACCACTCGCTGGGCGCAGGTGCATCAACCGGAGCTCCTCAGCTCGTTATCTCAAAGGAGCCTTTTTGAAACAGGAGGGGGGTGGGCGCACACTGCCTCACCCTCCAGCACTCACTTTGCCCCGATGCATCACATTAAATACAGTGCATGATAACACTTTTTTCGGAGTCAGCCTTTAGTTTTTCACCCTTGTTGGTGCAGCCAGTGCTGTGTATCTCTAGACACGTGTTTCGGGATAATCGTCCTTCTTCCGCAGAGAGCAACACTTGTTTTGGGGGGTGCTGGAGATGGTGCCCATAGTCTTCTCAGGTATCAGTACCACTCGCTGGGCGCAAGTGCATCAACCAGAGCTCCTCAGCTCGTTAGCTCAAGGGAGCCTTTTTGAAACAGGAGGGGGGTGGGCGCACACTGCCTCACCCTCCAGCACTCACTTTGCCCCGATGCATCACATTAAATACAGTGCATGATAACAATTTTCGGAGTCAGCCTTTAGTTTTTCACCCTTGTTGGTGCTGCCAGTGTTGTGTCTCTCTAGACACGTGTTTCGGGATAATCGTCCTTCCTCCGCAGAGAGCAACGCTTTTTACGGGGGGTGCTGGAGATGCTGCCCATAGTCTTCTCGGGTCTCAGTACCACTCACTGGGCTCAGGTCCATCAACCGGAGCTCCTCAGCTCGTTAGCTCAAGGGAACCTTTTAGAAACAGGAAGGGGTGGGCGCACACTGCCTCACCCTCCAGCACTCACTTTGCCCCGATGGATCACAATAAATACAGTGCATGATAAAACTTTCTTCGATGTCAGGCTTTAGTTTTTCACCCTTGTTGGTGCAGCCAGTGCTGTGTCTCTCTAGACACGTGTTTCGGGATAATCGTACTTCCTCTGCAGAGAGCAACGCTTTTTTCGGGCGGTGCTGGAGATGCTGCCCATAGTCTTCTCAGATCTCAGTACCACTCGCTGGGCGCAGGTTCATCAACCAAAGCTCCTCAGCTCGTTAGCTCAAAGGAGCCTTTTTGAAACAGGAGGGGGGTGGGCGCACACTGCCTCACCCTCCAGCACTCACTTTGCCCCGATGCATCACATTAAATACAGTGCATGATAACACTTTTTTCGGTGTCAGCCTTTAGTTTTTCACCCTTGTTGGTGCTGCCATTGCTGTGTCTCTCTAGACACGTGTTTCAGGATAATCGTACTTCCTCTGCAGAGAGCAACACTTTTTTCGGGCGGTGCTGGAGATGCTGCCCATAGTCTTCTCGGGTCTCAGTACCACTCGCTGGGCGCAGGTTAATCAACAGGAGCTCCTCAGATTGTTAGTTCAAGGGAGCCTTTTTGAAACAGGAGGGGGGTGGGCGCACACTGCCTCACCCTCCAGCACTCACTTTGACCCGATGCATCACATTAAATGTAGTGCATGATAACAGTTTCTTCGGTGTCAGCCTTTAGTTTTTCACCCTTGCTGGTGCAGCCAGTGCTGTGTATCTCTAGACACGTGTTTCGAGATAATCGTCCATCTTCCACAGAGAGCAGCAGTTTTATCGGGGGGTGCTGGGGATGCTGCCCATAGTCGTCTCAGGTCTCAGTACCACTCGCTGGGCGCAGGTGCTTCAACCGGAGCTCCTCAGCTTGTTAGCTCAAGGGAGCCTTTTTGAAACAGGAGGGGGGTGGGCGCACACTGCCTCACCCTCCAGCACTCACTTTGCCCCGATGCATCACATTAAATGCAGTGCATGATAACACTTTCTTCGATGTCAGCCTTTAGTTTTTCACCCTTGTTGGTGCAGCCAGTGCTGTGTCTCTCTAGACACGTGTTTCGGGATAATCGTCCTTCCTCCGCAGAGAGCTACGCTTTTTTCGGGGGGTGTGCTGGAGATGCTGCCCATAGTCTTCTCAGGTCTCAGTACCACTCGCTGGGCGCAGGTGCATCAACCGGAGCTCCTCAGCTCGTTACCTCAAAGGAGCCTTTTTGAAACAGGAGGGGGGTGGGCGCACACTGCCTCACCCTCCAGCACTCACTTTGCCCCGATGCATCACATTAAATACAGTGCATGATAACACTTTTTTCGGAGTCAGCCTTTAGTTTTTCACCCTTGTTGGTGCAGCCAGTGCTGTGTATCTCTAGACACGTGTTTCGGGATAATCGTCCTTCTTCCGCAGAGAGCAACACTTTTTTTGGGGGGTGCTGGAGATGGTGCCCATAGTCTTCTCAGGTATCAGTACCACTCGCTGGGCGCAAGTGCATCAACCAGAGCTCCTCAGCTCGTTAGCTCAAGGGAGCCTTTTTGAAACAGGAGGGGGGTGGGCGCACACTGCCTCACCCTCCAGCACTCACTTTGCCCCGATGCATCACATTAAATACAGTGCATGATAACACTTTTTTCGGAGTCAGCCTTTAGTTTTTCACCCTTGTTGGTGCTGCCAGTGTTGTGTCTCTCTAGACACGTGTTTCGGGATAATCGTCCTTCCTCCACAGAGAGCAACGCTTTTTTCGGGGGGGTGCTGGAGATGCTGCCCATAGTCTTCTCAGGTCTCAGTACCACTCGCTGGGCGCAAGTGCATCAACCGAGGCTCCTCAGCTCGTTAACTCAAGGGAGCCTTTTCGAAACAGGAGGGGGGTGGGCGCACACTGCCTCACCCTCCAGCACTCACTTTGCCCTGATGCATCAAAATAAATGCAGTGCATGATAATATTTTCTTCGGTGTCAGCCTTCAGTTTTTCACCCTTGTTGGTGCAGCCAGTGCTGTGTATCTCTAGACACGTGTTTCGGAATAATCGTCCTTCTCCGCAGAGAGCAACACTTTTTTGGGGGGGTGCTGGAGATGGTGCCCATAGTCTTCTCAGGTCTTAGTACCACTCGCTGGGCGCAAGTGCATCAACCAGAGCTCCTCAGATTGTTAGCTCAAGGGAGCCTTTTTGAAACAGGAGGGGGGTGGGCGCACACTGCCTCACCCTCCAGCACTCACTTTGCCCTGATGCATCAAAATAAATGCAGTGCCTGATAAAACTTTCTTCGATGTCAGCCTTTAGTTTTTCACCCTTGTTGGTGCAGCCAGTGCTGTGTCTCTCTAGACACGTGTTTCTGGATAATCGTCCTTCTTCTGCAGAGAGCAACACTTATTTTGGGTGGTGCTGGAGATGTTGCCCATAGTCTTCTCAGGTCTCAGTACCACTCGCTGGGCACAGGTGCATCAACCGGTGCTCCTCAGCTCGTTAGCTCAAGGGAGCCTTTTCGAAAAAGGAGGGGGGTGGGTGCACACTGCCTCACCCTCCTGCACTCACTTTGCCCCGATGCATGAAAATAAATGCAGTGCATGATAACACTTTCTTCTGTGTCAGCCTTTAGTTTTTCACCGTTGTTGGTGCAGCCAGCGCTGTGTCTCTCTAGACACGTGTTTCGGGATAATCGTCCTTCTTCCGCAGAGAGCAACACTTTTTTCGGGGGTGCTGGAGATGCTGCCCATAGTCTTCTCAGGTCTCAGTACCACTCGCTGGGCGCAGGTGCATCTACCGAGGCTCCTCTGCTCGTTAACTCAAGGGAGCCTTTTCGAAACAGGAGGGGGGTTGGCGCACACTGCCTCACCCTCCAGCACTCACTTTGCCCTGATGCATCAAAATAAATGCAGTGCATGATAATATTTTCTTCGGTGTCAGCCTTCAGTTTTTCACCCTTGTTGGTGCAGCCAGTGCTGTGTATCTCTAGACCCGTATCTCAGGATAATTCTCCTTTTTCAGTAGAGAGCAACACTTTTTTCAGTGGGGGCTGGAGATGCTGCCTATAGTCTTCTCAGGTCACAGTACCACTGGCTGGGGTGAGGTGCATCAACCGGAGCTCTTCAGCACGTTAGCTCAAGGGAGCCTTTTCGAAAAAGGAGGGGGGTGGGTGCACACTGCCTCACCCTCCTGCACTCACTTTGCCCCGATGCATGAAAATAAATGCAGTGCATGATAACACTTTCTTCTGTGTCAGCCTTTAGTTTTTCACCGTTGTTGGTGCAGCCAGCGCTGTGTCTCTCTAGACACGTGTTTCGGGATAATCGTCCTTCTTCCGCAGAGAGCAACACTTTTTTCGGGGGTGCTGGAGATGCTGCCCATAGTCTTCTCAGGGCTTAGTACCACTCGCTGGGCGCAGGTGCATCAACTGGTACTCTACAGCTCGTTAGCTCAAGGGAGCCTTTTCAAAACAGGAGGGGAATGGGCTCACACTGCCTCACTCTCCAGCACTCACTTTCTCCGATGCATCACAATAAATGCAGTGCATGATATCCTTTCTTCGAAGTCAGCCTTTATTTTTTCACCCTTGTTGGTGCAGCCAGTGCTGTGTATCTCTAGACATGTGTTTCAGGATAATTGTCCTTTTTCAGTAGAGAGCAACACTTTTATCAGTGGGTGCAGGAGATGCTTCCCATAGTCTTCTCAGGTCTCAGTACCACTCGCTTGGCGCAGGTGCATCAACTGGAGCTCTTCGGCTCGTTAGCTCAAGGGAGCCTTTTCAAAACAGGAGGGTGGTGGGCCACACTGTCTCACCCTCCAGCACTCACTTTGCCCCGATGCATCACAATAAATACAGTGCATGATCACACTTTCTTCGGTGTCAGCCTTTAGTTTTTCACCCTTGTTGGTGCAGCCAGTGCTGTGTATCTCAGACACGTGTTTCGGCATAATCGTCCTTCTTCCGCAGAGAGCGACACTTTTTTCGGGGGGTGCTGGAGATGCTGGCCATAGTCTTCTCAGGTCTCAGTAGCACTCGCTGGGCGAAGGTGCATCAACCGAGGCTCCTCAACTCGTTACCTCAAGGGAGCCTTTTTGAAACAGGTGGGGGGTGGGCGCACACTGCTTTACCCTCCAGCACTCACTTTGCCCCGATGCATCAAAATAAATGCAGTGCATGATAACACTTTCTTCGATGTCAGCCTTTAGTTTTTCACCGTTGTTGGTGCTGCCAGTGCTGTGTCTCTCTAGATACGTGTTTCGGGATAATCGTCCTTCCTCCGCAGAGAGCAACACTTTTTTCGGGCAGTGCTGGAGATGCTGCCCATAGTCTTCTCGGGTCTCAGTACCACTCGCTGGGTGCAGGTTAATCAACAGGAGCTCCTCAGATCGTTAGTTCAAGGAAACCTTTTCGAAACAGGAGGGGGTGGGCGCACACTGCCTCACCCTCCAGCACTCACTTTGCCCCGATGCATCACAATAAATGCAGTGCATGATAACTCTTTCTTTGGTGTCAGCCTTTAGTTTTTCACCCTTGTTGGTGCCGCCAGTGCTGTGTATCTCTAGACACGTGTTTCGGGATAATCGTCCTTCTTCCGCAGAGAGCAACACTTTTTTCGGGGGTGCTGGAGATGCTGCCCATAGTCTTCTCAGGTCTCAGTACCACTCGCTGGGCGCAGGTGCATCAACTGAGGCTCCTCAGCTCGTTAACTCAAGGGAGCCTTTTCGAAACAGGAGGGGGTGGGCGCACACTGCCTCACCCTCCAGCACTCACTTTTCACCGATGCATCTCAATAAATGCAGTGCATGATAACACTTTCTTCGATGTCAGCCTTTAGAGTTTCACCCTTGTGGGTGCTGCCAGTGCTATGTCTCTCTAGACACGTGTTTCAGGGTAATCGTCCTTCTTCCGCAGAGAGCAACACTTTATTTGGGGGTGCTGGAGATGCTGCCCACAGTCTTCCCAGGGCTTAGTACCACTCGCTGGGCGCAGGTGCATCAACTGGTACTCTACAGCTCGTTAGCTCAAGGGAGCCTTTTCAAAACAGGATGGGAATGGGCTCACACTGCCTCACCCTCCAGCACTCACTTTCTCCGATGCATCACAATAAATGCAGTGCATGATATCCTTTCTTCGGAGTCAGCCTTTAGTTTTTCACCCTTGTTGGTGCATCCAGTGCTGTGTATCTCTAGACATGTGTTTCAGGATAATTGTCCTTTTTCAGTAGAGAGCAACACTTTTATCAGTGGGGGCTGGAGATGCTGCCCATAGTCTTCTCAGGTATCAGTACCACTCGCTGGGCGCAAGTGCATCAACCAGAGCTCCTCAGCTCGTTAGCTCAAGGGAGCCTTTTTGAAACAGGAGGGGGGTGGGCGCACACTGCCTCACCCTCCAGCACTCACTTTGCCCCGATGCATCACATTAAATACAGTGCATGATAACACTTTTTTTCGGAGTCAGCCTTTAGTTTTTCACCCTTGTTGGTGCTGCCAGTGTTGTGTCTCTCTAGACACGTGTTTCGGGATAATCGTCCTTCCTCCGCAGAGAGCAACGCTTTTTTCGGGGGGTGCTGGAAATGCTGCCCATAGTCTTCTCAGGTCTCAGTAGCACTCGCTGGGCGCAGGTGCATGAACCGGAGCTCCTCAGCTCATTACCTCAAGGGAGCCTTTTCGAAACAGGAGGGTGGTGGGCTCACATTCCTTCACCTTCCAGCACTCACTTTTCCCCGATGCATCACAATAAATGCAGTGCATGATCACACTTTCTTCGGTGTCAGCCTTTAGTTTTTCACCCTTGTTGGTGCAGCCAGTGCTGTGTGTCTCTAGACACGTGTTTCGGGATAATCGTCCTTCTTCCGTAGAGAGAAACACTTTTTTTGGGGGGTGCTGGAGATGGTGCCCATAGTCTTCTCAGGTCTCAGTACCACTCGCTGGGCGCAAGTGCATCAACCAGAGCTCCTCAGCTCGTTAGCTCAAGGGAGCCTTTTTGAAACAGGAGGGGGGTGGGCGCACACTGCCTCACCCTCCAGCACTCACTTTGCCCCGATGCATCACATTAAATACAGTGCATGATAACACTTTTTTCGGTGTCAGCCTTTAGTTTTTCACCCTTGTTGGTGCAGCCAGTGCTGTGTCTCTCTAGACACGTGTTTTGGGATAATCGTCCTTCTTCCGCAGAGAGCAACACTTTTTTCGGGGGTGCTGGAGATGCTGCCCATAGTCTTCTCAGGTTTCAGTACCACTCGCTGGGCGCAGGTGCATCAACCGAGGCTCCTCAGTTCGTAAACTCAAGGGAGCCTTTTCGAAACAGGAGGGGGGTTGGCGCACACTGCCTCACCCTTCAGCACTCACTTTGCCCTGATGCATCAAAATAAATGCAGTGCATGATAACACTTTCTTCGATGTCAGCTTTTAGTTTTTTAACCTTGTTGGTGCTGCCAGTGTTGTGTCTCTCTAGACACGTGTTTCGGGATAATCGTCCTTCCTCCGCAGAGAGCAACGCTTTTTTCGGGGGGTGCTGGAGATGCTGCCCATAGTCTTCTCGGGTCTCAGTACCACTCGCTGGGCGCAGGTGCATCAACCGAGGCTCCTCAGCTCGTTAGCTCAAGGGAACCTTTTAGGAACAGGAGGGGGGTGGGCGCACACTGCCTCACCCTCCAGCACTCACTTTGCCCCGATGCATCACATTAAATACAGTGCATGATAACACTTTTTTCGGTGTCAGCCTTTAGTTTTTCACCCTTGTTGGTGCTGCCATTGCTGTGTCTCTCTAGACACGTGTTTTAGGATAATCGTACTTCCTCTGCAGAGAGCAACACTTTTTTCGGGCGGTGCTGGAGATGCTGCCCATAGTCTTCTCGGGTCTCAGTACCACTCGCTGGGCGCAGGTTAATCAACAGGAGCTCCTCAGATTGTTAGTTCAAGGGAGCCTTTTTGAAACAGGAGGGGGGTGGGCGCACACTTCCTCACCCTCCAGCACTCACTTTGCCCCGATGCATCACATTAAATGTAGTGCATGATAACAGTTTCTTCGGTGTCAGCCTTTAGTTTTTCACCCTTGCTGGTGCAGCCAGTGCTGTGTATCTCTAGACACGTGTTTCGAGATAATCGTCCATCTTCCACAGAGAGCAGCAGTTTTATCGGGGGGTGCTGGGGATGCTGCCCATAGTCGTCTCAGGTCTCAGTACCACTCGCTGGGCGCAGGTGCATCAACCGGAGCTCCTCAGCTCGTTGCCTCAAGGGAGCCTTTTCGAAACAGGAGGGTGGTGGGCACACATTCCTTCACCCTCCAGCACTCACTTTGCCCCGATGCATCACAATAAATGCAGTGAATGATCACACTTTCTTCATTGTCAGCCTTTAGTTTTTCACCCTTGTTGGTGCAGCCAGTGCTGTGTATCTCTAGACACGTGTTTCAGGATAATCCTACTTCTTCCGCAGAGAGCAACACTTTTTTTGGGGGGTGCTGGAGATGGTGCCCATAGTCTTCTCAGGTCTCAGTACCACTCGCTGGGCGCAAGTGCATCAACCAGAGATCCTCAGCTCGTTAGCTCAAGGGAGCCTTTTTGAAACAGGAGGGGGGTGGGCGCACACTGCCTCACCCTCCAGCACTCACTTTGCCCCGATGCATCACATTAAATGCAGTGCATGATAACACTTTCTTCGATGTCAGCCTTTAGTTTTTCACCCTTGTTGGTGCAGCCAGTGCTGTGTCTCTCTAGACACGTGTTTCGGGATAATCGTCCTTCCTCCGCAGAGAGCTACGCTTTTTTCGGGGGGTGCTGGAGATGCTGCCCATAGTCTTCTCAGGTCTCAGTACCACTCGCTGGGCGTAAGTGCATCAACCAGAGCTCCTCAGCTCGTTAGCTCAAGGGAGCCTTTTTGAAACAGGAGGGTGGTGGGCGCACACTGCCTCACCCTCCAGCACTCACTTTGCCCTGATGCATCACATTAAATGTAGTGCATGATAACAGTTTCTTCGGTGACAGCCTTTAGTTTTTCACCCTTGCTGGTGCAGCCAGTGCTGTGTATCTCTAGACACGTGTTTCGAGATAATCGTCCATCTTCCACAGAGAGCAGCAGTTTTATCGGGGGGTGCTGGGGATGCTGCCCATAGTCGTCTCAGGTCTCAGTACCACTCGCTGGGCGCAGGTGCATCAACCGGAGATCCTCAGCTCGTTGCCTCAAGGGAGCCTTTTCGAAACAGGAAGGTGGTGGGCACACATTCCTTCACCCTCCAGCACTCACTTTGCCCCGATGCATCACAATAAATGCAGTGAATGATCACACTTTCTTCATTGTCAGCCTTTAGTTTTTCACCCTTGTTCGTGCAGCCAGTGCTGTGTATATCTAGACACGTGTTTCGGGATAATCGTACTTCTTCCGCAGAGAGCAACACTTTTTTTGGGGGGTGCTGGAGATGGTGCCCATAGTCTTCTCAGGTCTCAGTACCACTCGCTGGGCGCAAGTGCATCAACCAGAGCTCCTCAGCTCGTTAGCTCAAGGGAGCCTTTTTGAAACAGGAGGGGGGTGGGCGCACACTGCCTCACCCTCCAGCACTCACTTTGCCCCGATGCATCACATTAAATGCAGTGCATGATAACACTTTCTTCGATGTCAGCCTTTAGTTTTTCACCCTTGTTGGTGCAGCCAGTGCTGTGTCTCTCTAGACACGTGTTTCGGGATAATCGTCCTTCCTCCGCAGAGAGCTACGCTTTTTTCGGGGGGTGCTGGAGATGCTGCCCATAGTCTTCTCAGGTCTCAGTACCACTCGCTGGGCGCAGGTGCATCAACCGGAGCTCCTCAGCTCGTTATCTCAAAGGAGCCTTTTTGAAACAGGAGGGGGGTGGGCGCACACTGCCTCACCCTCCAGCACTCACTTTGCCCCGATGCATCACATTAAATACAGTGCATGATAACACTTTTTTCGGAGTCAGCCTTTAGTTTTTCACCCTTGTTGGTGCAGCCAGTGCTGTGTATCTCTAGACACGTGTTTCGGGATAATCGTCCTTCTTCCGCAGAGAGCAACACTTTTTTTGGGGGGTGCTGGAGATGGTGCCCATAGTCTTCTCAGGTATCAGTACCACTCGCTGGGCGCAAGTGCATCAACCAGAGCTCCTCAGCTCGTTAGCTCAAGGGAGCCTTTTTGAAACAGGAGGGGGGTGGGCGCACACTGCCTCACCCTCCAGCACTCACTTTGCCCCGATGCATCACATTAAATACAGTGCATGATAACAATTTTCGGAGTCAGCCTTTAGTTTTTCACCCTTGTTGGTGCTGCCAGTGTTGTGTCTCTCTAGACACGTGTTTCGGGATAATCGTCCTTCCTCCGCAGAGAGCAACGCTTTTTACGGGGGGTGCTGGAGATGCTGCCCATAGTCTTCTCGGGTCTCAGTACCACTCACTGGGCTCAGGTGCATCAACCGGAGCTCCTCAGCTCGTTAGCTCAAGGGAACCTTTTAGAAACAGGAAGGGGTGGGCGCACACTGCCTCACCCTCCAGCACTCACTTTGCCCCGATGGATCACAATAAATACAGTGCATGATAAAACTTTCTTCAATGTCAGGCTTTAGTTTTTCACCCTTGTTGGTGCAGCCAGTGCTGTGTCTCTCTAGACACGTGTTTCGGGATAATCGTACTTCCTCTGCAGAGAGCAACGCTTTTTTCGGGCGGTGCTGGAGATGCTGCCCATAGTCTTCTCAGATCTCAGTACCACTCGCTGGGCGCAGGTTCATCAACCAAAGCTCCTCAGCTCGTTAGCTCAAAGGAGCCTTTTTGAAACAGGAGGGGGGTGGGCGCACACTGCCTCACCCTCCAGCACTCACTTTGCCCCGATGCATCACATTAAATACAGTGCATGATAACACTTTTTTCGGTGTCAGCCTTTAGTTTTTCACCCTTGTTGGTGCTGCCATTGCTGTGTCTCTCTAGACACGTGTTTCAGGATAATCGTACTTCCTCTGCAGAGAGCAACACTTTTTTCGGGCGGTGCTGGAGATGCTGCCCATAGTCTTCTCGGGTCTCAGTTCCACTCGCTGGGCGCAGGTTAATCAACAGGAGCTCCTCAGATTGTTAGTTCAAGGGAGCCTTTTTGAAACAGGAGGGGGGTGGGCGCACACTGCCTCACCCTCCAGCACTCACTTTGCCCCGATGCATCACATTAAATACAGTGCATGATAACACTTTTTTCGGAGTCAGCCTTTAGTTTTTCACCCTTGTTGGTGCAGCCAGTGCTGTGTATCTCTAGACACGTGTTTCGGGATAATCGTCCTTCTTCCGCAGAGAGCAACACTTTTTTTGGGGGGTGCTGGAGATGGTGCCCATAGTCTTCTCAGGTATCAGTACCACTCGCTGGGCGCAAGTGCATCAACCAGAGCTCCTCAGCTCGTTAGCTCAAGGGAGCCTTTTTGAAACAGGAGGGGGGTGGGCGCACACTGCCTCACCCTCCAGCACTCACTTTGCCCTGATGCATCAAAATAAATGCAGTGCATGATAACACTTTCTTCGATGTCAGCCTTTAGTTTTTCACCCTTGTTGGTGCTGCCAGTGCTGTGTCTCTCTAGACACGTGTTTCGGAATAATCGTCCTTCCTCCGCAGAGAACAACGCTTTTTTCGGGGGGTGCTGGAGATGCTGCCCATAGTCTTCTCAGGTCTCAGTACCACTCACTGGGCGCAGGTTCATCAACCGGAGCTCCTCAGCTCGTTAGCTCAAGGGAATCTTTTAGAAACAGGAGGGGGTGGGCGCACACTGCCTCACCCTCCAGCACTCACTTTGCCCCGATGCATCACAATAAATGCAGTGCATGATAACTCTTTCTTTGGTGTCAGCCTTTAGTTTTTCACCCTTGTTGGTGCCGCCAGTGCTGTGTATATCTAAACACGTGTTTCGGGATAATCGTCCTTCTTCCGCAGAGAGCAACACTTTTTTCGGGGGTGCTGGAGATGTTGCCCATAGTCTTCTCAGGTCTCAGTACCACTCGCTGGGCACAGGTGCATCAACCGGTGCTCCTCAGCTCGTTAGCTCAAGGGAGCCTTTTCGAAAAAGGAGGGGGGTGGGTGCACACTGCCTCACCCTCCTGCACTCACTTTGCCCCGATGCATGAAAATAAATGCAGTGCATGATAACACTTTCTTCTGTGTCAGCCTTTAGTTTTTCACCGTTGTTGGTGCAGCCAGCGCTGTGTCTCTCTAGACACGTGTTTCGGGATAATCGTCCTTCTTCCGCAGAGAGCAACACTTTTTTCGGGGGTGCTGGAGATGCTGCCCATAGTCTTCTCAGGTCTCAGTACCACTCGCTGGGCGCAGGTGCATCTACCGAGGCTCCTCTGCTCGTTAACTCAAGGGAGCCTTTTCGAAACAGGAGGGGGGTTGGCGCACACTGCCTCACCCTCCAGCACTCACTTTGCCCTGATGCATCAAAATAAATGCAGTGCATGATAATATTTTCTTCGGTGTCAGCCTTCAGTTTTTCACCCTTGTTGGTGCAGCCAGTGCTGTGTATCTCTAGACCCGTATCTCAGGATAATTCTCCTTTTTCAGTAGAGAGCAACACTTTTTTCAGTGGGGGCTGGAGATGCTGCCTATAGTCTTCTCAGGTCACAGTACCACTGGCTGGGGTGAGGTGCATCAACCGGAGCTCTTCAGCACGTTAGCTCAAGGGAGCCTTTTCGAAACAGGAGGGTGGTGGGCGCACACTGCCTCACCCTCCAGCACTCACTTTGCCCCGATGCATCACAATAAATGCAGTGCATGATCACACTTTCTTCGGTGTCAGCCTTTAGTTTTTCACCGTTGTTGGTGCTGCCAGTGCTGTGTCTCTCTAGATACGTGTTTCGGGATAATCCTCCTTCCTCCGCAGAGAGCAACACTTTTTTCGGGCCGTGCTGGAGATGCTGCCCATAGTCTCTTCGGGTCTCAGTACCACTCGCTGGGCGCAGGTTAATCAACAGGAGCTCCTCAGATCGTTAGTTCAAGGAAACCTTTTCGAAACAGGAGGGGGTGGGCGCACACTGCCTCACCCTCCAGCACTCACTTTGCCCCGATGCATCACAATAAATGCAGTGCATGATAACCCTTTCTTTGGTGTCAGCCTTTAGTTTTTCACCCTTGTTGGTGCAGCCAGTGCTGTGTCTCTCTAGACACGTGTTTCGGGATAATCGTCCTTCTTCCGCAGAGAGCAACACTTTTTTCGGGGGTGCTGGAGATGCTGCCCATAGTCTTCTCAGGGCTTAGTACCACTCGCTGGGCGCAGGTGCATCAACTGGTACTCTACAGCTCGTTAGCTCAAGGGAGCCTTTTCAAAACAGGAGGGGAATGGGCTCACACTGCCTCACTCTCCAGCACTCACTTTCTCCGATGCATCACAATAAATGCAGTGCATGATATCCTTTCTTCGAAGTCAGCCTTTATTTTTTCACCCTTGTTGGTGCAGCCAGTGCTGTGTATCTCTAGACATGTGTTTCAGGATAATTGTCCTTTTTCAGTAGAGAGCAACACTTTTATCAGTGGGGGCAGGAGATGCTTCCCATAGTCTTCTCAGGTCTCAGTACCACTCGCTTGGCGCAGGTGCATCAACTGGAGCTCTTCGGCTCGTTAGCTCAAGGGAGCCTTTTCAAAACAGGAGGGTGGTGGGCCACACTGTCTCACCCTCCAGCACTCACTTTGCCCTGATGCATCACAATAAATACAGTGCATGATCACACTTTCTTCGGTGTCAGCCTTTAGTTTTTCACCCTTGTTGGTGCAGCCAGTGCTGTGTATCTCAGACACGTGTTTCGGCATAATCGTCCTTCTTCCGCAGAGAGCGACACTTTTTTCGGGGGGTGCTGGAGATGCTGGCCATAGTCTTCTCAGGTCTCAGTAGCACTCGCTGGGCGAAGGTGCATCAACCGAGGCTCCTCAACTCGTTACCTCAAGGGAGCCTTTTTGAAACAGGTGGGGGGTGGGCGCACACTGCTTTACCCTCCAGCACTCACTTTGCCCCGATGCATCAAAATAAATGCAGTGCATGATAACACTTTCTTCGATGTCAGCCTTTAGTTTTTCACCGTTGTTGGTGCTGCCAGTGCTGTGTCTCTCTAGATACGTGTTTCGGGATAATCGTCCTTCCTCCGCAGAGAGCAACACTTTTTTCGGGCAGTGCTGGAGATGCTGCCCATAGTCTTCTCGGGTCTCAGTACCACTCGCTGGGTGCAGGTTAATCAACAGGAGCTCCTCAGATCGTTAGTTCAAGGAAACCTTTTCGAAACAGGAGGGGGTGGGCGCACACTGCCTCACCCTCCAGCACTCACTTTGCCCCGATGCATCACAATAAATGCAGTGCATGATAACTCTTTCTTTGGTGTCAGCCTTTAGTTTTTCACCCTTGTTGGTGCCGCCAGTGCTGTGTATCTCTAGACACGTGTTTCGGGATAATCGTCCTTCTTCCGCAGAGAGCAACACTTTTTTCGGGGGTGCTGGAGATGCTGCCCATAGTCTTCTCAGGTCTCAGTACCACTCGCTGGGCGCAGGTGCATCAACTGAGGCTCCTCAGCTCGTTAACTCAAGGGAGCCTTTTCGAAACAGGAGGGGGTGGGCGCACACTGCCTCACCCTCCAGCACTCACTTTTCACCGATGCATCTCAATAAATGCAGTGCATGATAACACTTTCTTCGATGTCAGCCTTTAGATTTTCACCCTTGTGGGTGCTGCCAGTGCTATGTCTCTCTAGACACGTGTTTCAGGGTAATCGTCCTTCTTCCGCAGAGAGCAACACTTTATTTGGGGGTGCTGGAGATGCTGCCCACAGTCTTCCCAGGGCTTAGTACCACTCGCTGGGCGCAGGTGCATCAACTGGTACTCTACAGCTCGTTAGCTCAAGGGAGCCTTTTCAAAACAGGAGGGGAATGGGCTCACACTGCCTCACCCTCCAGCACTCACTTTCTCCGATGCATCACAATAAATGCAGTGCATGATATCCTTTCTTCGGAGTCAGCCTTTAGTTTTTCACCCTTGTTGGTGCATCCAGTGCTGTGTATCTCTAGACATGTGTTTCAGGATAATTGTCCTTTTTCAGTAGAGAGCAACACTTTTATCAGTGGGGGCTGGAGATGCTGCCCATAGTCTTCTCAGGTATCAGTACCACTCGCTGGGCGCAAGTGCATCAACCAGAGCTCCTCAGCTCGTTAGCTCAAGGGAGCCTTTTTGAAACAGGAGGGGGGTGGGCGCACACTGCCTCACCCTCCAGCACTCACTTTGCCCCGATGCATCACATTAAATACAGTGCATGATAACACTTTTTTTCGGAGTCAACCTTTAGTTTTTCACCCTTGTTGGTGCTGCCAGTGTTGTGTCTCTCTAGCCACGTGTTTCGGGATAATCGTCCTTCCTCCGCAGAGAGCAACGCTTTTTTCGGGGGGTGCTGGAGATGCTGCCCATAGTCTTCTCAGGTCTCAGTAGCACTCGCTGGGCGCAGGTGCATGAACCGGAGCTCCTCAGCTCATTACCTCAAGGGAGCCTTTTCGAAACAGGAGGGTGGTGGGCTCACATTCCTTCACCCTCCAGCACTCACTTTTCCCCGATGCATCACAATAAATGCAGTGCATGATCACACTTTCTTCGGTGTCAGCCTTTAGTTTTTCACCCTTGTTGGTGCTGCCAGTGTTGTGTCTCTCTAGACACGTGTTTCGGGATAATCGTCCTTCCTCCGCAGAGAGCAACGCTTTTTTCGGGGGGTGCTGGAGATGCTGCCCATAGTCTTCTCGGGTCTCAGTACCACTCACTGGGCGGAGGTGCATCAACCGGAGCTCCTCAGCTCGTTAGCTCAAGGGAACCTTTTAGGAACAGGAGGGGGGTGGGCGCACACTGCCTCACCCTCCAGCACTCACTTTGCCCCGATGCATCACATTAAATACAGTGCATGATAACACTTTTTTCGGTGTCAGCCTTTAGTTTTTCACCCTTGTTGATGCTGCCATTGCTGTGTCTCTCTAGACACGTGTTTTAGGATAATCGTACTTCCTCTGCAGAGAGCAACACTTTTTTCGGGCGGTGCTGGAGATGCTGCCCATAGTCTTCTCGGGTCTCAGTACCACTCGCTGGGCGCAGGTTAATCAACAGGAGCTCCTCAGATTGTTAGTTCAAGGGAGCCTTTTTGAAACAGGAGGGGGGTGGGCGCACACTTCCTCACCCTCCAGCACTCACTTTGCCCCGATGCATCACATTAAATGTAGTGCATGATAACAGTTTCTTCGGTGTCAGCCTTTAGTTTTTCACCCTTGCTGGTGCAGCCAGTGCTGTGTATCTCTAGACACGTGTTTCGAGATAATCGTCCATCTTCCACAGAGAGCAGCAGTTTTATCGGGGGGTGCTGGGGATGCTGCCCATAGTCGTCTCAGGTCTCAGTACCACTCGCTGGGCGCAGGTGCATCAACCGGAGCTCCTCAGCTCGTTGCCTCAAGGGAGCCTTTTCGAAACAGGAGGGTGGTGGGCACACATTCCTTCACCCTCCAGCACTCACTTTGCCCCGATGCATCACAATAAATGCAGTGAATGATCACACTTTCTTCATTGTCAGCCTTTAGTTTTTCACCCTTGTTGGTGCAGCCAGTGCTGTGTATCTCTAGACACGTGTTTCGGGATAATCGTACTTCTTCCGCAGAGAGCAACACTTTTTTTGGGGGGTGCTGGAGATGGTGCCCATAGTCTTCTCAGGTCTCAGTACCACTCGCTGGGCGCAAGTGCATCAACCAGAGCTCCTCAGCTCGTTAGCTCAAGGGAGCCTTTTTGAAACAGGAGGGGGGTGGGCGCACACTGCCTCACCCTCCAGCACTCACTTTGCCCCGATGCATCACATTAAATGCAGTGCATGATAACACTTTCTTCGATGTCAGCCTTTAGTTTTTCACCCTTGTTGGTGCAGCCAGTGCTGTGTCTCTCTAGACACGTGTTTCGGGATAATCGTCCTTCCTCCGCAGAGAGCTACGCTTTTTTCGGGGGGTGCTGGAGATGCTGCCCATAGTCTTCTCAGGTCTCAGTACCACTCGCTGGGCGCAGGTGCATCAACCGGAGCTCCTCAGCTCGTTATCTCAAAGGAGCCTTTTTGAAACAGGAGGGGGGTGGGCGCACACTGCCTCACCCTCCAGCACTCACTTTGCCCCGATGCATCACATTAAATACAGTGCATGATAACACTTTTTTCGGAGTCAGCCTTTAGTTTTTCACCCTTGTTGGTGCAGCCAGTGCTGTGTATCTCTAGACACGTGTTTCGGGATAATCGTCCTTCTTCCGCAGAGAGCAACACTTTTTTTGGGGGGTGCTGGAGATGGTGCCCATAGTCTTCTCAGGTATCAGTACCACTCGCTGGGCGCAAGTGCATCAACCAGAGCTCCTCAGCTCGTTAGCTCAAGGGAGCCTTTTTGAAACAGGAGGGGGGTGGGCGCACACTGCCTCACCCTCCAGCACTCACTTTGCCCCGATGCATCACATTAAATACAGTGCATGATAACAATTTTCGGAGTCAGCCTTTAGTTTTTCACCCTTGTTGGTGCTGCCAGTGTTGTGTCTCTCTAGACACGTGTTTCGGGATAATCGTCCTTCCTCCGCAGAGAGCAACGCTTTTTACGGGGGGTGCTGGAGATGCTGCCCATAGTCTTCTCGGGTCTCAGTACCACTCACTGGGCTCAGGTGCATCAACCGGAGCTCCTCAGCTCGTTAGCTCAAGGGAACCTTTTAGAAACAGGAAGGGGTGGGCGCACACTGCCTCACCCTCCAGCACTCACTTTGCCCCGATGGATCACAATAAATACAGTGCATGATAAAACTTTCTTCGATGTCAGGCTTTAGTTTTTCACCCTTGTTGGTGCAGCCAGTGCTGTGTCTCTCTAGACACGTGTTTCGGGATAATCGTACTTCCTCTGCAGAGAGCAACGCTTTTTTCGGGCGGTGCTGGAGATGCTGCCCATAGTCTTCTCAGATCTCAGTACCACTCGCTGGGCGCAGGTTCATCAACCAAAGCTCCTCAGCTCGTTAGCTCAAAGGAGCCTTTTTGAAACAGGAGGGGGGTGGGCGCACACTGCCTCACCCTCCAGCACTCACTTTGCCCCGATGCATCACATTAAATACAGTGCATGATAACACTTTTTTCGGTGTCAGCCTTTAGTTTTTCACCCTTGTTGGTGCTGCCATTGCTGTGTCTCTCTAGACACGTGTTTCAGGATAATCGTACTTCCTCTGCAGAGAGCAACACTTTTTTCGGGCGGTGCTGGAGATGCTGCCCATAGTCTTCTCGGGTCTCAGTACCACTCGCTGGGCGCAGGTTAATCAACAGGAGCTCCTCAGATTGTTAGTTCAAGGGAGCCTTTTTGAAACAGGAGGGGGGTGGGCGCACACTGCCTCACCCTCCAGCACTCACTTTGCCCCGATGCATCACATTAAATACAGTGCATGATAACACTTTTTTCGGAGTCAGCCTTTAGTTTTTCACCCTTGTTGGTGCAGCCAGTGCTGTGTATCTCTAGACACGTGTTTCGGGATAATCGTCCTTCTTCCACAGAGAGCAACACTTTTTTTGGGGGGTGCTGGAGATGGTGCCCATAGTCTTCTCAGGTATCAGTACCACTCGCTGGGCGCAAGTGCATCAACCAGAGCTCCTCAGCTCGTTAGCTCAAGGGAGCCTTTTTGAAACAGGAGGGGGGTGGGCGCACACTGCCTCACCCTCCAGCACTCACTTTGCCCCGATGCATCACATTAAATACAGTGCATGATAACACTATTTTCGGAGTCAGCCTTTAGTTTTTCACCCTTGTTGGTGCTGCCAGTGTTGTGTCTCTCTAGACACGTGTTTCGGGATAATCGTCCTTCCTCCACAGAGAGCAACGCTTTTTTCGGGGGGGGTGCTGGAGATGCTGCCCATAGTCTTCTCAGGTCTCAGTACCACTCGCTGGGCGCAAGTGCATCAACCGAGGCTCCTCAGCTCGTTAACTCAAGGGAGCCTTTTCGAAACAGGAGGGGGGTGGGCGCACACTGCCTCACCCTCCAGCACTCACTTTGCCCTGATGCATCAAAATAAATGCAGTGCATGATAACACTTTCTTCGATGTCAGCCTTTAGTTTTTCACCCTTGTTGGTGCTGCCAGTGCTGTGTCTCTCTAGACACGTGTTTCGGAATAATTGTCCTTCCTCCGCAGAGAACAACGCTTTTTTCGGGGGGTGCTGGAGATGCTGCCCATAGTCTTCTCAGGTCTCAGTACCACTCACTGGGCGCAGGTTCATCAACCGGAGCTCCTCAGCTCGTTAGCTCAAGGGAATCTTTTAGAAACAGGAGGGGGTGGGCGCACACTGCCTCACCCTCCAGCACTCACTTTGCCCTGATGGATCACAATAAATACAGTGCCTGATAAAACTTTCTTCGATGTCAGCCTTTAGTTTTTCACCCATGTTGGTGCAGCCAGTGCTGTGTCTCTCTAGACACGTGTTTCTGGATAATCGTCCTTCTTCTGCAGAGAGCAACACTTATTTTGAGTGGTGCTGGAGATGTTGCCCATAGTCTTCTCAGGTCTCAGTACCACTCGCTGGGCACAGGTGCATCAACCGGTGCTCCTCAGCTCGTTAGCTCAAGGGAGCCTTTTCGAAAAAGGAGGGGGGTGGGTGCACACTGCCTCACCCTCCTGCACTCACTTTGCCCCGATGCATGAAAATAAATGCAGTGCATGATAACACTTTCTTCTGTGTCAGCCTTTAGTTTTTCACCGTTGTTGGTGCAGCCAGCGCTGTGTCTCTCTAGACACGTGTTTCGGGATAATCGTCCTTCTTCCGCAGAGAGCAACACTTTTTTCGGGGGTGCTGGAGATGCTGCCCATAGTCTTCTCAGGTCTCAGTACCACTCGCTGGGCGCAGGTGCATCTACCGAGGCTCCTCTGCTCGTTAACTCAAGGGAGCCTTTTCGAAACAGGAGGGGGGTTGGCGCACACTGCCTCACCCTCCAGCACTCACTTTGCCCTGATGCATCAAAATAAATGCAGTGCATGATAATATTTTCTTCGGTGTCAGCCTTCAGTTTTTCACCCTTGTTGGTGCAGCCAGTGCTGTGTATCTCTAGACCCGTATCTCAGGATAATTCTCCTTTTTCAGTAGAGAGCAACACTTTTTTCAGTGGGGGCTGGAGATGCTGCCTATAGTCTTCTCAGGTCACAGTACCACTGGCTGGGGTGAGGTGCATCAACCGGAGCTCTTCAGCACGTTAGCTCAAGGGAGCCTTTTCGAAACAGGAGGGTGGTGGGCGCACACTGCCTCACCCTCCAGCACTCACTTTGCCCCGATGCATCACAATAAATGCAGTGCATGATCACACTTTCTTCGGTGTCAGCCTTTAGTTTTTCACCGTTGTTGGTGCTGCCAGTGCTGTGTCTCTCTAGATACGTGTTTCGGGATAATCCTCCTTCCTCCGCAGAGAGCAACACTTTTTTCGGGCCGTGCTGGAGATGCTGCCCATAGTCTCTTCGGGTCTCAGTACCACTCGC
This sequence comes from Triturus cristatus, assembly GCF_964204655.1. Lineage (NCBI taxonomy): Eukaryota > Metazoa > Chordata > Amphibia > Caudata > Salamandridae > Triturus > Triturus cristatus. The sequence continues at coordinate 875,015,411 of NC_140579.1, read as the reverse complement.
TGGGCGCAGGTTAATCAACAGGAGCTCCTCAGATCGTTAGTTCAAGGAAACCTTTTCGAAACAGGAGGGGGTGGGCGCACACTGCCTCACCCTCCAGCACTCACTTTGCCCCGATGCATCACAATAAATGCAGTGCATGATAACCCTTTCTTTGGTGTCAGCCTTTAGTTTTTCACCCTTGTTGGTGCAGCCAGTGCTGTGTCTCTCTAGACACGTGTTTCGGGATAATCGTCCTTCTTCCGCAGAGAGCAACACTTTTTTCGGGGGTGCTGGAGATGCTGCCCATAGTCTTCTCAGGGCTTAGTACCACTCGCTGGGTGCAGGTGCATCAACTGGTACTCTACAGCTCGTTAGCTCAAGGGAGCCTTTTCAAAACAGGAGGGGAATGGGCTCACACTGCCTCACTCTCCAGCACTCACTTTCTCCGATGCATCACAATAAATGCAGTGCATGATATCCTTTCTTCGAAGTCAGCCTTTATTTTTTCACCCTTGTTGGTGCAGCCAGTGCTGTGTATCTCTAGACATGTGTTTCAGGATAATTGTCCTTTTTCAGTAGAGAGCAACACTTTTATCAGTGGGGGCAGGAGATGCTTCCCATAGTCTTCTCAGGTCTCAGTACCACTCGCTTGGCGCAGGTGCATCAACTGGAGCTCTTCGGCTCGTTAGCTCAAGGGAGCCTTTTCAAAACAGGAGGGTGGTGGGCCACACTGTCTCACCCTCCAGCACTCACTTTGCCCCGATGCATCACAATAAATACAGTGCATGATCACACTTTCTTCGGTGTCAGCCTTTAGTTTTTCACCCTTGTTGGTGCAGCCAGTGCTGTGTATCTCAGACACGTGTTTCGGCATAATCGTCCTTCTTCCGCAGAGAGCGACACTTTTTTCGGGGGGTGCTGGAGATGCTGGCCATAGTCTTCTCAGGTCTCAGTAGCACTCGCTGGGCGAAGGTGCATCAACCGAGGCTCCTCAACTCGTTACCTCAAGGGAGCCTTTTTGAAACAGGTGGGGGGTGGGCGCACACTGCTTTACCCTCCAGCACTCACTTTGCCCCGATGCATCAAAATAAATGCAGTGCATGATAACACTTTCTTCGATGTCAGCCTTTAGTTTTTCACCGTTGTTGGTGCTGCCAGTGCTGTGTCTCTCTAGATACGTGTTTCGGGATAATCGTCCTTCCTCCGCAGAGAGCAACACTTTTTTCGGGCAGTGCTGGAGATGCTGCCCATAGTCTTCTCGGGTCTCAGTACCACTCGCTGGGTGCAGGTTAATCAACAGGAGCTCCTCAGATCGTTAGTTCAAGGAAACCTTTTCGAAACAGGAGGGGGTGGGCGCACACTGCCTCACCCTCCAGCACTCACTTTGCCCCGATGCATCACAATAAATGCAGTGCATGATAACTCTTTCTTTGGTGTCAGCCTTTAGTTTTTCACCCTTGTTGGTGCCGCCAGTGCTGTGTATCTCTAGACACGTGTTTCGGGATAATCGTCCTTCTTCCGCAGAGAGCAACACTTTTTTCGGGGGTGCTGGAGATGCTGCCCATAGTCTTCTCAGGTCTCAGTACCACTCGCTGGGCGCAGGTGCATCAACTGAGGCTCCTCAGCTCGTTAACTCAAGGGAGCCTTTTCGAAACAGGAGGGGGTGGGCGCACACTGCCTCACCCTCCAGCACTCACTTTTCACCGATGCATCTCAATAAATGCAGTGCATGATAACACTTTCTTCGATGTCAGCCTTTAGATTTTCACCCTTGTGGGTGCTGCCAGTGCTATGTCTCTCTAGACACGTGTTTCAGGGTAATCGTCCTTCTTCCGCAGAGAGCAACACTTTATTTGGGGGTGCTGGAGATGCTGCCCACAGTCTTCCCAGGGCTTAGTACCACTCGCTGGGCGCAGGTGCATCAACTGGTACTCTACAGCTCGTTAGCTCAAGGGAGCCTTTTCAAAACAGGAGGGGAATGGGCTCACACTGCCTCACCCTCCAGCACTCACTTTCTCCGATGCATCACAATAAATGCAGTGCATGATATCCTTTCTTCGGAGTCAGCCTTTAGTTTTTCACCCTTGTTGGTGCATCCAGTGCTGTGTATCTCTAGACATGTGTTTCAGGATAATTGTCCTTTTTCAGTAGAGAGCAACACTTTTATCAGTGGGGGCTGGAGATGCTGCCTATAGTCTTCTCAGGTATCAGTAACACTCGCTGGGCGCAAGTGCATCAACCAGAGCTCCTCAGCTCGTTAGCTCAAGGGAGCCTTTTTGAAACAGGAGGGGGGTGGGCGCACACTGCCTCACCCTCCAGCACTCACTTTGCCCCGATGCATCACATTAAATACAGTGCATGATAACACTTTTTTTCGGAGTCAACCTTTAGTTTTTCACCCTTGTTGGTGCTGCCAGTGTTGTGTCTCTCTAGCCACGTGTTTCGGGATAATCGTCCTTCCTCCGCAGAGAGCAACGCTTTTTTCGGGGGGTGCTGGAGATGCTGCCCATAGTCTTCTCAGGTCTCAGTAGCACTCGCTGGGCGCAGGTGCATGAACCGGAGCTCCTCAGCTCATTACCTCAAGGGAGCCTTTTCGAAACAGGAGGGTGGTGGGCTCACATTCCTTCACCCTCCAGCACTCACTTTTCCCCGATGCATCACAATAAATGCAGTGCATGATCACACTTTCTTCGGTGTCAGCCTTTAGTTTTTCACCCTTGTTGGTGCAGCCAGTGCTGTGTATCTCTAGACACGTGTTTCGGGATAATCGTCCTTCTTCCGTAGAGAGAAACACTTTTTTTGGGGGGTGCTGGAGATGGTGCCCATAGTCTTCTCAGGTCTCAGTACCACTCGCTGGGCGCAAGTGCATCAACCAGAGCTCCTCAGCTCGTTAGCTCAAGGGAGCCTTTTTGAAACAGGAGGGGGGTGGGCGCACACTGCCTCACCCTCCAGCACTCACTTTGCCCCGATGCATCACATTAAATACAGTGCATGATAACACTTTTTTCGGTGTCAGCCTTTAGTTTTTCACCCTTGTTGGTGCAGCCAGTGCTGTGTCTCTCTAGACACGTGTTTTGGGATAATCGTCCTTCTTCCGCAGAGAGCAACACTTTTTTCGGGGGTGCTGGAGATGCTGCCCATAGTCTTCTCAGGTTTCAGTACCACTCGCTGGGCGCAGGTGCATCAACCGAGGCTCCTCAGCTCGTAAACTCAAGGGAGCCTTTTCGAAACAGGAGGGGGGTGGGCGCACACTGCCTCACCCTTCAGCACTCACTTTGCCCTGATGCATCAAAATAAATGCAGTGCATGATAACACTTTCTTCGATGTCAGCTTTTAGTTTTTTAACCTTGTTGGTGCTGCCAGTGTTGTGTCTCTCTAGACACGTGTTTCGGGATAATCGTCCTTCCTCCGCAGAGAGCAACGCTTTTTTCGGGGGGTGCTGGAGATGCTGCCCATAGTCTTCTCGGGTCTCAGTACCACTCACTGGGCGGAGGTGCATCAACCGGAGCTCCTCAGCTCGTTAGCTCAAGGGAACCTTTTAGGAACAGGAGGGGGGTGGGCGCACACTGCCTCACCCTCCAGCACTCACTTTGCCCCGATGCATCACATTAAATACAGTGCATGATAACACTTTTTTCGGTGTCAGCCTTTAGTTTTTCACCCTTGTTGATGCTGCCATTGCTGTGTCTCTCTAGACACGTGTTTTATGATAATCGTACTTCCTCTGCAGAGAGCAACACTTTTTTCGGGCGGTGCTGGAGATGCTGCCCATAGTCTTCTCGGGTCTCAGTACCACTCTCTGGGCGCAGGTTAATCAACAGGAGCTCCTCAGATTGTTAGTTCAAGGGAGCCTTTTTGAAACAGGAGGGGGGTGGGCGCACACTTCCTCACCCTCCAGCACTCACTTTGCCCCGATGCATCACATTAAATGTAGTGCATGATAACAGTTTCTTCGGTGTCAGCCTTTAGTTTTTCACCCTTGCTGGTGCAGCCAGTGCTGTGTATCTCTAGACACGTGTTTCGAGATAATCGTCCATCTTCCACAGAGAGCAGCAGTTTTATCGGGGGGTGCTGGGGATGCTGCCCATAGTCGTCTCAGGTCTCAGTACCACTCGCTGGGCGCAGGTGCATCAACCGGAGCTCCTCAGCTCGTTGCCTCAAGGGAGCCTTTTCGAAACAGGAGGGTGGTGGGCACACATTCCTTCACCCTCCAGCACTCACTTTGCCCCGATGCATCACAATAAATGCAGTGAATGATCACACTTTCTTCATTGTCAGCCTTTAGTTTTTCACCCTTGTTGGTGCAGCCAGTGCTGTGTATCTCTAGACACGTGTTTCGGGATAATCGTACTTCTTCCGCAGAGAGCAACACTTTTTTTGGGGGGTGCTGGAGATGGTGCCCATAGTCTTCTCAGGTCTCAGTACCACTCGCTGGGCGCAAGTGCATCAACCAGAGATCCTCAGCTCGTTAGCTCAAGGGAGCCTTTTTGAAACAGGAGGGGGGTGGGCGCACACTGCCTCACCCTCCAGCACTCACTTTGCCCCGATGCATCACATTAAATGCAGTGCATGATAACACTTTCTTCGATGTCAGTCTTTAGTTTTTCACCCTTGTTGGTGCAGCCAGTGCTGTGTCTCTCTAGACACGTGTTTCGGGATAATCGTCCTTCCTCCGCAGAGAGCTACGCTTTTTTCGGGGGGTGCTGGAGATGCTGCCCATAGTCTTCTCAGGTCTCAGTACCACTCGCTGGGCGCAAGTGCATCAACCAGAGCTCCTCAGCTCGTTAGCTCAAGGGAGCCTTTTTGAAACAGGAGGGGGGTGGGCGCACACTGCCTCACCCTCCAGCACTCACTTTGCCCTGATGCATCACATTAAATGTAGTGCATGATAACAGTTTCTTCGGTGTCAGCCTTTAGTTTTTCACCCTTGCTGGTGCAGCCAGTGCTGTGTATCTCTAGACACGTGTTTCGAGATAATCGTCCATCTTCCACAGAGAGCAGCAGTTTTATCGGGGGGTGCTGGGGATGCTGCCCATAGTCGTCTCAGGTCTCAGTACCACTCGCTGGGCGCAGGTGCATCAACCGGAGATCCTCAGCTCGTTGCCTCAAGGGAGCCTTTTCGAAACAGGAGGGTGGTGGGCACACATTCCTTCACCCTCCAGCACTCACTTTGCCCCGATGCATCACAATAAATGCAGTGAATGATCACACTTTCTTCATTGTCAGCCTTTAGTTTTTCACCCTTGTTCGTGCAGCCAGTGCTGTGTATCTCTAGACACGTGTTTCGGGATAATCGTACTTCTTCCGCAGAGAGCAACACTTTTTTTGGGGGGTGCTGGAGATGGTGCCCATAGTCTTCTCAGGTCTCAGTACCACTCGCTGGGCGCAAGTGCATCAACCAGAGCTCCTCAGCTCGTTAGCTCAAGGGAGCCTTTTTGAAACAGGAGGGGGGTGGGCGCACACTGCCTCACCCTTCAGCATTCACTTTGCCCTGATGCATCAAAATAAATGCAGTGCATGATAACACTTTCTTCGATGTCAGCCTTTAGTTTTTCACCCTTGTTGGTGCAGCCAGTGCTGTGTATCTCTAGACATGTGTTTCAGGATGATTGTCCTATTTCAGTAGAGAGCAACACTTTTATCGGGGGGTGCTGGAGATGCTGCCCATAGTCTCCTCATGTCTCAGTACCACTCAATGGGCGCAGGTGCATCAACCGGAGCTCCTCAGCTCGTTAGCACAAGGGAGCCTTTTTGAAAAAGGAGGGGGGTGGGCGAACAGCCTCACCCTCCAGCACTCACTTTGCCCCAATGCATCACATTAAAGGCAGTGCATGGTAACACCTTCTTCGGTGTCAGCCTTTAGTTTTTCACCCTTGCTGGTGCAGCCAGTGCTGTGTATCTCTAGACACGTGTTTCGAGATAATCGTCCATCTTCCACAGAGAGCAGCAGTTTTATCGGGGGGTGCTGGGGATGCTGCCCATAGTCGTCTCAGGTCTCAGTACCACTCGCTGGGCGCAGGTGCATCAACCGGAGCTCCTCAGCTCGTTGCCTCAAGGGAGCCTTTTCGAAACAGGAGGGTGGTGGGCACACATTCCTTCACCCTCCAGCACTCACTTTGCCCCGATGCATCACAATAAATGCAGTGAATGATCACACTTTCTTCATTGTCAGCCTTTAGTTTTTCACCCTTGTTGGTGCAGCCAGTGCTGTGTATCTCTAGACACGTGTTTCGGGATAATCGTACTTCTTCCGCAGAGAGCAACACTTTTTTTGGGGGGTGCTGGAGATGGTGCCCATAGTCTTCTCAGGTCTCAGTACCACTCGCTGGGCGCAAGTGCATCAACCAGAGATCCTCAGCTCGTTAGCTCAAGGGAGCCTTTTTGAAACAGGAGGGGGGTGGGCGCACACTGCCTCACCCTCCAGCACTCACTTTGCCCCGATGCATCACATTAAATGCAGTGCATGATAACACTTTCTTCGATGTCAGTCTTTAGTTTTTCACCCTTGTTGGTGCAGCCAGTGCTGTGTCTCTCTAGACACGTGTTTCGGGATAATCGTCCTTCCTCCGCAGAGAGCTACGCTTTTTTCGGGGGGTGCTGGAGATGCTGCCCATAGTCTTCTCAGGTCTCAGTACCACTCGCTGGGCGCAAGTGCATCAACCAGAGCTCCTCAGCTCGTTAGCTCAAGGGAGCCTTTTTGAAACAGGAGGGGGGTGGGCGCACACTGCCTCACCCTCCAGCACTCACTTTGCCCTGATGCATCACATTAAATGTAGTGCATGATAACAGTTTCTTCGGTGTCAGCCTTTAGTTTTTCACCCTTGCTGGTGCAGCCAGTGCTGTGTATCTCTAGACACGTGTTTCGAGATAATCGTCCATCTTCCACAGAGAGCAGCAGTTTTATCGGGGGGTGCTGGGGATGCTGCCCATAGTCGTCTCAGGTCTCAGTACCACTCGCTGGGCGCAGGTGCATCAACCGGAGATCCTCAGCTCGTTGCCTCAAGGGAGCCTTTTCGAAACAGGAGGGTGGTGGGCACACATTCCTTCACCCTCCAGCACTCACTTTGCCCCGATGCATCACAATAAATGCAGTGAATGATCACACTTTCTTCATTGTCAGCCTTTAGTTTTTCACCCTTGTTCGTGCAGCCAGTGCTGTGTATCTCTAGACACGTGTTTCGGGATAATCGTACTTCTTCCGCAGAGAGCAACACTTTTTTTGGGGGGTGCTGGAGATGGTGCCCATAGTCTTCTCAGGTCTCAGTACCACTCGCTGGGCGCAAGTGCATCAACCAGAGCTCCTCAGCTCGTTAGCTCAAGGGAGCCTTTTTGAAACAGGAGGGGGGTGGGCGCACACTGCCTCACCCTTCAGCATTCACTTTGCCCTGATGCATCAAAATAAATGCAGTGCATGATAACACTTTCTTCGATGTCAGCCTTTAGTTTTTCACCCTTGTTGGTGCAGCCAGTGCTGTGTATCTCTAGACATGTGTTTCAGGATGATTGTCCTATTTCAGTAGAGAGCAACACTTTTATCGGGGGGTGCTGGAGATGCTGCCCATAGTCTCCTCATGTCTCAGTACCACTCAATGGGCGCAGGTGCATCAACCGGAGCTCCTCAGCTCGTTAGCACAAGGGAGCCTTTTTGAAAAAGGAGGGGGGTGGGCGAACAGCCTCACCCTCCAGCACTCACTTTGCCCCAATGCATCACATTAAAGGCAGTGCATGGTAACACCTTCTTCGGTGTCAGCCTTTAGTTTTTCACCCTTGTTGGTGCAGCCAGTGCTGTGTCTTTCTAGACACGTATTTCGGGATAATCATGCTTCTTCTGCAGAGAGCACCACTTTTTTCGGGGGGTGCTGGAGATGCTGCCCATAGTCTTCTCAGTTCTCAATACCACTCACTGGGCACAGGTTCATCAAACGGAGCTCCTCAGCTCGTTAGCTCAACGGAGCCTTTTTGAAACAGGAGGGGAGTGGGCGCACACTGCCTCACCCTCCAGCACTCACTTTGCCCCGATGCATCACATTAAATACAGTGCATGATAACACTTTTTTTGGCGTCAGCCTTTAGTTTTTCACCCTTGTTGGTGCAGCCAGTGCTGTGTCTCTCTAGACACGTGTTTCGGGATAATCGTCCTTCTTCCATAGAGAGCAACACTTTTTTCGGGGGTGCTGGAGATGCTGCCCATAGTCTTCTCAGGTCTCAGTACCACTCGCTGGGCGCAGGTGCATCAACCAGAGCTCCTCAGCTCGTTAGCTCAAGGGAGCCTTTTCGAAAAAGGAGGGGGGTGGGTGCACACTGCCTCACCCTCCTGCACTCACTTTGCCCCGATGCATGAAAATAAATGCAGTGCATGATAACACTTTCTTCTGTGTCAGCCTTTAGTTTTTCACCCTTGTTGGTGCAGCCAGCGCTGTGTCTCTCTAGACACGTGTTTCGGGATAATCGTCCTTCTTCCGCAGAGAGCAACACTTTTTTCGGGGGTGCTGGAGATGCTGCCCATAGTCTTCTCAGGTCTCAGTACCACTCGCTGGGCGCAGGTGCATCAACCGGAGCTCCTCAACTCGTTAGCTCAAGGGAACCTTTTAGAAACAGGAGGGGGTGGGCGCACACTGCCTCACCCTCCAGCACTCACTTTGCCCCGATGGATCACAATAAATACAGTGCATGATAAAACTTTCTTCGATGTCAGCCTTTAGTTTTTCTCGTTTGTTGGTGCAGCCAGTGCTGTGTATCTCTAGACTCGTGATTCGGGAAAATCGTCCTTCCTCCGCAGAGAGCAACACTTTTTTTGGGGGGTGCTGGAGATGCTGCCCATAGTCTTCTCAGGTCTCAGTACCACTCGCTGGGCACAGGTGCATCAACCGAGGCTCCTCAGCTCGTTAACTCAAGGGAGCCTTTTTGAAACAGGAGGGGGGTGGGCGCACACTGCCTCACCCTCCAGCACTCACTTTGCCCCGATGCATCACAATAAATACAGTGCATGATAAAACTTTCTTCGATGTCAGCCTTTAGTTTTTCACGTTTGTTGGAGCAGCCAGTGCTGTGTATCTCTAGACTCGTGTTTCGGGATAATCGTCCTTCCTCTGCAGAGAGCAATGCTTTTTTCGGGGGGTGCTGGAGATGCTGCCCATAGTCTTCTCGGGTCTCAGTACCACTCACTGGGCGCAGGTTCATCAACCGGAGCTCCTCAGCTTGTTAACTCAAGGGAATCTTTTAGAAACAGGAGGGGGTGGGCGCACACTGCCTCACCCTCCAGCACTCACTTTGCCCCGATGAATCACATTAAACTCAGTGCATGATAAAACTTTCTTCGATGTCAGCCTTTAGTTTTTCACCCTTGTTTGTGCAGCCAGTGCTGTGTATCTCTAGACTCGTGATTCGGCATTATCGTCCTTCCTCAGCAGAGAGCAATGCTTTTTTCGGGGGGTGCTGGAGATGCTGCCCATAGTCTTCTCGGGTCTCAGTACCACTCACTGGGCGCAGGTTCATCAACCGGAGCTCCTCAGCTTGTTAGCTCAAGGGAATCTTTTAGAAACAGGAGGGTGTGGGCGCACACTGCCTCACCCTCCAGCACTCACTTTGCCCCGATGGATCACAATAAATGGAGTGCATGATAACACTTTCTTCGGTGTCAGCCTTCAGTTTTTCACCCTTGTTGGTGCAGCCAGTGCTGTGTCTCTCTAGACACGTGTTTCAGGGTAATTGTCCTTCTTCCGCAGAGAGCAACACTTTATTCGGGGGTGCTGGAGATGCTGCCCACAGTCTTGGAGTCTTTTCGAAACAGGAGGGGAATGGGCTCACACTGCCTCACCCTCCAGCACTCACTTTCTCCGATGCATCACAATAAATGCAGTGCATGATATCCTTTCTTCAGAGTCAGCCTTTAGTTTTTCACCCTTGTTGGTGCAGCCAGTGCTGTGTCTCTCTAGACACGTGTTTCGGGATAATCGTCCTTCTTCCGCAGAGAGCAACACTTTTTTCGGGGGTGCTGGAGATGCTGCCCATAGTCTTCTCAGGTCTCAGTACCACTCGCTGGGCGCAGGTGCATCAACCGAGGCTCCTCTGCTCGTTAACTCAAGGGAGCCTTTTCGAAACAGGAGGGGGGTGGGCGCACACTGCCTCACCCTCCAGCACTCACTTTGCCCCGATGGATCACAATAAATGGAGTGCATGATAACACTTTCTTCGGTGTCAGCCTTCAGTTTTTCACCCTTGTTGGTGCAGCCAGTGCTGTGTCTCTCTAGACACATTCTTCAGGGTAATCGTCCTTCTTCCGCAGAGAGCAACACTTTATTGGGGGGTGCTGGAGATGCTGCCCACAGTCTTCTCAGGGCTCAGTACCACTCGCTGGGCGCAGGTGCATCAACTGGTGCTCTACAGCTCGTTAGCTCAAGGGAGTCTTTTCGAAACAGGAGAGGAATGGGCTCACACTGCCTCACCCTCCAGCACTCACTTTCTCCGATGCATCACAATAAATGCAGTGCATGATATCCTTTCTTCAGAGTCAGCCTTTAGATTTTCACCCTTGTTGGTGCAGCCAGTGCTGTGTATCTCTAGAGATGTGTTTCAGGATAATTGTCCTATTTCAGTAGAGAGCAACACTTTTATCGGGGGGTGCTGGAGATGCTGCCCATAGTCTCCTCATGTCTCAGTACCACTCAATGGGCGCAGGTGCATCAACCGGAGCTCCTCAGCTCGTTAGCACAAGGGAGCCTTTTTGAAAAAGGAGGGGGGTGGGCGAACAGCCTCACCCTCCAGCACTCACTTTGCCCCAATGCATCACATTAAAGGCAGTGCATAATAACACTTTCTTCAATGTCAGCCTTTAGTTTTTCACCCTTGTTGGTGCTGCCAGTGCTGTGTCTCTCTAGAAACGTGTTTCGGGATAATCGTCCTTCCTCCGCAGAGAGCAACACTTATTTCGGGGGTGCTGGAGATGCTGCCCATAGTCTTCTCAGGTCTCAGTACCACTCGCTGGGCGCAGGTTCATCAAAGGGAGCATATCAGCTTGTTAGCTCAAGGGATCCTTTATGAAACAGGAGGGGGTGGGCGCACACTGCCTCACCCTCCAGCACTCACTTTGCCCCGATGCATCACATTAAATACAGTGCATGATCACACTTTCTTCGGTGTCAGCCTTTAGTTTTTCACCCTGTTGGTGCAGCCAGTGCTGTGTCTCTCTAGACACGTGTTTCGGGATAATCGTCCTCCTTCCGCAGAGAGCAACACTTTTTTCGGGGGGTGCTGGAGATGCTGCCCATAGTCTTCTCGGGTCTCAGTACCACTCGCTGGGCGCAGGTTCATCAACCGGAGCTCCTCAGCTTGTTAGCTCAAGGGAACCTTTTCGAAACAGGAGGGGGTAGGTGCACACTGCCTCACCCTCCAGCACTCACTTTGCCCTGATGCATCACAATAAATGCAGTGCATGATAACTCTCTTCGGTGTCAGCCTTTAGTTTTTCACCCTTGTTGGTGCAGCCAGTGCTGTGTATCTCTAGACACGTGTTTCGGGATAATCGTTCTTCTTCCTTGAGAGAGCAACACTTTTTTGGGGGGCGTGCTGGAGATGCTGTCCATAGTCTTCTCAGGTCTCAGTACCACTCGCTGGGAGCAGGTGCATCAACTGGTGCTCTACAGCTCGTTAGCTCAAGAGAGCCTTTTCGAAACAGGACGGGGGTGGGCTCACACTGCCTCACCCTCCAGCACTCCCTTTGCCCCAATGCATCACAATAAATGCAGTGCATGATCACACTTTCTTCGGTGTCAGCCTTTAGTTTTTCACCCTGTTGGTGCAGCCAGTGCTGTGTCTCTCTAGACACGTGTTTTGTGGTAATCGTCCTTCTTCCGCAGAGAGCAACACTTTTTCCGGGGGGTGCTGGAGATGCTGACCATAGTCTTCTCGGGTCTCAGTACCACTCACTGGGCGCAGGTTCATCAACCGGAGCTCCACAGCTCGTTACCTCAAGGGAACCTTTTAGAAACAGGAGGGGGCGGGCGCACACTGCCTCACCCTCCAGCACTCACTTTCTCCGATGCATCACAATAAATGCAGTGCATGATATCCTTTCTTCAGAGTCAACCTTTAGTTTTTCACCCTTGTTGGTGCAGCCAGTGCTGTGTATCTCTAGACATGTGTTTCAGGATAATTGTCCTTTTTCAGTAGAGAGCAACACTTTTATCAGTGGGGGCTGGAGATGCTGCCCTTAGTCTTCTCAGGTCTCAGTACCACTCGCTTGGCGCAGGTGCATCAACCGGAGCTCTTCAGCTCGTTAGCTCAAGGGAGCCTTTTCGAAACAGGAGGGTGGTGGGCCACACTGTCTCACCCTCCAGCACTCACTTTGCCCCGATGCATCACAATAAATGCAGTGCATGATCACACTTTCCTCGGTGTCAGCCTTTAGTTTTTCACCCTTGTTGGTGCTGCCAGTGCTGTGTCTCTCTAGACACGTGTTTCAGTATAATCGTACTTCCTCCGCAGAGAGCAAAACTTTTTTCGGGCGGTGCCGGAGATGCTGCCCATAGTCTTCTCGGGTCTCAGTACCACTCGCTGGGTGCAGGTTAATCAACAGGAGCTCCTCAGATCGTTAGTTCAAGGAAACCTTTTCGAAACAGGAGGGGGTGGGCGCACACTGCCTCACCCTCCAGCACTCACTTTGCCCCGATACATCACAATAAATGGAGTGCATGATAATATTTTCTTCAGTGTCAGCCTTCAGTTTTTCACCCTTGTTGGTGCAGCCAGTGCTGTGTATCTCTAGACACGTTTTTCGGAATAATCGTCCTTCTCCGCAGAGAGCAACACTTTTTTTGGGGGGTGCTGGAGATGCTGCCCACAGTCTTCTCAGGTCTCAGTACCACTCGCTGGGCACAGGTGCATCAACCAGAGCTCTTCAGCTCGTTAGCTCAAGGGAGCCTTTTCGAAACAGGAGGGGGTGGGCGTACACTGCCTCACCCTCCAGCACTCACTTTGCACCAATGCATCACAATAAATGTAGTGCATGATAACAGTTTCTTCGGTGTCAGCCTTTAGTTTTTCACCCTTGTTGGTGCAGCCAGTGCTGTGTCTCTCTAGACACGTGTTTCAGGATAATCGTCCTTCTTCCGCAGAGTGCAACACTTTTTTCGGGGGGTGCTGGAGATGCTGCCCATAGTCTTCTCGGGTCTCAGTACCACTCGCTGGGCGCATGTTCATCAACCGGAGCTCCTCAGCTTGTTAGCTCAAGGGAACCTTTAAGAAACAGGAGGGGGTGGGCGCACACTGCCTCACCCTCCAGCACTCACTTTGCCCCGATGCATCACAATAAATGCAGTGCATGATAACTCTTTCTTTGGTGCCAGCCTTTAGTTTTTCACCCTTGTTGGTGCAGCCAGTGCTGTGTATCTCTAGACACGTGTTTCGGGATAATCGTCCTTCTTCCGCAGAGAGCAACACTTTTTTCGGGGGTCCTGGAGACGCTGCCCATAGTCTTCTCAGGTCTCAGTACCACTCGCTGGGCGCAGGTGCATCAACCGAGGCTCCTCAGCTGGAGCCTTTTCAAAACAGGAGGGGGGTGGGCGCACACTGCCTCACCCTCCAGCACTCACTTTGCCACGATGCATCACATTAAATACAGTGCATGATAACACTTTCTTCGGTGTCAGCCTTTAGTTTTTCACCCTTGTTGGTGCAGCCAGTGCTGTGTCTCTCTAGACACGTGTTTCGGGATAATCGTCCTTCTTCCGCAGAGAGCAACACTTTTTTCGGGGGGTGCTGGAGATGCTGCCCATAGTCTTCTCGGGTCTCAGTACCACTCGCTGGGCGCAGGTTCATCAACCGGAGCTTCTCAGCTTGTTAGCTCAAGGGAACCTTTTCGAAACAGGAGGCCGTAGGCGCACACTGCCTCACCCTCCAGCACTCACTTTGCCCCGATGCATCACAATAAATACAGTGCATGATAAAACTTTCTTCGATATCAGCCTTTAGTTTTTCACCCTTGTTGGTGCTGCCAGTGCTGTGTCTCTCTAGACATGTGTTTCAGAATAATCGTACTTCCTCCGCAGAAAGCAACACTTTTTTCGGGCGGTGCTGGAGATGCTGCCCATAGTCTTCTCGGGTCTCAGTACCACTCGCTGGGCGCAGGTTAATCAACAGGAGCTCCTCAGATCGTTACCTCAAAGGAGCCTTTTCGAAACAGGAGGGTGGTGGGCACACATTCCCTCACCCTCCAGCACTCAGTTTGCCCCGATGCATCACAATAAATGCAGTGCATGATCACACTTTCTTCAGTGTCAGCCTTTAGTTTTTCACTCTTGTTGGTGCAGCCAGTGCTGTGTATCTCTAGATACGTGTTTCGGGATAATCGTCCTTCTTCCGCAGAGAGCAACACTTTTTTGGGGGGGCGCTGGAGATGGTGCCCATAGTCTTCTCAGGTCTCAGTACCACTCGCTGGGCGCAAGTGCATCAACCAGAGCTCCTCAGCTCGTTAGCTCAAGGGAGCCTTTTTGAAACAGAAGGGGTGGGCGCACACTGCCTCACCCTCCAGCACTCACTTTGCCCCTGAAGAACCAGAACCTTTTGGACCTGGCGGCGCAGGGTACGCCCTCTGTCTTAGGAGTTCACCTGCTTAGCTACACAGAGACATGGGACACTCTGTCGGCGTTAGAAGATTGGATTTTATTAGCTGCAGCTAGTACAGTTATCCTAGAAGTACCCAAAGTAGGTTCTCAGGAAACTGCCACTTCGCTCTGTGGCGCATTAGATTAAATAACATACAATACATAATTATTAACAGGACACACGCCCCAAGCATAGAAGAAAAGAGCCAATAGGGTAAGTGGAAAAACAACGCGGAACCAGTAAGAAAGGTTCGAAAATAGAAATATCAGATGACTTGAAAAGACCTCTCCTCGAACTGTGTTTGTCACCCCACCCCCAAACTAATTCATTAACAGATTATAACTAACTTGCAGGTGGTGAGATACGTTTGTGTGTATTTGGAGGACAGTCATGACACAAGAGAATGCTAGCAGGAGACAGTGAAGGCCAGTCGATAAGATATGATCGGGAAAGAATAGGGTGAGCCTACAGATAGTTGAAACAGGGATTAGGAAAGCCAGACAAGGATTAGTGTACTCGGCTAGTCCAAACACCAGCTTCACAAATAAAGGCCGAGGACGTATTTCGACACCAAGCTACGGGAAAAGCAGAATAGACTTCGTTCGCCGTGCTGCCTGAGTGATGGCAACACAAAATGGCGGCGGGTCACAAAATGGCGAGTCGATTCGATCGTGATCGAAAATCGAAGTTCCTCACCCCGATGCATCACATTAAATACAGTGCATGATAACACTTTTTTCGGTGTCATCCTTTAGTTTTTCACCCTTGTTGGTGCAGCCAGTGCTGTGTCTCTCTAGACACGTGTTTTGGGATAATCGTCCTTCTTCCGCAGAGAGCAACACTTTTTTCGAGGGTGCTGGAGATGCTGCCCATAGTCTTCTCAGGGCTCAGTACCACTCGCTCGGCGCAGGTGCATCAACCGAGGCTCCTCAGCTCGTTAACTCAAGGGAGCCTTTTCGAAACAGGAGGGGGGTGGGCGCACACTGCCTCACCCTCCAGCACTCACTTTGCCCTGATGCATCAAAATAAATGCAGTGCATGATAACACCTTCTTCGATGTCAGCCTTTAGTTTTTCACCCTTGTTGGTGCTGCCAGTGCTGTGTCTCTCTAGATACGTGTTTCGGGATAATCGTCCTTCCTCCGCAGAGAGCAACGCTTTTTTCGGGTGGTGCTGGAGATGCTGCCCATAGTATTCTCGGGTCTCAGTACCACTCACTGGGCGCAAGTTCATCAACCGGAGCTCTTCAGCTCGCAAGCTCAAGGGAGCCTTTTCAAAACGGGAGGGGGGTGGGCGCACACTGCCTCACCTTCCAGCACTCACTTTGCACCAATGCATCACAATAAATGTAGTGCATGATAACAGTTTCTTCGGTGTCAGCCTTTAGTGTCTCACCCTTGTTGGTGCAGCCAGTGCTGTGTATCTCTAGACACGTGTTTCGAGATAATCGTCCATCTTCCGCAGAGAGCAGCAGTTTTATCGGGGGGTGCTGGAGATGCTGCCCATAGTCTTCTCAGGTCTCAGTACCACTCGCTGGGCGCAGGTTTATCAACCGGAGCTCCTCAGCCCGTTAGCTCAAGGGAGCCTTTTTGAAACAGGAGGGGGGTGGGCGCACACTGCCTCACCCTCCAGCACTCACTTTGCCCTGATGCATCACATTAAATGCAGTGCATGATAACACTTTATTCTGTGTCAGCCTTTAGTTTTTCACCCTTGTTGGTGCAGCCAGTGCTGTCTCTCTCTAGACATGTGTTTCAGGATAATTGTCCTATTTCAGTAGAGAGCAACTGTTGGACTTGGCCCTTTTTCCCTGAATTTTTTTGTTTTTGCAGTGTTAAGGTGCAGGTGCTCCCTTCTCCCAAGATGGCTGCCACAGGCCCCTGCTACTGCAGAGTGGTCTTTCATAGTAGCACCCTAGCTGCCAGGAGCTGGCTGGAACCCCACAACAATGTTGCGACTCCAGCCCGCCTTTTTGTCCCATAGGTAGAGTGGGGAAGCTCCTGGAATGTGCTGGAACCTTCTAGAAGGGAGGTGTGGTTTTTCTTTTGCCGCCTTGGCCAGAGGTCACCTGACCTAGGGCTACTTAAGAGAGGGAGGGAAACTTTTGTGGTGAGTTGGCCATTGGGGTGAAGCAGAGCTGGAAGAATCCACCAGGAGTGTAGGCGGTAGGGCCTAGCCAGGGACTTATGCCTCTGAGAGTGACAGGATTTAGGTGCTGCCTCTTAAGTGAGTGAGGGACCCTGTGAAACTCACTGATCTTGCCCAGCAGTAGGAGGACACAGAGACTCTCTGCCCAGCCTGACTAGGAAGGATCTAGTCGCCCTCTCCTTTCCTAACCCCCTGTAACAGAACCCCTTAAGGGCGGCAGATACATCTGCGCCAACAAGACCTTATCTGACATCTAAGAACAGAAACTTACAAGCCAAGCACTGAGACTGCGTGTCCAGACTAAACTCTAAAACCTATTCACCAAGCACTGAGACTGCGTGTCCAGACTGAACTCTAAAAACTATTCACCAAGCACTGAGACTGCGTGTCCAGACTGACCCCTGGACCCTGATGCAAAGCTGACTGGAGAACCACCGGGGATCGACCAGGTATTAGCGCTGAGACCCCTGCGCTCCCTGCCCTGGTCTGGGACCCCCGGCAGCGTGCTCCGCTGAGCACAGAACCCCATCCTTAATTTGAGCCCCCCCCTGGTGACGACGAAGCCAGCACGCTCACAGCCGTGGCCTGGAGAAGTGCCCTGCCGTGTCACGAGGCCTGCGGAGAAGCCCGGGTTCCCGTCGCTGCCGTCGCAGCTGCGTGAGGAGGTGTGCGAGGCCGGGGCCGAGTTCCCCCATCATCGTGGGAGCGGACGCCTGCTGACGCCGAGATCGAGGTAAGCCCGGAGGCTGAAATCGCCCCCGGTGTGCCCCCTGCGGGTTGGGAGCCACACCGCACCCTTAGCCGGGTTTCCTCTCTGTGGGATTCCCCCCCCCCTGTCTTCACGACGGAAGAGACCCCGCCGAGGGATCCTTTCCGTGTGCCCCCTCGAGCGGTACTGAAGCGTGGTGCCCAACGAACTGCACCGGAGCTCCCCGCTGGAAGCTCCGCTCCAAAGTACTGAGAGTCATTGATTCCGAGTGGCGCTTTATGCTATATGCTCCGTCCCAAAGTACTGAGAGTCATTGATTCCGAGTGGCGCTTTATGCTATATGCTCCGTCCCAAAGTACTGAGAGTCATTGATTCCGAGTGGCGCTTTATGCTATATGTTCCGTCCCAAAGTACTGAGAGTCATTGATTACGAATGGCGCTTTATGTTATATGCTCCGCTCCAAAGTACTGAGAGTCATTGATTACGAGTGGCGCTTTATGTTATACGCTCCGCTCCAAGGTACTGAGAGTCATCGATTACGAGTGGCGCTTTGTGTTTACATGCCCTGCTTTAAAGTGTTACGTGCTATCAAGTCCGAGTAGCGCGCTGTTATTCATGTGCCAGGTTGAAGTGTTACATGCTATCAAGTCCGAGAAGCGCGCTGTTATTCCTGTGCCATATTGATGTGTTAAACGCTATTGATTACGAGTAGCGCTCTGTTATTTATATTCCCTATTACAGTGCTATGTGCCAGAGATCACGAGTAGCTCTCCATGCTAGGTGCCCCGTTCTGAGGTCGTCACCGGTTAGCGCGCCCAACGCGCGTGTGCAGCTACGTGAGTGGTAGTTGTGCCCCAGGCAGTACTGTCATTTCATGAATTGCATATGTGGTAGGAACAGACTTTATAGCTCCTGACTGATATGTACATCGCTAGCTATTGTATTATCCGCATATGAAATGTACTGCTACCTCATGAACTGCATTTAACGTGACCTACTTGGATAAACTTGAATATTTACATAATTCCTACAGTGTGGCGTCACTTATTGTGTGTGTTCCTCGTCGCATGTGAGGTGCGTGTTGTATGGTTGCTTTACACACAGACCTTTGGTGGCCCGACCGCTCGTGTCACGTTACTGCCCCATAGGGCCTGGTGACCCCAGGTCTTACAGCAACACTTTTATCAGTGGGGCTGGAGATGTTGCCCATAGTCTTCTCAGGTCTCAGTACCACTCGCTTGGCGCAGGTGCATCAACCGGAGCTCCTCAGTTCGTTAGCTCAAGGGAGCCTTTTCGAAACAGGAGGGGAGTGGGCGCACACTGCCTCACCCTCTAGCACTCACTTTGCTCCGATGCATCACAATAAATGCAGTGCATGATCACACTTTCTTCGGTGTAGTTTTTCATCCTTGCTGGTGCAGCCAGTGTTGTGTCTCTCAAGACACGTGTTTCGGGATAATCGTCCTTCTTCCGCAGAGAGCAACTCTTTTTTCAGGGGTGCCGTAGATGCTGCTCACAGTCTTCTCAGGGCTCAGTACCACTCACTGGCCGCAGGTGCCTAAACTGGTGCTCCACAGCTCGTTAGCTCAAGGGAGCCTCTTCAAAACAGGAGGGAAATGGGCTCACACTGCCTCACCCTCCAGCACTCACTTTCTCCGATGCATCACAATAAATGCAGTGCATGATATCCTTTCTTCGGAGTTAGCCTTTAGTTTTTCACCCTTGTTGGTGCAGCCAGTGCTGTGTATCTCTAGACATGTGTTTCAGGATATTTGTCCTTCTTCCGCAGAGAGCAACACTTTTTTCGGGGGGTGCTGGAGATGCTGCCCATAGTCTTCTCAGGTCTCAGTACCACTCGCTGGGCGCAGGTGCATCAGCAGGAGCTTATCAGCTTGTTAGCTCAAGGGAGCCTTTTCGAAACAGGAGGGGGGTGGGTGCACACTGCCTCACAATCCAGTACTCAGTTTGCCCCGATGCATCAAAATAAATGCAGTGCATGATCACACTTTCTTCGGTGTAGTTTTTCATCCTTGCTGGTGCAGCCAGTGCTGTGTATCTCTAGACACGTATCTCAGGATATTTGTCCTTCTTCCGCAGAGAGCAACACTTTTTTCGGGGGGTGCTGGAGATGCTGCCCATAGTCTTCTCAGGTCTCAGTACCACTCGCTGGGCGCAGGTGCATCAGCAGGAGCTCTACAGCTCGTTAGCTCAAGGGAGCCTTTTCGAAACAGGAGGGTGGTGGGCGCACACTGCCTCAGCCTCCTGCACTCACTTTGCCCCGATGCATCACAATAAATTCAGTGCATGATCACACTTTCTTCGATGTCAGTATTTAGTTTTTCACCCTGGTTGGTGCAGCCAGTGCTGTCTATCTCAGACACGTGTTTCGGGATAATCGTCCTTCTTCCGCAGAGAGCGACACTTTTTTCGGGAAGTGCTGGAGAGGCTGCCCATAGTCTTCTCAGGTCTCAGTACCACTCACTGGGCGCAAGTGCATCAACCGGAGCTCCTCAGCTCGTTAGCTCAAGGGAACCTTTTCGAAACAGGAGGGGGGTGGGCCCACATTGCCTCACCCTCCAGCACTCACTTTGCACCAATGCATCACAATAAATGCAGTGCATGATAACAGTTTCTTCGGTGTCAGCCTTTCGTTTTTCACCCTTGTTGGTGCAGCCAGTGCTGTGTATCTCTAGACACGTGTTTCGGGATAATCGTCCATCTTCCGCAGAGAGCAACACTTTTTTTGGGGGGTGTGGAGATGCTGCCCATAGTCTTCTCAGGTCTCAGTACCACTCGCCGGGCGCAGGTGCATCAACCGGAGCTCCTCAGCTCGTTACCTCAAGGGATCCTTTTCGAAACAGGAGAGGGTGGGCACACATTGCCTCACCCTCCAGCACTCACTTTGCACCGATGCATCACAATAAATGCAGTGCATAACACTTTCTTCGATGTAAGCCTTTAGTTTTTCACCCTTGTTGGTGCTGCCAGTGCTGTGTCTCTCTAGACACGTGTTTCGAGATAATCGTCCTTCTTCCGCAGAGAGCAACACTTGTTTCGGGGGGTGCTGGAAATGCTGCCCATAGTCTTCTCGGGTCTCAGTACCACTCGCTGGGCGCAGGTTTATCAACCGGAGCTCCTCAGCTCGTTAGCTCAAGGGAACCTTTTCGAAACAGGAGGGGGTGGGCGCACACTGCCTCACTCTCCAGAACTCACTTTGCCCCGATGCATCACAATAAATGCAGTGCATGATAACACTTTCTTCGGTGTCAGCCTTCAGTTTTTCACCCTTGGTTGTGCAGCCAGTGCTGTGTATCATTAGACAAGTGTTTCGGAATAATCGTCCTTCTTCCGCAGAGAGCAACACTTTTTTTGGTGGGTGCTGGAGATGCTGCCCATAGTCTTCTCAGGTCTCAGTACCACGCGCTGGGCGCAGGTGCATCAACCGGAGCTCCTCAGCTCGTTAGCTCAATGGAGCTTTTTCGAAACAGGAGGGTGGTGGGAGCACACTGCCTCACCCTCCAGAACTCACTTTGCCCGAATGCATCACAATATATACAGTGCATGATAAAACCTTCTTCGATGTCAGCCTTTAGTTTTTCATCCTTGTTGGTGCAGCCAGTGCTGTGTCTCTCTAGACACGTGTTTCGGGATAATCGTCCTTCATCCGCAGAGAGCAACACTTTTTCCAGGGGTGCTGAAGATGCTGGCCATAGTCTTCTCAGGTCTCAGTACCACTCGCTGGGTGCAGGTGCATCAACCGGAGCTCCTCAGCTCGTTACCTCAAGGGAGCCTTTTCGAAACAGAAGGGGGGTGGGCGCACACTGCCTCACCCACCAGCACTCACTTTGCCCCGATGCATCACAATAAATGCAGTGCATTATAACACATTCTTTGGTGTCAGGCTTTATTTTTTCACCCTTGTTGGTGCAGCCAGTGCTGTGTATCTCTGGACACGTTTCTCAGGATAATTGTCCTTCTTCAGTAAAGAGCAACACTTTTTTCGGGGGCGGGGGCTGGGGATACTGCCCATAGTCTTCTCAGGTCTCAGTACCACTCGCTGGGCGCAGGTGCATCAACTGGAGCCCCTCAGCTCGTTAGGTCAAGGGAGTCTTTTCAAAACAGGAGGGGGTGGGCGCACACTGCCTTACCCTCCAACACTCACTTTGTCCCCGATGCATCACAATAATTGCAGTGCATGATAACACTTTCTTTGGTGTCAGCCTTTAGTTTTTCACCTTGTCGGTGCAGCCAGTGCTGTGTATCTCTAGATACGTGTTTCGGGATAATCGTCCTTCTCCCGCAGTGAGCAACACTTTTTTCGGAGGGTGCTGGAGATGCTACCCATAGTCTTCTCAGGTCTCAGTACCACTCGCTGGGTGCAGGTGCATCAACCGGAGCTCCTCAGCTCGTTGGCTCAAGGGATTCTTTCCGAAACAGGAGGGGGATGGGTGCACGCTGCCTCACCCTCCAGCACTCACTTTGCCCCGATGCATCACAATATATTCAGTGCATAATAACACTTTCTTCTGTGTCAGCCTTTAGTTTTTCACCCTTGTTGGTGCAGCCAGTGCTATGTCTCTCTAGACACGTGTTTCGGGATAATCGTCCTTCTTCCGCAGAGAGCAACACTTTTTTCGGGGGGTGCTGGAGATGCTGCACATAGTCTTTTCGGGTCTCAGTACCACTCGCTGGGCGCAGGTGCATGAACCGGAGCTCCTCAGCTCGTTAGCTCAAGGGAGCCTTTTTGAAACAGGAGGGGGGTGGGCGCACACTGCCCCACCCTCCAGCACTCACTTTGCCCCGATGCATCACAATAAATGCAGTGCATGATCACACTTTCTTCAGTGTCAGCCTTTAGTTTTTCACCCTTGTTGGTGCAGCCAGTGCTGTGTATCTCTAGACACGTGTTTTGGGATAATCGTCCTTCCGCAGAAAGCAACACTTTTTTCGGGGGGTGCTGGAGATGCTGCCCATAGTCTTCTCAGGTCACACTACCACTC
This sequence comes from Triturus cristatus, assembly GCF_964204655.1. Lineage (NCBI taxonomy): Eukaryota > Metazoa > Chordata > Amphibia > Caudata > Salamandridae > Triturus > Triturus cristatus. Next base: position 874,992,973 of record NC_140579.1, on the reverse strand, counting down.
GCTGGGCGCAGGTGCATCAACTGGAGCCCCTCAGCTCGTTAGGTCAAGGGAGTGTTTTCAAAACAGGAGGGGGTGGGCGCACACTGCCTTACCCTCCAGCACTCACTTTGTCCCCGATGCATCACAATAATTGCAGTGCATGATAACACTTTCTTTGCTGTCAGCCTTTAGTTTTTCACCCTTGTTGGTGCAGCCAGTGCTGTGTATCTCTAGATACGTGTTTCGGGATAATCGTCCTTCTTCCGCAGTGAGCAACACTTTTTTCGGAGGGTGCTGGAGATGCTACCCATAGTCTTCTCAGGTCTCAGTACCACTCGCTGGGTGCAGGTGCATCAACCGGAGCTCTTCAGCTCGTTAGCTCAAGGAAGTCTTTCCGAAACAGGAGGGAGATGGGTGCACGCTGCCTCACCCTCCAGCACTCACTTTGCCCCGATGCATCACAATATATGCAGTGCATGATAACACTTTCTTCTGTGTCAGCCTTTAGTTTTTCACCCTTGTTGGTGCAGCCAGTGCTGTGTCTCTCTAGACACGTGTTTCGGGATAATCGTCCTCCTTCCGCAGAGAGCAACACTTTTTTCGGGGGTGCTGGAGATGCTGCCCATAGTCTTTTCGGGTCTCAGTACCACTCGCTGGGCGCAGGTGCATGACCCGGAGCTCCTCAGCTCGTTAGCTCAATGGAACCTTTTTGAAACAGGATGGGGTGGGCGCACACTGCCTCACCCTCCAGCACTCACTTTGCACCGATGCATCACAGTAAATGCAGTGGATGATAACACTTTCTCTCTGTAAGCCTTCAGCTTTTCACCCTTGTTGGTGCAGCCAGTGCTGTGTATCTCTAGACATGTATCTCAGGATAATTTTCCTTCTTCTGTAAAGAGGAACACTTTTTTCGGTGTGGGGGGCTGAAGATACTGTCCATAGTCTTCTCAGGTCTCAGTACCACTCGGAGCTCCTCAGCTCGTTAGCTCAAGGGAGCCTTTTCGAAACAGGAGGTGGGTGGGTGCACACTGTCTCACCTACCAGCACTCACTTTGCCCTGATGCATCACAATAAATGTAGTGCATGATAACACTTTCTTCGATGTCAGCCTCTAGTTTTTCATCCTTGTTGGTGCAGCCAGTGCTGTGTATCTCTAGACACGTGTTTCAGGATAATCGTCTTTCTTCTGCAGAGAGCAACACTTTTTTCCGGGGGTGCTGGAGATGCTGCCCATAGTCTTCTCAGGTCTCACTACCACTCGCTGGGCGCAGGTGCATCAACAGGAGCTCATCAGCTCGTTAGCTCAAGGTAGCCTTTTCGAAACAGGAGGGGGGTGGGCGCACACTGCCTCACACTCCAGCACTCAGTTTGCCCCAATGCAACACAATACATGCAGTGCATTATGACACAGTCTTTGGTGTCAGGCTTTATTTGTTCACCCTTGTTGGTGCAGCCAGTGCTGTGTATCTCTAGACAGGTATCTCAGGATAATTGTCCTTCTTCAGTAAAGAGCAACAGTTTTTTCCGGGGGGGGCTGAAGATACTGCCCATAGTCTTCTCAGGTCTCAGTACCGCTCGCTGGGCGCAGGTGCATCAACCGGAGCTCCTCAGCTCGTTAGCTCAAGGGAGCCTTTTTGAAACAGGAGGGGGGTGGGCGCACACTGCCTCACCCTCCAGCACTCACTTTGCCCCGATGCATCACAATAAATGCAGTGCATGATATCTCTTTCTTCGGTGTCAGCCTTTGGTTTTTCACCCTTGTTGGTGCAGCCAGTGCTGTGTATCTCTAGACACGTGTTTCGGGATAATCGTCCTTCTTCCGCAGAGAGTAACACTTTTTTCGGGGGGTGCTGGAAATGCTGCCCGTAGTCTTCTCAGGTCACAGTATACTTCGAACCAGGAATACAAGTGATGATAAAATCATATTATACAAAGAAAAATACCCATGTAGCTTGATGACTTTTTCTGAATTTAATATTTCTTAAACACTACAATCATCAGTTTACATTTCAAATGGTTCTTCTTTGCCCATCAGGAAATGTCTCCATTCAGTACACGTCATTGTCACGACTGAGAGATCTTTTCAAGCATTAAAGTAATGGCCAGAGCTTCCGACCTTTGTAACTGGGGAACCAGGTTCGAGTCTCGGCGTTGACTCAACATCCGGTGAGTCTGGGCAAATCACTTAGGGCCTTATTAGGTTGTCGGTCGGAGTTGCTCCTGACCAACATCGCTGCGGATGCGGAACCGACCGACCGTAGGTCGGCTGTCCCAATTCCACAATTACGATGCGAATGCACATGGTGTGGTAGCAATCTCCCATTTCTCTATGGGAGCTTGTGCTGCAGTCAGAAGCTGGGACATGGGTGTCTTATCTGGATCTCATTCATCTCTGCAACCATACACTTACAATTACCATGGAGTCCTGCTAACAATTACTGTACATACAATAAGCATATGACACACACATAGGAACACGGAACCAGCAGGGTCTGAGCATTACATTTAAGCAAATTGTTACTCGATTGGGACCTACAGGCACTTCACAAATACCCAAACTGACAAAAAAGACAGTTAAAATTATCAGTCAGAAGCACTTAATGTAAATGTCCCAGGATAAGGACAGTAGTCTCATGCTGACTAGAGAGTGCTTTTGGTGTACCCCACCAGACCTCACAGCCAAGCCCTGGATCTTCTGGTCAGTTACAAGACCCAGATTTCAGCACACGCACAGGAGTATTGTGTGTGCTAGGCCAATCTACTGCTAGGTATGCTTAGGACAGGAATGCATGTCTGTCCTACCATGCAGGGGGCATTTTAGTACCAGCAGACACTCTCTCACATTGAATAAATATGTCCAAAAGGAACAATAACAACAGGTTCAAAACATTCTTATTCCCTATGAGGGGGAAGTGAGCGGACTTTACTAAGCAAAAACTGATAAAAAGTATGTAAGTAATAGTTTGTTACGTTAATTAAAACCTTTACAATTTCCATGTAAAAAAAAAAAGAAAAGTGTTGTAGCAGCAAAATTCATGTCCAAAAACTGATTTTTATTTTAAAACACGTCATAAAACTTTCATAAATTATGTTAACTTACGTAGAGCAATTGTCAGTAGTTATTAGCATGGACCGTGAATAAAAAAACAAAGCTCAGTTCTAAGAGAGAGTCTGTTCAGTGGTCAGCTGATTTGTAAACAATGACAATGGTAAGTTGCCATTGTCTGTCCTGCTTGAGCGTGAATCATCCGGGTCAGGGGCAACTTGAAAATATGGTTTTCGCTGTAATGTGACTCTTTAACAGGCATTTGGATACAGTGATAAAGCATTCCTGTCGGTTAACGACAGCACTTTTGCCCCTGTCGCTTCTATAAATTTAACAAAGCGACACGCTAGCTGAACATCTCCACCTCCAAGGCAAGCCTTCACAGTTTTTCGACAGGTTCTTAACCCCTTACTTACAAAAAGTGGCTTCAGTAACTGTCGTCGTTCGGCCTGTAGAACCCTGCAGATACACAATAGGTGCAATACACTCTTGTTAGCATCTTCACATAAGCGGCATATAGTCTGACCAGGGGGTCGATCCAAGGGGGAAGATGCGGTAATGATGGTAAAATGCCCAAACGGGAGTGAAGGTATTTTTCTTTCATCCTTCGATTAAATCCCACGCCTAGGTATGGTTGTGGAGAGGACTTATCATAGCTGTGGACAACAAACCATCCGTGGGCTCTTTCTGTGAGTGTCGCCTTATCTTCTACTAGAGATAATCTTTTCACTGTCTTGTTTACAGTTTGTTTAAAACAATGGTAGGTCCTTGAGTCCGCCCAGAGTTCCTCAAGTCCCAAACGATCTATTGCTGCTGTCAAGTAGCTACTTGTTGGGCCCTCCCTCTTTAGATGTATTTTTGATCCTTCAATGATGAAAAGTATGGTACTAATGTGGTACTGCTGAAAGATTATCCACTAGTATACTGGTTGCAAAATCCTTTATTACATCAGTCATTGAATAGTATACATCAGAAGCAAAACAATAGTCATGAAAAACTGTGAGGACAAGGATATTATTTGAATAGACCAAATGACGCACGGATAATGCCGCTATGTATGCTCACCAAAAGAGACTTGCCATGGGGAAGACATCTCTCATATCAAACCTGAAGTTATTTGTGAGTCATCAACTGTTTTAATCACTTCAGGAGTCTTTTAGTGTTCCAATCAGTTCTTAGTGGACAGGTCTGAGTCATGAACATCCCACTACTGCCGCAATCCTACAATGCAGAGGAATTGATAATCTTTCCCTCCTTTGTTTTCATAACAATTGGTAAAAGGAACACATGTTTATAAGCTTTATTCATAGAAAATCCTACATAAGGAAGCCAATCTTTTCTTCCTATGTTTTCATAACAATCGGTAAAAGGAACAAATGTGTATAAGCTTTATTCATAGAAGATCCTACATAGGGTAATTGACGAAAATGAGTAGCTTATGGCAATACACCCACACCTTCGTGCAGTGTATCAAATAAGGTGAATAATTAAAGTCAGGGCATTCAAACATCTTCTTAAAAGCTGATAAGAAGAAATGCCAGGATCAAAAACAAGCAACTGTATTGGTAACTAGAGGAGTTGCGCAAGTCAATGCGGCTCTAGTTGATAGTTATTCAGGTAACACACTTTGGCCTGATGTCAATTAAACTGTAAAGGGGGAAAAGCTAATACAATGTAAGAACATATAAAAACTGCAGCAAACCTAAACAACTACTAGAATATTTTGTAGACTCATACTAATATCTGCTGATGCACTGAATTCTCAAAACGTAATTGTTGTAACTCTTGTGCTAGGATACTGCGGGTTTATAAAACCTAAGGAGACGTTGGCATCGCAATCTGTCATGGACTAGAAGCAGGTAAGGTCTGTTGAGTTCCCTTCCTGATTGCCCGAAGAAAAGCTGACTTCACTCAGTAACCAATATGCCAACCTGCACAGAATAATGTATGTGAAAGGTGTGAAGTGTCTCCTTAAGAGGACACCAGTTAAGAGGAAAAAACACAAAGGGTAACAAAATACTTCCTTTAGAAGTCTTGCAACGTCTTGATTAGAGACGAGTGTAACATTGGAGCAATCAGCAAACTTCTTCAGAATCTGGATGGAGAAAAGTGGCAGGCAAATCCAGCAGGAGATTCCAGAAGAACCAATTCAAAATGATAGAATAAAAGGTCAGGGACAAAAAATAGAAGCGAAAAGGAAATGTGATGAAAAATTAAGGGAACAAATGCATTGTTTTCTTTATTTATGCAAAAACACAGTAGAGAGAAAGGGATTTCCACGATGTTCAGGGGAATACTCCTGGTCCCCTTTGAATTCGATAAACAAACATTAGGAGGAGTACAACCAGGAAACAACTCGATGTCTCCAAAGTATTGGGAGAAGTGCACAAGAAAGGAAATTGTCCGTTCGTAAGAAGACCCCTCACTCACCAACCTAGTTGGTGACATGCTTCATCATCGGGGTCCCACTCGAATAGCCGAATGCCATCCGGGTGTGCTTCGACACCTGATTACAGAGGAGCAGGTTGTTTTTTGTGTAAGTGAGTGAATAAATGATTTAAACATTGGCCTGATTTAACTCACTGAAATATTTATTTTAGAGCAACTGGACAATATTAAAAATTATGGTTAAGATACCTTTTTGGGTAGATTGACCTCTGGTATCTTTAAAATGAGAAAGGGTGCAAAGAAGTGCATAAAAAGGTCTACATGTTTCAACCTGTAGTTGATAGTACCAGGTTTTCGTCAGGACCAAAAGTGCATGACCCGGGCGGTATACACACGCTAAGGTGTACCCTACCCTTGATCACTGTTAGCTTACAGTGTACTTACAGTCAGGTGTCCTTTCATCCAATTAGTCGAAAGGAGAAATTAAAAGACGCAGTGTTGCGTGCCTCATGGGAGTCGGGGTCGTGGTGCTGGCTCAGTTACGCGATTGCGTGTAGTCAGTCACCGGCTGTTGCGCCTAAGATACAGACCCGCCGCAGCTCCCCAGTGGAAAGAGCTGGTTTTAAGGTTTGTTTCTGTCACTTTCTATGAACTTGTGATGTTCGTTTGACAGCGAAGAAGAAGTCTAAGTTGAACATCTTTCATATGGGTCTACATTCACAGTGAGCGAGGAAGGAGAAGGGGTTGGAGCCCAAGTCTGGCATGTGACATGTGCCATAACATGTGCCACAGGGATACACACTGGCTGCACTGCCTTTTCTTTAATTAGTACGATTAGGTGGCCTGGTGCTGCGTGCTACCAGACCGTCAGTACTGTACTACTGGCTGACTGCTGATCGATGCCTGCACAGGCTGCCCAGCTCTGCCCTTACTCATCGGTTGGGTCCGGGCTGACTTAAACGACGATGACTTGTGGGGAGCTGCGGTGGTTATGCTGGGGCGAGGGGCGTGGCAACTGGTGACAATCAAATGTGAAAAAAATCTGCGTGCGCTGCGCGCACAGCCCATCCCCATCAGAACCTCCAGCCCGCCCCGCGGCCCGCCCAAATAAATCGGTGTGTGTGTGTGTTCCGCGGCCCGCCCACCGGCAAGTGACAACAGTCAACACTGCACTGACTGAACTAAGAAGGGCCACGGCTGCCATGATCAACATATTATATTTATTATTAATTTATGAATATTCTTTTGGACTTGGGCTGCAGGCTAAGTGGTTAAGAAGACTCACAGTCGCAACACTAAACGCCGTGACTCACTCGGGATACGTGAAAAACACGCTGCGGTCCTGCGGCTGCTGCACCGAGTACAGTAAAGGTACATTTGTTAAAACATCAATGTGTGACGTGCGCAGCTGATGCATAGACCCGGCCCTGATAATTAAGTGCCGGTGCTAAGCACCGGAAAGCACCAGAACAAATTAAGCACTGCCCGTCACAGTCCTGGTTACCATCCCTCCCTCCCTGTTCGGCTTCTTGTGCTTGGTGGTAGAGGATGTGCTGCAGTGGATATGGGGTTATGAGCTACAGGATGTGGGAGTGGCCTGGAGGGTAGGGATGGGCTAAGGGAGTTTTGCTTGGAAGTTCTGTGGGAGGAGCTATTGCTCATGCGATAATGACTGTGATGGGGAGGTCTAAGACTCCGAGTAAGAATAGTATCGGTAAGTAACCGGTCACCAGTTCCGGTTCACTAGGCACACTTTGCACACTGTTTCTCTGGCTAAGGTGGAAAAGCCTCATATACAGGTGCCCAGTTTACTATATGAGAGCCAGAACTACACAAAAAGTGCTGGCGCTCAAAGGCAGACATTAACAATACCGCCCCATATAACTCTCTCTCTCAGATAAGTCAGGGCCCTTGACACTACCCTGCTGCTGCATTGTAAGTGTGCAGTATGTAAAGGAGGCCCCCACCAGCAGAACCTCCACGGCTATAGAACAAGCTCTTGTGCATAACACTGGTCTCACTGTGCTTGACATTGCCAAGCCTAACCAATGAGAAACTTATATTTTGTTGTGTGCTCATTTTTTACAATATCTGTGTGTACGTCGATTGTACACTCCTGTGATATGAATATAAGTGCATACTTTGCTACCTTTCACGTGCTGTCACATCTGAGGGACATTTTGTGAACCCTTTATCACAAATGGGAAGACAGTGAAATGGCACTGCTTTCCGTAGGTAGTGTTTGTGTGAGTTAGATGCACTTGGTTGCAGAACTATGCATTGAATAATTTTATCCCTTATAGCCCACGTTCAAGGTGGTGGGTCATGTAATGTCTGCCTTCAGGATTTCATTTTTTCAATAGTTTTTACACTTGTATTTATTTTGGGTTCACTTGATTCACGTTTCTTCTGTGAAGTCCTCCCGCCCTGATCCTCAATACAACCTGCAGAATCGGCGCTCTGACTGATCCTTCTCAATGTGTACATATCTCTGCTGTCCTGACACTTGGCCAACTATGAGGTAAGCTTTCACATTAATTCTGACAACATCTGCCAGTCAGATGTCTGCTCCACTCCCAACCGACCCCACCTGCCTATCCAGCTCCTGTTCTTCTTGTCAAGTAACAGCAAAGAGGGGCTCAAATATCCTGGGCGTGCCTCAAGTCTGGTGTGCGGAATACCTTGGAAGTCTGATGAAGCAGAAATTACTTGCTCAAGTGGTGAGGGGAGTTTTATGCCACTTTGTGGGACAGGTCCAACCAAAATACAAACTTGGTTTGAAGTCCGTAACCTTCTGCTAACAAGGGTAAAGTGTTTCCTAGGTATTGTTATCATCGTCTCAGTCTCAAATGTGTACCTCCCTCTGAGCTAGGCAAGGATGTATGAACTGATGCTGGTAAGGATATAGAGAGGGGGACTCACAAGAAACCACTGTATTCAAGTGTAGGAAAATACCATCAATAGAGTCCATCTTATGTAGATAGGAGATATTGTACCACATATAAAAGTGAACTGTGCAGCTTTCACTTTCCTTCAGATAAATCCATTTTTTTTTGTGGGTCTGAATTTTTTATTCGCCAGAACTGGTCAAGGTCATTTGTGGATTAGAGCCAGATTGGCCAAGCCACAGAGATCTAGTTGCCAGGCAAATGCCTAAACAACTCAGAAAAGAACAGGAAGGGATACTTTTAGTGGAAGGCTGGTAAACCCATTCCACAAAATAAGGCATAATTCTCCCTTCACCCACCAGATGTCTCAAGAATTGCGGAGGTGGCACTGGACAAATGTTCTGAGAAAATATCATGCCCCCATGCACAAGACAACATTACAGGAGTACCTACATTTTCTGCTACTTGTCGCTTCCAATGGATACTTGTGCCAATACACACATTTTACATCATGCTAAGATCTGTGCCAAGGACATTTCCAAGAGCTTACCAGAGATTACTGGAGTTCAGAGGGAGAAGTAGCCCATCATGTGCTTTCCACTAGTGCATGATCGGACACCTCAACCAGTTTATAGCTGGGTATCCTTGCTTTTGGGGTCATTCTGGCACTTCCTCGAAGTAAGGGTTGAAGCCCTTCCTGGCATGTGACACATGTCACTCTGTCGTGGCATATGCCAAAGCTCATGTGACATGTACCACAGATCTTTTACATGCTCTTTCATAATTAACTGGAGATAATGTCAGTTAATGATTTCCAAAGGACTATCTTTCACTGCTAAAATAAATAAATAAATGAATAAAAAAAGAAAGACAACATAAAAAAAGAATTTTCCCAGGTGGGGTGTAAACCCTTGTCAAAAGGTACACATAGCCCCTGTTATCTACCACTATACCATGTGCTCTGCTATCAAAACCTTCCCCCATTTATTTCATAGCAAACATTGCCCCCTTCCACATGCCACAGCATGCCATCAATGCCTGACATGCATTATGTCTAAAGAGGCCATAATTCTCCCAGACAATGCTAGGGGATGATTTACAAAGGCTCAGCTTTCATTTGTGGAAATTAGAAAAAGAAAATGGAAAAGAATAAAAAAAATCGATTTTCCCCAGATGGGGTTTGAACCCTGGTTAAAAAGCACTAATAGCCCCTGTTAGCTGCCACTGTACCAACTGTTTTGCTGGAATTTTTTTCCACCAGAGGCCTTTTTGTCATGAGAAACTTGTGCTGGTCCTTCTTCTGTTTTTGTGTTGTTTGGATTTTACATACCACAAATCCACTCTTGATTTCCATGCTTTATATACAAATAGCCCTTCCTTTCTTTCACTCTGGCACTTGCCCCATGCATTTCCTTTTCGTACACAATCATCCCAAAATTCCCATTCCACAAAATAAGGGATTTCTTTCATAGCAAACCTTGCCCCCCTTCCACATGCCACAGCATGTCACCAATGTCTGACATGCATTAGATTGATTAAAGAGGCCACAAATCCCCCAGACCCTGCTAGGGGGTGATTTACAAAGGGGGAGCTTTCATTTGTGGAAATTAGGAAAAAAAATGGTAAAGAATATAAAAAACGATTTTCCCTAGCTGGGGTTTGAACCTTGTTCAAAAAGCACTCATAGCCTATGTTAGTTACCACCGTAACATCTAGTTTACTGTAGCTTCCCCCCACCCAAGGCCTTTTTGTCAAAAATTTGTGCTGGTCCTTCTATTTTCATGGTATTTTGATTTTACATGCCACAAATCCACTCCTGATTTTCATGCTTTATACACAAATAGCCCTTCCTTTCTTTCACTCAGGCACTTGCCCCATGCATTTCTTTTTCTTACACAAAACAAAACTCAGATCTCCCTCGGATGGTCAAAAAGCTGTATTATAAATTACATTTTACATAAATCTAGCAGTTTATAGTGCATACATTCTGGCAAAATGTACTTGAACAGACTGTAGTATCTTTTGAGTTAATAGTGACGGAACCCTTTTGGGTCCTTAGGGTCTCCCTAGAAATGTGACATAAGTGTTAGACCGTAATGCATTGATAGCTATTTCAGTATGGTGAATTGCAGTTGCACGTGTACGAATGAAGTCTCCCTGTGTGGAAGAGTCATTGGCTAGTAACTGGGCTGGGAAGACACTACAAAGACCATATTTAATGATTCCTACTTCTACTACTATGCAGATTTTGTCCTACATGCCACAAATGCTCAAGTTTTTAAAGGCTTCAAAGAGAACTAACCAATACCCACAGGCCAATGGACCAGGGATCGCGAAGGCACCTCGAGCTGAATCACAAAGGACCAGTCCACGGAACACTCGTGGAGTGTAGGCCGGAAATCTTCGGTGGAAATGCTGCTCAGGTCAGGACTACATGTAGCCCAAAGCACAGCCTCAGGGATTGCCAAAAAGTACATGCTGCTGTAAATGTACGCGGTGCACATGGGTTCAGATTGCACTGTCCCCACGAGGGATACGGGCCTCAGAATTGCTGAGAGCGCAGATCAACCTCAGAGACCTCGGGAACCCTCCTCCTGTGTTGCAGAAATCTTCAGAGTCCTCAGGAGCTCGGGAGATGCAAACCGGTCAGATGCATTAAAGGTGCCTGCCTTGCAGGGGAGTAACTCCTTTCCTCCAAACAAGATTCTTCTGTTGTCCAGCAAAGTGTAGCTCATCAAAAGTTACTTGGTTGTTGTAGTAGAGTTTAGTCCAGGTAAAAATCCAAAGTCCTGTAGTCAGGTTTCCTACTTTATACCCAAGGAAGGGGTGGGGCAAACTCTGGGGACCCACCTGTGGGAGGGTCATTTGTCCAGTTTCGTGCCGGAGCAGGAGCAAATGGCTCCTGCAACTGGTTTGAACTGGACTATGCACAGAGACACCAAATGTGCCCCCAGTGCAGACTTCAAAGCACTCTGAGTGCACCCACCCAGCCCCAATACACTAAATTCTGTCTGGGAGTGGTCACACCTCCCTGTGACAGGAAACCTATTGTCAGGCCTTCCCCTGCTTGAGCTCACCTCAGCAGCAGGAGGGCAGACACGTGTCTGTGGCTGACAGCATCCATTTTGTGATGTCCAGGTTCACAAAAGCTGGTACCAGGTATACCGGTGTGTACACAAGTCCCTCTAGTAGGGTGGAATCATACCTCCAAGCACGACATGTTTCTGTGCAGCCGTTTTTAAGTTAGCATTTACCGTGAGGTTATAATGCACTTAAGTACATATGGATTGGCTGCATCACAGACAACCCCGGAAAATAGGTGCCAAAGGGTGCAGAGGGGCTCTGCTCATGCTTGGGCACCCTCTCACATAAAACCCAGCACCCTGCCTTCAGGATTGTTAAGGCCTGCCATAGGAGTGACTGATAGGTTTACAGCCTGCCATAGGGGTGACTGATAGGTTTACATGTGTAGTGATTAGAAGAGATATAGGTAACCTATATCTCAGTAAGGGGTGCATGCACCACCTTACCCAGGCTGCAGTAGCAGACCTGCGGTATCATTTTGAACGGTCTCTCAGGGGTGGCTCAATACATGCTGCAACCCCTGGGATACCTCTGGGGTACCTATGCCCTGTGTACATGGTGTACCATATACTAGGGACTTATAAGGGTACCCCAGAATCCAATCTGGAGTGTATCTAAAGTACATTGAATCAATTTAGAGGAGAAAGCAGATAGACTGGGGTCTTGATTAGTAGGATCCCAGTCAAAGTAAGTCGAAAGCAGTGAAACATCAGCAAAAACTAGGGGTAATCATAAGAAGCAGATCCTTCTCTCCTACACTGCAGATGCCAGGAGGAGAGAGGCCACCAAAAGGGCTGTTTCTCAGGACCCAACTGTACTGTCAGAACTACTGAGGAGTGATCGGACAGACCCCTTGGGAGAATCTCCACTGCCCTCACCCTTTCAACGGCTCCTATCGGTATAAATATATAGTCAAGACGGGAGTAAGAATCATGTGTATCTATGCTCCTTGCCATGCAGCTGTCTCCATAGATCCACCCATCCCAGTCCCGTTGCGAGGGAGTTCAGTTTGGTACCGTGGAGCACATTGGAATTTCCCCCTGCTCTCCATCTATCTATGGCCAAGTCCATTACATCATTCCTGCCCCCCCCCCCCCACTGTAGCCAATCCTTCCGTTATATCCACCCACAGGGTCGTGAGACGCTCGACTAACGCACATTGCAGTGGCGGGGGGGCATATATACAGCCCAATACCACCTGTTCTTCATACATGGTACCCCTAATAAATACATATCTCCCCTGGATGTCTGTCCATGTCTTGATATGCTGGTATGGGACACTATGATGAATTAAAATCTCAACCCCACAGGACCCCCAGGTGAAGCCCGAGTGGTACACTTAAACATAGCCATAGCGGAGGAGACGCAATGCTTTAGGACCCATTAAATGCGTCTCCTGAAGCATCAGGACGTCTGCTTGGTGCCGTTTGGCCTGTTGGAGTATAGCCCCTCTTTTGACTTTAAATAGTGCTCCTCTGACGTTCCAACTCACTATTCGGAGGTCCTCCACCTGGAGTCGAGCCCTATCTATAGGGACTACCATCTAAAGGTCTCGTGACTTTGATGTGTGAGACAACTATAAGCCAGTGTGCGAATAGTTGCCATGTGTAGCAGTGACGCAGTGCAAACATTTAACATGTGTACCCCAACTTCCCCAACCCCCCATACCTCAAAACTGCTGAAGTATCTGTTGCGGCGGAGGTGGCTTGTGGACCGCAATGGGAACCCCTGCCCGCCCCCACCAATGGTTTCCCAATAACCTGCCCATAGTCAACCGGCGTTCCCCTCAACTATTGAGAGTCTAACAAAGGTACTAGCCCCCTCTCATGCTTCGTCGGTCTGAGCAAGTGTCACCAACAGTATCCCAACCGGGAGAGTCCTGACGTAGCTATGAGGCCGAAGACCCCTGCCGGTACACCGAAGTGGATCTTTTGGGATCGCTGCAGGATTTAGATCGGCGTCTAGATCTCGACCTCCTAGTTTGATTTTGTGATTGGGTGGCCTGCGGACGACCTCACTGGACGAGGAATCTGATTCCAACCTTTGCGGCGTGCGGGCCGGATCTTTACTGTTTCATCCCTCCATTTAACGACATCTTCTGCCGACTCAAAGAATAGCATACGGGATTGGTACACCACCATCAGCCTAGCTTGGTACAGAAATGGAGATACTGGAAATTTGCTTGATTGGGGGCTGAAACGCTGATTAGGGGCTGAAACGCTGAATTGTATCTCCTTGCGAATTTGCACATTAGTAGACGTAGCATTGTTTTTATGAAATTTTAGGGTAAAATTACTTGATTTTTAAAAAAACTAAAGATTCAAAATTAATGGTATTCGTTGTATTGAAATAAATAAACAAAAGCGCATTTAAGCGCCGGCGGTGCCCACCTGTTAGAGTGGACCCATCGTGGTGTGGGAGTCAGCTCTCTAGTCGTTGACCAGTGTCGCCTATATAGCATCATACTGGAGCGACCACACAGCGGGTGCGCCAAAGGCAAGCCCGTCTGCGCCCGACCGCATACCGGCCGCGCACAGCGACAGCCACTCTGCCGGTTTTAACAACATGAATACTGAGACTCCCAGTTATAGATATACAAGGGAACAACTATGTGACATAGGTAAGCAGAGTAACGGTTTTAGCGTACCTATACTGGATCATGTAGAGGAGACAGATCTTAATATCTTAAAAATGGTTACACTGAAGTGTGGCCTCCTTAATGTGAGGTCACTTCCCAAACACTCTACGGAGATTCAACTCTTGTTAGAAATGAACAATCTTGATGCTCTGTTTATGACAGAGACATGGACAGAATTAGGGCTGGACCTTGAGTTGGGGCTAGCCTGCCCAGTGGGGTATAACGCATTTCACAAACCGAGGCTTAGACGTAGAGGTGGCGGGACTGGGATCATTTTTAAGGATTCCTGGGACATTGTCCCTTTAGATATAGATGAGGTCGCACATATGGAAATTTCAGGTTTCTCTATGAAAGACAGGTTGAGGCATATCTTGACTGGCATGGTTTGTTACAGACCTCCGGGGGCAGTTAATGCACAACAACAGCAGGAGCTAGCTAATGTGATTAGTAATATGGCCCTCACCCATCATAGACTGTTGATACTGGGAGATTTTAATATATGGCCTAACGGGAAGATGGATACAGCTTATAATAATTTTATTCAGACCTGTGCAAGTATGAATTTGTTAAAATGGATCTCAGAATCCACCTATATATATATATATATATATATATATATATATATATATATATTAATTACCTACTGGCAGTCGCCAGTAGGTAGTTATAGTTAGGACCCTGTTTCCATAGGAAAACCGCAACATTCTATTTGGAATAACTTTGGCGCCGGTTGACGAATCCTCGCGAAATTTTCAAAACTAATGGGGCGCTACGCTCCGCTCCTACCCTGAAAGTCTCGGGGGGATTCGTCAAGCGGGGGCTGAGAAAAAAGGGGGGTCCCAAAACTCGTTTTTCCCATGCATTTTTCCATAGGACCTTTAGACACAGCTACAGCCCGAACGGCTGAACAGAGTTACTTGAAATTTGGCAGAGAGGTAGTCTACAGATCAAGGAAGTGCCTTTTGTAGGTCTGGTGTAAATCTGTTCAGTAGTTCCTGAGAAAATAGCATTTAAATCAATATATATATCTGTGGCAGCTTACGGTGCGCTTACCGTGCGCTTACGGTAAGCTTACCGTACGCGAACGGTGACGTGCGCGAGCGCGATTCTGATTGGCTGTTAGATCTTAGTAAACATTCGAATCGGTCGAAACCAGGAAGCGGCGGGCGCCATTTTCTCTCTCGCACTCTGAGGGGGGGAGGAAAAACAAAGGTTGAAAACATGTAAAGGGGCAGGTTAGACTGCTCCTAACCACCTAGCTTTGATTAAGGTGTCCCAAAAGATCCCCCAAGGCAAAAATTCAATTTTATTTTTTTTCGAAAAAACGCCGATCACGCTTCCCATACGCGTACGGTAAAAAATAATTAAAAAAAAAAAATGTCCACACTTTCCCCACCCCGTGTGCAAAAGGTGCCAGCAGCGCACCTTTTGTGCATGGCATAATAAACGATCGAAAATTTAATACATTACCTTTCACAACGAAGCGCATAATATGTCCTCCGTGTGCGGATGGTGCGCGAAGCGCATCGTGCGTACATGGCCCATCCAGCGTAACGTGGGCACGCGGTGCGCATAGTGCACCGCGTGCCCACCGTGCGTGCACGGCACTATCTGAAAGAAACACGTTAGTTAGATTCCTCACCTTAGAATATCCCCAGGCGTCAGACTGGATCCGGAAGATTTTTCGTCAGCAATACCCCTTGTGCGTCGCCAGGCGTCGTCTGCGGCTCCGCGTCCGTCGTCGGCGTCGTGCGCCGGGATGACGTCGTCGGAGTACTTAGACGCCGCCCTCGCGCGCTGACGTCAGTTCTTCTTTTTTCCGCGCCAGTAAGCGCAGATCCGGGAGAGCTACCCCTTTTAGTCTTTTTTGACTAAATCTTTTTTGATCATTTTTGATCCTTGTCTGTCGACATCTGGTGCCGGTAGGATGCCTGGGTTCAAGGCTTGCGAGGATTGTCATCGACTGATGTCGGTGACCGATCACCACCGCCGGTGCCTCTACTGCTTAGGCCCCGACCACGACGCGGAGTCGTGCAACGACTGTCAGGCCCTGACTTCGAAGGCTAGGCGGGAGCGGTCCCGCAAGCTTCTCGAGCTTCGCCACTCGGCTCCGCGTCGTGCGCGATCCCGGTCCAGGAGGAGGTCCAAGGATCGCTCGCGGAGCCCTAGCCGACGCCATCGCTCGTCCGGCTCCAAGTCGTCGGGTAAGTCCAAACGCTCAAAGAAGTCCAAGAGGCGACATCGCTCTTCGGACTCCCCTCGCCGGTCGCGCGACTCGGCCGAGGGACAGGGTGGTTCCACCCCCGCGGCTCCGGCGGAGCCGCAGGTACCGCGTCCGCCCCCATACCTTCCAGTCCCTGGGGCTGACGCGGCGCCGGCGGAGATCAGTGCCTTCCTCTCGGTCATGAGGAGCCTGGCCCCGCCGTCGACGCCCGCTGGCGCGCCTTCGGGCCCCGCGGACTCGACTGGGCGACCTCGCGTGCCGGCGGCTCCGGCCCCGGCGCCGTCGACGACTCCGGTCTCAACGCCGCAGGTCCCCGCGGGGCCCATGCCTGGGCCCCAGTCGACGCCGGTTGACCTAGTCACTCCTCCACCGGCGCCGACGCCTGAACCACCGACGCCGTCACCGGCGCCGCCGACGCCTTTGACGCCGACACCCCAGTTTAGCCCTCATCCGGACCCGACGCCGGCACGGCGTCGACCGACGCCGCATCCGACGCCGCTTGAGTCCTACCATCTCTACAGTCCGGTTCCGATCATTCCTCCTGTTTATCAGGAATCGGAAGAAGGGGGCGACTGGGAGGGGTTCGAGGACCCTCTGGCTGTTCAGTCACAGCTTTCTCAGGACTGGGCAGATGAACTGGGGGAGGCCAGTGGGCTGGACACCTCGCCAGACACTGGATTCACTTCTCCTCCGACCGTGGCTTCGGAGGAGGGTGCAGCATTTTCTGTGGTGCTGCGCAAGGCGGCCGAGGCCCTTGGGCTCGAGTTGCCTGCCGTGGCTGTGAGGACTAACATCCTCACTGAGGTGCTTCAAACCTCAGCAAGCTCCACTGAGCCTCTGCTGCCGTTCAACGAGGCCCTCACTGACGTTCTGCAGGGCACCTGGTCCAAGCCCTCCACAGTTCCTCCTGTGGATAGGAACGTTGCCAGGCGCCACCGCCCTGCTCCGGGCGACCCCAGTTTCCTGTCCCAACACCCCACCCCCGAGAGTCTGGTTATCCAGGCCTCTACCTCCCAATCCTCCTTCCCGACCGCTCCGCCGGACCGGGATTCCAAGAGACTCGAGCAGTTTGGCAAGAAACTGTTTTCGTCCCTTAGTTTGGGCCTGCGGTCCTTAAATACCGCCTGTCTCTTGGACCGTTATTCCCATTCCCTGTGGGATACGGTGGAGGACGTGCTGCCCCTGTGTCCGGAGGAGGTCCGGACGCGTCTTACCCAGGCTTTGGCCGATGGGAGGGATGCAGCACGGCACGCCATACGATGTGGGCTTGACACCACGGACTCGCTGGGTCGGGCGATTTCAACCACGGTGGCGCTCCGCCGCCACGCCTGGATGCGGTCCACGTCATTTTCCGGGGATGTCCAGACCACCCTCATGGACATGCCCTTTGATAGCACTCGCCTGTTTGGTGAGAAGGCGGACAGTGCGCTGAACCGCTTTAAGGACTCCCGGGCTACGGCCAAGTCCTTGGGCCTCTCGGCTCCGCGGGCGCACACCTCCGCTTTTCGCCCCTTTCGTGGCCAAGGAAGGGGCGCCTCCTCACGTCCGCAAAGCCACCAGCCGCAGAACCAACCTGCGCGCGGTCGCGGACGTGGCTTCCGCCGTGGCGGAAATGGAGGCCGACGTGGTCAGCCCACTTCCACCCCTGCAGCATCCGCCTCAAAGCCCTCCTAGTCCGAGCTTTCAGGCCCATACCACGCCAGTGGGCGGCAGAGTTCGCCATCACCTGCTCCACTGGCGGTCCATAACATCGGACAGGTGGGTGCTGCAAATCGTCCGAAGGGGCTACTCCCTCCCCTTCGAGACGACCCCTCCAGCCATGCCACCGCAGCACCACCGTATCTCGGGGGATCATTTGCATCTTCTCCGCGAGGAAGTTTCGGCTCTCTTGGCCAAGGGGGCCGTCGAGCGCGTTCCGAGTCCAGAAGTAGGTCGTGGTTGTTATTCCCACTACTTTCTGGTTCCCAAGAAGGGCAAGGGGGGCCTACGCCCTATCTTGGACCTCCGGAACGTCAATGCCTTCCTCCGAAAGGAAAGGTTCAAGATGCTAACGTTGGCTCAGGTTTTAGCTGCCCTAGACCCTGGAGACTGGATGGTAGCGTTGGACTTGCAGGACGCATATTTCCATATCCCCGTCCTGCCGGCCCACCGGCGTTACCTGCGGTTCACGGTGGGCCAAGAGCACTTTCAGTTTACCGTGCTCCCCTTCGGCCTCACCAGTGCCCCTCGGGTGTTCACGAAAGTGATGGCGGTGGTCGCAGCTCATCTGCGCAGATCAGGGGTTCCAGTCTTCCCCTATCTCGACGACTGGTTGTTGAAGGCGGGCTCGCCCCAGGCAGTCGTCTCCCACCTCCAGACTACGGCGGATCTCCTGCATTTGCTGGGGTTTTCCATCAACGTGCCGAAGTCACACTTGAGTCCCTCTCAGAAGCTCCTCTTCATCGGAGCGGTTCTCGATTCGGCGCAGTTCCGGGTCCATCCACCGGAACAGCGGGTCCGGGATATACGGGCCCTGATTCCCATCTTTCGGCCTCTATCCCGGGTTTCGGTCAGGCTAGTGTTGCGGCTTCTGGGGCTGATGGCCTCCTGCATCCTACTAGTGCATCACGCCAGGCGGCGCATGCGGGCTCTGCAGTGGGACCTGAAGTTTCAGTGGGCCCAGCATCACGGCAACCTGTCCGACCATGTCTTGATCTCGGAGGGCACTGCACAGCAGTTGCAGTGGTGGCTCACGGACCGCGAGTGGGTCAAGGGCAAGAGCCTCTCCCTTCCCCAACCAGAGCATGTCGTAGTGACGGATGCGTCCCTCCTGGGATGGGGTGGCCATATGGGAGAGGCGGAGATCAGAGGCCTCTGGTCTCCGGCGGAGTCTCGTCTCCACATCAACCTGTTGGAGTTGAGAGCGATCCGGCTTGCACTGAAAGCCTTCCTTCCCTCTGTCAGGGGAAGTGTCGTGCAGGTGTTCACGGACAACACCACCGCCATGTGGTACTGCAACAAACAGGGCGGGGTGGGGTCGTGGACCCTTTGTCAGGAGGCTCTGCGCCTCTGGACATGGCTGGAACACCAGGGCGTCACCCTGGTGGTTCAACATCTGGCGGGCTCTCTGAACGCCAGAGCAGACGAACTCAGCCGCCGGTGCATGATGGATCACGAATGGCGTCTGAACTCCGAAGTGGCGCAAGGCCTCTTTCAGCAGTGGGGAGAGCCTTGGTTAGATCTATTCGCCACCGAAGAGAACGCGCAATGTCAGCAGTTCTGCGCGTTGGAATTTCCAAGGCGGCACTCGCTCGGCGACGCTTTTCGTCACGAGTGGAGTTGCGGTCTGTTGTACGCCTTTCCGCCTATACCACTTCTGCCCAGAGTGCTGAAGAAGATCAGGCACGACCGGGCCCAAGTCATCTTGGTGGCTCCGGATTGGGCACGAAGATACTGGTATCCCGAGCTACTCAGTCTGTTGACCGATCCCCCGATACGTCTGCCCCTTCGGGAGGATCTTCTGTCGCAGCAGCAGGGGACGGTCCTCCACCCGAACCTGTCCAGCCTCCACCTCCATGCGTGGAGATTGAGCGGCGGCAGTTGATGCCATTTGACTTGCCTCCTGAAGTCTGTGATATCATTCTGGCAGCCAGGCGTCCCTCCACAAAGTCGGTATACGCCTGCCGGTGGAACAAATTTGTGGCATGGTGCACAGCAAAGGCTGTGGATCCCCTTTCCGCCCCTCTTTCTGAGGTTCTCCTCTTCCTTCTTTCTCTGGCCCGGCAGGGCTCTGCCCTGGGCACCCTGAAAGGTTATCTTGCTGCCATCTCCGCCTTCTTGCGGCTTCCTGATCAGCCTTCTCTTTTCAAGTCCCCTGTGGTTACACGCTTTCTCAAAGGCATTACACACACGTTCCCTCCTGTCCCTTTTGTAATGCCTCAGTGGGACTTGAATCTGGTATTGACATTCCTGATGTGCGCTCCCTTCGAGCCTCTTCACAATTGCCCTCTTCGTCTTCTAACTCTAAAGACTGCTTTTCTGGTAGCCATCACCTCGGCTAGACGGGTGAGTGAGCTCCAGGCTTTATCTTCAAAGCCTCCTTTTCTATCTGTTCATCCGGACAAGGTTGTCCTTCGGCCTCGTCCCTCCTTTCTTCCTAAAGTGGTGACTCCATTTCACCTTGGGCAGTCTGTCACCTTGCCCACCTTCTTTCCGCCTCCGCATCCTTCCAAAGAGGAAGAGAGGCTCCACCGTCTGGACCCAAAACGTGCGCTCTCCTTTTATCTGGACCGCACAAAACAGTTCCGGGTGGACGACCAGCTTTTTGTTGGGTACGTGGGCGCTAAGAAGGGGAAAGCTGTGCACAAACGGACCATCTCTCGGTGGGTCGTTTTGTGTATAAAAATTTGCTATTCCTTGGCTAAAAAGGACCCTCCTGTTGGGCTGCGCGCCCATTCTACTCGGGCCACGGCGGCTACTACTGCCTTGGGACGGGGAGTCCCTTTGCAGGACATCTGTCAGGCGGCGACGTGGGCTTCGCTACACACGTTTGCCAGGCATTATTGCCTTGACAGCCAAGTCCGGAGGGATGGCTTCTTTGGCCGTTCTGTCCTCCAGGACTTTCTGGTGTGATCTTGGTTCGCAGACCCACCACCGGGGATGGTATTGCTTGGGTATCTATTCTAAGGTGAGGAATCTAACTAACGTGTTTCTTTCAGATGAACAAGTTACTTACCTTCGGTAACGATGTATCTGTAAGAAACATTAATTAGTTAGATTCCTCACCGACCCTCCCATCCTCCCCGTTCTGCGAACTGACATCTAGGGTTGAGGTTGTCCTTTCAGGCCCCTAGATTTTATTTTTGGCACCAGTGTCGGTCTTTGCATGGCTCTGCGTTCCTGGCGCGGAAGGCTATGTACAAGAACTGACGTCAGCGCGCGAGGGCGGCGTCTAAGTACTCCGACGACGTCATCCCGGCGCACGACGCCGACGACGGACGCGGAGCCGCAGACGACGCCTGGCGACGCGCAAGGGGTATTGCTGACGAAAAATCTTCCGGATCCAGTCTGACGCCTGGGGATATTCTAAGGTGAGGAATCTAACTAACTAATGTTTCTTACAGATACATCGTTACCGAAGGTAAGTAACTTGTTCAACTGCATAAAGTGGGCGCGCGGTGCGCGAAGCGCACCGCGTGCTCACTCGTGCGCGCACGGAACGAACTGCGTTAAGTGGGCGCGCACGCCACGAATGGCGTAAAGTAACTTAGCATTTAAAAAACCGTACAAATTCACTGAAAAAACCATAGGTTTCCCACACGTTATAGTTAGGAATTAGCATTTAAAAAACCTTGCAAATTCACTGAAAAAACCATAGGTTTCACACATCTTATAGTTAGCTGGACATTTTACTCATAAAAAACCAATGAAATTCCCCCGTTATAGTTAGTGCAGGCAACTATAACTCACGCGACCGCAATCCTCTGCTGATGACATATGTGTCTTTATGAAAAAAAAAAAATTGTAATATATGTATAGCTAAAATTTAATGGAAGAAGACATGGGCAAATAAGTGTCTAAATACAGTATTAGCATCAGCAGAGGATTGCGGTCGCGTGAGTTATAGTTGCCTGCACTAACTATAACGGGGGAATTTCATTGGTTTTTTATGAGTAAAATGTCCAGCTAACTATAAGATGTGTGAAACCTATGGTTTTTTCAGTGAATATATATATTAAGGGTGGGCGTAGTTCGCGAAGTAGCACTTCGCGAAGCTACGCAAAGTGAAGTTCGCACTACGCGAGCTACGCGTAGCACTTCGCGAACTGCGAAGTAACATGTTCGCACTGTGCAAGATGTTGTTTTCAATGATTGCACAGTGCGGACAAGCAACCGGCACTGTGCAATCATTGAAAATGGCATCTTGCACAGTGCGAGCTGTAGTTTTCTGCTGCTCGAGTAGATTTTTACTCGAGCTGCAGCTTTCTCAACGCGAACTGGTAGTTTCTCATCGCGAGCGGTCGCGAGCATACGCGACCCCTCGCAATGAGAAACCTGACCTTCTCGCGTTGGGAATCTCGCCGGGAGGTTTATTTTCCATGCTCGCGATCGCGAACAAGGAAAAAGTCTCGCCAGGATGTCATTTTGCTTGCTCGCGGTCGCCAACTTGACGTTGAGGACCGCGAGCAAGCAAAAAATGACCGCAGCACTACGCAACACTACGCTACGCGTGTTCGCACTGTGCTACGTGCAGTTCGCGTAGCGCGAAGTAGCGCGAACTTCGCAAACTACGCGAGCGTAGCGTAGTGCTTCGCCCAGGCCTAATATATATATATATATATATATATATATATATTTCTCACAATGGCCCGAAAGCTTAGGAATGCACTCACAGCATTTCAAACCTGTTGGTTTATTAACAAAAGCGGGATCTTGTAACAGAATTCACGGTCATTCTTCCCATAGACCTGACGCGTTTCGAGGCTGCCGCCTCTTCTTCCGAGGTCGCTTTAAGAAAGTCTCGCATGTGGTTCCAATTAGCATGCTTTTATTTTCCCTCAGTGGGCCTGCATGCTGGGACGTGTAGTCCGATAGGAATTAGTGTTCACCTTTGGTAGGCACAGCGTTTGCTTTCTGCATGAAAAAAGCACTTTTAATAAAGTTAATTCACCCGCAGTGGGCCCAGACGTTCTGTTCAGGATCTAATTACCATCTTTGCTGTGCCGCATATCGCATCTGGATACAGTTCCGGCGCGGCCTCCTGTTTGTAGTAGGATGGTGCCACTCCTCACGGCAGGGCAGCCGTGTCGTTTATTTCTCACAATGGCCCGAAAGCTTAGGAATGCACTCACAGCATTTCAAACCTGTTGGTTTATTAACAAAAGCGGGATCTTGTAACAGAATTCACGGTCATTCTTCCCATAGACCTGACGCGTTTCGAGGCTGCCGCCTCTTCTTCCGAGGTCGCTTTAAGAAAGTCTCGCATGTGGTTCCAATTAGCATGCTTTTATTTTCCCTCAGTGGGCCTGCATGCTGGGACGTGTAGTCCGATAGGAATTAGTGTTCACCTTTGGTAGGCACAGCGTTTGCTTTCTGCATGAAAAAAGCACTTTTAATAAAGTTAATTCACCCGCAGTGGGCCCAGACGTTCTGTTCAGGATCTAATTACCATCTTTGCTGTGCCGCATATCGCATCTGGATACAGTTCCGGCGCGGCCTCCTGTTTGTAGTAGGATGGTGCCACTCCTCACGGCAGGGCAGCCGTGTCGTTTATTTCTCACAATGGCCCGAAAGCTTAGGAATGCACTCACAGCATTTCAAACCTGTTGGTTTATTAACAAAAGCGGGATCTTGTAACAGAATTCACGGTCATTCTTCCCATAGACCTGACGCGTTTCGAGGCTGCCGCCTCTTCTTCCGAGGTCGCTTTAAGAAAGTCTCGCATGTGGTTCCAATTAGCATGCTTTTATTTTCCCTCAGTGGGCCTGCATGCTGGGACGTGTAGTCCGATAGGAATTAGTGTTCACCTTTGGTAGGCACAGCGTTTGCTTTCTGCATGAAAAAAGCACTTTTAATAAAGTTAATTCACCCGCAGTGGGCCCAGACGTTCTGTTCAGGATCTAATTACCATCTTTGCTGTGCCGCATATCGCATCTGGATACAGTTCCGGCGCGGCCTCCTGTTTGTAGTAGGATGGTGCCACTCCTCACGGCAGGGCAGCCGTGTCGTTTATTTCTCACAATGGCCCGAAAGCTTAGGAATGCACTCACAGCATTTCAAACCTGTTGGTTTATTAACAAAAGCGGGATCTTGTAACAGAATTCACGGTCATTCTTCCCATAGACCTGACGCGTTTCGAGGCTGCCGCCTCTTCTTCCGAGGTCGCTTTAAGAAAGTCTCGCATGTGGTTCCAATTAGCATGCTTTTATTTTCCCTCAGTGGGCCTGCATGCTGGGACGTGTAGTCCGATAGGAATTAGTGTTCACCTTTGGTAGGCACAGCGTTTGCTTTCTGCATGAAAAAAGCACTTTTAATAAAGTTAATTCACCCGCAGTGGGCCCAGACGTTCTGTTCAGGATCTAATTACCATCTTTGCTGTGCCGCATATCGCATCTGGATACAGTTCCGGCGCGGCCTCCTGTTTGTAGTAGGATGGTGCCACTCCTCACGGCAGGGCAGCCGTGTCGTTTATTTCTCACAATGGCCCGAAAGCTTAGGAATGCACTCACAGCATTTCAAACCTGTTGGTTTATTAACAAAAGCGGGATCTTGTAACAGAATTCACGGTCATTCTTCCCATAGACCTGACGCGTTTCGAGGCTGCCGCCTCTTCTTCCGAGGTCGCTTTAAGAAAGTCTCGCATGTGGTTCCAATTAGCATGCTTTTATTTTCCCTCAGTGGGCCTGCATGCTGGGACGTGTAGTCCGATAGGAATTAGTGTTCACCTTTGGTAGGCACAGCGTTTGCTTTCTGCATGAAAAAAGCACTTTTAATAAAGTTAATTCACCCGCAGTGGGCCCAGACGTTCTGTTCAGGATCTAATTACCATCTTTGCTGTGCCGCATATCGCATCTGGATACAGTTCCGGCGCGGCCTCCTGTTTGTAGTAGGATGGTGCCACTCCTCACGGCAGGGCAGCCGTGTCGTTTATTTCTCACAATGGCCCGAAAGCTTAGGAATGCACTCACAGCATTTCAAACCTGTTGGTTTATTAACAAAAGCGGGATCTTGTAACAGAATTCACGGTCATTCTTCCCATAGACCTGACGCGTTTCGAGGCTGCCGCCTCTTCTTCCGAGGTCGCTTTAAGAAAGTCTCGCATGTGGTTCCAATTAGCATGCTTTTATTTTCCCTCAGTGGGCCTGCATGCTGGGACGTGTAGTCCGATAGGAATTAGTGTTCACCTTTGGTAGGCACAGCGTTTGCTTTCTGCATGAAAAAAGCACTTTTAATAAAGTTAATTCACCCGCAGTGGGCCCAGACGTTCTGTTCAGGATCTAATTACCATCTTTGCTGTGCCGCATATCGCATCTGGATACAGTTCCGGCGCGGCCTCCTGTTTGTAGTAGGATGGTGCCACTCCTCACGGCAGGGCAGCCGTGTCGTTTATTTCTCACAATGGCCCGAAAGCTTAGGAATGCACTCACAGCATTTCAAACCTGTTGGTTTATTAACAAAAGCGGGATCTTGTAACAGAATTCACGGTCATTCTTCCCATAGACCTGACGCGTTTCGAGGCTGCCGCCTCTTCTTCCGAGGTCGCTTTAAGAAAGTCTCGCATGTGGTTCCAATTAGCATGCTTTTATTTTCCCTCAGTGGGCCTGCATGCTGGGACGTGTAGTCCGATAGGAATTAGTGTTCACCTTTGGTAGGCACAGCGTTTGCTTTCTGCATGAAAAAAGCACTTTTAATAAAGTTAATTCACCCGCAGTGGGCCCAGACGTTCTGTTCAGGATCTAATTACCATCTTTGCTGTGCCGCATATCGCATCTGGATACAGTTCCGGCGCGGCCTCCTGTTTGTAGTAGGATGGTGCCACTCCTCACGGCAGGGCAGCCGTGTCGTTTATTTCTCACAATGGCCCGAAAGCTTAGGAATGCACTCACAGCATTTCAAACCTGTTGGTTTATTAACAAAAGCGGGATCTTGTAACAGAATTCACGGTCATTCTTCCCATAGACCTGACGCGTTTCGAGGCTGCCGCCTCTTCTTCCGAGGTCGCTTTAAGAAAGTCTCGCATGTGGTTCCAATTAGCATGCTTTTATTTTCCTTCAGTGGGCCTGCATGCATGAAAAAAGCACTTTTAATAAAGTTAATTCACCCGCAGTGGGCCCAGACGTTCTGTTCAGGATCTAATTACCATCTTTGCTGTGCCTTTCTTAAAGCGACCTCGGAAGAAGAGGCGGCAGCCTCGAAACGCGTCAGGTCTATGGGAAGAATGACCGTGAATTCTGTTACAAGATCCCGCTTTTGTTAATAAACCAACAGGTTTGAAATGCTGTGAGTGCATTCCTAAGCTTTCGGGCCATTGTGAGAAATAAACGACACGGCTGCCCTGCCGTGAGGAGTGGCACCATCCTACTACAAACAGGAGGCCGCGCCGGAACTGTATCCAGATGCGATATGCGGCACAGCAAAGATGGTAATTAGATCCTGAACAGAACGTCTGGGCCCACTGCGGGTGAATTAACTTTATTAAAAGTGCTTTTTTCATGCAGAAAGCAAACGCTGTGCCTACCAAAGGTGAACACTAATTCCTATCGGACTACACGTCCCAGCATGCAGGCCCACTGAGGGAAAATAAAAGCATGCTAATTGGAACCACATGCGAGACTTTCTTAAAGCGACCTCGGAAGAAGAGGCGGCAGCCTCGAAACGCGTCAGGTCTATGGGAAGAATGACCGTGAATTCTGTTACAAGATCCCGCTTTTGTTAATAAACCAACAGGTTTGAAATGCTGTGAGTGCATTCCTAAGCTTTCGGGCCATTGTGAGAAATAAACGACACGGCTGCCCTGCCGTGAGGAGTGGCACCATCCTACTACAAACAGGAGGCCGCGCCGGAACTGTATCCAGATGCGATATGCGGCACAGCAAAGATGGTAATTAGATCCTGAACAGAACGTCTGGGCCCACTGCGGGTGAATTAACTTTATTAAAAGTGCTTTTTTCATGCAGAAAGCAAACGCTGTGCCTACCAAAGGTGAACACTAATTCCTATCGGACTACACGTCCCAGCATGCAGGCCCACTGAGGGAAAATAAAAGCATGCTAATTGGAACCACATGCGAGACTTTCTTAAAGCGACCTCGGAAGAAGAGGCGGCAGCCTCGAAACGCGTCAGGTCTATGGGAAGAATGACCGTGAATTCTGTTACAAGATCCCGCTTTTGTTAATAAACCAACAGGTTTGAAATGCTGTGAGTGCATTCCTAAGCTTTCGGGCCATTGTGAGAAATATATATATATATATATATATATATATATATATATCAGTTCAGTTGTATCCCTGGCAGGGCTGCCTCCTCGTAGCCTCCGCTCAACAACACAAACACGGACCACCTTCTGTAGTGCAAAGAGTTTTATTCACTCAACAGCAACGATGTCGTCATAACGTTTCGGCTCTCCCTGAGCCTTGATCACATGACAACAAGTGAAAATACATCATTTCCTTAAATAGGAAGAACCTTGCTGGACATGTGATGTGGTTAAAACATGGAAAGGGAAGACAGACTTGTGTTTAGTGTGCAAATATACATTAAACAAACATTTACGTTGTCTATTTTGCAATCTTGCTATATATACTAGCATAAACTGATTGGTAAAATACCCACAAGAATGCCTTTCTTCAATGGAGTATTGTATAATCAAATAACGGGATAAATCCACAATTGTACTCCAAAAAGCCTCCATGTATCGTAATCCTAATACCAATCTAATTGCAGATCCCTGCAATTGTGCGCAAGTTTGAGGTAGAAAATTGAGTGCAAACAAATGCCAATAAATTAACATTGTATTCAATAATTTAACACTCAATCAAAAAATGCATTAAAAATTGTTATACATGACAACCTAAAAATATATAAAAATACATTTATAAACATTGACGATATGGTTAAAAACTCAGTGCAATGATAAAGCAAGAGGGGAAGGATATCCACAGCTGATCCCAGTTATGGGTATCTTTTTTCGAACCTTTGACCCAACTTTCCATTATTTGATGTAGAGTAAGATATAATTAAACAGTATCTGATGTTACAAGAAGTGATGGAATAGTCTATCCTCCGGGAGTTTATTCAAAAACCCGGTACATCCAACTCGGTGGTCATCCAATACTAAAGGTAATAGATCCTCAAATGCTATGGGTGCTTTATGAAACTCATATGCTAGGGCTTCAGTAATTTAACACGAGAGTAGAGTGTGTTGGAAATAGTTGTTCAGTATAGTTAACTCTACCCGATTGTCAAGATTGGTTACTATTTATTACATTAAAACAATAAATAGGTTACAAAAAAGGTAAAAAATAATTTCCCACATTAAAAAATAACCCTCTTAGTAATGACCACTAATGGGTCAATTAGATACCAATCATATAGCCGGACTAAAATTGCATTATTACTGTATGTTGCCCTCTGTCAGCTCATATAGATATATAAATACGTAAATATATAAAAATAAATACATAAATATATAAATATAAAATCTAAAAAGGTTTTAATGTAAAATGGTGTGCAAATCTTCTGTGACGTTAAGACCAATTGGGGATTTTGAGTTCAGCAGGAGTATGTATCTCGTTTCCATCTGTCTTAATTTAGATTCTCGATTCCCCCCACGTCTACTCGGTGGCACTGAGTCAATAACAAAAAAAGTTAAGTCTTTGTTATTGCTACGGTGTACATCTTTAAAATGTCGCGCCACAGGGTAGGTGTTGTCCTGGTCCGTAATGGCCCTCAGGTGCTGTAGGATACGTTTATGTACCTCCAGCTTTGTGCTCCCCACATATCTAAGTGCACACGTACATTGGAGCACGTATATAGCGTATTCAGTTTTACATGTTAAAACCTTCTCAATAGTATATTTTCTGTCACTGAACCCATCATTGAAAAATTTAGTGTTGACCCCATGCGTGCAAGCTTTGCACGTTTTACATCTAAAGAAACCCCCATTAGATTGGAGCCAGCTAGTTTTTTCCATCACCTCAGGATTAGTGTCGACAATATGGTCTTTTAAAGAGGATGCCCGACTAAAAGTTACAGTTGCTCTGCGGGGTAAGGTAGGACCTAAAATAGGGTCACTTAAAAGAATGGGCCAATTTCGATTGAATATACGATATAGGTCAGAGTGTTGTTTGCTGTACCCTGTTATAATCCTAAAAGCATTTTGAGGTTCAGATTTGGATTGACTAGTAGACTGATTGTCAATCGTGGTGTCATATTTATTGAGTAGCTCCTGTCTAGATTTGTTTAAGGATCTGCTTATGGCCCCCTCAATAGTTTTAATGGAGTAGCCACGTTCAAGGAATCTGAGTTTACTGGATTCTTGGGCCGCTTCCAATTCAATTTGGTTACTGCAGACCCTTCGAATCCAAAGCATCTCACCATAGGGTATGCTTGTGATGAGGTGTTGGGGGTGTGCACTAGCAGCGTGCAGGATAGTATTGCCTGCTGTTTCCTTTCTATACAGTTTGGTTTCAATAGCCCCATTGAGGATATAAACTTCAGTGTCCAAAAACGTGACATTAGTCTGACTTAAGTTGACTGTAAAGTTGAGATTGTAATCATTTGTATTAATCAAGCCCACAAAATCAATAGCAGCTTCCCTAGTACCGCTCCATACCACAAACAGGTCATCTATATATCGATACCATGCTATAACATTGGAGTCCATTACATCCTTGTGTTCCATCCTGAGGACCAGCTCCTCCCAGGCCCCCATGTGCAAACATGCATAGCTTGGGGAGAAGCTGGCCCCCATAGCTACTCCTTGGAGCTGTCGATATACCAAATTGTTAAACATGAATATGTTATTATTGAGACAAATTTGCAACATCTCTAAAAGCATATTGGTATGATCAGAAAAATCCTCGTCCCTTTTTGATAAATAAAAATTCACTGCTGCCAGGCCATCCTTGTGTACTATGCTAGTATATAGGGACGAAACATCAAGCGCTAGCATCCAATAACCCATCTTCCATTCAATCCTTTGAAGTTTAAGTAAAAAATCACCAGTGTCTTGAATGTATGAGTCAAGTGATTTTACATAACCTTGTAAGAAATAGTCAATATATACAGAGGTTTTTTCCAAAAGGCCTCCCCTAGCTGATATAATTGGCCTGCCAGGGGGATTAGACATGTCCTTGTGCACTTTTGGAATAAAATAGATGAACGGAACTCATGGGAAATCTGTTTTCAAGTATGCATATTCATCATTTGATAACAAAAGTTTGTTCTTCCATTTCAGCAATTTCTTGTGATATTCTGATTGCAAGGTCTTCAAATTGGACATATTGCAACGTTCATAATGTTGACGGTTGTTCAGCTGTGAATATGCTTCTTTGTCATATAGGGCTCTAGGCATGAGCACAATGTTTCCTCCCTTGTCGCTGCCCCTTACGATCATATTTTTATCATTTTTCAATTTTTGAATAAGAGCATAGTATCTCGCTTGCTTAGCATCAAAGGGATTTTTCTTGTTGCTGATTTGTTTGTGTAAGTCTTTGATCTGGTTTGTAACAATCTCATTGTATATATCTATTGAGTCTCGTAAAAGTATTGGGACAAAGGTAGAGATTGGTTTGAATGGTGTTGAAGGAGAGATCTCTTTCTTGGCTGTTTCCTGGCCATTTGAATTGCCTCCTTGTGTCTGTAAGACAGTCTGTGAGCCTGCTTCATCATTATGCCATAATTCGAAAATTTCTTTGGGTATCTGTGATTCCGAGACATATCCTGTATCCAGTGTGGCACCTGTTTCAGGTGTTGCCATGTTTGTTTTCCTCAGACCATGAAATTTACGAAGTTTTAGTTTGCGTATAGCTTTGTAGGTATCAAACCTAGTCTCGATGTAATTGAAATTAGAATGTGCAGCATAGGAAAGGCCAAGTTTTAAGATCTGTTCTTCTTCCTGAGTAAGGTTGACATTTGTTAAATTAATAGTGGTAGTGTCATTTACTATAGCTGATTCTTCGCCCTCCACTGGCCTCTGCCTCTCCTTTTGTAATGGGTGCCGCCTCCGCGCCCTGTACCTCTGCCTACGCTTGTAGTTGGCAAGTTTCCTTCTTGCTGCTTTGGAGTGCGGGGACGTAAGGACTGCATCCTCTCCTGGCATAAAAAATGCATTTCTTCCCCCGGATGTGGCTTAGTTATAGTACCCATAACTTCGGATCGTTGTTCCGTTTCAGACTCGCTGCTGGTATAGGTACTAATGTCAGATCTCATTGACTCACATTGTTCTCTGCTGTTGGCCATAACTTTTGATGTATTGGGGGCTCTGGCTTTCGGGCCTCTGTATGCATCATATTTCCTAGAGAAAGTAAAGATTTGGCCCAGTTCGTAGTCGTTACGGTCCCTTTGAAATTAATACGCTTTCCTATCCATTATTTTTGTCTGTTCCTTTCTCAATCTCTCCTTCATTTCATCCATTAGTTTTTTCTTTTCCTCGCTGTCCCCCATAGATTGCAATTCATCTTGAATAACCGCAATGTCTTTTAATAGCTGTGCCCTGTCGATGTCTGCGTATTTAACAAGAATTTGAACCAGGCGACGTGATGCCTCTAGATTGCTGTCCGCCCATTCCTTCATCATCTGAGGATTCGGGCTCTCGTAGTTTGGCGCCATTAAAATACGTAGTCCTCTGGGGATCCGGTTCACGTCAAGGTAACTCTGTAGAGATTTGGCTTCCCACCACTTGCTTTGTTCGTTGCGTGACTTTTTCTCAAGTATTCTTATTTTTTCTTTAATAGTACAATTCTGAGTTGCAGGTTCGCTGCTCGTTTTGTCCCGTGAACTCGCTGGTGCTTGGGGATTATCCGCGAACATTTTTAATGCTGCTTCCTCGCGTTCCATCATGTTGTCGGCCGACATCATGCTAATATGCAATTGCGTGTTGTAGCTTGGAAAATTTATCAGAAGAATATACGGTTGGTATATCTATTTCCCCAGACCGTTGTTCCCTGACTGCACTCGAACTCTCCTCCCCCGTAATTCGGAAAGCTGCGGGCAAAGCGCGGTTACTAAGAGTGATTACCTCCGGTGTAGCCTGTCCTCCGACTCAGCTCCGCCCAAGGGTTGCTCCTGCGTAGCCTCCGCCTGCCGCTGGCTGCTCCGTTAACTCTGAGGGGTCAAACGCCTTTCCTCTTCCGAGGTATCCAACAAATCCCAGAAAAACTGGGAAAACGGCTCCGTAATGGCGTTGTCCGTGATGGAGAGGGTCCCGTGTGCTGGCCGTACGTCACCACTCGGCCAAATATATCAGTTCAGTTGTATCCCTGGCAGGGCTGCCTCCTCGTAGCCTCCGCTCAACAACACAAACACGGACCACCTTCTGTAGTGCAAAGAGTTTTATTCACTCAACAGCAACGATGTCGTCATAACGTTTCGGCTCTCCTTGAGCCTTGATCACATGACAACAAGTGAAAATACATCATTTCCTTAAATAGGAAGAACCTTGCTGGACATGTGATGTGGTTAAAACATGGAAAGGGAAGACAGACTTGTGTTTAGTGTGCAAATATACATTAAACAAACATTTACGTTGTCTATTTTGCAATCTTGCTATATATACTAGCATAAACTGATTGGTAAAATACCCACAAGAATGCCTTTCTTCAATGGAGTATTGTATAATCAAATAACGGAATATATATATATAAAATCTTACCGGTGGGATGGTCTGATCATTACCTGGTCAAATTTAGAGTGATTCATGTTAGAAGGACTAGATCCATGCCCAGGGAAGAAAGGTGTTTTCTAGGCAGGGATTGGGAGGCTCTATTGAAGAAGGCTAAAACGTCCCCGGTTTTTCATCTTGAGACCCTTTTTGATCCTAGGAAGCAGGTAGCAGAGAATTACACAGCTTTTTGTGGGTAACTGATTAGTAAAATCGATCAGCTCGCCCCTATTAAGAACATCAGGAAACGGGGAAGACCTTCTGCCCCCTGGTATACTGATGAATTGAGGACTCATAAGCTGGAATGTAAGGGAGCTGAAAGACAATGGAGAAAGCATTACATTAACAATGAAGAAGCTATCTGGAAGGATCATCTAGCTAAGTATAAAAAGTAATAGCTACTGCCAAGGCTAAATATTTCATGGATCTTATCTTGAAGTCACCCAAAAGTAGCAAATGTATCTTCAAAATAGTGAGTGACATGGCCACTCCCAAATGCACAAATAATTAGATTGTGCCATCACAAGAACTATGCGATGGCCTGGCATCCTTCTTTCAGGAAAAGATAAACAAGATCGTGAAAGGACTGAAATCAGATGTCTCATTGGGCACTAGTGAAAGGGATGAAAGAGGAACATCTAAATTAAATGGAGCCAGAGTTAATAGGTACGAGTCATTGGCGCAGGGGACAACCCTCGACCATTTTGAACTGCCCGCGGAGGAAGTGTTTGTCAGGGTGGCATTGGGGGTCTCCTCAGGTTCACCGCTGGATCCTATCCCCCAAAATCTTTGGAAAGAGCTAGGCTCAGAGGTCTTTCCAATGTTACACCAGCTGTGTAATCAGTCTCTTAGTAGTGGGGTGGTTCCACCCTGTTGGAAGCAGGCAGTAATAACACCTCTCCTCAAAAAATCCTCACTGGACCCTAATTGCCCCAAGAACTATAGACCAATCTCCCTCCTACCTTATCCAGTAAAGATAGTGGAGCGCCTGGTGAGCCGGGCACTTTCCTTCTTTCTGGAGGGTAATAATAAGCTGGAGGAAGGGCAATTTGGTTTTCGCCAGGTCATAGGACAGAGACAGCATTGGTTACCGTGTTGGTCAATTTTCGAATGCATGCAGACAAGGGAAAATCTGCAACTTTGATCCTCTTGGACCTGTCCGCCGCATTTGACACGGTGAACCATGCCACTCTATTGGCAAGGCTGGAAGGAGTGGGGGATGGCAGATACGGCCTTGAGCTGGGTTCAATCATATCTGGCTGGAAGATGGCAGGCCGTAGCCCTCCCTCCTTTTCAATCAGAATTCATTAATAATGAGCACGGGGTACCTCAGGGGTCCTCAATCAGTCCCATTCTATTCAATGTTTATATGCGGCCGCTCTTGGACGTTATCAAAGCCCACAATATTAGTGTGGTTAATTATGCTGATGACACCCAATTGATAGTGTCCCTCGAAAGCAACCATGCCGACTCCCAAGAAACATTTCATAAATGTATGCGTGAAATGGTGAATTGGCTGAGAAACAATTCACTGCAATTTAATAATGAAAAAACTGAGATTCTGTACTGTGGGGTGGGCAGAGTGCCGCCAGTTTTACCATCTGACTTCTGGCCTATCCCTACAGATGCCCCCTTGGTACCCGTGAGTATGGTATGAAATCTAGGAGTCAGCTTTAATGATAAACCTAACCTGGAATCGCATGTCAATAAGCTGGTCGGGAACTGCTATACTCTCATTAGAGGACTCCGGAAGGTGCAGCCATTGCTACCCCCTCAGGCTAGAGGTACAGTGGTTAGGAGTGATATCCTTGGCCGACTGGATTACTGTAATGCCTTGCTACTAGAGTCCCCAAGCTATTTGATCACGAGGCTCCAGAGAATCCAGGCGTTAGCAGCAAAGCTTGCATTATCAAGAACACGTCGGTCATCAACATCTCAGGCGTTAGCAGAGCTGCACTGGCTCCCGGTGAGTCAAAGGATACTGTTCAAGTCCTTGTGTATTGCATTTAAAGCGATTCATGGACTTGGTCCCAAACCGCTTCAGGGTAGGTTTGGATGGTATGCCCCTGCACGCAGCCTACGTTCCTCATCAGCTAATCTGGCAATTATTCCCAGGACTAAGATCTACAATGGGGGGGAAGAGCGTTCAGCGTAGCAGCTGCCCGCCTATGGAATAGTCTTTCTCTGGAATTGAGGCAAATACAGGATCTACTGTCGTTCTGGAGGAAATTCAAAACCTGGCTCTTCCCCAGAGTATAATGGGCGGGTTCAGTTCCGTCTCAGGATGGCGGTTCTATAACCACCCAGACAGGCCTCCAGTATGAACCACACCTGCACAGCCTGTGGCATGTAGATCTTCCCTCTTGTGGTCTCGGCTGTCTATATCTGTCGCTGCTTTGAACCTCTGGAATATCGGGAGTTGGGTGGAGACCTCCTGCCCACAAGATGCACCGAGTGCTAACCCGCCTGCTTCCGCGGACAGTCATGTCCCCCCCCCTACCAGGTGTCCCCCTGTCCACTCAAGCGCTGCCTCCAGCCGACCAGGGTAGTACATCTCATCCCCCGCACTGGGTTCCACGTTGCGTATGAAGCCTAGGCCTGGCTCCTTGCTTGGTAAAAGTCAGTAGCACATATGGGATCCAGCAATCACAAGCCGGCCTCCACGCCGTAGGTCCACTATTTGCCAATGCCAGAAGAACCACAAATGTCCATGCAGGGCTGTTCACTGCTGTGCAGGGCTCTATGTAGCTCCCATCAGCTAAGGTCCCTGTGCTCTGCTCCGCTCCCCAGCTTCCAATGGCGCTCTTCCCCTGCAGTCATGGGCAATACATCCCAGGGGTCAAGCCGTAACACTATTGTACATAAAAAAGGTCACAGCATCTTTCCACTGAGTGGATATATATGGCTTGTGGAGCCCAATAGCTCCTGTGCAGGCCCCCATGCCGCAGGCCCCAATGCTACAGCCGCCGGGAAGCAGGGTCGCGTGAGCCGGCCCACGGAACTCCAATCGGGCCTCTGCGCAGTCCTAATGTCCCCCCCACAGGCTGTCCAGACCCCAGCAGACACTGCACTCGACTCCGGCCCCATGGGAGTCCGTGGGACACCCCCTTCCCGCAGCCCAATACGATAGGTGGGGGGAGGGAAGATGAGCAAAAACACTCACCGGTTCACCACCGGGGACCTCCCTGTCGCACATACACCGTTGCTGTCATGGCACGCACTCCAGGCCAGCCACCAGAAGCCGATTCTGACCTCAGCCAGCCCTTCCGCCCTCGGAGCACTCTGACGCTGCCGCGCTTGTCGTTCTCTGCTCCGGCTGCCGCCCAGAAGGCTTTGCCTGAACCCTTAGAGGCTGCACACCACCGCTGCTGCTGTAAACTCTCCGGTCCCGGCCGTATCTGGGTCAGAAACACGCCACTCTATTCCCAACAGCTACGGGAGACTTTGAAAGTTAGGTTATCCGATGAAACAGGATAAATAACATATTAGTATCTTTTTTTTTTGTACTGTTCTGCTGAACTCAGAACTTAGCTACTGTTCCTTAGCTGCTTTATTGACATCCACACCCATCCATCACATGCATCACCAGTTAGGTGATACTGCTATTAAAAGGGTCTGGGTGCACAAGTCTATGTCTAGTTCCACGATGTAACCTGTGTCACTTTATTTACTAGCATATGGTCTGAGGGTCGACAACACCCTAGCCATGACACTAAGGGGCACATTACGATATGACTCGGAAGGCGATCCACATCGTAATGGGCCGGTTGGATATCTTTCTGACCGCCTCATTTTGATGGAGACCGTCAGAATGGAATCTGACCGGTCATTCCAGCTGGCTTCTGACTGGCTTGGAGAGCCTGTCCGCCAGTCAGAATGCGGCTTGTAAACTCAAGAGTGGCTCTTTCCGCCCTTGAAATTACGATCATGGTTTCCGACATGGTTTCGGTGCTGGTCTGTCCGAGATGGAAACCATGTTGAAAAGCGTATTAGGGTGCCCCAGCAGGGCCCCCTTTAGTGCACAGCCTCCCGTTTGAGGCTGAGAAGACACCTTTAGGTGCATACCACGGGAGCAGGGATGAACTGCACCTCCCATTTTACTATGGGAGCATGTATTATGGCCGGAAGGCAGGCTCCCATAGTAATATATAGGAATGTAACAGAACAAGGTCTGGTCGCATCGTAATAGGGCGGTCAGGGCCGATGACCAGGCATTGGTAGGTCCCATGACCGAGTCAGTATCGGGCAGAAGTGCTTCTGCCCAGCATCGTCATGAGCCTCAATCTTTTTGGAGTTTGGTAGGTGTCTGTCGAAAACGATGTCTGCTGTTCACAAAGCTTTTTGTACCTTCATGGGACCCTTTGTGACAGCTTTTCCCCTGAAGGTACAGAGATCATTGCTGGGCTGGAGGGTAACTCTAAATCTGGTGTGCTGTAGTACATCATAGCGGCGTATGTCATTTTCTCCACCACCCTGACTGACAGACTACTGCCTATCAAACAATAAATTGCACCCTTCAAGTTTAGGGATCTTACGCTAGTCCTGTACTGACATCATGCCACATTTTAGTTACATTTGTTCTGCACTGAAAGACACAGACACCCAATGGATACAATATAATCTTTTTAGACTGGATACTAATACTTCATTCCAGGTGTAATCCCTGAACTCTGAGGAGCTTGTAATGTGCTCTTGCTTAAATATTGAAGCTTCTCTCTTCTTTGTTGTTTTACAGAAGAGTTTAAAGTTGCTATGCACTGGTGTGTGTTTAGGCAGTATTTAGAACAGTCTATTTTAAACTTTTACAAACTCAGAGATTGTATGCATCTCCGAGAATCCAGCAGTTGTACAGCAGGGTGAGGGAATGTAGTGTAGAAAAGAACCACATAGGGTACCTGTAAGAAAATGAATTATTTCTTTTGAGTGGTTAGTGGGTCAGCAAAGTAATAAAGAAACAAACATTTTTGGTCCAAGCTAATATTTTAGTAATTTAGACCTAAACTAAGCCCCTACTAGATATAGCACAGAGCAAACACTGTTAAATTAGAGACAACGTGTAAAGCATTTAAAAGTACCAAAACACTTAAAAGTTTAAAACACAACATACTAATAATCTTACTCCAATCTGCAAAAATAAATTAAAATTGAATAAACAGATTTACTTCAAAACAATGAAAAAACAATATGGGGAACCTGAGGTATTATTTTTCACAAGAAAGTGTGTCATGAATAATTCACTGTTCATGGGGGACCTGGACCTTGGTGTAATTTGAGGCGAACTGAGATAAAATGCAGTCAGATATATCAAATGGGTTCAGTCAGGTTGAAGGTTTTACCTTAGGATTTAGAAATGAAAGTGGAGATCCTTGAGTGTGGCAAGGTTGTAGACCGTACCTGAGGAAGTTTTCTGAAAGCATCACACTGCCATTGCTGTCACACCCCCTCACAGGGAAGCAGAGTCAAAAGCAAGGAAGTATGTGCATGCTGGGAAGGAGGGTGTAGCCAAGAGCATGATGGGAGTTGCAGTCACAGACATTCCCCACCCACCCACATGGCCCAGCAAGCTCACACTGAACCATACTCACCTCACAGGGAGTGGGAATGGACTGACAAGATGTCTGACACTGGGCTCTGTTGTTGGGAGCACAAGGCCATGCGGGGAACTGGGTACCAACAAACACCAGGACTGCACAGTCAGCCATCTTGCCATTGCTGTCACACCCCCTCACAGGGAAGCAGAGTCAAAAGGAAGAAAGTATGGGCCTGCTGGGAAGGAGGGTGTAATAATAATAATAATACTGATATTTGTAAAGCGCGAACAGCTACCTCACGAGGAGGTGTCCCGGCGCTATAGACCGCTGGGGAACCCGTCCTGGCTATCCCTGTGAGATGGTCCCTTTCGGGGTATCTCCAAGGTGAAACCAGGCATCCCCAGCGTCTGTGGGGGGCCGTTGTAGAGATGAGGCAAGCTTAATGCCCAGAGTTGCCGAGTGTGTTCCTGGTTAGAGTAGGTACCGAGGCGAGAATTATCGAGTCCGTTTTGACCCTGGTCCACGACCCTGCCGCGTCGGGAATTGAACCCTGGTCCCTGGCCAATTCTCCGCTTACGGGTCTGCCGCCTCTAACCAGTGAGCCACACCCAAGAGCATGATGGGAGTTGCAGTCACAGACATTCCCCACCTACCCACATGGCCCAGCAAGCTCACACTGAACCATGCTCACCTCACAGGGAGTGGGAATAGACTGCAAGATGTCTGACACTGGGCTCTGTTGTGGGGAGCACAAGGCCATGCTGGGAACTGGGCACCAACAAACACCAGGACTGCACTGACTGACATCCTGAAAGTTTACCTGCACCCACTGCAATGTTGGCACGCTTCATGATGGGTTAACTGGCCTGGGAGAGAAGGAGGCCCAGACTTGTAAACAAATAACACCGATGCTGGCCATACACACACCGTCTATGCTAAAACACATTGCACACGGGGTACCAGTCACTCACAAAGATGAT
Source organism: Triturus cristatus (assembly GCF_964204655.1). Classification (NCBI taxonomy): domain Eukaryota; kingdom Metazoa; phylum Chordata; class Amphibia; order Caudata; family Salamandridae; genus Triturus; species Triturus cristatus. The sequence continues at coordinate 874,953,852 of NC_140579.1, read as the reverse complement.
GTCCAGGCAAGATGTCTGACACGTGGGCCTGAGAAATGATGTGGCTGACAATCACACATATGTACTGGCCAAACAAAACACAGTCGCACACACAGCCATTGCAACCAAAAGTTCAAACTCATTGTCTGGGGATGCAGTGTCCAGGGGTGCCCCCTGGCCGGGCTGGGGATGTGTGTCTTGCAGATGACAGTTGTGGAGAGCCATATATGGTACATTGCACAAAACACACAAGAACTCACATATACATCATTGACAGGGGACATCTGACAGTGAATGGAATAGACCCACCAATATAGCTGACACCATAGCATGGTCTCATTCACACTCGGTGCTGTTGTGAGCTGCATTCCAATCCTACATCGTGCTGAAACATATGCATCCTTCAAACAACACACCACTCACTGACATAGACACTGTAGACACAAGGTCCCACCTGGACTGCATTGGAGGAGACATGCTACTCACAGCAGCAAAACTTCAACACACACACCACCGGCCCTCACTGTCATAAGCATTGAAAAGCCAGAGTGCTACCTTGCCCAATCCATGTCACCATGGAGAACAGTCAAATCACATGTGCACGTACAAAACTCAGCACCAGACTCATTAACGATGGTGACATCATCACTTGTATGAAAAGAGATGGGAACTAGGAACACTGTAAAAAAACACTTCCTTCAAAGAGATCACAGGCATACCGGACTGTGACCATGTCGTACCAATACACCAATGTGGCACACAAAGACTAGCAAAATCTGCTACCACACATGCCACAATCTTACAACATATCCTCAGTGGAATAGCACGTATGTCCTTGTTAAAGCTCACATGTGTACAGGGATGACACACCTGTGTCAGCAACGTGATGGCCCTTGAGTAGTAATGGTCATGTACAGACAAATCTATACATGAGCTGGGCATGCACACACTTAGACATACACATTGAAATGTTTCATTTTGGCTGGGCAATGTGCAACAACAATATCAATATCTGTCCATGCCAACCCTGTACAAAGCAGTGTACAGGCAGGCATCCGGACGTACAGTAGAAAATGTCATGTATGTGAACCATTGATGCCTTTAGAAACCTAACTTACATTGTGTGTCTCTTCCAAACACAGGTGGTGCTGGGGACACAGACTCTGGTGGACCCTCAGCTCTCTGGTTTGAAACTGTCTCTGTCCTCTTCGGATGACGACGAACAACCTGGCACCTCCGGTGTGAGTCATCATGCAGCACCAGCAGCACCAACATCAGCACCCGCTGTACCCACACCTCCAGCATCTGGAAACAGACAGGGCACCCCCACCAACATAGACAGACCAAGGCCACAGAACACCGACAGCACAGGGACACAGGACCCACAGGAAGCTACAGACAACAACACCAGTAACAACACCCAAGGGGTCCCAGTGTGACCTGTGCATGATGCCACTGGTCCTGCCCGTGTGGATAGGGGTGCTGGGAGGGGTGGGAGGCAGAGGACGCGCCTTGCAGAGGGGTCTGGACTGCATGATGACCCCCAACTGGCACGCATCATAGATGCGTACCAGGATAGCACCGGAGGATTTGGCCAGGTAGTGGGGATCCTCAAGGACATTCAACAGGAGCAGGCTGCCCACCATGCCCGCATGGAGGCAAAGTGGGATGCACTTACTGCGGTGCATCGGGACATACTCCTATGCCTCCGCTAGATCAGCACAAACATGTCCACACCTCCCTGTGTGGCCACAACATCTGTTGCCACACCATCTGCCAGTGCCACAGGGAGGGAGGATGACTCTGGCGGAGAGTCCCCTGCACCGCAGACGCCTGTACCTGAGATCCCCCCAAGAAGAAGAGGGGTTGTCTGAAGAAGGACATGTGAGTCGCAGATGTCCCTGCACATCCCCCAGGTCCTCTAAACCTGTTCTGGACAATGTTCTTTGTGCGCAACCCATTCACCTTGTCGTATCTGACACAACTCGCCTACATGACATGGAGGGTTCATGAACTTTGGATTCAAAACCCAATGTACAGCACCCACCATCCTGTGCACTATCCTCACACGTTTGTAAATAAACTCACCAGTACACCATACTTGCCTCGGTTGTTATTCCAACTTGTCATGTGTCATGGAGATGTTGATCTGCTAAACAACACAGTGCATGGAAAATACTACAACAATGTGAACACTGTTATGTGAGTCATGGTGATGTGACACATGTGAGGGAGACACACCACTATGGCACCACAACACATACTCACCATGTCCATGTAACTTATCCCACACAATGATATTGACCTGAAATACATTGGTATGCACAGACACAACACCTATCCACAGTCAGTGGTAACAAGTCCACAGGTGAGGTAAGCAAATGTCACTCAGATGTGGGAAGACAGACAACGCACTTAACAAAGCATAGCACAGGTTCATTACACATCAGCAACATGTTTATTCTAAAATAGTTGCAAGGCAATTGTACGTTACAGTGGACACACGGTCACAAAGTGTCGGAGAATTGAAGTCCAGTGGTGTGTGGTACATCACTTGATGGGAATTGACAACTCCCACACTGGTGTTGGATTCTGGGTGTTGGGGGTCAGTGTTGACCAAACAACAGGCAAAGTACCCTGGGAAGGACAAACACAAGACACAGTCAAAAGCACAGCAGAACAGGAGAAAAATGCAATACACATGCACAAAACATGTCACAAGAAACCTAAACAGAAACAAGTTAGGAGTTCAACACTATTGTGGAGTACAGACCATCTGAATGGACACATGACTGCACGGATCCGGTCAAGTGGCACACAGACACACTCAAACAGCAACAGAGCAGCCACAACACATTGCAGGCTAACTCCATACATTGACATAACAACCCTGTAAACTCACATTCAGGTGAAGAAGTTGTTGATGAGCTGTGTGCGGACGTCACCCTCATCATCATCATCACTGGCATTGTGTCCCAGGCCTGGATCCTCCACAGGTGGCAGAGGTCGGTCATCGTCATCCTGGATGAGAGGCAACTTCTTCCGCACTGCCATGTTGTGTAGCATGCAGCATACAAGGATAATTTTGCACACCTTTGCAGGCTCATATGGGAGGGCCCCTCCGGTCTTGTCCAGGCAGCGGAAGCGGCTTTTCAGGAGACCAAATGTCCGCTCAATCACCCTCCTGCTCCGACCATGTGCCTCATTGTAGCGCATCTTGGCTGGTGTCACAGGGTTCCTGAGGGGTGTCAGCAACCACGGCATGTTGGGGTATCTGTAGTCACCTACACACAAACAATTGAACAATTAGCAGGGTTTTGAAGGAGGATGGAATACAACATTGCCAAACACACAATGGTAAATAGTCAGTACACACCGACAAGCCAGGCACGCTGTTCTGGCATCTGTGACATCAGCTTTGCAATGCGACTACTCCTCATGATGTAGGCATCATGCGCAGAACCGGGGGAAACGTGCACACACGTGTGATACACATGTCTGCAAGACATACCACCAGAGCATTGATGGAGTGGAAATGTTTCCTGTTCCGGTATGCCTGCTCATGTGCCTGTGCTGGTATCAGGGCCACATGTGTACCATCAATAGATCCGATGACGTTCGGCATCCTCCCCAGTGTGTAAAAGGCATTCTTTATTTCAGTGAGTTGACCTGGGCTAGGAAACTTGATGTACAGGTCAAGGAAATGCAACATCCCCTCCAAGACATTGCGTAGCACACGACTAAACATAGTTTGCGACATGCCACCAGCAGTAGCCACAGTGTACTGGAAGGTACCAGTAGCAAAGAAGTGCAGGGCTGCCATCACCTTCACCTCTGGGGTCAGTGCTGTAGGGTATGTCCGGCCAGGTAGCAGATGTGGCGCCAACTGCTCTGCCAACTCCTCAATCAGTGGCCTGGTGAAGCGGTACCGTCCGATACAGTCGCGTTCCTGCATGGTTTCAAGGTCTGGGAACGGTCTATGGACAGCTGGTACCCTGCATAACAGAGATACACAAAGGAAGTTTGTTGGTTCATCCACCCATGTGGCTAGGACCAAGCAAAATATCACATGATACATCATGACAATACACAATATACTGAGGTGTGTGCTGTTGGGCATGGACACATATGTCACCTACATGGCCATCACCTCACATTTCAAGTCCACATGTCCACATAAGTTCCATGTAGTGCAATGGCCAATCATTGGGCTGTGTCACCCTACCTATGTACTGCTGTGACGTTACAAACACACACCACAGTGACAAGTGAGGCCTGATGTCTCCCAGGCATCACAGATCTTTGCCATGCAGATACCCAGGCTCCCTGTATTGCCACATGGAGACTGGCATGACATGGCGTATCATGTACACGCCACAAGGCAACCGTGAGTCCCACTGGTAGTGGCCACTGTTGTCTCTGCAGGCCCTACATGTACGTCTCTGAGACACACACACAACATCAATGTTGATGCACAAACCACATGGATGTAGAGACTGTCTCCCATTGGGCACATTTGATCAGCCACATCTGAGACACAACATGCACACAGACTGTGGGTGTACATCAGAATTGTGGCTACAGGTCTCACTGTGACGTACATGCCATCACCCCCAGGACTCAGGGTGAATGTGACATGTCCTAAACATATCCAACATGAAACTGTGTCCATGACTCATGCCCATAACTGTAGAGTTGAACATCACAGTGGTAATGTGCACAACACACAAAGGATTCTGTCCCCATGAACACGTGCACAGCCTGGGAGTGGCTGCACAAAAGTGCCACACAAAAAACCCAAATGTTGCCCCTAAACACACAGGGAATGCAGCCTTACATGCCATGGGACACTGGGTGGTCAATGCTGTAATGTGGTAGGTGTGCACCTGAGTTCCTGGCAAGTAAGTGTTGAAGCCGTCAAATAGTCACAACAATGAGGCCCGACGCGGGTGACAATGCGTATGCATTGCACAGTTCAGGACCGAGCTGTGCCTACGCTTAGCCATTGACTGCAATGAGATCCGACGTGGGTGACTATGCGTACGCATTGCGCACTTCAGGAGCGAGCCGTGCGTACGCTTAGCCATTGACTGCAATGAGGTCCGACGCGGGTGACAATGCGTACGCATTGCACAGTTCAGGTCCGAGCCGGGCGTACGCTTAGCCATTGACTGCAATGAGGTCTGACGTGGGTGACTATGCGTACGCATTGCACAGTTCAGGACCGAGCTGTGCGTACGCTTAGCCATTGACTGCAATGAGGTCCGACGTGGGTGACAATGCATACGCATTGCACAGTTCAGGACCGAGCCGTGCATACGCTTAGCCATTGACTGCAATGAGGTCTGACGCGGGTGACTAGCATGCATACGCGTCGGGCAGGCATGGTCTGGGACCGGCGTACACCTTGGCCATTGAATCGTATGGAGACGGGTGCATGTGTATTTTCAAACTACACTTTGTACAGTCAGTTGACCGAGCCGGGCGCACCCATTGGCTCTGGCTTGTCATGGAGACGGATGCAGATTCAAAACTTGTACGAGTCGTGCGCTGGAAATTCAGTTGGATGCCTACAACAATGTTGCAATTACTAGGGTTTCATGAAGATTTGAACGATGCGGAAGACGTGTATGAGTCGTACATTTCCATGGATTGTCCAGATTCATAGAATGCAACCGTGTTACACCTATCACTTGGGACACATGGCACAGAGTCTGCCTCTGCAGCACAGATATAAAGCTGGCTGGCCCCCAGGGAGCTCACTAGCCTGCACTACATGCTACTGGACCCATCCCTGCTACCACTGCTGCTGTCTCTGCATCCTCTGGCTACTGCTATGGCACGTACTCTGGAGAGGGCCCCAGCCTTCACTGAGGAGGAGAACCTGACCCTGCTGGATGGGCTCCTTCCACAGTACAGCAAGCACTATGGGAAACCAGGGGAGCAGGTGAGTGTGTAGTCCACTGCCTTCTTAATTGTGCATGTTGTCTGACTAGCTGTACTAGCAGTATGTACACCAGTGTCAAGCATACTCATACTTTCATCCCCCAAAGTATGTAGGTACATGTAGTGAATAGGTGTTCTGCAGCTAAAAAGCTTCAACTTCCCAGGCATTGTTAACATGTCAGACATGCAGGGCATTTGTCCTTTTCCATGGGTGCACTACCTGTGTAACTCATTTTTCTTTGTAATGACGACATGTATATCCAACTGTGTGCAGCACAAATATGGGGCATGTGTGTTAATGGACTTCTAACTTTGTCATCCTCATAGGTTGATGCCCACCAGAAGCAGGAGATATGGCTGACCATCGCCCGGGCAGTTCGATCGGTGGGGGTCTACAAGCGCCGGATCAGCAACTGCCAGAAGAGGTGGCGGGACCTTCGGGGCTGGACCCGGAGGATTTCAAGGGTCCAGCTGAAGCTGTCGTCTCCTCGCAGGAGGGGCGGACACCGGACCCTGACCCCCCACATGCACAGGATCCTGGTGGTAGTCTTCCCGGATCTGGATGGGCAGCTGAAGGCCAGACAGCAGCAAGGAGGGGGTAAGTCCATGCCTAATCTGTGTACTATGTCTGACATGCTAATTGAGGTCTTTTGGCCTGGTCACACTTCCACATTACGTAGGTCTTGTAGTCCAATACTCATGTCCCTCAATTGTGTGATGCCCCCTCCTCATCTGATCCACAGGTGTGGACCCTACAGTCTGTTGCTTGTGTCACTAGGGCACTGTGTCCCTGCAGTCAGCTATGCTTCAGCCCCCGGACAGCATCTGTTACCGTGACTCTGTTGTGTGTTTCATGGGTGGGTCAATTGTTTACACAATGCCTGAGATCTGACATGTGATCTGTGTGTGCCCTTGATATGTGTTACAATTAGGGGTCTGACTTGCCACATGTGGCTGGGGTATTTCAAACAAACTCATGCAGCAGGGGACTCCAATTTGTGTGCCTCAGGCGTATGTATATCAAGTGTGTCACACTTTCTTAGCCACCTGACTACTGTCCAGGGCTAAACACTGTTTCATGGAGACCTGGGCAGTCATGCCTACTCAAGGGCATTTAGAAACACTCTAAAATCCCAATCCTGTGCATCAATTTACAGGTTGTGCTTAGTGACATGTGGCTTCAGGTGTCTGCCTCTGTGTCATTGTGGTGTGGCTTGCTCTTCCGTACAACTGTGGTGTTCATGAGTTTGAGGGTCAGCAGGACATCTGAGATGTGACTATGAGAGACAAGACCTGTGTGACATATAGGTGTGTGATCACTTGACAGTGCACAATGGTGTATGCAACTGTGCACTTCAGGCAGCTGTGTTACATGCACAGCAGACTGTGATGTTCTAATGCACAGGGAGTTGTTTTCGCAGAGACTCATATGTCTGTTTTGTATGATGTGGGGTCTTCTGGGTCCGGGATATGTTGTTTGCAGGGGATGGGCAAGTGCACTTGTCAGCTGCAGAGTTTGCTTTACACATGAGCTATGATTGTGATACAGTGCAATGACAAACTCGTGAATTTGAATCAAATTGGTGTGCGGGACATACATCATTATTTGCAGTCGCATGGAATCGTCCTACTATGACCCAGCACCCATAGATAAAGAAAATGAACTATGAATGGACATTTCTTATCTCGTTGATTATCAAAAACTTGTGTTACATTCGATTTTTTGAGGTTGATTTGTTGGAGTCAGCTGAGCTAGCATAATATGAAGTTTTTTGTTCAAATGAATTGTTCCCGTATATCTACAACATATTAGTCAACCATTCAGGGAGGGCGGGGTATTTAAAGTTATGATCACTGAAACTACTCCAGTTAAATAAGAACGTGGATAAGCGTGTTAGACGAAGTGTATGTTGGGAAACGTATGCTTAGAGAGTTAACATGGACACAAGGAGGAATTGATTAACCAAGTAGGAGGGGTTACGGGTTAGTTTAAAAAGATCCCATCACGTGGGAGGGTGAAACAGACGACTTTTCTGGAAGACGCAGAGTTCGCGTTTGTATTAGAAAGATTTAAGGTACGAAAGGACCCTTTATTAGTTTTACGATAAAAATCTGCGTGATATATTGATGTTTGATTTGCTCGGGGCAACATGCTAGATCAATCCACCATGGGAAGGTTTCTTGAATAATCTTAGCGGGAAAAGGTTTTTTATGGAGATTCAGAGAACAACAGACAATTGATGTTGGTAAAAACCCATATATCTATGTAACAGTATCTTTTTGATTTTTAACTTTACAGATATGTACCCCTGACGAAGGGCAGTAATGTGCCCGAAATGCATTGGGTTAAGCATTTGATATTCAAATATGGAACTGGGACTCCAACATGCTGTATTTAAGGTGAATGAGCATGGTACATGCATTTGAAAATTGGATACAACTGGTTTCATCATATGTACAACTGAGAAATAAAATGAGAATCTTTTGAAGAAATTTGGCGTGAATTTGATTAAATCGATGGTTATCATCACCACATGGTGGCAGCTTCCCGGGACTGATATTATAAATATCAGCAACCTCGTGCTTAAAAGTATAGCGCTCCGAGGCCAAGCGCATTCCGGGACGGCTCCCTTAAAAAATGACAAACTCGTGAATTTGAATCAAATTGGTGTGCGGGACATACATCATTTTTTGCAGTCGTATTTCAAACAAACACGTGCAGCAGGGGACTCCAATTTGTGTGCCTCAGGAGTATGTATATCAAGTGTGTCACACTTGCTTAGCCACCTGACTACTGTCCAGGGCTAAACACTGTTTCACGTAGACCTGGGCAGTCATGCCTACTCAAGGGCATTTAGAAACACTCTATAATCCCAATCCTGTGCATCAATTTACAGGTTGTGCTTAGTGACATGTGCCTTCAGGTGTCTGCCTCTGTGTCATTGTGGTGTGGCACTGCTTTTCCGTACAACTGTGGTGTTCATGAGTTTAAGGGTCAGCAGGACATCTGAGATGTGACTATGAGAGACAAGACCTGTGTGACATATAGGTGTGTGATCACTTGACAGTGCACAATGGTGTATGCAACTATGCACTTCAGGCATCTGTGTTACATGCACAGCAGACTGTGATGTGCTAATGTACAGGGAGTTGTGTTCGCAGAGACTCATATGTCTGTTTTGTATGATGTGCGGTCTTCTGGGTCCGGGATATGTTGTTTGCAGGGGATGGGCAAGTGCACTTGTCAGCTGCAGAGTTTGCTTTACCCATGAGCTATGATTGTGACACAGTGCATACTGTTGTTGTCTGGATGCCTTGCCCCTGTGACAGGAGACAGTGTTGACTGACGTTCCAGGCATGCCAGTGCCATGGCATTTAACTTGCTGTGAGTGATCCTGCATTGTGTTCAAATGTGCTCCATGCACCCCATTGTGGCATTGACTATCAAGACATGAGAACATCATAATGTGTGTTGCTGGCATGCATCACAAGCATGTGAAATGAGACTCTGCCCATCCCTTCATCCTGACACCTGTACTGAGTCAGTGGCAAGAGATGTGATGTGTGTATAGTGACATACTCCTACATGTTCACTTGCATGTCCAACAAATGTGTAGGCGGTGCATGTCGGCACATTGGGGTATTAGCATCCAACTTGCAACAGACATATGGGTGCAAGTCCAGGAGGGATATGAGTGTGGTGTGTGCAGTCAGTGCAGGTGACTGATGTTGTTCTCTTTTTTCCTAATTCTATCCAGATACATCCACGGCCATAGGAGGGGACAGCTCCACGGGCCAGGAGGAGCCACAGAGCCTGACTGGGACAGAAGGCGAGGAGTCGGAGGGACCCAGTGGCACGGAGGGCGAGTGGAGCCACACCGAGGAGTCCTTAGCACCATCCACCCCAGCTGAGGGCCACAGCAGCTCGGAGGATGACTCCCTTTTGGAGGCGGGTGTCAGCAGCCACTAAACCCCAGCTAGTGAGGCTGTCCCCGCCACCGCCCCCATCACCACTTTCACCACCCTCCCATTGCGTCCCATCCCAGAGGTCTGTGGAGGCTCCCGTGTTCGGGAGCATGTCTCCTTTGTGCCAGGCACCGCACCCCCTGCCTCTGTGTCCCCTGCTGCCCTGAGTGAGGAGTCTGTGGACTTGCTTCAACAGATCCATGTAGGGCAGATATCAATGCTGAGTGTCCTCCATGCACACACCAGTCTATTGACACAATTGGTGTCGTTCATGGAGGGCATTTCATCGGGCATGTCTGCCCTACAGAGGACCAATCAGTCCGTGGCCTCCTCCCTGATGGCAGCAGTGTCCCTCCTCCAACAGTCCCGCACCCCTCCTACCCCTGCACCACCCACGATTCCTAGCACCCTACCTGTCCCAAGCACAAACACACCTGCACATTCTCACAAAACCACAGACACGGGCAGCACACAAACACCCAAACCAAGGGCTAGACGTGCACGCAAGCAAGCTCAGGGGACTGATACCACACTCACAGGGGATGGTTTGCAGACACACACACACAGTCATCCACAACCACTCCACAGTCCTCCGATACCTCTCCCTCCCAGCCCCCTTCCCTTGCCTCACCTGCAACCCCATCTCCACAGAAGCTCTTCCCCACCGACCCAGCAGATCCATCTTACAAGGGGAAGAGGAAGTCCCCACACACAGAGGGGAGTGCCCCTCATACCCGGACACCCTCCCCCACCCGCAAGTCCCCCCGGAGCTGGAAGAGGAAGACCCCACCCCCGCAGCTCCACGACAAAGTCTCCGTCCTCCATCCCCCAGGCCACCATTCCAGAGGATCCCCTGCCACACCCTGCCCCAGGTTCCCCCACCCACAGATACACCATCCCCAAAATGCTGAGGCCCTCCCCCCTACCACTTGCTCTTCCACCCCCGGTCAGACAGTTTGTGCCACTGATGTGGGGACTGTGTCCACCGCCTCTGTCCTGCCGACCTCACCTGAACCCCATTCCGCTCCCATTGAGTTAGGTACTGTAGTGGAGTCCACGAGCACCCAGTCTGACTTTGGCACTGCAGTGGGGACACAGTCCACTCCATTTGACCTGCTCACTGCAGTTGTCCCAGCACACACCCCATCTTACTTGTGCCCCACAGTTGTGACTGCACCCACTACTTCAGTCAGCTCCACTGCAGTTGCCAGTGACTCTCCTGCATCCACCACCCCTTCACTGCTTCCTTCTGCTGCGCCTTGATCCTGTCCCTGCGGTGCCTGGCTTGCCCCCATGTATGCCTCTCCGAGGGGATGTCCCCTGTCCTTACCAGAGCAGGCAAGCAACGTGTGACAGTTGTCACTCAAGTTAACTTTTTGTCATTTGGATATGGACTGGCCATTGGCCTTTGTTTTGGAAGGACTTTGCATTTTAAAATTGCTGAATAAAGCTTTTTTCTTTCTCCTTGTGAATTTGATTTAGCTGCAAATTATGTTGATGATGTTTAGCATGACCTTGTAGTTGTAATGCTGGATTTCCAATGTTGAATACTGAGGTGTTGATGTGAGGTACTCCATGTGGTCCATGAGATATGTATCCTATTCTGGTCGTTATCCAGTTCATCCTTTGCAGCTAAATGGGTGTGTCACTATTCACAATTTGTGGGCATCTCTGTAAACATTTCATTTGCATGGTCACATATGTGGCTTGCACACATGCACATATGATGTGCTTGCTATTGTCCAATTTGTCTATTTCCCTGACTGTGGGCGCATGTAAGACCTGGGGTCTCCAGGCCCTAAGGGGGTAACGTGACACGAGCGGCTGGGCACCCAAAGGCTTGTGTGTAAAGTGACCATACAACACACACATCCACTGAAGCAAGGAACGCACACAATAAGGGACGCCACACTGTAGGGATTTATGCAAATAACTCAAGTTTATCCAAGCAGTTAGAGATAAATGCAGTTCATGGGATAACAAGGCAATTCATAAGATATATATGCACTTCATGAGATATAAATTCAGTTAATGAGATGACAATGGCAATTCACTTATGTCAGCGTTTGATCCGCCAGCACCATATTCACCAGTATGATATTCACCAGTATGATATTCACCAGTATGATATTCACCAGTACCTTGTATATTTTACTCCCCGTGGTAGGGTTTGGGGATTGTAGCGCCACTCCTAGGGGCGTGCAGGGACCCAGGGCAGACCTCGCGGGCCTACCGCTACCGTGGGACAAATCTGACGAACACCTTCAGAGCAGAGCATTAGAACATAGCGCCACTCGTAACCAGCACGCAGTGCATACTTCCGAGCAGAGCATTAGAACATAGCGCTACTCGTAATCAGTAGCAATGAGTACTTCAGAACGGAGCAGTTCACGGAGCACCACGAGTCGCACGGAGCGAGCCTCTCGTACTCCGGTGCAGTTCGGGAGACACAAAGTTCCTGAATAGTCAGTGGGGAACAAGGGGCGACTCCCTCGGAGGGGTCTCTCTGTCGTGGTGACCAGGGGACTCCCACGGAGAGGGAACCCGGGCTCAGGGTGCGGTGTGGCTCCTAGCCTGTAGGGGGCGCACCGGGGACAGTCCCAAGCCTTCGGGCTTACCTTACTCGACGTCGGGAGGCGTCCACACCAGCTCCGAAGTCCGCAGGCGATCCTGTTGCGACGGGGGCCGGCCACGGCCTCACGCACCTTCACCACAGCTGCGACGGCAGCGACGGGGCCCCGGGCTTCTCGTCGGGCCTCGCGACGATGAGGGGCACTCTTCCGGCCTCCGGGCCGCAGCGGTGAGCGCGCTTCAGCCTCCGCGCCACAGGGGGGGCCTCAAATTAAGCTGGGGGCTCCGCGCTCAACGGAGCACGCTGCCGGGATCCCAGGCCAGGTCAGGGAGCACAGGGGTCACAGCGCTAAGACCTGGTTGATCCTCAGCGATACCACAATCGGTTAGGTAGGTAGTTTCAAGGATCAGTCTGGACACGCAGTCTCAGCATTCAGTTCCGGCAATCAGTTGCTCTTGAAAGTCTTGATGGCGCAGATGTATCTGGCGCCCTTAAGGGGTTCTGTTACAGGGGGGGTAGGGGGTGAGTTGGCGACTAGGTCCTTCCTAGTCAGGCTGGGCAGAGGTTCCCTGGGTCCTCCTACTGCTGGGCAAGATCAGTGGGTTTCACAGGATCCCTCACTCACTTAAGAGGCAGCACCTAAATCCTGTCACACTCAGAGGCATAAGTCCCTGGCTAGGCCCTACCGCCTACACTACTGCGTGGATTCTCCAGCTCTGCTTTACCCCACTGGCCAACTCAACTCAAAAAGTTCCCTCCCTCACTTAAGTAGCCCTAGGTCAGGTGACCTCTAGCCAAGGCGGCAAAAATAAAACCCCACCTCCCTTCTAGAAGGTTCCAGCACATTCCAGGAGCTTCCCCACTCTACCTATGGGACAAAAAGGCGGGCTGGTGTCGCAACATTGTTATAGGGTTCCAGCCAGCTCCTGGCAGCTAGGGTGCTAGTATGAAAGACCACTCTGCAGTAGCAGGGGTCTGTGGCAGCCATCTTGGGTGAAGGGAACATCTGCACCTTAACACTTTAAAAACGAAAAAATTCAGGGAAAAAGGGCCAAGTCCAACATAACCCCCTTCCAGCCAAAAGCCAGGGTAGACCGATCAATGCCTTGATGGGCTTCCCTGCTTGGGGCGAGAAAAGGTGGACGCAGGCCCGCAACGGCAGGAGCACCCGCTGGTTCTGCTCCGCTCTGGAACCCGATGGTTCCCTTTCAAACCTTCCTGGACCAACGAAACCACCCCACTGGGGCTCCCTAGCTAGTTTTGGCCAGGACTGGCCCCTGGGCCATCCAGATGTCTCTGGCCCTCGTGGTTTCGCAGAGTGGGGGGCAGTAGCCCCAGGCCTGTAGTGCCCGTTGACCACTCCTGTCCTCCTCCTTGCAGTTCCAAACTGCCACTGGTCCTTCCACCTGGGGTCCACACCCTTAGGCTGACCAGCCTTCAGGGGCGAGGCTCTCCTCCCCCTACCTCTCCTTCTGGGGTTCCTCACCTTACTCCCATGCGAGGCACCCTCCGACCACCTCACTCTCCCCAGTCTAGGGCCTCGACCCTTCAACTGGTTCCCCAACCTAGGGTCTAAACCCTTAGGCTGAGCTGGTGCCCGAGGCGAGACCTTCCTCCCTCTGCACCCCCTCCCAGAGTTCTGCACCCTCCCACCTGGAAAGGTACCCCTGGAAGTCAATCCTGGGGGGACACTGTTAACAGGTGTCCCACCCACCAGGTCAGGCAACCCCTGAGCCTGGCATCCCAGCCCAGGATCTAAACCCTGCAACTGGGCCAACCCCAGAACCTCAGGAGCGCTGGTTACAGTCGCCCTGGGTCCTCCTGACACTAGGGGCTCCCTTTCCTCGGGCGGCACATCGGGACAGCCTAGGCTCCCAACCTGGGGCTCCCTTGCGGAACTCTCCAGGCCCTGAGACTGCGGTTGGGGCACCTCGGGACACCTCCCCGTCTCACTCCTTCCTATGGATAGGTCGTGAGGCCCTACAACCCTCTCTCCCTGGGACCTAGCTGGGCTATCTGCCACCTCCCCCACCTCGCTGGGTTGGAAGAGCCCTGCACCACCCCCTTCAGGGTCACCCACCAATGCCTCCTCAGACACCCTGGTGATGTCATCCTGGGGTAAATAAAATTCTAGCTCCTGTGGAGCTTTCGGTATGCTGCCACCAGTGTCCTCACTGGACACATTCATCTGGAGGGCACGCAGCTCCAACTCCTTCAGCCGAAGCTCGTGCGCCATCCTCATTTCCTCCATTGCCCATCTCTTATTTTCTCTTTCTTGTTCCAATCTGGCCCTTTCCCTTTCTTTCTCTTGTTCTAACTTGGCCAGCTCCCACCTCAACTGTCTCTCCTCCCTCCTGTCCTCGTACTCCTCGGGAGACGCGCTCCTCCTCGACCCTGTCCTACTACTGGCCCCAGAACGTCTCCCTGGGGGCACATTTTCAGACACATCTTCATTTAATATGTTGATCACTTCCTGGGCGCTCTCCTCCTGAGGTGCATCTGGCTCCTCCTGTCCCTCATCCCCTCTCCCTTCTGGGTGGGCCTCTACCCATGCCCTAATGGCGGTGCGGAGTTCCGGTCCTTTGGCCTTCCGCATCCCAGGCACCCCCATCCCCTGCCCGAACTCCCTCAGTTGCTTCACCGAGTACCGCTCGAGGTCAGCTAACCGGAATTCCATTCTGGCAGGTGGGGACCTAGACACTAAGGAGAAAATTTCCTAGGGTATAGGTAACAGTTATCAGCTAACCAGGACTCTTGCACTCTCAACCTGGACAGTGGAAATAACAATGCAGCAATCAATGGTTTTAGAGTTCTGGAACAACTAGGCGTTTAATTGCGGCGCCCTCCGCCTCACGGAAGGGTGCTGTATGGTCACAGGTCCTAGGATCCCACCGCTCGCCAGCAATGTAGGACCTGGGGTCTCCAGGCCCTATGGGGCGGTAACGTGACACGAGTGGTCGGGCCACCAAAGGTCTGTGTGTAAAGCGACCATACAACACACACATCCACTGAAGCAAGGAACGCACACAATAAGGGACGCCACACTGTAGGGATTTATGCAAATAACTCAAGTTTATCCAAGCAGTTTGAGATAAATGCAGTTCATGGGATAACAAGGCAATTCATAAGATATATATGCACTTCATGAGATATAAATTCAGTTAATGAGATGACACTGGCAATTCACTTATGTCAGCGTTTGATCCGCCAGCACCATATTCACCAGTATGATATTCACCAGTATGATATTCACCAGTATGATATTCACCAGTACCTTGTATATTTTACTCCCCGTGGTAGGGTTTGGGGATTGTAGCGCCACTCCTAGGGGCGTGCAGGGACCCAGGGCAGACCTCGCGGGCCTACCGCTACCTTGGGACAAATCTGACGAACACCTTCAGAGCAGAGCATTAGAACATAGCGCCACTCATAACCAGCACGCAGTGCATACTTCCGAGCAGAGCATTAGAACATAGCGCTACTCGTAATCAGTAGCAATGAGTACTTCAGAACGGAGCAGTTCACGGAGCACCACGAGTCGCACGGAGCGAGCCTCTCGTACTCCGGTGCAGTTCGGGAGACACAAAGTTCCTGAATAGTCAGTGGCGAACAAGGGGCGAATCCCTCGGAGGGGTCTCTCTGTCGTGGTGACCAGGGGACTCCCACGGAGAGGGAACCCGGGCTCAGGGTGCGGTGTGGCTCCCAGCCTGTAGGGGGCGCACCGGGGACAGTCCCAAGCCTTCAGGCTTACCTTGCTCGACATCGGGAGGCGTCCACACCAGCTCCGAAGTCCGTAAGGCGATCCTGTTGCGACGGGGGCCGGCCACGGCCTCACGCACCTTCACCACAGCTGCGACGGCAGCGACGGGGCCCCGGGCTTCTCCTCGGGCCTCGCGACGATGAGGGGCACTCTTCCGGCCTCCGGGCCGCAGCGGTGAGCGCGCTTCAGCCTCCGCGCCACAGGGGGGGCCTCAAATTAAGCTGGGGGGCTCCGCACTCAATGGAGCACGCTGCCGGGGATCCCAGGTCAGGGAGCGCAGGGGTCACAGCGCTAAGACCTGGTTGATCCTCAGCGATACCACAATCGGTTAGGTAGGTAGTTTCAAGGTTCAGTCTGGACGCGCAGTCTCAGCATTCAGTTCCGGCAATCAGTTACTCTTGAAAGTCTTGATGGCGCAGATGTATCTGGCGCCCTTAAGGGGTTCTGTTACAGGGGGGTAGGGGGTGAGTTGGCGACTAGGTCCTTCCTAGTCAGGCTGGGCAGAGGTTCCCTGGGTCCTCCTACTGCTGGGCAAGTTCAGTGGGTTTCACAGGATCCCTCACTCACTTAAGAGGCAGCACCTAAATCCTGTCACTCTCAGAGGCATAAGTCCCTGGCTAGGCCCTACCGCCTACACTCCTGCGTCGATTCTCCAGCTCTGCTTTACCCCACTGGCCAACTCAACTCAAAAAGTTCCCTCCCTCACTTAAGTAGCCCTAGGTCAGGTGACCTCTAGCCAAGGCGGCAAAAATAAAACCCCACCTCCCTTCTAGAAGGTTCCAGCACATTCCAGGAGCTTCCCCACTCCACCTATGGGACAAAAAGGCGGGCTGGTGTCGCAACATTGTTGTGGGGTTCCAGCCAGCTCCTGGCAGCTAGGGTGCTACTATGAAAGACCACTCTGCAGTAGCAGGGGTCTGTGGCAGCCATCTTGGGTGAAGGGAACACCTGCACCTTAACACTGTAAAAACTAAAAAATTCAGGGAAAAAGGGCCAAGTCCAACAGCGCATCTCCACTGGACATGTCAGTGTGGGCATCATTGGGGTAGGAGCAACTGGGTCCTCTGTGCAACTTGCTGGACATATATATTGAGTATGTGCAGATGACTTAAGGGAGTCTTCCGTACCCAGGCTGTTGTGACCAGAGCCTTCATTGGGTGTTTACTGATGGCTTACTGACCAAGTGTTCTGCTGACATGACTGAGACCTGCTGTGACTATGTTTGGCACAGCTGAGCTTCCACAGGAGTTGAGTCCCTTCAAGTAAGTGTGTTGTTCCGTGACATTGCCTGGGCCCATGTTGTGTGTTGTGTGAGCATGTGTGTGTGTGTACACATCCCTTTTCACACACAGGCAGTGTTCCCTTGATATGTTCCTGTTGTTGATGCTTGCTGAGTGGTACTGTGTTCATCCCACAACTTTGCCATGGGCTACCAGATGTGTGGGTGCATGACACATTACTGTTAATTGGTGTTTCATCATTGGGATTTGTCTGTTCTGAATGGTGATGATGTGGTCAGACACAGATGGGACACAGTCAGGGGTCCCCAAGGCACTTGTTTGTTCTCAATATCATGTAGTTGTCCCTAGGTGGTACATTTCAGTGATTGAGACATGTGTATGTGCGTGTGAGTGATCCCACTTGTCCGGTTCTGGGCTGCAATGTTTGCAGGTGTCAGCATGTGTGCCTTGTGGTTCTCCTTGGATTCTGCATTGTCCTGGGACTGCGGCAGGTATTCGGAAGGTTACGTGAGCTTTGACGTCATGGTCATGTACCGCATACTATGCAGTATGTCTGTCATTCACCAGGGTTGTAAACTGTCCTTGTGTCATGAGTCTGTGCACCTTAGTTCCCCCCAACATTACTGTGTTTGTCATGGGTGCATGTGCAATGTCACCTGTCAATGTGGGCTTCACAGATGCACATTGGTGCAGTTCAGGGTGTGTGGTGTTGAGGGTGGACTGATGTAAATGTTTGCATGGATGGGCCCCTAGCTCCCGTTTGTCCATGGATGAGGGGCCATGCTGAGTGATTTGTGTTTGTGTAGGTGTGATGTATATGTTTGTGGCACAGGACACATGTCTGGCTTTCACAGTTTGTACGACATCTACCTTTGTCAGCACAGTGGACGTGTCATGCATGCTTGTGTCACCCCAATGTCCGGTCCCTGGGGGTAGTGCTGTTGTGTGTCAGTCTCTTGCTGTGTTAGTTGCTGTTTATTCCAGCTTGTGTCACATGTGTATGTTGTGCTCCCTCTCATCTCACAATGCCTGATTGCCCACTAAGGGGGGCCCATTGATGGTTTACTTTTGTATGGCACTGTGTCCACATCTGTCTCACTGTGGTTCATCCCCCCTCATGTGTTGTGTAGTTGCCTGGGGATACTGAGACACACATCTGCACCAGTGCATTGGTATTGCTGTTGTGGGCCATTGCCTGGATGTTGTTTTTGTGATTTACCCTGCTGTCCCTGTGAGTCATATCACATCATTTTGCACATTCATCCTGGTTGTTAGGTCCCATTGCTGGCATGGAATGGGAGTTCGTGACCTGACGCCTACAGTCTACACAGGTTGTTTTGATTTGTGTGTCGATTTTCGAGATGTGCGTATGCTTTGTGATGGTCACTTCTGCTTTTGTATCATTGTACAGTGTATGCAATGTCAGCCCCCATGGGTGGTGCTTGTCTGCACATGGCCGAGAGTATGCTAGGTTTTCACAGCACTGTTAGCCTCACCACATCTCTGTGGGTATTGGACACAACCACTACTTTGCCCCAAAAGTGTTTCATGTGTTGGGACCAGAAATCATACATGCTGTTTGGCATTTGAAGCTTTGACCATGATGACACTTTTGGTCACTGTGATGACCACAATGCTCAACATTTGCTGCAGTTTGAAACCACACACTTAACTTTTGTTATACACAGTGAGGGGGTGTTATTTTTACATTCACACAGTGCTAGTGATGCTTGCCTTGTGTAGGCCATACTCAGTTTTTCGTCACACATGTGATGGTAGTTACATTGTATGTTCGAAGTCATAATCACTGTTGTGGACATTTGTTACAGACTACACACTGTTGTCATGATGTTAGGGGGGATGTATTTGGCTGACATACCTAATGTTGGTGTATGATGGATGTGTGGTGCATCGCCCATTCTATGAGTGGGGGTGGCAGTAGTGCTGGGCAACAGGTCCCCTATGGGTGGGGGTGGCAGTAGTGATGAGCAACAGGTCCGCTATGGGTGGGGGTGGCAGTAGTGATGGGCAACATAAGCCCTATGGGTGGGGGTGGGGGTGGCAGTAGTGATGGACAACATAAGCCCTATGGGTGGGGGTAGCAGTAGTGATGGGCAACATAAGCCCTATGGGTGGGGGTGGCAGGAGTGATGGGGAACATAAGCCCTATGGGTGGGGGGTGGCAGGAGTGATGGGCAACAGGTCCCCTATGGGTGGGGGTGGCAGTAGTGATGGGCAACATTAGCCCTATGAGTGGGGGTGGCAGGAGTGCTGGGCAACAGGTCCCCTATGGGTGGGGGTGACAGTAGTGCTGGGCAGCAGGTCCCCTATGGGTGGGGGTGGCAGTAGCGATGGGCAACAGGTCCCCTATGGGTGGGGTTGGCAGTAGTGATGGGTAACATAAGCCCTATGGGTGGGGGTGGCAGTAGTGATGGGCAACATAAGCCCTTTGGGTGGGGGTGGCAGTAGTGATGGGCAACAGGTCCCCTATGGGTGGGGGTGGCAGTAGTGATGGGCAACATTAGCCCTATGAGTGGGGGTGGCAGGAGTGCTGGGCAACAGGTCCCCTATGGGTGGGGGTGGCAGTAGTGCTGGGCAACAGGTCCCCTATGGGTGGGGGTGGCAGTAGTGATGGGCAACATGTCCCCTATGGGTGGGGGTGGCAGTAGTGATGGCCAACATAAGCCCTATGGGTGGGGGTGGCAGGAGTGATGGGCAACAGGTCCCCTATGGGTGGGGGTGGCAGGAGTGATGGGCAACAGGTTGGGCAACATAAGCCCTATGGGTGGGGGTGGCAGTAGTGATGGGCAACAGGTCCCCTATGGGTTGGGGTGGAAGTAGTGATGGGCAACATAGGGCCTGTGAGTGAGGGTGGTAGTGGTGCTGGCCATGCAACCCCTATGGTGGCCTGTTGCTAGTGGCCAGGATATGGATCCCCATGGGTGTGTGTAACATTTTGCGGGTACGTGTCGTTTGTTTGTGTGGTGGGTGTCTGACTTACCGTCTGCGCCGTCCGCGTCGGTTCCTGATCCGCTCATAGATGTACAGTACTGTTATCACCTGCGCGATGGGGTTCATGATGTGTTCGTCTCGTACACGCTGCTTGTTGCTCTGTCTCGTACCCGTTGCAAGCTGGTCCGTCTCGTAGCCGTGGATTGAGTTCTGGCGCAAATAGTACCTGATATGCTTCTTTTCCGGATGCTGTGACGTACCGTACGTGGCAACCCATTCGGCGCGAATGATGTGCGCATCGTACTTGTCCGGCCAGAAACTGCTATGGATACTGCTTCCGGGTGACTCGTTCGAGAGTTACGGCTCGGACGGAGAATGAAGCTTGAATCACAGCCTAGTTGTCGGTCGGATTTTTGTCAGTTATACGCATCGTACTTTATCGCCAGGACGGACAGGCTCAGGGTACGAGTCGGTCGCAAGGTAAGGCTACGAACAGCTCTCCGAGAGCTGTCCGACCCAGATCGGAATCGACCCTTTAGTGTGTAAAATGATACAAAATTCTTGGTCCTTTGGTCACACCCAGTACTTAATGCCTGCTTTCAATTGGCCCCTGTCCCTGACACATGGGAAGGCTCCATCTTACACGTGTTTTCTCAAACAGGACATAGAGCCAATCCATGTCATTAGCGCCTAATTGCAAAACAACAGTTGATGGACAGAATGCAGAACCATGTCATACATTGTCCTGGCCAAAACTAGCTAGGGAGCCCCAGTGGGGTGGTTTCGTTGGTCCAGGAAGGTTTGAAAGGGAACCATCGGGTTCCAGAGCGGAGGAGAACCAGCGGGTGCTCCTGCCGTTGCGGGCCTGCGTCCACCTTTTCTCGCCCCAAGCAGGGAAGCCCATCAAGGCATTGATCGGTCTACCCTGGCTTTTGGCTGGAAGGGGGTTATGTTGGACTTGGCCCTTTTTCCCTGAGTTTTTACAGTGTTAAGGTGCAGGTGTTCCCTTCACCCAAGATGGCTGCCACAGACCCCTGCTACTGTAGAGTGGTCTTTCATAGTAGCACCCTAGCTGCCAGGAGCTGGCTGGAACCCCATAACAATGTTGCGACACCAGCCCGCCTTTTTGTCCCATAGGTAGAGTGGGGAAGCTCCTGGAATGTGCTGGAACCTAAATCCATCGTTTTTTTGCTCACAATGGCGTTCCAGTTTGAACCCAGCCATATGCAAATCAGCCATGACCCTGTGCCTCATGGGTATACTCCAGCCCGAACTACCAAGCCAAGTCCTCTCTGGACTGGAAACAAGCATCCTAGGACTGGTTTCGGGGCTTTACCCCTCTTCAGCCAGGATAGCTTGATTCCAGTGGCATGGAGAGCACGGGACCCACGTCTGGGTATACCCTTCCCACTCAGGGTGACAAATGCAAAAACAACAGTTGATGGACAGAATGCAGAACAATGTCATACATTCACCCCAGTACAGAGATCTGGGCCTAAATCCATTGTTTTTTTGCTCACCATGCCGTTCCAGTTTGAACCCAGCCATATGCAAATCAGTCTTGATCCTGTGCCTCATGGGTACAGTCCAGCCCGAACTGCCAAGCGAAGTCCTCTCTGGACTGGAAACAAGCATCCTAGGACCGGTTTCGGGGTTTCACCCCTCTTCAGCCAGGATAGCTTGATTCCAGTGGCATGGAGAGCACGGGACCCACGTCTGGGTATACCCTTCCCACTCAGGGTGACAAATGCAAAAACAACAGTTGATGGACAGAATGCAGAACAATGTCATACATTCACCCCAGTACAGAGATCTGGGCCTAAATCCATCGTTTTTTTGCTCACAATGCCGTTTCAGGTTGAACCCAGCCATATGCAAATCAGCCTTGACCCTGAGCCTCATGGGTACAGTCCAGCCTGAACTGTCAAGCCAAGTCCTCTCTGGACTGGAAACAAGCATCCTAGGACCGGTTTCGGGGTTTCACCCCTCTTCAGCCAGGATAGCTTGATTCCAGTGGCATGGAGAGCACGGGACCCACATCTGGGCATACCCTTCCCACTCAGGGTGACAAATGCAAAAACAACAGTTGATGGACAGATGACATTGGGTGAATGTTTTGCCAATGCGCAACATTCCGTCCATCATCTTGTGTGTTTTGCTATTAGCGCCTAATTGCCCCTTTTAATATTGGATTCAAGCCTGCTCCAGGCTAGGATTCAATGGATTGAATCCAAGTTGCTCACTATCATGAAAACTGGGATGAGGAGAAACAGAATATCTCTTTCTATCAAACATGGTTTTGGCAAAATTGCTACAATGAAGATAATATCATAGCTCTTATCCTTATGTCCCTCACTGTATTGACAAGCAATGCATTTTGTTATATGCACGTTTTATTGACTATACTGTAGAGTTTATTGTTGTTGAAAGAAAGATTTTTGGGATAATTTGAAAGATTGAGGAATTCCAAAAACAGTCACTCAGTGAAATCTTTTCCATAATCAACAACTTTTGGGTCATATTTGAAGCAGGTGGTGGCACTTGAATTTCTAACCAGGGACCTACTAACAGATGTTGGAAACAAAGCTGCTGTCTATTCTCTCTCTATCAAGCTGACATTGGTATAGCATTAATTCAGGCCTGAGTATTCACCCTAAAATTTGACAATCAACATATTTAAATATAACATTATATAGTTCATCTAATTATCCCGTATCTGATAGGCCTGCAAAGGGCATTGAATTCCCTTGAAATCTACAACAATCATAAATTATTACAGGCCAACCTGAGCAAGGAAAATATTATGGTCCTTGGCAGAGACATCAAGAACTCCAACAGGAAACGGTGCCTAGGGTCCCAATTCCGAAGTCGTTCACAAGGGCTCTGAATCGGATTTGTGTTTGCCGAATTAGATCCGGAAACCCTTGTTTCCGACCGAACCGGACACACTTTCCGGGCCAGGAAGGTCACACATTCACGAGATTTGCTATGGTGGTAGGTCCCAGTCCTTCAGAGGTCTGGAAGTCCAAAAGGTTTCTAAGTCCCATTTTTGCAGAGGCCATTCTCTTTCTCCCATAAACATTAAAATTCAAGATGTTATGTTAATTTGACTTGATATAGCACACAAATGACCCTAGGACATCTCAGCGCTGTTACGGACAAAAAACAAGAGTCGATGAGGGTGATTAAAATAAGTGGGCTTTGAGTTGTTTCCTAAATATACAATTATTTGGACATGAACAAACAAGAAGAGGAAGCTTGTTCCAGTACACAGGGGCGGCGAGATATGAAAAGCCTTTCCCCCGCTGCGTGTTAAAGGAATGTGGGGGACCCACAACAGGTCTTTCGAGACAGATCTTAGATTACAGCAGGGAGCTATTCTTTTCTGAAGATAATGTGGGCCTTTGCACTTTAAGCCTTTATATGTGAGACAGCAGATTTTAAAATAAGAGCGTTTCTTCACAGGCAACCAGTGTAGTTCTTTCAGCAAATGCGCCGAGGGAGTGCCAGAAGGGCAGTTAATCACAAGCCTGGCTGACGTATTTTGAACAACCTGAGTTTAGAGATCAGCGTTTCACTGACGTTTGCCGGCAGGGCATTGCCATAATCCAGTCTGCCTATTACGATGGGCGGAACAAAAGTTCTCTGGGCGGAAATAGAGAGGTAAGGGATAATTCTGCACAGTAGGCGTAGGGTTGTGGTAACATGAGCCAGTAGTGGCCAGAATGTGCTCTCTCATAATTAAGGCTTGGTCCAGTTTTATCCCAAGATTCTTTACTGCTTGATTGGGCACAGGAGTGGCACCCAGTTGATGAGGCCACCAATCAGCTGCCCAGATGGAAGAGGCTTTACCAAACAGCATGATCTTGGTCTTCTCTGCATTCATCTGGAGATAGTGCTCATTCATCCTCCTTTGTGCAGATCCTATTTGCCTACACATGGGGCTGGTTAGGAAATTCAGCAGGACTCTTCTTTATGATCACTCAAAACCATTACAGGGACGAGATTCCCTCACACATTGCAACCTTCTCAAGGCTCCACCATACATTTACTTGTTAAGTACATTCTTGGTCCAACCCTACTAGACTTCCGGCAAGGGGAAGAAAAACACCTCCCCAGAGCAAGGCCATTATTACTGCACTGGGAGCAGTTTTCACAGTTTATGAAGGCCAAGGAGTGGCTTGGCATCTGCTGTAGAGCTAATGCAAATTAGCATCCCAGAGTTTTAGGCAGGGAACAGGTAACTTTCTAAAAATTACCTTAAATAAATATTTGTTAAATATTTAATATTATCAATGCATTTTCCTTGTATAAACATGGAACATCTTTGCATGAATTTAGTACTAATTACCTGTCAATAGTTACAAATCAAAGTATATAATCCTTACTTCTTTACATTTTCTAGGATTCTGCTGGTGCCTTGTTAGTGCAAAAAATGTTTTGTGGCCAACATATACCCAGTAAAGAATGCCTGGGACTATAGACACAGCAACTTTTTTGAAGAAACAAGTTTTCAGAGAGTTAAAAATGTGTTGTTGATTGGGCTCACCCTGCAGGTGTAATGCTATTATATACCTTATAGGTGAGAAAAGCAAATGATCTCCTCCCCTTACGCGCATACTTAAGTTGAGGAATATCAAGGAGAAGAGCATCAGCAGATATTAAAGATCTATTTGGAATGTATCTTATTTAATGGCAGACAGTGTAAACTGTGGACTATGTCTGGGTGATGGTGTTGTTTCAATTCACAGCAGGCAGAATCTTAACTGCCCTTTTCTGCACATTTTGCAAGCAGGGCCAAATTTTTAAGAAGGAAGCCCAAAATATAGTGCATTGCAGTAGTCTACTCGGGAAAGAATGGTAGCACTAAGTTTCACACCTAGGTTAGCAACCCAAAAAGAAAAAACAGGACACTAAATTTGTATTGACTTGCTTTTAGGAAGTGATCTAAATGTTTATGAAGAAACGCAGTGTTTTAGCAGAAGGTGCCGGTGTAGGAGCCCCTTGTAATTTGGAAGTGCACCAATTTCCACTTAAAGTTATTGACAAAGGGTCAAGGTCAGAAGCTGTGTTTTATCCCTATAAAATTTGAAGTCAGTTTTTCACAGCCACTGGTTCACTGAAACCATACAGCCATGAAAAGTAATCCCAGACATAGATTCAGCTTTCAAGGTGACTACAATTTGTGAATTGTTTGAGTATATTATAATGAAAAGGCCAAGTCTCTATGTCAGCCTAATTAAAGGGGAGATGTATACATTAAACTATGTGGGATTCAAATGCCTTTCACTCACGGGCGGATCATGCCAATATTATTTTGCACACAATCTACTTTTAAATTCCGGTACCTTACCATATGGCCAGCAAGATGCACTTAGAAGTTAATTAGCAATATTTAAAAGCTAGGTTTCCTTCCTGTCAAAAGGGTTATAGTAACATGTGTAACAGAAAACATTTTAAGCTGCTACAGTCTGGCAATACATTGAAGGCCTAAATCATATTTTTCAGGCCCATCCGTGGATCGCACAATGTTTAAAGTAGTCCACAGGTGGAATTTTACTTCCAGGCCCTGGGTTTATTTTCTAACCCTATACTAGAGCCTTTTAGGGAAGTTAAATAAGTCATTTAAGGTAAGGATAAGCTCATATACATGCGTTAAAAGTGGAAGCACATGATCTTTAGCCTTTTAAGTAGTGATAATGTGCACATAGGTTGAAATCCAGCAAAAGACATTGGGCACACATTGGGGAGAACCACATAAATGATGGTAATTATCTGCAGTACTTTATTTAAATTGTAGTCGTTCATATCTTCTCATTGTGTTAATATTGTTTTCTTAAATAGTTTTTATGACATTTCTGTCATTAAATAAGAATATACACAATGTGGGCAATGCTGATGATGGTGCAACGCAATCCTCATGTTAATGTGTTAAGTTATTCACACGGCTGCATGTTATGAGATGCTATAAAATCTAATGTGTCTAATCTTAAAATCAACTCCTTCACCACTAATTTGTCATTTGTGTGGGCTAATAATGTAACTCCTTTTTATTTGTATTTTATATGTATTTACTTATAGTTTGATAACTTAACCAGAAAAAAGTGTTAAAAGCAGTTTTAAGTTATTTATTTATTTTTAAAAAAAACCACAATTTAGAAAAGCAGTGATCATTTCATTAACGTAAACTCTCACCTCTGGTAAACATCAATCATGAGTGATGTATTTCGGCTAATTAATAAACTTAAAACTTTTTTAATTTGTTCCATTAGACTTCTTGCCTGCAATACAAAATAATCATAATATAACAGTTGTGGTATTAGCAACATAGTTTAATTTACTAAATCAGTTACAAAGTGTGGTTGATAAATATAATATTTTACTCACATAATTTTCATTGAATATTGTCATACTCATATTTAATTCTTGTTTTAATTTTGGCATAAATGTAGGGTTTGAGTAAAGGAACATTCAATTTGATTTCTTTTTACCCTTGATAATATTGTTTGCATGTTCCTATTAACGATAAAAGACAAATCGACAATTAGAAAATCAATGTTTCTCAACTTTGACCTCATTATCACATGGCAAGTAGCTGCGAATTGGCAAAATGTTTGTTTTCTGCTGTTTTTAACTAACCAACCTTATACATTTTAACTACAGTCAGCTCTACATCATTTTACTTATTGAAAAGACTTGTAAAGAATCAACTTTATTTACTATCAGCACAAGCTACAAAGATCATGATCAAATGTACTCTTGTACTCTTGAATTCCCCCCACATGGAGTAAGTTAGGAGTAAGACAACTTATACGTGTAACTCAAGAGTAAACCAGGGGTGTTGCAATAATAGTCTACATATAATCATAGCAAAGGTTTTGTGTATCAGTCCAGATAAAAATGTATGCCTATTGTAACAGACGTGGCTCCTCCACTAGGGTGGAGGTGTGTTGCCTAACTGCTTTCTCGCAGTGCGAGAAGCAGAAACATAAAATAGTAATAACTCTCTGTTATTTGCATTTTATGTTTGGTTGCGGGCGGGTGGGTTGGCGGCACTGCTCTGCAGCAGGGGAGGAGCGGTGTGCCTGCGCACTACTGAGTGTGCAATGACTGTTTCGTCGGCCCCCTGGGGTCGCCCAAACTAGTCATGCGCACTCTGCCCTTCTCCATGCAGGCTGTAAGGCAGCCTGCATGGAGAACATGGCCTCCCCATAATCCGCTGTGGGCATCTGAACCAATCGCAATGCTGCTTGCAGCAGTGTGATTAGTTTAGTGGAGGGAACCTGGCTGCCTTATTTGGGGTTCTGTTACTGCCGGAGGCAGGAGAGCAGGAGCAGAAAAGATGCTGGACCCAGCTGGCGGAAAGGTAAGTTAAATTTGACCCTACCCACTCGTGAGCCATGCTGCTGCAACTATATTCCAAATTGTCTCCTTTATATTTTCGGTTAAGTATGAGTTACTTTTACAGTTAATATATACATATTAAAGTTGTTGTAACTCAATATAAGTTAATAGCTGCTCTTCTAAACTGTGCTGAAGGAATAGCAAAGAAATTGCGCCAGGCAGCCATATACCAATCCCACCCTAATAATGTTGCTATTTATTGACATTCTGCTTGCTATGTTACTATATTAATGATTATATAACTTAATAGAATCATTCGGTAATATCTCAAATTTATCTTAAATTTACTCTGTATGACAGTTGATGCACCCTACAATTTATTATGTACCACATGGGGAATTTAATAAAAATCAGTGGACCTACAAAGGTTTCATCTGTGACACTATTAATTTTGCTTTACAATAAGTATTTTATTATATAGCATGTCAATAAATTTCCTTTTGCCATATAGTAAAGATAAAAATCATAAAATGATGGTACAAATTCCACAAATTTATGTAATATAAAAATTGGATTATAAGTAAATAATGAAACTCTTCAAGAAGCATTGTTGGATTAAGATTGGCCTCCTAATGATATGTCTTTTGGCTGCACCTGATTAATTCAATTAATTTAATACCTAAAGGTATTTTCTTACTAGTTACTGCTTTCTCCCCTGCTATTGCTTTCTAAAATTATGCACACATTATCCTGTTAACCTCATGCCTCAGGTTGAATTTATGAATGATTCCCTCCCATTCTCATATCTTCTGAGTAACCCTATTTCATGGGCCATACCTTCATATTCTATTCCTATACTGATGGCTTAAATAGTCTTTTCACAACTCTGCTGGCATTACCAGCCAGTACTGCCTTGTCTGCGTGATCATTCTCTTATTTGTTTTACAAATGCTACCTACATAGTGCCTAGAATATGTTTAGGTCATCTATCCACCTCATTCTCATAGACTTCTACATTGATGGGTTTGTATCTCTCTTGTTTTCTTTTTTCGGATGATGATGATGACTGCTCTGCTATCTGCTCTGTTTACAACTTCACCTAATGAGGAACAGTTAGACCCTGATTCCGCCATGGTCTCCGAATTCCAAATCTGCCTATGCAATGCTTACAAGTTAACATACTAGCTTGTATCTGTTCTCACTATACCTGTCTCTCCCATCTTGGATGAAAGACGTTCAACTTTATCTAACCCTAGCCATATTAGGGCTTCTAGTTCAGTTGTTTGCTCTTCCTGTCTAAGCTCACCCTAGCACAGGTCCTTGCTCCACAACTATTTTGTTTGAACTCTTTTTTTCGATCACACTCACTACAAATACCTCATTATAACATGTCTTGTATGGTTCTACACATTTGCCATTCAAAGAGTGGCTGCACCAAATCCATTCCCTTTCCTATAAGGCTAGAAACACATTTTTGTAACACACCAGTTAACTCATGACCATTTGTTATTTTTCAATAATAATGTCATGGCTTTCTTGGCAAAAGGTGACAGTTGTAACTCCTTTGCTTTTAAGCTTGTCTTTAGGCAGAGGTAAGCCAGGTGTCCGCACATAAACCACTCATAAAGTGATCCAGAATTATACAACAATATATCTTTATATAAGAAATCTGTTTACATTTGGCACACGTTGTCAATCTGTCTTTTATGGGTGGTTCTCTTCACTCATTGAGAAGGGATGAGAAAGGGATTGGCAATATGTACCAATAGCCTAATATCCTCCCACCGGCGATCCTTGAAGTTAAAGAGCATAATAGCATGGCAGTGGCACATATTTTGTATTTGTTTGTCTTCAATGCTACCCCAATCTAGCAAGCTCATTATGTGTTTGTGCAAGGCACCGGCGAAGAATGGCTGGTGATTCTAATAGGGGTTATTTTGCCATAACTCGCTCTAAGGCAGACATTTTCTTTGCAGAGTCCTCTAGATCTATCCTATCTATAGTCACAGGTTCTTTAAATTGTCACAACAGTGACGTGAGCGGGTGGGCTCTAGGAGGGACAAGGGTAAAGGATGCTACTGATGCATGTTTATTCCTGTACTCACCGTTGCAAGAATCCTTCCTCTATAATCTCAGGTTCAGATGTTTTTTGATGTTTCAAGGGACCAGTCTAAGGCAGTTCTCCTCCAATTCCATATCTTCCCATTTCTGGCCCTTCCCCAAGCTTCACATAGCTTAGTGTTCTTTTGTTCATGATCATGTCCAGCAGAATTTAGGAGACAGAGAGCTGCAGCTCTCTTGACCCCTTTTGAAGATTTCCGCAATGTGGCTGGCTGACAAGTGCCACAGCCTTCCCCTCCAGTTACCTGTTGCCTATGCAACATGTAAACATGATAAATTTACCACTTTTGCCCAGCAGGTAAGTCTTAAATGATTATGAGACTATGGTAGAGAAGCATTTCTACATATACCTGAGTTTGTAATAAGTGTAAGTCAGCATGTATGTTGTTAAGCATGTCACTCTAATTTTTTCTATGTTTGCTTATATGTATGCACTAGCCTGCTGGCGTCTTTGTATGTTTGTGCCTAAATTATTGTCTGGCAAGACTATATTGTTGGGGACACTGTTAGAGAGATGTAGGAGTTTTGGCCTTGTACTTTCTGAAGATCACCAGACCAAGGCAAAATATGTGTTCTGTTACCAAGGCAAAAACGATGATAGAACCATGAGATGGGCTCAATAGACCTAATCAGGGCCCTGAAAATACTATTTGCCAAGGGCCTCACAAAAGCTAGGGGTGAATATACCTTCTTTCCTTTACTTCCTCTTACTTTTTCTTCTTTTTAACTATGGACACTGTTAGACCTGACATCCTTGGCATGTTTTACCCTGCCTTTTTCCCTTCAGAGCTCGTGTTTTCGCTGACTTCGCTTTTGATGTCTTTAGGAGCTTGGGTAAATTAAATGTTACTAGTGGGCCTGCAGCACTGATTGTACCACCTACTTAAGTAGCCCTTTAAACATGTGTCATGCTTGCCAATGCAAAGCCTGTGGGTGCAGTTTAAACTGCCATGTTACCCTGGAAAGTTAACCCACTTGCCTGAATGAAAGATTCCTTCCTATTACACATAGGCCACCCCTACATTAGGCACTGGAAAGCCCATGGGCAGGGTTCAGTGTATTTCAAAAGTAGGAAATATTTTGTTTTTAGTTTTACATGTTCTGTTTGTGTAATACTCTTAAATTTGTTTTTCACTACTGCAAGGCATATATCTACCATAGGATAAGTTAGGATTGCCTTATTACTTTTCATAAGTATAATTTCCAAATGGAAAGAGATGAGAACCACAAATTATGGTCTCTCTGGAATCACAATTTAAAAACACAACTTATGTTGAAGATGGATTTTAAATTGCAATTCTGAAAATGTCACTTTTTTACTGTAACCATTTGGTGCCTTCTATGTGTCTTTGCATACACGTCTGGGGTGGGTGACAGCTGGATTTTTGCATTACCTCTAGACGACCACACACAAAGTGAGCATAGATGTGACTGATAGGTCATCCACATCCTGAGGGCCAATTCTGGGCAGGATGAAAGCAAGGTGCTGACACTTGAACCTGGAAGCGAAATCTACTGTCCCCACACTAAGGGCTGCATTTGTGAGTCTGGTGCCAGGGCTGGAAAGGCAATGACATGTGCATTTTAAAAGGCATCTATTTGAAGTCTCCCCACTTCTAAGGCCCAGAAGAGTATAAGTGGTGACTCCACCAACCCAGAACACTTCTAGAACTGAGGACATTCTATCAGTAAAAACGACTACTGTGCTGCTGCTGGAGGGAATACCACTTTGCTGAACTACTTTGTTGTGTTTGCCTGGGAGTGAGGAGGACTGGATCTGCATCTCTACATCCCTGAGCCTAAGTATCTCCAAGGGCTTGTTGGCTTGCCTCCTGTTTCTGAAGTATAAGAGATATCAAAGACATCTTTTCAACCAATAAACAGCACCTGTACTGTGCTTGCTACAAGTCTTGCTCTGCTAAGTGGAACCAACCCAGTACAGGGCTCTTGAAAGTTAGCATAAAGTGCTGCAAGGACCAGAACCCTTGCATCAAGGCAGCTGAACTGATCACAACCAACAAATACCCTGTAGTGAGCTTCGGAGTAATGCATTACTGCTGTGGTAAAGCCAGGTCCCTGCATTGCACTCGCAACCTCCTCATCGCCTCCTGAAATACCACTTCAGAACCAATGCATCTCTGCCAATGTGTGGAGTAGATCGACAAATCATCTTTACAGAGTGGAGAAACCCAAGTGCATCACACTCAGAACCGCTACACTTCAGACCTGGCCTCTCACTCATGGAACTGATGCTTCACCGCAATTGCGTGGAGACATGCGTTGCAACACCACAACCGCGTGGGGATAACTGACATATCGCTCAGCTGCAATCCACTTCTTTATCTATGCAAACCAAGGGCTAAGGTACTTTTGTTTAATAGGCCCAGGTGGGTCCCTGTATCGGGCCCGTGCTCCATCGTAGTCTTTGTCCAGGTCTGGCGTGACCAAATAACTCTTTAGGCAATAACTGCTTCTAAGCACTATTTTTACGTTTAATCTTTAAAAATTAATGCCTTGACTTCTACAGATTTTAAAAAAATGTTTTGATATTGTTTAATCCATCGAATTAGGGGTCGATTCCGATCTCGCTTGGAAGGCCTAGGAATCGGTTTAGACTTTAATGGATCCGATTCGTAGCCCTTTTCCCCGACCGATGCGTAGACTAGTCCGAAGGACCAAGTACAATGCAAAGTTCAAGTACGCTTCGAGTGAATCGTCTCCCAACCCTATCCAGTCCGTATGATTTGTACGCAGATGCTTCGTACAGCTGTATGGACTCTGTTTCCGAGCGAGCAAGTACTATGCATGATTCAGACAGCCCTCACGATTCGGTATGTCGAGATCAAAAAATCTGCCGGAATCATTCTTTTGGGGCCCGTAGCAGGCCCACCGTCACTAGGAGCCCTTCGATTCAGACCCGTGGTGGTACCCCGGGGTCCCCTCTTTCCATGCATGCACAGTGTGGTTGGGCACCATGAGGGGCCCACCACAGGGTGTATGCTTTTCCCCACTCACCCCTTTTTGCTATGGGAGCCTGTGCACGTGACCAGTATACAAGATCCTATAGAGTTCAATGGGAGTCCGAGCAAACCGAGTCCTTAAGCATGCATCGTACTCGCTCGTTCGGACGTCAGTTGCATGAATCGCTTGTAAAGCCCTACGCATCCAAGTTGTACAAAGGGCATTACTAGCGATATCGGAATCGGGCCCTTAGTCTTTATTTTTATTAACCGTGTGGATTGTTTTGAGGGGGTTTCAGTGTGTTACTGTTTGATGTGGTGCACAAATACTTTACACATTGCCTCTGAAGTTAAGCCTGCCTGCTCAGTTCCAAGCCACCAGAGGTTGTGCATAGGTTAATTCCACAGTGTGTTTCTGACTTACCCTGACTATGAATGTGGTTACTCCATGGACAGTGCACATACCTTTGCCATCCCGTTAAACAGTTTCTAACAGACACCAAATTAACTACTCCTAGAGAGCCATGTTCAATTCTCAAATCATCTTAGGCCATTAATATAACTCTAAAATAATAATCTAAATCAAAATAAATTGAAATTATTTTGGGTAATTTTAAATGAAATAAGAAGAAAGATTTTTTGTGCTTTAAAAGTTTTTAAAGAGGATGTACAGAATTAATCATAAGTAATTTAATTTGATTGCAATAATAATTACTGTCACATCAATTTGTACATGAGAATAAATAATAACATATTTTATAATTATATACAAAAGTACAATTTTTACATCACAGATTTCAAATCAAAACTTATTTATTTAAATTTGTAACTGTTTATTTTAATTTATCTTAATGTAAGATGATTTCCTATGGGGTTTTAATGTAAGTTCCTATGACCTTATTTTCTATGGGAGGGTGTTACATTATCATCTCTGAGCTTGACTGATTTCCTACTGTTTTGGAGCACTTTTGGGCTGTATTAGCTACATACGTGAATTTTTTTTATAGAAATAGTCTTACTCTTTCGTGGGTTCCTAACCCCCTCACTCACATTTCTTGACCCTCCGTAAATTCCTCATTATTCCCCAAACCCATTCACTTTATTCATAACTGTTCCCTATTTTCCAGCCCCTCCCCTCAAAACCCTCCATATTTATTACTTTAACTTATACCTAGGTATGCAGATACTCCGCAGTTGGACGGAGATCTCCACAGCGGAAAAAATAGAATAGGTGTACAGTCTGCAAGCAGGTTTGTAAATAGCATTTTATAGATTATTAGTAGTACCATAGTAATATTACTAAATGTGGTTTCTGAATAGACCTGTAAGTGCTGACCATGGGCTTGCAACAAACTTTAGTAACTCCGGGTCTTGTTGTACGTTTTGTTTCTTACTTCATGAGTCAGAAATATGCGCTTTTTTAATAAATAAATTCACCAAGGTACTTCACATTATTTCCTTATTTAGTGAAATATTTGTTTCTTCACGTATCTCAGACCGAGATTTTTTTAAGAGTCATCTACATGTTTATATTGCCCCTTATCCACATCTTCTGCTACTAATTCGTACCAAGGTCGCATGTTGAACCCGGATCATGAGTTTTAGCATATTTAATTCCGCCAGAAAACACAGTCAACATAGTAAAAAATTCATATGACAAAACTATCAAATTAAGGACACAAGATTTTTAAAAGAAGTTGATAAATGGCTAGTAGGGACATAAATACTTAATATATTATGTTGTTATTAATAAAATGTTTTCCAAGAGGACAGAGACCAATAAAGTTAAGATTTTTCCATGTTTTTACTAGTCTTCAAACAGAATGCAACCTCCTTTTATGTCGTGGCTTTTGAACACATTAAATTAATATGATGAAGGTATTTCCTTTCAGTACGTTTGTGATAATGAATACATGTTTTCAACACACAAAATGGAAAATTCATAGAAATACTCATTATTTGATACAAGCCTTTATCTCATCTTCAGTACGTAAATTCGTGATGCCTCTGTCTTCCAGGTTTTTTTATAACCTAAAAATTATTATTTACATATTAATTGATTATCTGACAATTTTACCTTTTTTTTACAAAAAACATATCCATTTAGGGGTCGATTCCGATCTCGATCGGACAGCTCACCGAGAGCTGTCCGTAGCCTTACCTTACGACCAAATCGTCCCAGGAGCCGGACCGTCCGGGCGAAGAAGTACGATACGGAAATGTGCCAAATTCCCAACCAACACGTATGCTCCGACTCCATCCACAATTTCCGTAGGAACCAGATCCGTAAACGCCCAATCGAGTTGCATGTAAACATTTTCACAGCATTTACCGGGGCGCGGTCAAGTACGATGCGTACTTCCTACGCGCCGAACGGGTCACCACGTACAGCACGTCACAGCATCCAGGAAAGCAGCATATCACGTACAATTCGCCCCAGAACACAATCCACGGCTACGAGACGGACCAGCTAGCAACGGTTACGAGACGGAGCAACAAGCAGCGTGTACGAGACGAACACATCATGAATCCCATCGCGCAGGTCATACCAGTACTGTACATCTATGACCGGATCAGGAACCGACGCGGACGGCGCAGACGGTAAGTCAGACACCCACCACCCAAACAAACGACACGTACCTGCAAAATGTCACACACACCCATGGGGATCCATATCCTGGCCACTAGCAACAGGCCACCATAGGGGTTGCATGGCCAGCACCACTACCACCCTCACTCATAGGCCCTGTGTTGCCCATCACTACTTACACCCCCACCCATAGGGGACCTGTTGGCCACCACTACTGCCACCCCCACCCATAGGGCTTATGTTGCCCATCACTACTGCCACCTCCACCAGTAGGGGACCTGTTGCCCATCACTCCTGCCACCCCCACCCATAGGGCTTTTGTTGCCCATCACTCCTGCCACCCCCACCCATAGGGGACCTGTTGCCCATCACTCCTGCCACCCCCACCCATAGGTCTTATGTTGGCCATCACTCCTGCCACCCCCACCCATAGGGCTTATGTTACCCATCACTACTCCCACCCCCACCCATAGGGGACATGTTGCCCATCACTACTGCCACCCCCACCCATAGGGGACCTGTTGCCCAGCACTACTGCCACCCCCACCCATAGGGGACCTGTTGCCCAGCACTCCTGCCACCCCCACTCATAGGGCTAATGTTGCCCATCACTACTGCCACCCCCACCCATAGGGCACCTGTTGCCCATCACTCCTGCCACCCCCCCACCCATAGGGCTTATGTTGCCCATCACTACTGTCACCCCCACCCATAGGGCTTATGTTGCCCATCACTCCTGCCACCCCCACCCATGGCGGACCTGTTGCCCATCACTACTGCCACCCCCACCCATAGGGGACCTGTTGCCCAGCACTACTGCCACCCCCACTCATAGAATGCGATGCACCACACATCCATCATACACCAACATTAGGTATGTCAGCAAAATACATCCCCCCCTAACATCATGACAACAGTGTGTAACAAATGTCCACAACAGTGATTATGACTTCGAACATACAATGTAACTACCATCACATGTGTGACCAAAAACTGAGTTTGGCCTACACAAGGCAAGCATCACTAGCACTGTGGCAATGTAAAAATAACACCCCCTCACTGTGTAGAACAAAAGTTAAGTGTGTGGTTCCAAACTGCAGCAAATGTTGAGCATTGTGGTGATGGGGTCGAAAACCCCCCTCATCACAGTGACCAACAGTGTCATCATGGTCAAAGCTGCAAATGCCAAACAGCATGTATGATTTCTGGTCCCAACACATGAAACACTTTTGGGGCAAAGTAGTGGTTGTGTCCAATACCCACAGGGATGTGGTGAGGCTAACAGTGCTGTGAAAACCTAGCATACTCTCGGCCATGTGCAGACAAGCACCACCCATGGGGGCTGACATTGCATACACTGTACAATGATACAAAAGCAGAAGTGACCATCACAAAGCATACGCACATCTCGAAAATCGACACACAAATCAAAACAACCTGTGTAGACTGTAGGCGTCAGGTCACAAACTCCCATTCCATGCCAGCAATGGGACCTAACAACCAGGATGAATGTGCAAAATGATGTGATATGACTCACAGGGACAGCAGGGTAAATCACAAAAACAACATCCAGGCAATGTCCCACAACAGCAATACCAATGCACTGGTGCAGATGCACAAACACAAACAGGCAACGTCGTCACACTGCACATCTGACACAACATGTGTGTGTGTGTGTGTCTCAGTATCCCCAGGCAACTACACAACACATGAGGGGGGATGAACCACAGTGAGACAGATGTGGACACAGTGCCATACAAAAGTAAACCATCAATGGGCCCCCCTTAGTGGGCAATCAGGCATTGTGAGATGAGAGGGAGCACAACATACACATGTGACACAAGCTGGAATAAACAGCAACTAACACAGCAAGAGACTGACACACAACAGCACTACCCCCAGGGACCAGACATTGGGGTGACACAAGCATGCATGACACGTCCACTGTGCTGACAAAGGTAGATGTCGTACAAACCGTGAAAGCCAGACATGTGTCCTGTGCCACAAACATATACATCACACCTACACAAACACAAATCACTCGGCATGGCCCTTCATCCATGGACAAACGGGAGCTAGGGGCCCATCCATGCAAACATTTACATCAGTCCACCCTCAACACCACACACCCTGAACTGCACCAATGTGCATCTGTGAAGCCCACATTGACAGGTGACATTGCACATGCACCCATGACAAACACAGTAATGTTGGGGGGAACTAAGGTGCACAAACTCATCACAAAAGAACAGTTTACAACCATGGTGAATGACAGACATACTGCACAGTATGCGGTACATGACCATGACGTCAAAGCTCACGTAACCTTCCAAATACCTGCCACAGTCCCAGGACAATGCAGAATCCAAGGAGAACCACAAGGCACACATGCTGGCACCTGCAAACATTGCAGCCCTGAACCGGACAAGTGGGATCACTCACACGCACATACACATGTCTCAATCACTGAAATGTACCACCTAGGGACAACTACATGATATTGCGAACAAACAAGTGCCTTGGGGACCCCTGACTGTGTCCCATCTGTGTCTGACCACATCATCACCACTCAGAACAGACAAATCTCAATGATGAAACACCAATTAACAGTAATGTGTCATGCACCCACACATCTGGTAGCCCATGGCAAAGTTGTGGGATGAACATAGTACCACTCAGCACGCATCAACAACAGGAACATATCAAGGGAACACTGCCTGTGTGTGAAAAGGGATGTGTACACACACACACACACATGCCCACACAACATCGGCCCAGGCAATGTCACGGAACAACATACTTACTTGAGGGGACTCAACTCCTGTGGAAGCTCAGCTGTGCCAAACATAGTCACAGCAGGTCTCAGTCATGTCAGCAGAACACTTGGTCAGTCAGCCATCAGTAACAACCCAATGAAGGCTCTGGTCACAACAGCCTGGGTACGGGAGACTCCCTTAAGTCATCTGCACATACTCAATATATATGTCCAGCAAGTTGCACATAGGACCCAGTTGCTTCTACCCCAATGATGCCCACACTGACATGTCCAGTGGAGACGCGCCCACAGTCAGGGAAATAGACAAATTGGACAATGGCAAGCACATCGTATGTGCATGTGTGCAAGCCGCAGATGTGACCATGCAAATGAAATGTTTACAGAGATGCCCACAAATTGTGAATAGTGACACACCCATTTAGCTGCAAAGGATGAAATGGATAACGACCAGAATAGGATACATATCTCATGGACCACATGGAGTATCTCACATCAACACCTCAGTATTCAACATTGGAAATCCAGCATTACAACTGCAAGGTCATGCTAAACATCATCAACATAATGTGCAGCTAAATCAAATTCACAAGGTGAAAGAAAAAAGCTTTATTCAGCAATTTTAAAATGCAAAGTCCTTCCAAAACAAAAGCCAATGGCCAGTCCATATCCAAATGACAAAAAGTTAACTTGAGTGACAACTGTCACACGTTGCTTGCCTGCACTGGTAAGGACAGGGGACATCATCTCGGAGAGGCATACTTGGGGGCAAGCCAGGCACCGCAGGGACAGGATCAGGGCGCAGCAGAAGGAGGCAGTGAAGGGGTGGTGGATGCAGGAGAGTCACTGGCAACTGCAGTGGAGCTGACTGAAGTAGTGGGTGCAGTCACAACTGTGGGGCACAAGTCAGTTGGGGTGGGTGCTGGCACAACTGCAGTGAGCAGGTCAGATGGAGTGGACTGTGTCCCCACTGCAGTGCCAAAGTCAGACTGGGTGCTCGTGGACTCCACTACAGTACCTAACTCAATGGGAGCGGAATGGGGTTCAGGTGAGGTCGGCAGGACAGAGGGGGTGGACACAGTCCCCACATCAGTGGCACAAACTGTCTGACCGGGGGTGGACGAGCAAGTGGTAGGGGGGAGGGCCTCAGCATTTTGGGGATGGTGTATCTGTGGGTGGGGGAACCTGGGGCAGGGTGTGGCAGGGGATCCTCTGGAATGGTGGACTGGGGGATGGAGGACGGAGACTTCGTCGTGGAGCTGCGGGGCGGGGGTGGGGTCTTGCTCTTCCGGCTCCGGGGGGACTTGCGGGTGGGGGAGGGTGTCCGGGTATGAGGGGCACTCCCCTCTGTGTGTGGGGACTTCCTCTTCCACTTGTAAGATGGATCTGCTGGGTCGGTGGGGAAGAGGCCAAGGTCACAGAGGAAGAGCTTCTGTGGAGATGGGGTTGCAGTTGAGGCAAGGGAAGGGGGCTGGGAGGGAGAGGTAACGGAGGACTGCAGAGTGGTTGTGCATGACTGTGTGTGTGTCTGCAAACCATCCCCTGTGAGTGTGGTATCAATCCCCTGAGCTTGCTTGCGTGCACGTCTAGCCCTTGTTTTGGGTGTTTGTGTGCTGCCCGTGTCTGTGGTTTTGTGAGAATGTGCAGGTGTGTTTGTGCTTGGGACAGGTAGGGTGCTAGGAATCGTGGGTGGTAGAGGGGTAGGAGGGGTGCAGGACTGTTGGAGGAGGGACACTGCTGCCATCAGGGAGGAGGCCACGGACTGATTGGTCCTCTGTAGGGCAGACATGCCCGATGAAATGCCCTCCATGAACGACACCAGTTGTGTCAATAGACTGGTGTGTGCATGAAGGACACTCAGCATTGATATCTGCCCTACATGGATCTGTCGAAGCAAGTCCACAGACTCCTCACTCAGGGCAGCAGGGGACTCAGAGGTAGGGGGTGCGGTGCCTGGCACAAAGGAGACATGCTCCCGAACACGGGAGCCTCCACAGACCTCTGGGATGGGAGGCAATGGGAGGGTGGTGATGGGGGCGGTGGCGGGGACAGCCTCACTAGCTGGGGTTTGGTGGCTGCTGACACCCGCCTCCAAAAGGGAGTCATCCTCCGAGCTGCTGTGGCCCTCAGCTGGGGTGGATGGTGCTAAGGACTCCTCGGTGTGGCTCCACTCGCCCTCCGTGCCACTGGGTCCCTCCGACTCCTCGTCTTCTGTCCCAGTCAGGCTCTGTGGCTCCTCCTGGTCCATGGAGCTGTCCCCTCCTGTGGCCGTGGATGTATCTGGATAGAATTAGGAAAAAAGAGAACAACATCAGTCACCTGCACTGACTGCACACACCACAGTGAGTACATCACATCACAGGGCAAGCCCTGGCATCATCAGCTGAACACTGCTCAAAGTGCTCACACTGTTTAGAATAAACCAATTGTCAGTCTCACCATCAACCATGGCACTCATATCCCTCCTGGACTTGGACCCATATGTCTGTTGCATGTTGGATGCTAATACCCCAATGTGCCGACATGCACCACCTACACATGTGTTGGACATGCAAGTGAACATGTAGGAGTATGTCACTATACACACATCACATCTCTTGCCACTGACTCAGTACAGGTGTCAGGACGAAGGGATGGGCAGAGTCTCATTTCACATGCTTGTGATGCATGCCAGCAACACACACTATGATGTTCTCATGTCCTGATAGACAATGCCACAATGGGGTGCATGGAGCACATTTGAACACAATGCAGGATCACTCACAGCAAGTTAAATGCCATGGCACTGGCATGCCTGGAACGTCAGTCAACACTGTCTCCTGTCACAGGGGCAAGGCATCCAGACAACAACAGTATGCACTGTGTCACAATCATAGCTCATGGGTAAAGCAAACTCTGCAGCTGACAAGTGCACTTGCCCATCCCCTGCAAACAACATATCCCGGACCCAGAAGACCCCACATCATACAAAACAGACATATGAGTCTCTGCGAACACAACTCCCTGTTCATTAGCACATCACAGTCTGCTGTGCATGTAACACAGCTGCCTGAAGTGCACAGTTGCATGCACCATTGTGCACTGTCAAGTGATCACACACCTATATGTCACACAGGTCTTGTCTCTCATAGTCACATCTCAGATGTCCTGCTGACCCTCAAACTCATGAACACCACAGTTGTACGGAAAAGCAAGCCAGACCACAATGACACAGAGGCAGACACCTGAAGGCACATGTAACTAAGCACAACCTGTAAATTGATGCACAGGATTGGGATTATAGAGTGTTTCTAAATGCCCTTCAGTAGGCATGACTGCCCAGGTCTCCATGAAACAGTGTTTAGCCCTGGACAGTAGTCAGGTGGCTAAGCAAGTGTGACACACTTGATATACATACTCCTGAGGCACACAAATTGGAGTCCCCTGCTGCATGAGTTTGTTTGAAATACCCCAGCCACATGTGGCGAGTCAGACCAGCAATTGTAACACATATCAAGGGCACACACAGATCACATGTCAGATCTCAGGCATTGTGTAAACAATTGACCCACCCATGCAACACACAAGAGAGTCACGGCATCAGATGCTGTCCGGGGGCTGAAGCATAGATGACTGCAGGGACACAGTGCTCTAGTGACACAAGCAACAGACTGTAGGGTCCACACCTGTGGATCAGATGAGGAGGGTGCATCACACAATTGAGGGACATGAGTATTGGACTATAAGATCTACGTGATGTGGAAGTGTGACCAGGCCAAAAGACTGCAATTAGCATGTCAGACATAGTACACAGATTAGGCATGGACTTACCCCCTCTTTGCTGCTGTCTGGCCTTCAGCTGCCCATCCAGGTCCGGGAAGACTACCGCCAGGATCCTGTGCATGTGGGGGGTCAGGGTCTGGTGTCCGCCCCTCCTGCGAGAAGACGACAGCTTCAGCTGGACCCTTGCGATCCTCCGGATCCAGCCCCGAAGGTCCTGCCAGCTCTTCTGGCAGTTGCGGATCCGGCACTTGTAAAAACCCACCGATCGAACTGCCCGGGCGATGGTCAACCAACCATATCTCCTGCTTCTGGTGGGCATCAACCTATGAGGATGACAAAATTAGAAGTCCATTAACACACATGCCCCATATTTGTGCTGCACACTGTTGGATATACATGTCGTCATCACAAAGGAAAATGAGTTACACAGGTAGTGCACCCATGGAAAAGGACAAATGCCCTGCATGTCTGACATGTTAACAATGCCTGGGAAGTTGAAGCTTTTTAGCTGCAGAACACCTATTCACTACATGTACCTACATACTTTGGGGGATGAAAGTACTCAGTGAGTATGCTTGACACTGGTGTACATACTGCTAGTACAGCTAGTCAGACAACATGCACAATTAAGAAGGCAGTGGACTACACACTCACCTGCTCCCCTGGTTTCCCATAGTGCTTGCTGTACTGTGGAAGGAGCCCATCCAGCAGGGTCAGGTTCTCCTCCTCAGTGAAGGCTGGGGCCCTCTCCAGAGTACGTGCCATAGCAGTAGCCAGAGGATGCAGAGACAGCAGCAGTGGTAGCAGGGATGGGGTCCAGTAGCATGTAGTGCAGGCAAGTGAGCTCCCTGGGGGCCAGCCAGCTTTATATCTGCGCTGCAGAGGCAGACTCTGTGCCATGTTTCCCAAGTGATAGGTGCAACATGGTTGCATTCTATGAATCTGGCCAATCCATGGAAATGTACGAC
Organism: Triturus cristatus; assembly: GCF_964204655.1. Taxonomy (NCBI): domain Eukaryota; kingdom Metazoa; phylum Chordata; class Amphibia; order Caudata; family Salamandridae; genus Triturus; species Triturus cristatus. The sequence continues at coordinate 874,910,918 of NC_140579.1, read as the reverse complement.
TCGTACACGTCTTCCGCATCGTTCAAGTCTTCATGAAACCCTAGTAATTGCAACATTGTTGTAGGCATCCAACTGAATTTCCAGCGCACGACTCGTACAAGTTTTGAATCTGCATCCATCTCCATGACAAGCCAGAGCCAATGGGTGCGCCCGGCTCGGTCAACTGACTGTACAACGTGTAGTTTGAAAATACACATGCACCCGTCTCCATACGATTCAATGGCCAAGGTGTACGCCGGTCCCGGACCATGGCTGCCCAACGCGTATGCATGCTAGTCACCCGCGTCGGACCTCATTGCAGTCAATGGCTAAGCGTACGCACGGCTCGGCCCTGAACTGTGCAATGCGTACGCATAGTCACCCGCGTCAGACCTCATTGCAGTCAATGGCTAAGTGTACGCACGGCTCGGTCCTGAACTGTGAAATGCGCACGCATTGTCACCCGCGTCAGACCTCATTGCAGTCAATGGCTAAGCGTAAGCACAGCTCACTCCTGAACTGCGCAATGCGTACGCATAGTCACCAACGTCGGACCTCATTGCAGCGAATGGCTAAGCGTACGCACAGCTCGGTCCTGAACTGTGCAATGCGTACGCATTGTCACCCGCGTCGGGCTTCATTGTTGTGACTATTTGACGGCTTCAACACACAATTACTTGCCAGGGACTCAGGTGCACACCTACCACATTACAGCATTGACCACACAGTGTCCCATGGCATGTAAGGCTGCATTCCCTGTGTGTTTGGGGGGGCAACATTTGGTTTGTTGTGTGGCACTTTTGTGCAGCCACTCACAGGCTGTGGACGTGTTCTTGGGGACAGAATCCTTTGTGTGTTGTGCACATTACCACTGTGATGTGCAACTCTACAGTTATGGGCATGAGTCATGGACACAGTTTCATGTTGGATATGTTTAGGACATGTCACATACACCCTGAGTCCTGGAGGTGATAGCATGTACGTCACAGTGAGACCTGTAGCCACAATTCTGATGTACACCCACAGTCTGTGTGCATGTTGTGTCTCAGATGTGGCTGATCAAATGTGCCCAATGGGAGACAGTCTCTACATCCATGTGGTTTGTGCATCAACATTGATGTTGTGTGTGTGTCTCAGAGACGTACATGTAGGGCCTGCAGAGACAACAGTGGCCACTACCTGTGGGATTCACGGTTGCCTTGTGGCATGTACATGATACGCCATGTCATGCCAGTCTCCATGTGGCATTACAGGGAGCCAGGGTATCTGCATGGCAAAGATCTGTGATGCCTGGGAGACATCAGGCCTCACTTGTCACTGTGGTGTGTGTTTGTAACATCACAGCAGTACATAGGTAGGGTGACACAGCCCAATGATTGGCCATTGCACTACATGGAACTTATGTGGACATGTGGGTTGAGATGTGAGGTGATGGCCATGTAGGTGACATATGTGTCCATGCCCAACAGCACACACCTCAGTATATTGTGTATTGACATGAGTATCATGTGATATTTTGCTTGGTCCTAGCCACATGGGTGTATGAACCAACAATCTTCCTTTGTGCATCTCTGTTATGCAGGGCACCAGCTGTCCATAGACCGTTCCCAGACATTGAAACCATGCAGGAACGCGACTGTATCGGACAGTACCGCTTCACCAGGCCACTGATTGAGGAGTTGGCATAGCAGTTGGCGCCACATCTGCTACCTGGCCGGACATACCCTACAGCACTGACCCCAGAGGTGAAGGTGATGGCAGCCCTGCACTTCTTTGCTACTGGTACCTTCCAGTACACTGTGGCTACTGCTGGTGGCATGTCGCAAACTATGTTTAGTCGTGTGCTACGCAATGTCTTGGAGGGGATGTTGCATTTCCTTGACCTGTACATCAAGTTTCCTAGCCCAGGTCAACTCACTGAAATAAAGAATGCCTTTTATACACTGGGGAGGATGCCGAACGTCATCGGATCTATTGATGGTACACATGTGGCCCTGATACCAGCACAGGCACATGAGCAGGCATACCGGAACAGGAAACATTTCCACTCCATCAATGCTGTGTTGGTATGTCTTGCAGACATGTGTATCACACGTGTGTGCACGTTTCCCCGGTTCTGCGCACGATGCCTACATCATGAGGAGTAGTCGCAATGCAAAGCTGATGTCACAGATGCCAGAACAGCATGCCTGGCTTGTCGGTGTGTACTGACTGTTCACCATTGTGCGTGTTTGGCAATGTTGTATTCCATCCTCCTTCAAAACCCTGCTAATTGTTCAATTGTTTGTGTGTAGGTGACTACAGATACCCCAACATGCCGTGGTTGCTGACACCCCTCAGGAACCCTGTGACACCAGCCGAGATGCGCTACAATGAGGCACATGGTCGGAGCAGGAGAATGATTGAGCGGACATTTGGTCTCCTGAAAAGCCGCTTCCGCTGCCTGGACAAGACCGGAGGGGCCCTCCCATATGAGCCTGCAAAGGTGTGCAAAATTATCCTTGTATGCTGCATGCTACACAACATGGCAGTGCGGAAGAAGTTGCCTCTCATCCAGGATGACGATGACCGACCTCTGCCACCTGTGGATGATCCAGGCCTGGGACACAATGCCAGTGATGATGATGATGAGGGTGACGTCCGCACACAGCTCATCAACAACTTCTTCACCTGAATGTGAGTTTACAGGGTTGTTATGTCAATGTATGGAGTTAGCCTGCAATGTGTTGTGGCTGCTCTGTTGCTGTTTGAGTGTGTCTGTGTGCCACTTGACCGGATCCGTGCAGTCATGTGTCCATTCAGGTGGTCTGTACTCCACAATAGTGTAGAACTGCTAACTTGTTTCTGTGTAGTTTTCTTGTGACATGTTTTGTGCATGTGTATTGCATTTTTCTCCTGTTCTCCTGTTCTGCTGTGCTTTTGACTGTGTCTTGTGTTTGTCCTTCCCAGGGTACTTTGCCTGTTGTTTGGTCAACACTGACCCCCAACACCCAGAATCCAACACCAGTGTGGGAGTTGTCAATTCCCATCAAGTGATGTACCACACACCACTGGACTTCAATTCTCCGACACTTTGTGACCGTGTGTCCACTGTAACGTACACTTACCTTGCAACTATTCTGGAATAAACACGTTGCTGATGTATAATGAACCTGTGCTATGCTTTATTAGGTGAGTTGTCTGTCTTCCCACATCTGAGTGACATTTGCTTACCTCACCTGTGGACTTGTTACCACTGACTGTGGATAGGTGTTGTGTCTGTGCATACCAATGTATTTCAGATCAATATCATTGTGTGGGATAAGTTACATGGACATGGTGTGTATGTGTTGTGGTGCCATAGTGGTATGTCTCCCTCACATGTGTCACATCACCATGACTCACATAACAGTGGTCACATTGTTGTAGTATTTGCCATGCACTGTGTTGTTTAGCAGATCAACATCTCCATGACACATGACAAGTTGGAATAACAACAGAGGCAAGTATGGTGTACTGGTGAGTTTATTTACAAACATGTGTGAAGATAGTGCACAGGATGGTGGGTGCTGTACATTGGGTTTTGAATCCAAAGTTCATGAACCCTCCATGTTATGTAGGCGAGTTGTGTCAGATACGACAAGGTGAACGGGTTGCGCACAAAGAACATTGTCCAGAACAGGTTTAGAGGACCTGGGGGATGTGCAGGGACATCTGCGACTCACATGTCCTTCTTCGGACAACCCCTCTTCTTCTTGGGGGGGATCCTCAGGTGCAGGCGTCTGCGGTGCAGGGGACTCTCCGCCAGAGTCATCCTCCCTCCCTGTGGCACTGGCAGATGGTGTGGCAACAGATGTTGTGGCCACACAGGGAGGTGTGGACATGTTTGTGCTGATCTTGCGGAGGCATAGGAGTATGTCCCGATGCACCGCAGTAAGTGCATCCCACTTTGCCTCCATGCGGGCATGGTGGGCAGCCTGCTCCTCTTGAATGTCCTTGAGGATCCCCACTACCTGGCCAAATCCTCCGGTGCTTTCCTGGTACGCATCTATGATGCGTGCCAGTTGGGGGTCATCATGCAGTCCAGACCCCTCTGCATGGCGCGTCCTCTGCCTCCCACCCCTCCCAGCACCCCTATCCACACGGGCAGGACCAGCGGCGGCACGCACAGGTCACACTGGGACCCCTTGGGTGTTGTTGCTGGTGGTGGTGTCTGTAGCTTCCTGGGGGTCCTGTGTCCCTGTGCTGTCGGTGTTCTGTGGCCTTGGTCTGTCTGTGTTGGCGGGGGTGCCCTGTCTGTTTCCAGATGCTGGAGGTGTGGGTACAGGGGGTGCTGATGTTGGTGCTGCTGGTGCTGCATGATGACTCACACCGGAGGTGCCAGGTTGTTCGTCGTCATCCGAAGAGGACAGAGACAGTTTCAAACCAGAGAGCTGAGGGTCCACCAGAGTCTGGGACCGGGACTCCTCTTCATTTGGTGCTGTTTCCCCAGCACCACCTGTGTTTGGAAGAGACACACAATGTAAGTTAGGTTTCTAAAGGCATCAATGGTTCACAAACATGACATTTTCTACTATACGTCCGGATGCCTGCCTGTACACTGCTTCGTACAGGGTTGTCACAGACAGATATTGATATTGTTGTTGCACATTGCCCAGCCAAAATGAAACATTTCAATGTTTATGTCGAAGTGTGTGCATGCCCAGCTCATGTATAGATTTGTCTGTACATGACCATTACTACTCAAGGGCCATCACGTTGCTGACACAGGTGTGTCATCCCTGTACACATGTAAGCTTTAACAAGGACATACGTGCTATTCCATTGAGGATATGTAGTAAGATTGGGGCATGTGTGGTAGCAGATTTTGCTAGTCTTTGTGTGCCACATTGGTGTATTGGTACGACATGGTCACAGTCCGGTATGCCTGTGATCTCTTTGAAGGAAGTGTTTTTTTACCGTGTTCCTAGTTCCCATCTCATTTCATACAAGTGACGATGTCACCATCGTTAATGAGTCTGGTGCTGAGTCTTGTACGTGCACATGTGATTTGACTTATCAATGTTCTCCATGATGACATGGATTGGGCAAGGTAGCACTCTGGCTTTTCAATGCTCATGACAGTGAAGGTCGGTGGTATGTGTGTTGCAGTTTTGCTGCTGTGAGTAGCATGTCTCCTCCAATGCAGTCCAGGTGGGACCTTGTGTCTCCAGTGTCTATGTCAGTGAGTGGTGTGTTGTTTGAAGGATGCATATGTTTCAGCACGATGTAGGAGTGGAATGCAGCTCACAACAGCTGTGGTTGCTGTGTGATGGTGTTTTCTGCTGGCTGTTGTCTCCTATTTGCAAAGGATCATGGTAGTGATTGATGTCCTTTCTATAGGTGGAGTTGTGGGTGTGTCTTTGTTCCAGGTTTTTTTTGGGGATATTTATTGGCTTTGTCATTGCTTGTTTGGTCCTTTTTTTGTATTTTTTACTTTGGGTTTTCTAGGCATGAAGGAGACATTCTTCTGACCGAGACGGACGCTGATGTTGGCTCGTGCGGGCTTCTCCGGGTCGTTCACGCTAACTTTCTTCTGTGTTTCATACGAGTCGGTCGCGGAGATCTCTATTGCTTGAGGTCCCTGTTTTCTGTGCGTTTCGGTCATGCGACTTGGGCTCCGTGCGAGTCGGTCTGGGTTTACACGCATTAGATCGTACTGAGCAGATCGGACATCGCGGGTACGTGTCGGTCGGGTTCATTCCTGGTACTTGTCGGTCGGTGCAACTCGCGTTGGTTTTCCGGGCGAATCACTGTTTTCCCTACGGCTCGGCCGTAGGGCTTGTATTCCGTACGTGTCGGTGATAATTCACATGCATTTGCATCGTACTGCACGGGTCGTACGGTGCCAGTCCATGTCGGTCGGTCTCCATTCCGGGTCCGTGTCGGTCGGTTCGTTTTGCAGCCGGAATCGGAATCGGACCCTAAGTTGGATGATGGTGCATCATTGGATGTAATTTTCTGATTGCTTGGATGGATAGTAAACAGGTAAAAGCTATATGAAGTAAATGGAGGATGTAAAACAATTTAAAACATTGACCTTTGTTTGTTGTGTTATAAAAAAGAGGGCATCCCTCGACTTGAGTCTGATTGGTATTTTTATGCAGCATGGAATGAATTGTAATAAAAAGTGGTGTTTTTTTTCAGTAACTCATGTTCCATTTTTTCTGTCAGGGCTGTTTATATCATCACATTGATTTCTAAAATGACAGAATTTGTTGAGAGTGTAAATTAAGATCAATATTTGATTAAAAAGTGCCTCTGGAGCCTCCATATTTTTCTTGAAATTTTGTTTTTCATTTGTACAAAGTTATTTAAAAGTGCATCATACCTTTGGATTATTTACTATTGTTGTTTATCTCTATTACCTGCCCTCATTCTTTGTGTCAGTGAATCTGAGAACCAATTATTTCCTATTTGGGGTCTAAGTCATCCTATATGCTGGTTTGTGCTAGCTAGATTCTTTTTCAAGGAGTTATGACGCTCAGTTATACTGAATAAATGTGGATAAACGTATCCTGGCTGGTTCACATGTTCTAGGGTCAGGGTGGATTCCTACCAATGTTTACATTTATCAGGGACTAAGGAACCTTTTGATCATATTTAATAAGAAAAACATTTGGTATTTCCAATATGTGCCTAATAAGCAACATATGTGATTACACTTGACATTTTGCAAGAATATGGAAGTGGTCCTCTAAACCACAGTAAATTGAGAACAGAATTAATATAGAGAACATGAACCAAATATATAATCTTGTGTGGGCCAGCTACAGGGGTGAACAATTCAATGAGGGGCTGCCATTTAAAGGAAAGAGATTCAAGGTGTGAAAGAGACCTACAATTTCTGGGCCCTCTGTCTTATAATTTTTTCTGGGTGATCCCCTATTTAATTATAAGTAGTAGCATGATTGTAATCATCATAACATTTTCCCTTTATTTTTAAATACATTTAAATTAAAATCCACCGCTCTAATCAATGCTGCTCCAAGATATATGGTATTCAATCTGTCGATATTACTAAAAACAAAAAGTTAAATAAAATGTTGCGGCCGCTTCCATGCATAGTTAGATTGACAATTCTACTAATAAAATGTGGGATCTTTTTCCTAATATACTATATTCATACAAAAAACAACTTTGAAATCAATTCATAATTATTTTATTGTGTGATAGTAATATGGATAGCTGTAGCTATTTAAATTGAAAAACTAGGTGGTGAACGACGATGTTTACATGTCATTGTAGCCGGGAAGTATGTTTACATGTCATTGTAGCCGGGAAGTAGGTTTTATGATAGCCATTTACGGCCTGAGATTTTGTGCTTCAAGTCTAATACAAACTTAAAATATACCAGTTTAATTAGAAGGCAATTGTAGTGGGTTGTTGAGAAAATCTCCTTAGATCTGATGCGTTATAGTAGATTAAGGAATATGATAGTTGACTAGGTACATTTACTAATTGATACACGTTAGTAAGAGTGTTGTTTGAGCTGATCACCAAAAATGTTTAGGAGCCACGGTCAACTGGTTATCAAAGCCTATGGAAATTAATATTGAATGTCTATGGTATGGGAAAAGGTTGGAGTCTCCTATTGTTTCAATCGATGCTGCAGGGGCTAAATTCAAGAACTTGGTCTGTGTACAGTATTCCTAAGAATGTATGGATATTTTTTTACATTGTTTGTACAGCACTTCTCTGCCATAAGTATGACCGTTTGTGATTAATGATAACTTTTTCTTATTATGTTTGCAATGGCATAATGAAGTTAAATACTGCTTAAATCAGGCTTCCGCAAACTAATTATTGGATAATGGCAGCTTTAAATGCCACAATGTTAGTAATCATGGTATATTTGTGGCCATTTGTCACATCATTCTGGCTATTCTTGGAATAATAATGTCTATGACTGACATGTTGTGAAGGTTCTTAGCATTATGGTGGGCATCCATTGAACAGTTGTGTCCCTGACAAAACAGTGGGCTTCCTTGCATAAAGTAGGCATCTTTAGCATTATGGTAGGCAAATCTGGCATGTGATAAACAAAACCTGATCAGGCTGAGCAGAATCTTTCAATGAGATTCATTGGCATTAGGAGAATCACAAGCTGGCATATAGGGGCTAGGCTTGAAAAATGTTTTTGAAGTAAAAATTGAGTTTCCCTTTGAGACAAAACATTTTTTAATTTGAGTGTGTTTACCCTGTATAAGAAGTTCATATTTTTTTTAAAAAAGACATGCATTCTGATTAAAAGGGCTAAAACTATGGGTTGACGTTTAGCCATCTTCTGTGATCAAGTGTCCAGATTGAAAATGTGGGCATGTGGTGCAGGAAAATGTGGTAATACACTTGCAGAGGGTATTGGGAAAATTTGCATAAAAATAAATGGACACAAATTAGTAAGCCCTTCTCTTTACAACACATACCTTATAATCTGGCATTATTCTGAAAACTGCCAATATTCATTACATATCACCAAAATGAAATTTCATTGCATTCAAAAATGTAAATTAAAACGTGCTATTTAAAAGTGTACTCACATAAACCTGAAAGTATGTATGGTTTTACTCACCAGCGAAAGACTGTAAAACATTGGAAATTGAAATAACCAAGCATTTTCCAAGCACAACCACAATAGGCAAACGGATATCTTTGTATGTTTAAATTGGGTGAAATCTGACAACTTTTAACATGTTCACAATTGTAGGTAGCAACGCTAATGAAAAATTAGAAAAGACAACAAAAGATAAGCCATATTTACAATCTTAAATAGTTGTACATTTATTTCTGTGTTGTCGTATAACATGAAATAAAAATGTTTGCATGGAAAGAATAAAAAGGAAGCAGCTTATCATATTGGAAAATGCTAATTTAAAACATTGATTGTGAATCAAACATTTGAAAATATTAAATAAGTGTACACACTTCACACCTGACAATAAATCCATCTGATGAACCGACACTACTGAAATGTAAATAGTGCAAATTCAAATAACAGAAGACTTTAATTCTTGTAAGGAATTTTATATGGTATGAACATTTTCCATGTAAGCTTTAAAGCTAAACGTATGGAGATTTAAAAGTTCTTTATTTTCTTATTGCAGATAACAATCAAAATTCTCCAAAAACAGGAAGAGTTAAATAGATATGAAGCAGAACTTGTACTGATGAGAGGATACTTCCTAGACTCCGATGAGGATGAAGTAGATGAAGTGCAAACATTGAAAAAAGTGAAAAGGGACGCACTGAAATAATATTTTTGAAAGATTGTCGTGTTCATTACATTGAAAAATGTTATTGTATGTTTATGTCAAATGTTGTATAGTATTACATGTAACTTTACTAAAAGAATTGTTATGAAAAATATTTATTGGCTAAAATATAATATGTATAAATGTTTACTGTGGTTTAATTAACCCCTTCCCCGCTCATGACGGAACCGCTCCGTCATGAGCCACGGTTGCCGTGTGCTCATGACGGAGCGGTTCCGTCATGCCACGACCGTTGGCGGCCGCTCCGCCCACGCGGCGCTGTTTCCCCGCCTGTGCGGGGGGACAGCGCAACTGGGCGGAGTCATGACGGAACCGCTCCGTCATGAGCACAGCTCAACCGTGGCTCATGATGGAGTGGCTCCGTCATGAGCACAGCGCCACCGCGCTGCCCCCCCGCACCCCCCAGCGCTGCGGCGGAATTCCCGCCGCAGCGAAGGGGTTAAAAATAAAAGCAAAACAAATGGAGGTATTTGTAGTAATGAGATAACAATACAATGAAGATATTCTTTGTCATGCCTATTTTGATTTTGGTTCATTTCAACATAGAATATTATTGAACAAATCCAAAAAAAGAACATCTTTTCATAAACTATCAGAATCATATTGTACATCATTTTTGGTTTGAGGAACATAGAAATCAGAATGATTACCATATAGTGCAATTTTAAAAGTTGGATTCTACATCAACTACAGTTTCATGTTATTACTAATTGAAACTGTTATTAATATGGAATGCACTTAATTGCTGTGTAGATGTTTGCAAAAATGCAGAAAATCAACGTCACATCTGTTAAAATTAAAAAGGACAACAAATTTAGTGGACTTTATGGGAAGAAACAGTTCAGGTAAAAGAAAATAAATATGTGATTTATCTTCAGAAAATGAACATCTTTTGCATTACATATACCCAAAAACTTGCCAAATCTGTTACTGCTGGCTATCGAACTCTCTATACGTTACACCTGCCTCCCAGTTGTGAAGTGCCTGTCCTCCTCCTTTCAATATGATGAAATTGGTTTATTGTAAATTGGCATATTTAATCTTACTTCTAAGCCCCTAGTCTTGGACACAAAGTGTACCCAAGGCCTGCAAGTTAAATGTCACTGTTGGACTGTACCACCAAGTGTACCATCCACTAAACTAATCGTGTAAAACAAGGCTTCGGGACTACCTGTAGGAAAGTGCAATATTATATATTATGGCTGGGGAGCCTTACCTTGTAATATTAGATTTATACCCCAAAGATGGTCCTTGAATTGACAGTATGACTTCATTTTTTTGGTCCTAGTAAGTAGAGGGGCTAAAAGAAATCAGGCTGTACTAGAGGAACATGTGTTAATCATTTCAGAGTACCAACAAGGAGAATAAGTAATTCACACAACTTGTAAGAATTCCAGCATCAATCTATATGAATTAAGTGTAATATTATCTTAATTTAGAGACCAAAATTAACAGAATAGCATACATATAATTGGAGTTATATATTTTTAAAGCAATAGTAAATCAGTGCAGAAAAATACATAGACAAAATAACATTGCAGTCAATTGCAAAATCCACTAGTGACAATAGGTCACTTGCAGGTCAAGTCAGCGGCGGCTCCTCCGCTAAAGCGGAACAGAGTCACCCGACTGCTCTTTGAGCAGCGCAAAAAAGAGAAAAGAAAATAGTAATAACCCAATGTTATTATCAGTTATTTTTGAGTGCGAACTCAGAGCCAGGTTATTGTGGGGTGGGGCTGGGCTGTCAGAGCCAGGTAGAGGAGAACATTTGTGTACAATTAGTGCACGTCAGTTTGGCCGGCCAGCCAGATGGAGAACTGGCATAGGCTTCCAGGCACTGCCTGAGCAGCCAAACAGGAATCTCAGACTAATCACGACGCTGCTGTCATGCGGGTGACAGCAGAGTTGTGATTGGCTTAGGGGAGTCTGGGAGCCTGTGTGCTTCTGTTCCGTGATGCCAAGAAGAGAAGAGGATGGAGAAGAGGCAATGGCTGTACACAGTTAAGTGGGTTTTTTTTTCATCACCCACCACCCCTGTTCCGCAGCAGCCGCCACTTGGTTGAGTTACTTGGAACCCTGATAAATTTAAATTCATGCGGGCTGCAGGACAAGGACCAGGCCCCAACAGTCAGACTCATTTTACATAGCCCATGAAGTCCAGGTGCATAGTTGTCCTAGCTCTTCCTTGGTGCAAAACAGAACCCAGTGTTACCCCTGGTTTTACCGCTTACACGGAGTGGCAAGAAGCAAAATGCAAAAGCACAACAGGCACACACTGCTGATGTCGGATGTTAGTTGCACAGTGTTCTCTATAGATACAGCGTCAACTGTGGGAGTTGCTTTCCAGATTGGTGACTAACATGTCTTTGCTGCAGTAAACACAATGAAAAGCTTCACGAACCTCATTGGGTCAGGTGAGTAGCATATTGATGTGAAACTTTGGGGCAGGTGAGACTACATCTCCCACAATGCACTGGACCACCTTGATTTGGGCCCAATAGCAAACAATTATTTGGAGTCAGTGAATGTTTTTAAATGTTTTTAAATGCAGTTTGCAGGGGAGTAGCTTCACTAGTCCAGGATAGACTGAGGGAGCGTCTGGCTTCCACAGGGGTCCCTGTTTTGAGGGGTGTTGAGTTCTAGCCAAGGACGGGGGTCGTTCAATAAGTTCCAAGACTGTTGCCATTTGCTTTCGGTTGGTGGGCAAAGTCCTGTTATTGGCAACACGGGTCTCCTCTTTGGCCCTTTTAAAAGAAATGTGTTCAGATACAAGATTCTGGTGTCATGGGGGTCTCTGAAATCCTAGATTTAGGGAATGTAAGGATGTGGGAGCTAGGAGCCAATGTGTAACTAGCCCCTGCAGCTAGTCTGCCCTTGAAGTGACCTCATCTGGCGGTGGAGGTCACCTTTTCTACCCATAAAACACTATTTCTGCCTTCCTAAAGATGAAAGAATGTAATTTTAGGTGTACAGAACTGCCTGGCCAAACTAGAGGTATGGCCAGCCTTCCTCGGTGTGATCGCCTCCTGCATAGCTAATTCCCCACCTTTCCTTGTTGCAAGTGCGCCTGGGGCAAGGGGAGTGCTCTTTGCTTCCAGATCCATATCAGAGGAGGTGCAGCCTTTGAAGCGCACTGCTCTGATGTACCAATTCACTAGGCTGCTGGGGATGAGGGAGGTGTCATCTTCTGTCTTGGCTACATCAGGCACAAGAAAGCACGGGCTGGTCAGCCAGAGCACAGTAGATCTGGGAGTAACCTCTAAGGTGACACCTGGGTGCCTGCCATATCACCCAGGGCACAAGAATTGTGTCCGGGTGAGAAGGCACGTTGTTTGATACCAAACATGACTTATTCTAGTGGCAGCATAACGGAGCAGCCGATCTCGATAGTGTCCGATTGTTATACTATTGTTATACTATTGACCGCTAACACATATAGTAATTTCCAATAGGGAATGCTTCTATAGGGACTTATAGGCTTGCCCTGATTTGTTCACACCTTTAATATAATGCACCCTGATGCCTGGGTTGAGGGGCCCTTCATTATGGAGTGTCTTAGATATAGTAAAAGCTGTGTAGGTGACTGTGCCACACTTTGTGAGGGCACAGTAGAATTTGTGCAGTTTGCACTGCTTCTGCAATGGCAGGCCTGCTGTCTGTAGTTTACATAGGTCACCCAGAGTGGCAAAAAATGTTCTGAAGCCCTGGTGACTCCTCTACTCGCAATGCCCTGGGTACTCCTGGTACCATATGCTGGAAACTCATAAGGTGGTCAGCTCTCTACCCACACTGGTGAACTTGCACCAACACAGGCAGACTTGCACCCTGATGCAAATGTGCATATATTATGGGCAGTTATTGTTTTTCTATAGGAAGGCATACCCCCCGGCACAAAAACATACTTAGAGGCATATTCCTTTTAATATGTGTGCTGCAGAATAAAGCACAAATGCAAAGAGGAAGTAACAAAATTAAACTATTTCTCCCTGTTACTGCTCTATCTGGCAGGTGCATGATTGTCACATTAAATCAGGTTTACTACCTTCAGTACATCAGGAATGCATCAAAATACAAGGGGTAGGTGTATGGGAGGTGTATGAGAATGCTCATGGTCCACCCATTTAATGTCAACACTTCACAGTGTAACCAACGTGATTCATTTTTTGTTGTTTTACAGAGCCACGCAAGGTGGCTTTCTAAATCTCAATTAGCATTTTGAAGTCTGAGCCTAAACTTTTAAGTGCAGTCTGTGAGGACATGGGACACTTGGGTGTGTCTAACTGGACTGATGCAATCTCTGAAAAGTTAGGACAGAGAATGGCGTTGAACTTCCAGCCATAGTAGAACTGAGACCAACCATCTGAGCCAATCCCACAAGAGTGCAGCTTCATTGGGCTGAAGAAAAAGGTTTTTTGTGCAAGGAGCTTCTCTGCAGTAGCAAATCTGTTTCAAGAAGTTATTCAGGCTCCAGGTATCCAGACTCATCATCAGATAGAACCTTTAGCCTTGTCAGATGGATGATTCTGACCTCTGAGAAAAGAGACTTAGGGATTGATTTTGAGTTTGGCAGATTTGTGAACCACCAAACCCACAGTGGCAGTGCAGTAACCGCCACACCAGTCCGACTACTGTATTACAAGTATAGTAGTCAGACCACCATAGAACCGACACAACCACCAGGGATCTGCGATTCCTGATTGTGGATCAGGGGCCTGAGGGCTGCAATAAGCTGACAGTACTACTGCAGCACCGCCAAGCATGTTACTAGTTTCCTCACATCCAACCTTTTCATGGTGGTGAGTCCCCCATAAAAAGGGTGGCAGTGAGAAAACATAGGTGGCATTACAGGGCCCCCACATGTGCCCCCATGTCTGCATGCACCCCCTTTCCTGCAAAGCATTGACTTCACAGTATATGCCGTGAAGGAATGGGCTTTGGTATTCCCATTGCTAGGCCTTTTTAATAGGCACCACCGTGGCAATGCCAAAGGACCACCTGCCAGACTACAAGATATCTCTTAACCTTGCGGGTGGCCGGCAGTAAGGTATGGCAGTGTGGGAGGGGGCGGTGGTGTGGCATCCTGCTCTCACACCACCGAACTCATAATCAGGCCCTAAGTACATACTTATAAATCTTGACCCGCCTAACAAAATTACTTACTTGCACACAAAATTCGAACATCTCCCACCTAGGTCTTTCACCTCCAAAACCAACAGCTTCAGCAGGACCTTATCCTAAAAAGTATCTGGCTTTCAGAAAACTTCCTCAGGTACGGTCTACAACCTTGCCACACTCAAGGATCTCCACTTTCATTTCTAAGTCCTAAGGTAAAACCTTCAACTTGACTGAACCTATTTGATATATCTGACTGCATTTTATCTCAGTTCGCCTCAAATTACACCTAGGTCCAGGTGCCCCATGAACAGTGAATTATTCATGACACACTTTCTTGTGAAAAAATAATACCTCAGGTTCCCCTTATTGTTTTTTCATTGTTTTGAAGTAAATCTGTTTATTCAATTTTAATTTATTTTTGCAGATTTGAGTTAGATTATTAGTGTGTTGTGTTTTAAACTTTTAAGTGTTTTGGTACTTTTAAATGCTTTACACGTTGTCTCTAATTTAAAAGTGTTTGCTCTGTGCTATATCTAGCAGGGGCTTAGTTTAGGTCTAAATTACTAAAATATTAGCTTGGACCAAAAATGTTTGTTTCTTTATTACTTTGCTGACCCACTAACCACTCAAAAGAAATAATTCATTTTCTTACAGGTACCCTATGTGGTTCTTTTCTACACTACATTCCCTCACCCTGCTGTACAACTGCTGGATTCTCGGAGATGCATACAATCTCTGAGTTTGTAAAAGTTTAAAATAGACTGTTCTAAATACTGCCTACACACACCAGTGGATAGCAACTTTAAACTATTCTGTAAAACAACAAAGAAGAGAGAAGCTTCAATATTTAAGCAAGAGCACATTACAAGCTCCTCAGAGTTCAGGGATTACACCTCGAATGAAGTATTAGTATCCAGTCTAAAAAGAGTTGTTTAGGCATTTGCCTGGCAACTAGATCTCTGTGGCTTGGCCAATCTGGCTCTAATCCACAAATGACCTTGACCAGTTCTGGCGAATAAAAAATTCAGACCCACAAAAAAAAATTATTTTATCTGAAGGAAAGTGAAAGCTGCACAGTTCACTTTTATATGTGGTACAATATCTCCTATCTACATAAGATGGACTCTATTGATGGTATTTTCCTACACTTGAATACAGTGGTTTCTTGTGAGTCCCCCTCTCTATATCTTTACCAGCATCAGTTCATACATCCTTGCCTAGCTCAGAGGGAGGTACACATTTGAGACTGAGACGATGATAACAATACCTAGGAAACACTTTACCCTTGTTAGCAGAAGGTTACGGACTGCAAACCAAGTTTGCACTTTTTTGCACCCTTTCTCATTTTAAATATACCAAAGGTCAATCTACCCAAAAAGGTATCTTAACCATAATTTTTAATATTGTCCAGTTGCTCTAAAATAAATATTTCAGTGAGTTAAATCAGGCCAATGTTTAAATCACTTTTTTCACTAACTTACACAAAAACAACCTGCTCCACTGTAATCAGGTGTCGAAGCACACCCGGATGGCATTCGGCTATTCGAATGGGACCCCGATAATGAAGCATGTCACCAACTAGGTTGGTGAGTGAGGTGTCTTCTTAAGAACGGACAATTTCCTTTCTTGTGCACTTCTCCAAATACTTTGGAGACATCGAGCTGTCTCCTGGTTGTACACCTCCTAGTGTTTGTTTATCGAATTCAAAAGGGACTGCAGCGTGTTTTTCACGTATCCCGAGTGAGTCACGGCGTTTAGTGTTGCGACTGTGAGACTTCTTAACCACTTAGCCTGCAGCCCAAGTCCAAAAGAATATTCATAAATTAATAATAAATATAATATGTTGATCATGGCAGCCGCGACCCTTCTTAGTTCAGTCAGTGCAGTGTTGACTGTTGTCACTTGCCGGTGGGCGGGCCGCGGAACACACACACACACCGATTTATTTGGGCGGGCTGCGGGGCGGGCTGGAGGTTCTGATGGGGATGGGCTGTGCGCGCAGCGCATGCAGATTTTTTCACATTTGATTGTCACCAGTTGCCACACCCCTCGCCCCAGCATAACCACCGCAGCTCCCCACAAGTCGTCCTTTAAGTCAGCCCGGACCCAACCGATGAGTTAGGGCAGAGCTGGGCAGCCTGTGCAGGCATCGATCAGCAGTCAGCCAGTAGTACAGTACTGACGGTCTGGTGGCAAGCAGCACCAGGTCGCCTACTCGTACTAATTAAAGAAAAGGCAGTGCAGCCAGTGTGTGTCCCTGTGGCACATGTCATGGCATATGTCACATGCCAGACTTGGGCTCCAACCCCTTCTGCATTACTCTGCGCCGCGTAGCCACGCCCCCAGGAGTTTGTTTTAAAAAAACAAATCTTTAGGAAACGTTTGGTGAGAAGCTGTAAAAGTTGACAGTGACCATCCATCAAATCTATGAGTCCAGGGGCCTAATTTATATTTTGGAGATCAGGCCACTGTTCCATCAGGGTGACGAGGTAAATATCTCCATCGGCTGGGTGAAAGTTCCGCCAAATCAATAAGTGACAGTTAGGCTGATGGTCATTTATAAATCATTGGCAGGAACCACTGTCATTGCGATTCCTGGCAGTGTAATCTGCAGTTTGGTGCATGGCTGCGTGACACGGCCTTGCACCAAACAGTATTCTTTTTTTATTTTCAATAGAAAATCCAGAAATAAGATTTTCTTTTTTAATATAAAAAGGTAATACTCCCCTCCCCATGGAGTAATTTCCCATGTCAGGGGGGGCATTAGTTGGATTTTGCGATCACTCACTGCCAGGGTTTGCTTGGCAATGACAAACTTTAAAAATATTACTACATGTCCGCCCATCCTGATCGGGTGGGTGGACATGTAGCCATTTCTCCGACGTCCCTTACTCCCTACATGTTGGCGGTATGTTTACTTCATCACAGCTAAATCGTGCTCCTAGTGTCTGTTATACAAGTAGTCCTGCGTAGAGCCTATTGTAAGTGAAGAAGTAACTTTAAAGAAAGTGTTTCCATTTGTATTCAACAAGTGGATTGTCTATCTGGAGGACTGTGATGCGAAATATGTGTAAAGTGGCTATGTGGCAATATTGACAGAAAGCACCACTGTGTCATTCAGATTTGTATTCTAAGAGCTATATTACACTACTGCTGTATTTCAGATCAGCCAGTGGCCCCCACCATCTCTCACCAGCCCCTTTTCCCTGTGTTCATCACTGGAGAAGCATTGATATTGCAGTGCAAGTCCTTCAGCGCTGCCACAGTGCAAGACTGGTCCTCAACCTGCCAAGACGCTGCCACATCTCCCAGCACCTGCGAACACTGCACTAGCTCCCCATCGAAGCTAGAGTCACCTTCAAGATGCTAACCCGCGCTCACAAGGCCCTCCACGACACCGGACCAGCATACCTGAACAGCCGACTCAAATTCCACGCACCCCAAAGGACCCTACGATCAGCCCAGCTCTCCTACGCCGTGGTCCCCCGCACCAGAAAGACCATATCGGGAGGCCACTCATTCTCCTTCCTCGCGGCCAGAGCCTGGAACGACCTTCCGCTCCACCTCAGACAGATAACATTGCTCCCCATCTTCGCAAGAAACCTCAAAACCTGGCTCTTCGACAAACCCCCTCCTTGATGGACTGGAACCTGCGTCCCCCCCCCCCCCCCACACCTCCAGCGCCCTGAGACCCTTACGGGTGACTAGTCGTGCTTAACAAACACCTGATTTGATTTGAGTGGATACCGCTTCTACCAAGCTTGCAGAGAGGTTGCCCACTGGTCAGGCCCGGCTCCAGGCATCTTTGAGATTCCCAAGGTACACCCAGATCAGCAGGACCCATATTCATACATCTACTGGACACAACAAGCGAAAAGAGAGATCCCTTCTCTTGAGAGTTCTGCAGTTCTCATATATGTAATAGGTAAGTGTGTCAACCAATCGCAATCACAGCAAACATCCAGTTATGTGGAGCAGGCTTTAAAACAATGAGTGGCATTATTCGCACTTATTAAAGGTTCATATTTATTCTTTCAGCTGTATTTATTCTGAGTAAAGTAGTCAAATGTTATCATTTGACATTTAATTACATGATCATTTCAAATAGTTGCTGTCTGTGCCATTGATCTTGAAGAATGTCTCACATTCTGTTCTTTGTAAACTTAACAATGTTTATAGCACACACTCAAGTGTCTTGCACAGTTCAACAATCAGTGTTTAATTGTCACACACTTCGTGTATGGTTGGAATTGCATCAGTCCTAAGCTAACACAGGAGCCACAGAAAAGAGGGTGGACTCGTGTGGCCCTTCACAGGCATGGGCACCCAATGAATAAATAAATAAAGAAGCAAAGTAACTAGATGAAATGGAAATAGTTTGCAAAAATGTAATGCTTCAGAGAACAATGCCTCATTTATGAAATATCAGCATCCATATTTGTTATGTTATGTTACGTTATGTTACTGTTGGCTCTGGATTCTGGCATCAGACTCTGACACAGTTCTAAGAATTTTATGTTTAGAATTGACCGGCAGTTGGAGGGTTTAACTGCCTGGTCGGTCAAGTTTCCCTGCAGTTGTGATAACTGAAGAAATAAACAGTTGGAAACGTACCTGGTGGTCCTCTGGTACATCCTCATAGTGGCAACGAGGGGGAGGCCTACGCCCATGACCGACCGAGGCAATGGCGGGAGATCGTAGTGTATTTCGGCATTTGTCTAGGATTTCGGCCAGACTGGAGAACTTAGCATTCTGAAAGGTGGGGAACACCTTAATCTTCACTGTTGACTCTGCTATGACACTCCTGTGGCATTGTCTGGGTTATTGGCTCATTGGAGCACGGCCAAAAATTGGAGCGTTCTCGTGCTTCTGAAGTGCAGGGGGTGGGCGCACATCGACATGCAACCTTCTTGTGATGTGCTCTTCAACTACGTCGGGAGCCAACAGTTCCCCTGATGATGGTGACACTTCCAGATATGTACTTTGGCTTCCCTAGCAAAGATAGTATCAAGGAGCACACTAATATCTAAAGCTTTGGCTTCCCTAGCAACGACGCTGTCAGCGCAGCGAAGCACGGCAGGCCGAGGCGCCTAGGCAGAAGGTCTCTTACAGTGGATCACAGTGCTCCGCACATCATTTACTGCAAGTTATGACACTGTGCGGCAGGCAAAAGGTAAACTTATACAGCAGACCGCAGTGATTTGCACACCATTTAACTGCAATTATAGGGGAAACCTTTCTTAAATTGAACTTTGCTGAAATCAGGACGGACGCCCTCATTCCTGCTTTCACTCAACCCACACCTTCTGCAACTTACCGCAGCAGCTTGCAGGACCCGCTGCGCGGGTCCCGCTTCGCGGGTGAAGTCAGCGGGTGTTACCAGCGGGTGTCATCAGCGCCTCGGGACCTGTTGGGGCCTGGATCGTGAGGGGGGGGGGGGGCCTTTGGAGTTGAGCAGGGCTGCGAGCTGTGTCGCAGGGACTCCATCACCCAGGAGTCCCTGCTTGACTGACCCACAACACCTGGGCCGCTCTCCCTGCTTGACACGCCCCCTACCCTTCTCAGTATTTAGTTGGCCCACTGAACCGCAGCGCGGGAGCGTGCGGGAGCGCCCGGGGCGAAGGCCGGGCAAAGGGCGGGCCGTCTGAGGCCGTCCTAGGACGAACGAGGACGGGCCGGGCTCACCCTCTTTCTTCTTGAGCCTTGAAGTATTAATTTTTAACTGCTGTGTTTTATCCTTTTATAAAGTAGTCCCATGATGGCCTTATGCTCTAGAAAAGGTAGGCAGGTTACTATGAAAACGAGTAATGTTAAAGCAAGCGGAACCCTAGATGATTTTATAATTCGGGCAACTGGGATTTTGGAAAAAGAAATCGCATTTACAGAAAAGCGATTATCATTAGACTTGGTATCTGGGAAACGTTCCTCATTAGGACGTATTGGTTCTATAACTACGCCTGAACAAAGTATTGTAATTGACCCTGTAGTCAGCTTAAATCCCCCTACTAATCCTGTTTCTGTTTCTCAACTAACATGTTCTAACGACATGGTTGATGATCTAAATGCAGACTGTATATCATCAAGTACTGCTAGTAAGGATAGTACCCAAAACTGTAATTTGAGTCTTATAGTGCCCATATCAGCTCAACCTCAGGTTTTAGAATCCGATTCTGTAGAAATTGAAACTACAAAAACTAGTAAATGGAAAAGAGGAGGGGGTCATAATGGGGGTAGTAGAGCTAAAATATCTAAAATCAATGCTCTCCGAGTTGTGGCCAAACCTGTGAAACAAAGGGGAACTTCATCCGGGGATGTTATACCCATAAACCATTCTTGTTCAAATGATGAACTGCTTCTTAACATTGAAAAGCTGGTTAAAACTCTTTTGAAGCCTTTATTGGAAAAAACACAAATAATAAATTTGAAATAGGACCAATTAGAACACCTTATATCAGTTAACACGCAATCCCTTGACACATTGGCTAAGAATAGTAAGGCCATTGAGATTTCGGGGGATAAATTTACTGCTATAAAGAAAGTGGGTCCAAAAAAGCCAATAGGGGTGTTACAAATGGCTACAATTGCTGATCCTGCTAAAGTAGTTTCACAAACAGCTTCAAAGAATACCACTTTGATAGATGGTGGTCAGCAAAAGCCTGCAGCGGTTGCTGCACCTGCACCAAAGCCATCGGTACCTAAGCAGGTGGTTACTACCAGGCCTAAGGTAACATCACAACAGGGTCCTACAAATCAGGGGGAAAAAGCTCCACAAAAGCGGACAGTCTGTGTAAATCTACCTCCTGACTCCGCCCCTTTTACAGCAGTTTTGACGGGACTGCCAGGGGTCAGACCTAATCAAATGGAATCAAATAGGGATCTTAGAAATAAAGTAATTTTTTGGCTCAATAAAAACAGACCACTTCCCCCTGCCTGTAGGACAGAAATATTAAATGTTAGAAGGGTCCCTTGGGTGGGTCCAAGTGATAAAGACCTGGAGGGGTATTGCATTCTTATAAATTTTAGGGATAATTGGGTTAAGGACTTTATTTGTCGTGAACCTAGGTTTGGTAGATTGGGGGATATACAATGTATAGGTTTAGAATATTTTTACCCCAATCTAAAGCATGTTACTTTTCATCCAATGGGTAGTCCTCTAGTGGAACATAACAGTGAAAGATTGAGGGGTAATGCCAATAAGGTGGCATCAATTTGTATTGCACCGACTGAAAATTCCGTTGAGGCAGAGGTTTGTGATATTGTAAACAGTGTAAACCACACAAAACAGGAGGTAGGGTGGAAGAACGGCCTCAATCAAATAGCAATTGCTGAATGTTTAAAGAAAGCACACATGTTTTTTGAAAACTGCCCTCACCCACAACAAGTTGTGGCATGCTTCATCATCGGGCTGCTACTAACGCCTCTGCGCAAACCAACGCTAGAGGCGGAGCAATAGGGAGGGGTAGACAGTACAACAATGATACAGACAAACAAAAAAAGGCTGGATCCTTTAGTGCAGAAAAGATGAGTCTTAAAACTGAACCAGGGATATCTCTATAATAATTGTATTCCTGGATTCCCCTGTCAGATTAAAATGGTATATATATGTGAAGAGACTATATACCAAATGGATGGTGGTGGAGTGAGTTAGTTAAGTGCTCACCACCCCTCCATTCTGCATAGCAGTCGACATGTTTCTGCCGGTTCAAAGTTAAATCTCCGGCATTCCTCAGGACAAGTTAGATCCCCATGCCCTTTTGCCAAACCCTGTTATTACCTACTGTTGTGGGTTATACTCCACCTGTCAGTCTGGAGTTTCTCTTATAACTTACTCTTTCAAAGATTAGAAACTGAAAGAAAAAATGCGAAAATGACTTCCACATAAAGCAAAAAACAAAATCTTAATCACGTGTGCTCTCAAACAAACAACAGAAATTGCCGCCCACCCATTTGGTGTAGCCAAAATTATAGTCTATGTGGTGCTCAATCCACCATCATAGTTCAACGGGCAAACAGTGGCCCTCCCAGTGGTATATTCAAAGCACACTCTTTTTTTGTGCTTAATACCCATTCAAATAAAATTCCATATATTATTGTGCATCACACACAAGGAGTAACGTGCCAAAACACATGCGAAAGACACATTTCAACATCCCCACATGTATTCCTAGGGTATTCAGGTGTTACTACCCTCATCTTAGTAGCCGTAGGGTTTTTTTCGAGTGGATGCCCATGTGGGACATCTGATTTAATCTTCACGTGTGGGGAGAGCGTGTTGCTGACCGTGTGAATTGAGATATCTCCATCATCGAACATGTCTCTTGATCAGGGATTAGCCTTTGATGAGGAATTGGTCCAAGGTATTTTGGATGGACCTTCACTACTTGGGGAAACAACTATTAACCAAGTTTTAACCCAGGGTGAGGGCTGGGACACCCTTATTGAACTAAGGAAAACTCATGTAAAGGCCATTCTACATGGAGCAATACTCAGGGAGTATCTGAGGGCGAATGCTGCACCTCGAGGCCTGTTGGTTACCAACGAACCTTTGATCTTCCTGGAAGACCCGTCTTTCAGGAAAGATTGGGCTTTGATTGCATGGAAATGCACAAGAGATTGGTTAGTCCTAATCATAACAACGGCCAAGAGAACTGTAGACACATTGCTCATACAAATACAGAATAGTGAGCAGGGTCTGAGAGCTAGTGTAGTTTTGGCTACATACAAGCGGAAACTAGAAGAGACCAATGTAGAAATAGGAGAGTATAAGGACTATCTTCTACAGTCAAAAATTTCTAAACTACAAAAGGACTTGAAGAAATTTTCCAAAGAGAAAGTATACCCGTATACAACGGAAGAATATGCACAGAAAAAACTGGAAGAAGCAAAGAAGGGATACCAGGGAGACCGGAGGAGTTCGGACTCTATGAGCTCAAATAGTGATGGTAGTGAAAGTGAGAATAGACCAAGGAGGAGGGGGCGTGGGAGAGGCAGGGGACAGTATCAAGGCCCAGGGTACAATTGTAACCCGATTTACCAGAATTATCAAGGCCATGGTTTTGGCTGGCCCCCTATGTACCAGCCCTTCCCACCCATGCAGGGCCCCAACAACATCCAGAATTTCCCACAGTTACCTGGTTCCCCTTTTTTAGGCAGAGGCAGGGGCAGGGGGAGGCAGAGAGGCAACCTGGGTGTTCAATGGGAAGATCTAAATCAAAGAGTTACCCGGAGCATGGCACGGGATCCAGTACCGGGAACCAGCAGGGAGACAACTTAGTTATGAACCTCACGGACCTTCCCCTCACACCAACACAACAAAGGGTACTGAATAAGGGTCTGGGTTTTGTCCCCACGAATATTATGGACAGTTTCAAGGTACGCCAGGAACTTTCCGATTTTTTTTGTTCCGTGAGACTTAATGTCTTTTTTACAGATAAGGAGGATAGATCAGAGAAAAGAGGGGACACGAACTTTCGCCCTAAGTCAACTTTCACACCTATGAACTCGGTATTACCGAATGAAGTTATCACTTTTGAGAGGGCGGTTGTATTTGACATAAACAAATTGGGTGACAACCATAAACAACCTTTCAGGAATATCATGAGAGAAGAAAGGTAAGCCCTAGATGACCTAAAGAAAAATCAACATATAACTATAAAACCCGCCGATAAGGGGGGAGCAATAGTGATTCAACTAAAAGAGGAATACGAAAATGAATGTAGGAGATTATTGGGAGACGAGAGGAATTACAAAATTCTTCTGAGTGATCCTACTCCAGGACTAAAAAGAGAGATCGGAATGATGGTAGAGGAAGCCCTAAACAATGACTGGATAACAGAACACGAGGCAGGCTTTTTAACAAAGAAAGACCCTGTGATACCAGCATTTTATACTCTACCAAAAGTACACAAAGTAACTAGACCTCCACCAGGAAGACCAATTGTGGCAGGAATAAACTCCATATTGGAGCCCTTGTCACAATTTTGTGATTTTTACTTCAAACCCTTGGTGCAGAGTAGACGGGCATACCTCAAAGATACAACGGAAGTACTCAATCTTTTAACGGATATGGCCTTTAACCCAGATGAGGAATTTTTGGTGGGATTGGACATTGAGTCCCTTTATACCAATATTCCGCAGCAAGAAACCTTGAGTATGATTGAGGAACTTCTATTTGATCTGGATTGGCAGTATCAGACCCCTAGACTATTTATTTTACATCTGGCTGAATTGGCTTTAACTCGAAACTTTTTTGAGTATAATGGAGTACTTTATTTGCAAACCCATGGTACTTCAATGGGTAGTGCCTTTGCACCCAGTCTAGCGGGTCTCTATGTGGCAACCTTTGAACAAAAATACATCTTTAACGCAGAAAATCCATGGACTAATAACATACGGGTCTGGAAACGGTTTATAGATGACGTCCTCCTCATTTGGAGGGGTCACGAGACATCTATAAAGGAATTCATGCAATGGTTAAATGCACAAAACCAGTTTTTACATTTCACCAAGACTATCACCAAAAAGAGTCTTCCTTTATTGGATCTGGTCATTTCCCCTTTGGAGGGCAAATTGTCTACGAAAGTCCATCATTAGATCACAGATAAGAACGGACTTTTGCATTTTGGGAGTTTTCATCCCAGAGCCCTACGGGAAAACCTTCCGGTAGGTCAGTTCCTGCGACTTCGCAGGAACTGTTCTGAACCTAATGAATTTAAGACAGAGGCAGCACGCCTAGCAGGTAAATTGGATGAGAGAGGATATCCAAAACAGATTATCAGTCGAGCTCGTAAATGAGCATGGAACTGCCCTAGAGAGGCACTGCTAACTAAAGTAGAAAAACCAACTAGTGATAAGATAGTTTGTGTGACGACTTTTAATACCTCTTCCACGGCTATCAAACGTATCGTCCTGAAACACTGGGGGATATTAAGCTCCAGTGGCCTCAAACTTGAGAAACCCCTTTTTGCCTTTAGGAGGGGCCAAAATCTTAAGGATCAATTAGTACATTCTCGCCCACAAAACAGTGTCCGGGGGGCTCCCCGGGAAGGTGGGTTTCTACCACCGGTCACGGGTCATACACAATGTGGGTCTTGTGATGTCTGCCCCCTGACCAGAAATACTAAAGAGGTAGATGTGGGCTTAAAATACCCTTGGCAACAGCGAGTACATACCAACTGTAACTCATCCAACGTTATTTACATGATCAGGTGCCCGTGTAATCTCATTTACATTGGGATGACCTGTAGAAAGGTCAAGGTGAGAATCATGGAGCATAGGAGCAACATTAGGTGCTCCAGGACCAACACACGTCTCACTCTGCATTATGCGGAGAAGGGGCATACAACACAGGACATATCTTGGACTGTATTGGATAAACCCACTATCAGACCTTCGGTAAGGGATCCCTCACAATTCCTCTTCTTACGGGAGCAGAAGTGGGTATATCGTACTAAGAGTCATGAAACGGGACTTAATGATGATATACCGTGGTCTGCCCCAGGGAGAAAATAACCCAGTATTGGGGGTAAAATGCATTTGGTGAACCTGTTGGGTATTGTTTAGTATAGAACATGCCGGTAATAATGAATTGGAATTGTAGGTGATGGGCCTTTGTCTCAATAGAAGTACCAATATTATTAAAAATATACTATCAAATATTGTGTGAGAATGAGCCTTTGCAAGATCGTCCCTGGAATAAACAACTTGATTATGAGCTCACTCCTGGAGGTGAGGCTGCTGTCTATGTTAATATCCCGTGACAATAGGTGTATGTACACAAAGGCACCTTCTAATTACACTTGGTTGCACCAGGAAGGATAGCGTTCTAATCTCTAAGGTGATACGTGCATTGCTAGGTTGGACAATTTATGAGCTTATTCCCGAAGGCGAGGCTTTCTTTTCTTTTGCGAATACTCCGTGATAACAGGTCGATGTATACAAAGACTTTTTCCGCTATATTGGGTTGTACTAGGCAGGTTAGCGGTATAGTCCAATAGGTGATTACGTGCCTTGCCGCTAGGTCACGCATTACGTGCATCGTCACTCGCACGCATCACGTGACATGGTAGCGGAAGTGTAAATACGGAGGGCACGGTATCCAGAATCTACTCGGCACCAGGAGAGACGGAATCCGGAGGCAGCGCACCACTCTTGATGAAGTAAGGGGGGATTTGGCCAGAAATTGAGGGGGGCGAATTACATCCATGCCATAGTCACTCGAGGATACAACTTTGGCACTCGAGTATGCGGTAATAACAGAGAAGCCCCGTTATGGAGAGCAAAGTCCTGCTCCTTTACTATATGTGGGGGGGATATATACGTTTATCCGGACACATAAGAGTCATCAGGGTCCTAAGGGGACGTGAAATAGGGTAGCGTTGTATATTTTTAATAACGAACAAGATATGAGGTTTGGCATATACACGATACTGACGGATTGTTTAAACACGAGTGAAACACTATGTGAAGGTGTATGTCAGCCGGTATGAATTACGAACCTAGGAATTGAATACACTCTGTGTTTTCCCTCCCGCAGTGTGTGACTACAGAGGGTCGCTCTCTACTCCAGTGCCTTTTTAAGCAAATTGTTTAATAAACTCTGGTAAGCAATGAGTGAATCTGGATATCGCGTGATCCCATACGAATGTATTGAAGACCTTTTTACTAAGATGAGGGTAGTAACACCTGAATACCCTCGGAATACATGTGGGGATGTTGAAATGTGTCTTTCGCATGTGTTTCGGCACGTTACTCCTTGTGTGTGATGCACAATAATATATGGAATTTTATTTGAATGGGTATTAAGCACAAAAAAAGAGTGTGCTTTGAATATACCACTGGGAGGGCCACTGTTTGCCCGTTGAACTATGATGGTGGATTTAGCACCACATAGACTATAATTTTGGCTACACCAAATGGGTGGGCGGCAATTTCTGTTGTTTGTTTGAGAGCACACGTGATTAAGATTTTGTTTTTTGCTTTATGTGGAAGTCATTTTCGCATTTTTTCTTTCAGTTTCTAATCTTTGAAAGAGTAAGTTATAAGAGGAACTCCACCCACATCAGTGGGTAATAACAGGGGTTTGGCAAAAGGGCATGGGGATCTAACTTGTCCTGAGGAATGCCGGAGATTTAACTTTGAACCGGCAGAAACATGTCGAATGCTATGCAGAATGGAGGGGTGGTGAGCACTTAACTACCTCACTCCACCACCATCCATTTGGTATATAGTCTCTTCACATATAATATACCATTTTAATCTGACAGGGGAATCCAGGAATAAAATTATTATAGAGATATACCTGGTTCAGTTTTAAGACTCATCTTTTCTGCACTAAAGGATCCAGCCTTTTTTTGTTTGTCTGTATCATTGTTGTACTGTCTACCCCTCCCTATTGCTCCGCCTCTAGCGTTGGTTTGCGCAGAGGCGTTAGTAGCAGCCCGATGATGCAGCATGCCACAACTTGTTGTGGGT
Organism: Triturus cristatus; assembly: GCF_964204655.1. Lineage (NCBI taxonomy): Eukaryota > Metazoa > Chordata > Amphibia > Caudata > Salamandridae > Triturus > Triturus cristatus. Next base: position 874,883,061 of record NC_140579.1, on the reverse strand, counting down.
GAGGGCAGTTTTCAAAAAACATGTGTGCTTTCTTTAAACATTCAGCAATTGCTATTTGATTGAGGCCGTTCTTCCACCCTACCTCCTGTTTTGTGTGGTTTACTTAATTCTTGAGGAGGATGAGGTAGGGTTTGTACCTTCTCCCCCTTTTCTTTATTGTGAGTAATATTGTAAACAGTGTATCAGATTTGCCTGCCCCCAGGTTTGATATGGCCACGTATATAGATCAACCAGGTGATTCACCAAGGAAAACAGGGTTTCGGTTGATTTCGTGGAACATCGCAGGTTTCTCTAGGAGGTTACAGGATGAGGCTTGGCTGGATTATGTTGCAAGCCATGATATCATGTGCCTCCAAGAGACATGGAGTAGAACTGACCAGGATTTTGACGGATTCCAATCATTTAACGTATTAGCTGTGCCATCACAGGCAGGCAGAGCTAAAGGTGGGATAATGACCGCTATTACTCTCAAATGGAATAATTTAATAACATCTAAGATAGTAGATACTCCCTGGTATCAATTACTTTTGCTAGAATCTCTGTTTCCCGTGCCCCTGCTGCTGATTAATTGGTATTACAATGTTTTTGATAACCATGACACAGCTGTAATTGTGAGTTTGCAGGAGGCTATATTCAAGTTGCATAGTGATCTACCCTTGTTATTTACTATATGGGTTGGCGATTTCAATTGTACCCTGTGTAAATTTGGTGGGTGAAATGTGTGTGTGGTTTGGTGGACCTAAATGAGCACCCTATCCAGCATTTTAAGCATACACCTCAGGGTGATGCGTTAAATAATATTATTGTAATTAATGACTTATGTATAATGGAATCATGTGTTGCCCCAAATTTACTTCCCATACCAACCTTTCAGGGTGCTAGTGGATCTATGAGTGTTATTGATTTTATTATTTAGTCCAGTAGCTATTTACATTTTATTGATAAATTTGAGACGCATGCAAATCCGGCAAGCGATCCTAATCCTTTGATCTTAACTTTGTGCCCCCCCGTTGCAACAAGGCATCCAATCTGGGACCAACCTGTAAGATATAATAGGAATCAAGGTGTTACCATGAAGTGGGAGAAAGTAGATGTAATTGGGCTGGAGACGGAGATTTTAAGTGCTAATAGTTCTGTAATTAAGTCTTGTCTGTCACCAACCACAGACCCTGAAAATGTAATTATGAATTTCGAAATTCTGTGTGGGAATGTGGCAGAGCATCTTAAAAAAACAATGGTTAATAGACAGTCCAATGGCTTTAAATGGTTTGATGCTGTGTGTTCTGCAACCCAAAAATCACTAAAAAGGGCTTTGCAACAAAAACCAAGGAATAAGGAGCTGGTAAGAACTGCGAGAAGCGCATATAGAGAGGCAATTAGAAAACGGAAGCTGGATTTAAAAACCTTAGCTTGGGACGACCTAGAAAAAGCCTCAGAGTTAAAAGACAGTAGGCTTTTTTGGGAAGTGGTAAATCGTCCCTTATTTTCTAGTGATGGCAAGGAAAATATGGTGATGCAGATAACGGGTGAGACATGGGAAGCCCACTTTGGGAACATTTTTAATCCTAACTTAGTATCCCTCTTAGGCTTGCAGGATGATACAAAGGATGTGGACTTCCCGCTTACAGCTTCCTTGCTTAGCTCTTCGCTTACTCTTCGAGAAGTTGAAGATGCCCTGAGGAAAGGCGTACCACTAAAAACCCCTGGCCCTGATGCGGTGCCGTTGGATCTTTTCAAACATAATACTGTCGTATGGGCCCCTTTGTTATTGAATGTATTCAAAGCAGCTATTGTCGGTCGCATTCCCCTATCCTGGAAGGAGGCAGTGGTGGTGCCTATTTTCAAAAAGGGTGACAAGTGCGACCCACGATGCTATCGCCCAATATCATTAATTGATGAATCATGCAAATTATTGGGAAGGATAATTTTGGCCAGATTGGAGACGTGGGCAGACTCCGTGGGCCTAATTGTGAACTCTCAATATGGGTTCAGGAAAGGAAAGGGAACAACCGAACAGTGTCTAAATCTGGCACTAATTATGGGTAAGTACATGAAGGCCGGGGTTTTTTCTATCCACCTGGCCTTCATGGATTTATCCAGTGCCTTTGACACTGTTTGTAGGAATAAACTATGGCGGATGATGGAGGACACGGGTTTTGAAGAACCTTTGGTTACCCTGCTCCGCAGACTACATGCGGCTACAACTGTGACAATAAGATTCGGGCCAGGGGGGGAAAAAACTAAATCTATCCCCTCAACTGAGGGTGTACGACAAGGCTGTATATTAGCGCCTTTTCTGTTTTTAGTTTATACTAATGGCCTGGAAAAGTGCTTGTTGGAACATTGTTTGGATTTCCCAAAGGTGAACGGCAAGAAGATACCTATGTTATCTTATGCCGATGATACGGTATTAATGACCCTTACAGCGAATAGTATGCAGACCTGTCTGGAAGCATTTAATAACTTTATGCTGGACCTGGACCTAAAGGTAAACTTTTCAAAATCTTTTGCAATGGTCTGTGGCCCTCAAGGGACAAAAACCCGTAAGTTCATGGTAACTAATTCTACCATTGACAAAGTTGATAATTTCAATTACTTGGGAAATTTATTTAACAACAGACTGAGCTGGGTCCCTTTGATGAAGGCGCGTGTGCAATGTACCAGTAGATCTATAGAGGGTTTATTTCGTTTTTGTAGTAAATTGGGACAAAAATCAGTCCCACATTTAAAAACCTTGTATAGAGCAAAATGCCTATCTGTGGCCACCTACGGGGCAGGGGTCTGGGGGATAGAAAGCCCAGCCATGATCCAGGTCATGGAAAAATTTTTTTTTAAACGTTTATTGTCAATTCCATCAGGTTCATCTAACAGTTTTTGCCACACTGTGATGGGAATGGAATATGTGACTGACATCATCCGCGTTTCCCCTTTATTATTATGGGGTAAAATATGGTTATCGGAAGACCTTCAGCTCTCCAAAGATATCCTGAAGGACTGCAAAAACCTAGAACATGCAATGCAGATCCCATGGCTTTCATATGTTAGTAATACTTTGCATAGAATTGGTTTGGGTCACTTTTATGATAACCCCGAAAAAATGCAAGGGGACATAAAAACTCTGATTAAAACAAGTTATCGTAAAAGTTTAAGTATGTTACACTCAGACCAGCCAACAAATTGTTTGGGTAAATTGCAGTATCAATTTTATTTAACTTTTACTACTAATGTGCAATGGCGCTTTTACCTAACAAGGTTTAGATTAAACACTCTTCATTTTCTTTTTGCCTTTCCAAAACAAGGGGGTTGGTGTGAGAGGCTGCCCCCTTGTTTTTGCGATAACAAAACTAGTCAAAGTACTATTCATGTTGTCCTTTTTTGTTCTCTTTATAAGGAACCAAGAATTAGGTTTATAAGGCCTATTCTAAAAGGGCGACAACCATGTAATTATAAAGAGGGTTATGACTATTTGTTATCGCTATCATCTTCTGGAATATGTTGTGCCATGTTAAGTTTTATACGACTGTCACTCCAGATTAGGAAACGGTATTGTTAGATTGTTTAAAGACCTTCTTGCTGCCAGTGCAATAAGCACTAAAAAATCAATGCCATATGTTGGTCCAACTGGTTATATAGTATGCTAATAATCTCTGTTATAGGGCGACTAATATGGTTTCGCATTGTAGGTTTCCATTCTTTCTGATAAATGATATGTTAAATTTGTATAAACTTTGTTTTAGTAACAATATGTTTTTAAATTAAGGTCTGTATACTTTTATGATTCTATCTTTTTTGAATCTAATAAAGTTCATGAATCGAAAAAACTGCAATTATAGCCTCTAATTACTTCCTGCATCGTGGTGATTCGCACACCATTTAACTGCAATTTTGGTCTCTAATTACTTAATTTTGCTGAAGTGTGCAGAACTAGCAAGCTAGAAGGCTGTTTCCAAAACAAAGTAATGTGGTTGAAGCTACTGACAACAAGGAAAACAGCTCTGAATCTAGTGCTTTGTGTACCAATACTTGGGGAAGAAGTTGATGGCGTTCTGGACAAGGATGTGATACAGATCGAGTTTGACAATGTCAAAGGACCGTTTGGTCTAGTGAATGTGACACATGTTACTATCAATTTCAGTGGCTGATTTGGGATCACTATGATTGGTACAAAAGAGTGGGAGAGATTCAAAAACACTAGTTTGAAAAAGTCGTGCATGTCACCAGTTGAGTATGGAGGAAAGTCTGTGGATGTTGTGAGGGAATTGGATACTGTGCCGGACTTCAAACGGAACAAGGCCCAGGCCACTGTAAATGTTTCCAAAGATGAATAATGCCAATTAAGATGGCTAGAGAAAAGGAAATGGGGAATAATCCTCAATCTCAATAGTCCAGGTGTTGTTGAAGGAAAGTGTGTGACAGCTGTGAGTGAGTGCCAGTGGATGAAGGCATTTCCAGACATTTTCCAAGAGAAACTAGGAAAACTCAAGGGTTTTTCTTATCGGGTCATATTAAAGTCTGTGACTGTTCCAGTGGTGTACAATGTGAGGCATGTGCCTCTAACCATGAGGGAGGAGCTCAGGAAGGAACTAAAAAGTATGTGTGATCAGGGCATTATTGAGGCCATTGAAAATTCTGAATGGTTATCACTAATTGTACTGGAAAGGAAGGCTAATGGTTTGTTGAGGATGTACATTGACTTTAAGGGACCTTAACAAAAAAATTTGGGTGGACAGCTGCTTATCACCAAATTGCTCTGGAACACGAGTCGAGGTATTTAACATCATTTATCATGCCAGAAGATGATTCAGATTTAAATGCATACCATTTGGTGTGGCTTCAGACAGTTGTGGAGGCACTGTGTAAGGGTGGACCCAATGTCTGGTGTTTTCAGGATGATAGCCTGGTTTTCGGTCAAGATATGCCCTCCCATGACAAGTCCTTGACGATGGTCACATCTTCTTTGACAGATAAAGGTTTGACGTTGAGAGCAGAAATATGCAGATTTGCTGTCAAATGTGTGGACTATTTGGGCTACAAAATTTTGAAAAAGAGGTAGAACCAAAGGAGAGTTTAGTGAGGGTAATTTGCGAATTCCCAGCACCCACCAACAAGTATGAGGTGCAATCATTTTTCAGCATGCTGGAATTCTATTCCCATTTTATTCCCAAGTGTGCATAGAGAACCTGCAATCTGAGAAACTAGCTCAAGAGGAATGAGATGTTTGTATGGTGTAAGGAGGTGGATCGTGAATTTGAAGTAATTAAGAAAAAGGTTATTAGTGCTATTCCTTTAAAGCCATTAGACATACGTAGTCCCTTGCTTATAGTAACTGATGCCAGTCAATAAGGGTTAGAGGCTGTGTTGTTGCAAACTTGTGAAGGGAAGGATGAAGTGCTGGCATTTGCATCTCTTGCCTTGAGAGGGACTGAAAGTACATTCTCTCAATCAATCAATCAATCAGGGATTTGTGAAGCGCTACTCACCCATGAGGGTCTCAAGGCGCTGGTGGGACGGGCGTGCAGCTCCGATTTAGCCAAAGAGCGAGGTTTTGAGGCTCCTCCTGAAGGTGTGCAGAATGGGGGAATGTCTGATGTTGAGCGGGAGCTCGTTCCAGGTCTTTGTTGCAATGTAGGGGTAGGCTCTTCCACCCGTTCTGGCTCTGCGGATGCGTGGTGTTTTGGCGAGGTTGATGGAGAGGAGGTTTCTCTTGGGTACGTGGAAGGAGACTCTTTCATTGAGGTACTGGGGTCTGGTGTGGAGGGATTTGTAGGCATGATTAAGTAGCTTGAAGGTTGAAGGTGGCTATTCGTTCTAGTCTTACTTGCTCCTGGACCGCACTGTCCATTGCGGGATGTGAAAGTGCGTTGTTTAAGATTCTGGTTACTCCTCACTTCTCACTCTCGGGGATGGTGGTCTATCGTCCCCCAGGGAGCGAGGCGGCGTTTCGCGCTGCTTTCCCGGATGTGGTCAGCTCCTTGGTGGTGGGGTGTCCCAATTTTTCGATTCTGGGGGACCTTAATCTCCATTTCGATAGACCCAACCTACCTGCGGTCAGTGGCATTCTCACGGATTTGGAGGCCTTACAGTTGCTGCAGCTTGTTCAGCAGCCCACCCACATCGGTGGCCACACGCTAGATCCCTTCTTCACTAATTTGACAGATGCTTCTGTCACTGCCGTCTCGCCCCTGGGTTGGACTGATCACTCTTTGGTCGCCATTAGTACCCCTTTATCAGGTAGGACTGTCATCCCTCCTGCTAAGCTGATCGTAAGGCGGCATTGGGGCAAATTACGGTTGGAAGATCTGCACCGTGTCCTCGCTGCAGAGCCATTAGATCCGTTTGTTACTGTTGATTCAGGTTACGATGGGTTCTGCGCGTGGATCTCCAAAGCGCTAGATGCGCTCATTCCACTCACCGCCTGTAAGACCAGTGCCAGAGAATCTAGCCCATGGTACGATGGCGCCCTACGTGCGCTCAAGGGCAGTTGCAGGCGCGCAGAGAGGGCTTGGCGGAAGGCGTACGATTCGGGGAAAAAAGCTATCTATCTCGCCTCCGTCAAAGTATACCATCGGGCTGTGTGCCGTGCTCGGGCATTGTATTATACTGCCGAAGTCGGCAACAGCTCTAACCCCTCGAAAACTATTTTCAAATTGATGAAGGATCTTCTAGCTAAGCGCCCCGATGCTCCGACGACGGGCTCTACTGCTCATTGTGAGGCTCTTGCGGTGTTCTTTCAGGAAAAGGTCCAAAACATCTATATGACCTTTCCATCCATAGGACCCCCAGTTGAGTCTCCGATTTCCATCTGTGGAGACACAGCCCTGCACTCGCTTCCCCTGTTGACATTGGAAGGGTTTCACATCTTGGCAAAGCAGGTGAAATCTGGGTCCCCCGCCGACCCTCTCAGCTCGGCTCTCTTTAGAGATGAGTCGTTCGTGGGTCGGACCGTGGTACACTCCCTGATCAACATCTCGTTGGAGTCGGGCACGGTCCCCCGTAGCTGGAAGCGGGCGATGGTTTCCCCCATCCTAAAGAAGCCCTCACTGGACCCAGACAAGCCTGAAAACTATCGGCCTATCTCTTTGCTTCCCTGGCCTACCAAAGTAATGGAGGCCCATGTCAACAAAGTTCTCTCGGCCCACCTCATCCAGTTTAACATCTTGGATCCCACCCAAAATGGCTTCCGTGCTGGTCACAGCACGGAGTCTGCCCTTCTCTCCATGGCTGAACACCTACGCACAGTGATGGATGCGGGGCAGACAGCGGCGCTCGTTTTATTAGATCTGAGCGCCGCGTTCGACACCGTGTCCCATCCTATCCTGTTGCATCGCCTGGAGGAGGTCGGGCTGGGTGGCTCTGCCCTCCAGTGGTTTCGCTCTTTCCTGAACGATCGTTTCTTTAGCGTTGCGCTGCCACCGTACCAGTCCCAATTCCTTCCTCTGAGACAGGGGGTCCCGCAAGGCTCCTCGCTGAGTCCCACGCTTTTCAATCTGTATGTGAGACCGCTGGCTGAGATCGTCAAGCAATGGGACATGACTATGGTCTCGTATGCTGACGATACTCAGCTAGCGGTGACTATCAGCGGGGATGCGGATCGGGATGCCCCCAGGTTTCAGAGTGGACTTAGGGCTGTGGCAAGCTGGATGAAGAACAACTGTCTCCAGCTCAACGCGAAGAAAACCGAGATCATGATCGTTGGCAGGAAGGCGGAACTGTGGGGGGACAAGTGGTGGCCCATTGAACTGGGGCCGGTCCCTCTCCCGGTCACTGAACTTAGGAATCTGGGAGTGTGGATGGATCCCGCTCTCAGTTACGAGGGCCACTCGAAGAAAATCGCGGCCGGCTGTTTTGGCATCTTGCGGTCGCTGAGGCCCATTCTTAAGTTCTTTGACCGTGGTACCAGGCAGCTGATAGTCCAGGCCACGGTATTATCTCGCCTGGACTATGCCAGCTCGCTTTTGGTAGGGACCAACGTGGCGGAGACTACCCGCCTTCAACGAGTGCAGAATGCCGCGGCTAGAGCCATTGTAGGCTTACCCCGAAGGAGCTCTGTCTCAGGTGTCTCGAGATCCTTGCATTGGCTCCCCATTAAATCACGCATCCAGTTCAAGGTGTTGTGCTTGGCGTTTAAGATCTTGAGGGGAGTAGGTCCGCCAATTCTTGCTGACCTCCTGTCGTGGTATGTTCCTTCCCGCGCTTTGAGATCGGGAAGCCAAGCGCTCGCGGTGGTCCCCCGATACAGGTTGTGTCGGGCTGGTGGTCGCTCTTTTCGGGTGAGGGCGGCTGAACTCTGGAATTCCCTCCCAGTGGACTTGCGGCTACTGACTGACCTCTTGGCCTTTCGCAAAGCTCTGAAAACGTTTCTTTTTTAAATAGATTTTTTATCTGTGTTGTGTTTCTGCTATCTGTTGCACATTGCCTGCCATGCGCCAGGACGCCCCTTAGCTGGGGCAGCTGTGCGCAATACAAAAGTGCATAACATAACATAACATAACTCTCTTCTTGACGGGGAGCCAGTAGAGGTCACGTAGGTGCTGGGAGATGTGGTCATGTTGTGGGATACCGAGGACGAGTCTGGCGGCGGTGTTCTGGATGGTCTGGAGGTTTCAGAGCAGGGCTTTGTTGATTCTGGTGTAGAGGGCGTTGTCCGTAGTCCAGTCTGCTTGTTAGGAGTGCATGGGTGACGGTCTTTCTGGATTTGGAGGATCCATTTGAAGGTCTGGCGAAGGATGCGGAGGGTGTTGTAGTACGTGGAGGAGACGGCGTTGATCTGTCGGATCATGGTAAGGGAGGAGTTGAGTATGACGCCGAGGTTCCAGGCATGGTCCGTGGGTGTGAAGGGGTTGCCAAGGGCAGTGGGCAACCAGGTGGTGTCCCACGCTGAGGGTGTGGGTCCGAGGACGAGGACTTCTGTCTTCTCTGAGTTGAGCTACAGACAGCTGCTGCTCATCTTGCTGAAAATAGTACTGAGTGAGTTTGGGAGGGTTCTATCTCCAGGGTTACTCACTCGGGACAAGTGAGTTTGTTTAATATGTTAAAAGTTTCATTTTGCTTAATTGCTGCTAAATTAATGCTGTTACAATAAAAAGAGGATTTGGATTTGGTGGTGAGTAGCAAGCTTTTAGACTTCCGTAACCCCTTACTAAAACATTCTCTTTCTAAAGTGCCATATCTCTTATGCCACTGACTTTCAGGTTTGTCGCTTTCAATTTTGCCACTTTCAATTCATCAAGAGGCTGCATCATTCAAGTAGTTTCTGGGACATGTACATCACTTGTTTGTCACAGCCAGTTAAAATATTCCACAGATGTCTGTTCAACAAAGGAGATGTGGAATGTGCAGGTTTAACTGAGGGTATTAGCCATTTCCTAGTGATTCAACGTTCTACAGTTGTGGAAGGTGCTTGGTAATTGTTGGTCCTGGCCCTCTCTGCAGGGCCACCCCCATACCTTTTGCCTTTACCCTTCACTTTTTTCTGAATTTTTTTTTGCTGGCCTGAGGACTCTGTGCACTTTACCACTGCTAACAATGTTAAAGTGCTTGTGCTCAATCCTTAAAACATGGTAATATGGGCTTATACCCAATTAGCATATTTATGTTACTTGTAAGCCCCTAGTGAAGTGGCACTATATGTGCCAGGGCCTACAAATGAAATGCTGTCAGTGGGTCTGTAGCATTTATTGTGCCACCAAATTAAGTAGCCCTTTAAACATGTCTCAGACCTGCCATTGGATTCTGTATGTGCAGTTTAACTGCCACATCAACTGGCAAAATAAACCTTTAGCCAGGCCCAAACTTTCCCTTTCTATACATATGTCACACCTAGGCTAGGACCTGGAGAGCCCAGATGGCAGGGTGCAGAGTATTGTAAAGGTAGGACATGTCCTTTTAAGTTTTACATGGCCTGGTAGTGAACAACTCTTACATTTGTTTTTTCATTACTGCAAGGCCTACCTCTTCCACAGACAAACATTGGAGATGCCTTATTACGTTTAATACGCTGTAATTTCTAAATGGGAATAGATAATCCCTTTGTGTTTGGAATGGTAATGGTAACTCATGGTGAAGTCTGATTTTAGATTACAATTTTTGAAAATGTCATTTTCCTGCCTTAGCCATTTAGTGCCTCGAGCCTGTACTTGAGTCACATGCCTTGGTGTAGCTGACAGCTGGGTTTTATGTAGTCCTCCTAGACAGCCACACACAATGGCAAGCTTAGGTGTGCCTGGATGCGCCGGTATTGGCAGGATGGGAGGGAGGAGCTGGGCACATCCCCACTTACTCTTGAGTAGGCTGTACCTTGCCTCCACACAAAGGGCTGCATACCCCATGTAGTTAATCCAGAGCCAGAACAAGGAAGGCAGGATGCCTGGGGACACCTGGGGAAACCTCTGGAAACTTCTAACCCACTCCAAGGCACAACAGGGTATAAATACAAGACCTCAGACACCACCACTTCAACACTTTCTGGACCTCTGGATACTATGCCAGGAAGAAGGACTGCTGTGGTGCTGGCGGACTGCCACTCTGCTGGACTGCTGCTCTGCTGGTCTACTGCCTTGCTGGACTGCTGTCTTGCTGACCTGCTGCCCTCCTGCCTGGGGGAGAAGTACTGGACCATTCATCTATTGAACCCAGAACTCCAGAGTGACTGCAAGGACTAGTTGGCTGACCTCCTGACGAGCTTCAGGAACAGAAGGCTCCAACAACCTTGCTCCTGCACCTGGACTCTGCCATCTGTAGGTCTGTCATGCCAAGTGATGCCACCCCAGTCTTGGACCCTTGGAAGTGGGCCTAAGGTGCTCTGCCAGCCTCTGTGGATCCAGAGGAACTGACGCCTCTCATTGACAACAGCTTTAGCGGCTATGCCAATTTGCATCGCAGCCTCGCAGCTCCTTGTAATGAACACATTGCCCTTACTGTGCGATGCATCCCCGTCTCCGTACTTTGCTTTTCAAGCTCTCATGACCGGGATCTTCAATGACGACACATCTGGGCTTCGTATCACAGTCTTGCTGCATCTCGGAACCCAAAGCATCACTTCGGCTGCGCCATGCATCTTTGCCGCGGATCCTCACAACACTTTACAAACCAGGATTAAAGATACTTTGCTGAGCAGGCCTAACTGGTGCCTGTAGCTGGTCTGCACTCCATTGCAGTTGGCCTGAATTTGGGACTTCCTGCCGGTAAGGCGTGACTACATATCCACAGTTGGCGCTTTACTCCTTATTTTATTAAACTGTTTAAAAAATTGAAAATTAGTGGTTCTTGTAATTGAATTCTTGTTGTTCTGGTCTTGTTTTATTTATTAAACATTTACTATTTTTCTAACTCTTTTGGAGGTTCCTGTTTGAAGTGCTGCACAAATACTTTACACATTGCCTTTTAGTTAAGCCTGACTGCTCTGTGCTAAGTTACCCGAAAATTGATCACAGATTAATTTATGGTTTGCTTGTGACTTCACCATGAGAAGAATTTTGGTTGCTGCTCGAGAGGGATTCCACCCCCCTCAACCAGTAACCACATTTCTTACAGGCATGCATTACTCAATGCAGTGCCGTGCCTCAGAAATGTTTAAATTTGATGAGGTGTGATCTGCCCATATGCAAGGGAGAGACAACACCTTTTTGGTAGGTGTGTTGTGCGACACTACCAATTCCAGAATATGCATCTTAGCATTAGTGGGTAATTGAACCTGCTGTGTGAAAGATGAAGACAAGAGGTCAATTAACTATTAGTCCTTGGAATTTGCAGGAGGGTTGTTAAAATCCCCAATGAACAACAGGTGGTTATATAGATTTCAGTGTTCTTCTACTCAGGAACCTGGTATTGAGGCAACCCATGTATAGGGAAAGATAGGAATTGTTAGAGGGGGCAAACAGAGAAAGAGAGCTGGACAGAGTAGAACCAGGTGGGGTGGGGACCAGAGAACACTCGGACGGGGTGTGGTTTCTAAGTATACTTGCTCCTGCTCTCCAAAAGGTCTCAGCAACCTTTTGATCAGGAAGAGGACTTGACGTAAATTATGAAGCACCAAGTCCAATTAGTAAAGAAAACGGGTAGGGCCACTGGTCCTGGTCTGGTGCAGACATGCAAAGATGGTTTTGCCTTTGGTGCACCTCAGTTCACTGCTGTGTAGGAGTTTGGAAGGCCTGGATGCTTCGGAGATCTTGTTCAAGTCCCATAGTGAATATTTGGCAATAGTGCTTCTGCTGTGCTGTGGTGCGGTGGATGAGTATGTGGAATTTGATGAGGGCTGTTTTCTCTGCTTTACCTTGCTCTGTTTAGATTTTTTTGGCCCACATCTTGATAGTTAGCAGTCTCGTTCTTTGTGGCTGCTAACTAGAAGCCCTACAAAGGTGCTGGGCAACGCGTCACTTGTTAGCACTACATTTATTTTGCCTTGTCAATATTTTGACAACTGTGCGCCTCCATCACACACAGTTGCATGGAATCATAATTGCAATGGCACACATGACAATTACTATGTGTGCTCTGCAGAGATGACAAGCATTGGACGACCATGTATTCTGTACACCTTTGCAATCCACTGACAGAAATTCTCAGCCTCAACTCCAGACCTCTCAATCGTGGCTTGTTTTAAAAATGTGGAGGCGACTTGGAACAAAGTATACATTATATCAGACTAATATGAGACATACAAAACTAGAGAAACACAAGACCCTGGGAAAAGCAAACACACATAGGGAACACAAAATTAAGTGAGACATGCACAATATAAACAGGGACTACATTGCTTACATGGAATATCTTAATGGTTTTTACATTTATTGTTCAGAAATCGATTAATGCTTTTGCTTGCAAAGTCAATACATGAATGTATGGCTCGAAAGAGACCTGAGTAATGTCTATTTCAATGTCCGTTTCAAATTACTGCCAGGTCTAAGACCTGGAGGGACCAGGCCCATTTAACCTGCCAATTTCAACCTTGAATACCTGTGGGTTTCATTCAATGTGTCTTCGTTTTAAGGTAATTTAAATGAGCACTATGAGGTTGAGTAACAATGCAGTCTATTAAATGAGCAAGTGACAATATGTGTTACAAAAAATGGTAATTGTTTTACAATCGAGAATGGGTAACCAGTTTACATTTGAGAAGAAATTCAGATCAAGTCTTTCTTTAAGATGATAAAACCTATCTGTCATCATCCACAACAGGATGGCTTTGAGATAGTAAGGGAGAACCTTTAATAAAAGAGAGTATTGGACCTCTGTAGACTGTCTATGCCTCTGTAAGGCTCAATTTTTAATGCACTAAAACTGGTGAATGAGAAAATGTGTTGCTTCCTTGCACTTTTTTTAATGTGTTCTTACCTCTGTATTTGTGTCATGGGGATTACGTGGACGGAATTTGCGTAGCTGCCCTACGCAAATTATCACGAAATTGCTCTAAATCTCCGCGAGCATTGCTTTTCCCGCCCGTTCGCGATGTGTTTTTGCGTGCTCGCGGGGAAATATATCTCTAACTTGCCCATGCGGTCGCTAAGGGGCGCGGCCATCTTGCTCGCGATGCTTATTTCCTGTTCCGGGCCGAATGATGTGTTCACGATCGCAAACTCTTGCGGGATATCGCGACCAGCTATCAACAATCCAACATCCCGTGGCGCACGCGAACGGATAGGAAAACTTGTCGGCGAATGCAGGGATCCAGTAAGTCACTACTAGGCGCGCGACAATGCATTTTTAAAGCGTAAACAAGAAAATACTTCCGCTTTCGCAGCGGATCGCGGAAGTTTTGACATCTCCGCGTTCTCCACGGAACGCGGAAATGCCAAAACTTTGCAACTTCCGCGAGCGGAACGGAAATTTTCACCCAGGCCTATTTTGGCAATCCTCCATGCTAACCCCTTTAACATCTCTTTTCCGGATTCAGAACCTCTGCTGCCACCCATCCTCACACTGATTCCCTTGGATGGGCGGGTGACTGACGGGGATATTGTGACCTTGCAGTGCTTACCACACACAAGGCACATAAACCTCACTGCACACTTTACTGCAGGCCACAGTGAGATCCTACACAACATCAGCAAGATGCAGAATGCATACTCATTCCAGGTGACGCTGGCACGGGACTCCAATGGGAAGAACTACTCTTGCTATCATGAGGTGGATGTTCGCAGACGGAAGCTGCGTTCTCCCTCGAGTGTGGGTGTGCAGATCACAGTGCAGGGTGAGCGGTGTTTTCAATTAACTATCGGTGCAACACACAAACATGTATAAAATATTAGGGCATACTTGCTGTGAAAAACTGTTTTATTAGTTGGGGCGGACAGAGGCCCCACAAGTAATAAATTCTCTATCACATTATGTTCAGTCAAGGGTTTCAATCGTGTGAACCTAAGCTCAACCTCTAATAGCTGTGGCACAGTACAGACAAACTTAACTTACAGAAAAAGTGCAAAATATTAAGAGGTTAAGAGGTACCAAAACAGTCAAAAACAGAATAAAAATACAACTTCAATGTATAATATAGAGTCAAATGTATTGAACAAAATGACACAGAAATGACAAAAGTCCAATAAGGAGAATGGGAGATATGAATTTCTATGGTTTTAAGTGAAAATATTGGCAAAAAGTGGAAAGCACCAGTGATAGTCAATGGTCGAAGTATACAGAGTTTAGGCACAATTTAAGGCTGGAGATGGAGCCCTGGTCAGATACACCAACCAAGGTCTGACCCAGTGAGAGTTTTTATCTTGAGAATTAGGGCCTGATTTAGATTTTGTCACATGGGTTACTCCATCACAATATTGGTTGATAGCCCGTCCACGGAAATATAAATCCCCATGGATATTATGGGATGTATATTTCGGCAGACAGTATATTCATCACCGTTGTGATAGAGTAACCCGTCCGCCAAAATCTAAATCAGGGCCAATGTCTTTTTTGCAGGGCTTCGAATCCTTCAGTGGGAAAAGGCTGCAGATGTCTCCAATGTTGAGTTCCACGAAGCCGGATACCTTCTTGCAAAGGGTCTGCTAAATCTGAGTTGCTGCTGCGGAGAACCTCTGAACAGGAGAAACCTGATTTCTGAGCCCAGCGAGGTCACATCGTAGTTAGCTAGGCTTGGTGGTTTGTCCCAGTCCTCCAAAGGTCTGAAAGTGTATACATTTTTAAAGTCGCAGGTTTTCCAGAGTGGTAGGAGAAATCAAGGTAGACACAGCCAAGGGTCCCAGAACCTCAGAACAGCACTTGGGTTCCAACACTCACCCAAAGTCAGGTCTAGGTCAGGTCCAGTTGGTACAGATTAGCTGGGATCAGATGTGAACTTAGGAAAAGGACTCTTGCAGCATTTGAAAGCTCTGTAGCCACACAGGAGGTGAACGAATTGACCCTTGAAGGCCATTTCTTTGTCAGCGGTTTGTCGAAGAAAGCAACTGCTGACTATATCGCTAGAGCACGTAATGTTTCCTTGGAGTTTGGTGAGACAAATTGAATGGCCAAAGATGATTAGCATACCGCACTGCCTTTATTTTGTCTGGCCACAGCACTGGCAATCCTAGTATGTGCGTATTCGTGTCCTTAAATGTGTTTTGCTCACCTAAAGACAAACCCCAGGGCTTCACAGAGTATTCACTAAGTGTGTTGGACTATGGGCAGTTTCAATCACGTTTAAAAAATGCTGTGCAAGCATTTTACAAACTGCTTGAAATTTAAAATGACTGTTATCCTAGCACGAGGCTTACCTCTTTCTTTTGGCTCACGGGCACACCATGCTTTGACAGTGGAGACATGGCGGGGAACTCATCATATGCCAGCGAGTCTTAAGTGATGTTTCACTCCAGGTATGCGTGCTATTATTATTTATTTATTTTGGGTGCATGGACGTGCCTAGAGCCTTCCTGCGCTCTTTCTACGTGCGTGCTGCCATCTTTACTTGCCATTGCTGTTTCTTGTGACTCTCGTCCTCTCTGGGTGCTGCACAGCGGCGCAACGTTTCCTCATCCTGCCATTACGCACCAATATATCTTCAGGACGGCGCCGTGGATGTCACAAATTCTCCCTTTTGGGGTGAGCAGTTGTTACCATTTCAACCATCAGCGGGGTAAACTTGTGGTAGTGGTGCTCCGTTCAATGCTCACGCGTTGATGGTTGTGGAGGAAGTTGTGTCCCTTAATTGTTAGTCTGCATACAGTCATGAACACAGTGCCATGGTAGTGGGTGCAACCTTCAGCTCCAGCTTTTTTCTTTCCAAAAAGGGAGTAACATCCAGTTTATATTCCATGGCCATCCTGGCATGGAGAAGTTCCTCTGAACATTCCTTTGAAGTGCTCACAAAGCATGGTTTCAGCCAGTGTAGCTTTACATGGGTGAGAACTTGCTCACCGGAGTAGCTGTTGTACACTCATTTGTTTAAGTGTCTAGTTAGAACATGCATTCCTGCTCTATATCCCAGCCTCTGGATGTGTGGAATGTATCATTTTACGTTCTTGTGTTTTATTTTGTTTGACATGCATGCATATGGTACACTTTAAGTTTACTGTTCACATGTCATTTGACCCTTATGTTCTGGGCAGGGACTGGGTTGTAGTCACATTTGTATTACTTCATATTTTTACCTCATAGGGGTGTCTAAAGGGTATTAGTCCCATACTTGGCAAATTGTTTTGTTCATGCTACCTACCTCTACAGGGGTGTCTAATAGGTATGAGTCCCATGTATGTACATTGTGTGTCCACACTACCAACCTCTGCACAGGTGTGTCTAATGGGTACTAGTCCCATACTATTGTTTTGCTCACACTACTAACCTCCACGTAGGGGTTCTAAATGGGTGCGAGTCCCGTGTATTCTATTGTTTTGGTCACGCCACAAACCTCCACTTAGGGGTTCTAATAGGTACGAGCCCCATGTGTTCTATTGTTCTGTTCATACTACTAACCCCACGTTGGGTTCTAATGGGGTATAGTCCCATGTGTGCCATTATTTTGTTCATACTACTAATCCTTACTTACGGTTTCTAGTTCACGGTGTTGTTACCTGTGGTACCTGTTTACTTTTATTTGTATTTTTTTCCACTATGTGCCACACTCGTGGTTGTCTGCCCCTAGGTCATATTGGCTGAATGGATAGCAGTCAAACCTCTTTTCTTTCTTTCCCCTAACTATTTTCATAGGTCGTTGTTGGGTATTGGTGTTCCATGTGTTTCTGGTCCATCCATTCACCTGTGTTATTAGGAAGGTTCTTTCGGGTGTCCTTCATCTATTATTGTGTTGGAAACAGCCCACTCCCACTCCGCAGGGTGGTGGTGGACTCCCCGAACACACTGTGGTAGCTTGGCTCGAGTGGTCAGGAAACAGGCACAGTGCTAAGCATACAATATACCCATACAATAACCATGCGTGCATCCGTTCCAAAAACGACTCTACACCGTAAAAATTATGAAAATATTCTTTCTTTATCTTTTTCTCTTAGTTGCTGATTGGAAAAATAAATAGGTCAATCACAATATACAAGTTTCAATTAGTGCAGGTCAAATAAATATTGGCTGTTTGATGAAATAAATAGGGGTGATCATAAATAACAGGGCATAAATACAAGTGCAATATATACAGACAATTAAATACTTTGAGGCAATAAATACTGTACCAATAAATATTGTACACCAACAAGTCCTGTGGACCTATAAATATAGTGCAGCAATAAATAGATAAAAATTCAATAAATACAGTATCCCCAATAAATAATTAAAAGTATACAGCAACCCTCATATAATCAGATGACACTTCACTTCTTAAGGGCTGATTTGGCCCAGGCACAGCCTGTAGGGTTGTGGAAGGCTTGAGGGGGGAGGCTACTCCCTGGCTGGGACAAGGCTGAGGCCTACACTGAGGTAGATCAAAGGGGGGAATACCAATGCCCTGGCTTCCCTTCTCCACACAACCTCTCTAGGTCAGTCCCAGTTCACCCCAGGCACAGTCAGGTGGGTTTCAGCACCTCCCTAGCCCCTTAGAGCAGTCTCTCAGGTCTCCACAGGGCCTTAGGCGCCCTCTACTCCACTTACTGCCCTTTTTCTGATGTTCCGACGCCGCTGGAGTCGTGTCGACGCCGTGAGGCGGTTCCGGTTCGGTCTCGGCGGCCTCGGCACAATGTCAGTTCTTTGACGACGCCGGTAGGCGGTTCCGGTCCGATGTCGGCGGCCTCGGTTCGATCTCTACCTCCGATTCGACGGCGTCGGGCAGTCTCTTCACGATGTCGACTTCGGGCGGCTCCGGTCCGATGGCGCTCTCGGCTCCGATGACGTCGGCCGGCCTGGCCTCGATGTCGACTTCCGGCGACTCCGGGGTGCGATCCTCACCCCCGACCTCCGGTGCTCCTCCTCTCAGGTTCCGGGCGACTCCGGAGTGCGATCCTCACTCCCGACCTCCGGTTCACCTCTACCTCGGTCTCCGACGACTCCGGAGGGCGGACTTCACTCCTCCGATGACGCCGCTCGCTCGACCTCGGTTCACTTCCTCCTCGACCTCTGGTATTCCTCTCGACCCCCGTCGGCGCCCTCTCACGACCTCAGGCGGCTCCGGGTACGACGTCTGCTACTTCAGTCAGCGCCGCTTCTCCACCTCGGGCTCCAGGTCTTCAGGCTACTCGACGCCGGACTCCAGGGAAACCAGTTCTCAGGTCAGAATCTTGCTGTTTTCTTGGTTCTAAGGCCTGTTCCTGCTGTCCAGGTCCTTAGGATGGTTTTCTTCTGTCTTCTTCCCACACAGGGCTATAGGCTGGGATCCATCAGTAGGGACAAGTATCAAGGGTGGGTTTATGGACCCCACTCCAGGCACAAGTTTCCACCCCTGCTGCTTCACTCCTTCCTCCTTCACTGTTGTGCTCCTCTCTCTTCACCAGTCAGGTGCCAACTGCCAGCTCCAACTGCCAACTGCCTCTCTTATCCTCCCAACATTCTAAACCGCCTCCAACGGTCACAGGGTTCTGGAAGCTCCTGGAATGTTCTGGAAGGTGCTGGTAGGTTCCAGTGGATGCTGGTGATGTCACAGGTGGCCACCATTTTGTGCTCCAGGCCCTCAGACAGAAGTTTCAGGGGTAGCTAAAATGGTTCCCTGAATCTGTAGCAACACGAAAAAGTCTGGTGGTTCCCAAAAAGGAAAAATTCAAACAGGGTTTGAGGCAAAAGTGGGACAAAATAAATAATGATGAGGAGGGACCACCCAAAGGGCTGACAGGTCTAACACGCGTCCCCCCCAGCTGAAAGTGGGGAGAGCTACCCAACCCCTTGGGAGTTCTCATCACTAAGGCGGAAATACCTTGAGAGACCGTCTGCATTGGCGTGGTCCACTCCAGGCCGATGTTCCACCTGAAAGTCCATCCCCTGTAGGGAAATAGACCACCTCAACAACTTGGGATTCTCCCCCTTCATTTGCATCAGCCAACGAAGGGGTCTGTGGTCGGTCTGAACTAGGAAGTGCGAGCCAAACAGGTATGGCCGCAACTTCTTCAGAGCCCATACCACTGCAAAGGCTTCACGCTCTATTGCACTCCACTTCTGTTCCCTGGGAAGTAGTCTCCGGGATAGGAAGACCACGGGTTGATCCAGACCCTCTTCGTTGAGTTGCGATAACACTGCCCCAATGCCATGTTCTGATGCATCTGTCTGGACAATGAACTTCTTGGAAAAGTCTGGGGCCCTTAAGACCGGGGCCTCGCACATGGCTTTCTTCAATTTCTCAAAGGCTTGCTGACAAGCCTCCGTCCAGACTACCCATCGAGGTTGTTTCTTGGACGTGAGCTCCGTGAGAGGGGCTACGATGGTACCGTACCCCTTCACGAAGCGGCGATAGTATCCCGTGAGGCCCAAAAATGCTCGGACCTCAGTCTGTGTCTTGGGGGGTTCCCAGGCCATGATGGCCTCGATCTTCGCCTGGAGGGGTTGCACCGTTCCCCTACCCACCAAGTGTCCAAGGTACACTACCGACCCCTGCCCGATCTGGCACTTGCTGGCCTTGATCGTCAATCCAGCTTGTCTCAGGGCCTGGAGAACAGCTTGCAGGTGACGCAAGTGATCCTCCCAGCTGTTACTGAAGACGGCTATGTCATCCAGATAAGCAGCAGAGAAACTCTCCATTCCGGTGAGGATCTGGTTTACCAGGCGCTGAAACGTGGCAGGTGCGTTCTTGAGCCCAAAGGGCATCAGACAGAACTGGTAGTGGCCATTGGGCGTGGAGAAGGCTGACCTTTCCCTTGCTCCATCAGTCAACGAGATCTGCCAGTACCCTGAAGTAAGGTCAAAGGTACTTAGATATTGGGCAGCTCCCAGCCGGTCAATCAATTCATCCGCCCTAGGGATCGGATGAGCATCAGTTTTTGTCACTGAATTCAGTCCCCGGTAGTCCACACAGAACCTCAGTTCTGGTTGGGCACCCGGTGGTGCAGCTTTCGGTACTAACACCACCGGACTAGACCAGGGGCTGCTAGAAGGTTCAATCACTCCTAGCTCCAGCATCTTAGTGACTTCACTATGAATGCTGGCCTTCACCTTGTCTGACATCCGGTAGATCTTGGACTTCACAGGTGGGCTGTCTCCTGTGTCCACGTCATGGACGCACAGGTGAGTCCTACCCGGGACAAGGGAGAACAACGCAGAGTACTGCCCCAGGGCCTGGCGACAGTCCTCCTGCTGTTCAGGAGTTAGAGATGGGGAGAGAATCACTCCCTCCACCGACCCATCCTTTTCCTGAGACGCAAACAAATCAGGGAGAGGCTCGCTTTCCACGTCCTCTCCTCCGTCAGTCACCATCATCAAGATGACTTCGGGCCTCTCGTGGTGGGGTTTGAGGCGGTTGGCATGCAGCACCCGCAGGGGCTGACGAGGGGTCTTCAGGTCCACCAAGTAGGTAGCCTTACCCTTCTTCTCCAACACCTCAAAGGGTCCTGACCAGCGATCCTGGAGGGCGCTAAGCTCTCCCGGTTCGATCACCCACACCTTCTGGCCAGGCTCCAACTCCACCGGGTGAGCGTTGTGGTCATACCACGCCTTCATTACTGCTTGGCTGGCTTCCAAGTTGTCAGAAGCTTGCTTCCACAACTTAGCCATTTGGCTCCGGAAGGCCAGCATGTAGCTCACCACATCCTGGGGGAGCTTTCTGGGAGTTCTTTCCCATCCGTCTCTCACCAGGTTAAGAGGTCCACGTACAGGGTGCCCATACAGAAGCTCGAAGGGGCTGAAGCCCACTCCCTTCTGTGGCACTTCCCTGTAGGAAAAAAGTAAACAGGGTAGGAGGACGTCCCATTTCCTCCGCAGGCTTTCAGGCAGACTTCTGATCATGCCTTTTAAGGTTTTGTTAAACCTTTCCACTAGACCATTGGTCTGGGGGTGGTAAGGAGTTGTGAACCGGTAGGTCACTCCACACTCCTTCCACATTGCCCGCATATATGCTGACATGAAGTTGGTCCCCCTGTCGGACACAACTTCCTTGGGAAAACCCACTCGGGTAAAGATTCCCATCAGGGCCCTAGCCACAACAGGTGCTGTTATGGTCCTCAGAGGTATTGCCTCTGGGTACCGTGTGGCATGATCCACCAGAACCAGGATAAACCTGTGACCAGCTGTAGTTGGTGGATCTAATGGACCCACAATGTCGATGCCCACCCTTTCAA
The DNA here is from genome assembly GCF_964204655.1 of Triturus cristatus. NCBI lineage: Eukaryota > Metazoa > Chordata > Amphibia > Caudata > Salamandridae > Triturus > Triturus cristatus. The sequence goes on along the minus strand of NC_140579.1, from coordinate 874,861,438 downwards.
AGGGGGTGCTAACGACAGGAAGTGGTTCCAGGGGAGCTTTCAGCTTCACCCCTGTTTTCCCACTGGCTTGGCAAGACACACATGTCCGGCAGTAGGTATCGGACGACACTTTCATCTGAGGCCAATAAAAGTGTGGGACAAGACGGGCGAAGGTCTTGTCTTGCCCCAGGTGTCCTGCCAAGGGGATCTCGTGAGCCAACTCTAAAAGGAAGGCTCGATAACGTTGAGGAACTACCAAGGCTCGTGACGATCCATGTAGGGGTGCCTTGGGTTCACTGTAGAGGAGGCCATCCTCCCAGTAAACACTGTAGTTCCCTTCAACGTTCCCTGCTGCCTGGGCTTCGGCCTGTCGCCTCAGCCCCTCAAGGGTAGGGCACTCCCTCTGGCCCTGGCAGAATTCCTCCCTGGACGGGCCTCCCTCCACGTGCCACTCGGCCGGGATGGGTAAGTCCTCCAGGTTGGTAACATCCCCCTCCGCAGACTCCTGGCCCACCACCTCCGGTGGCCTATCCGTCCTACGGGGTGGAGACGCCGAGGCAGGCTCCTCCTGTCCTCGGTTCTTCCCTTGACTGGCAGCTGGCTGGGCCTTTGTTCCAGGCTCCAGCCGGAATGAACTCCCTCTTCGGGTAGTCGCGGACCTTGTGCTAACACAGGCCCAGTCAGGTGTACCCAGCATCTCGGTATGAGTCCGGTATTCCACCTCCTTCCAAGCGTTGTGCTCCATGTCATTGCCCAGCAGACAATCGACTGGCACGGCAGGGCTTACGGCAACTCGAAGTGAACCTGCAACCCCCCCCCATTCAAAGGGAACCTCGGCCACTGGATAGTGACCTGTTCTGCCGTCAGCCATCGCGGCTGGGTGGAGTACATCGGGAATTACCTGCTCTGGAGACACCAGCTGGCTACGCACCATAGTCATACTGGCTCCTGTGTCTCTCAGAGCCTCCCCTCTTTGGCCGTTGATGGTGATCCACTGCCCATACTTTGCGGTATTTGCGGGCACCTGGATCTTAGGAACCATCTCCCGTTCTCCCAGGGACACTAAAGTGACACCCGCCCACTCCCTTCCCTTAGTTAAGGGCATCTCCTCCCCGAGCACTACACTAGCTACTCCGGGGGGCTTTCCTCCAGTGGGAGGGGGTGATCGTTTCTGACACTTCGGATCTCCTTTATAGTGTCCAACGCCACCGCACTCGTAGCAATGGACAACCCTTGGCTGCTGACTCTGGCCAGGATTAGGGTTTCTGGGTGGGTTAGCCTTAGAGGTGAATCCTGTTCCCTTCCCTTGGAAGTTATTTTGGGGGCCTTTGGAGAACTCCTTTTTCTTTTCCCCTCCTTCTTTCTTCTGGGGGGCGCCCTGTCCGGCCTTTTGAGTATCCCCTCCAGTCCCCCTTGTGGACACCCGAGTACTAGCCCAAATGTCCGCCTCCTCAGCAAGCTTCCGGGGGCTGGTCAGCTTGCTATCCACCAGGTGTTGCCGCAGTTCAGGGAAACATTTCTCGAGTAGGTGTTCCTTCAGTACTAGGTCAAACAGCTCCTCGTAGTTCCTTACTTCACTGCCCTGAATCCAACCTTCCAGTGCCTTCTTTGCATAGTCCAGGAAGTCCACCCAATTCTGTGTGCCCAGCTTGTGACTACCCCTGAACTTCTGTCTGTACTTTTCAGGTGTTAGTCCAAACTTTCTGATGAGCGCCAGTTTCATGGTGGGGTAGTGGGTCTGCTCATCCTCTTCGAGGGCCAATAAAGCATCCCTACCAGCTGGAGGCATGTACCTATACAATCCTCCTCCCCAATACTTCACTGGAACCCCATGGGCCCTCAACGAGACCTCATAGGCTGCTAGCCACTTGGCGATGTCATCACCCACCCCATAGCTAGCTACTATGTCCTTTGGCAGGTAAGGTTTGGATTCCCTGGTGATTTCTTGGTCTTTGCTGCCACCATTAGGAACAGTTGGTGCCCCAATTCTTAAGATCTGAAGCTCTATCTCTTTCAGTCTTATCTCATGAGCCATCCTCTCTTTCTCCGTCTCATGAGCCAACCTCTGTTCCTCCTTCTCCTTCTCCAGCTTTGCTAAATCCCATGTGAGCTGTCTTTTCTCTCTCCGATCTGCTAACTCCACGCTGGATAAGCCCCCGCTAGAGACAGTGCTGCCCTTCCTAGAAAGTGTCCTGGGCCCTGCTGACAGGTTCCCCACCTCAGGTTGGTACATCTCAGCCCCCTCGGGGTCAGGCTCTCCATCCCTGTCTTCCTCCTCAGCCTTGCTTTCTCGGCGTGCCTCCCCCCAAGCCCTTAAGCTGGTTTGGAGTGCACCCTTCTTTGCTCCTGGGGGACAGTACACCCCCTCCCGCTGGCAAAACTCCCTGAGTTGGGCCACAGTGTACGTTTCTAGATTCTCTAGTACAAACTCCATCTTGCCCACTCAGGTTAGAGGACAGGTTTTGTGCAGTAACAATGCAGGGGGGTACCTTTAATAATACCTCCTCCCACCACCAGAGTAAATTTGGAAAAAACAAAAACCCACAATTAGGAAGGCCGCTGTGAGAAAACTCCCGGTGTAGGCCTATGGACTACCCACAGTTATTGTTGAGTATATGTAGGCACAGCTCTATCCCACCACTGAACACCAATTTATGTTGGAAACAGCCCCACTCCCACTCCGCAGGGTGGTGGTGGACCTTCCCAACACAATGGGGTAGCTTGGCTCGAGTGGTCAGGAAACAGGCACAGTGCTAAGCATACAATATACCCATACAATAACCATGCGTGCATCCGTTCCAAAAACGACTCTACACCGTAAAAATTATGAAAATATTCTTTCTTTATCTTTTTCTCTTAGTTGCTGATTGGAAAAATAAATAGGTCAATCACAATATACAAGTTTCAATTAGTGCAGGTCAAATAAATATTGGCTGTTTGATGAAATAAATAGGGGTGATCATAAATAACAGGGCATAAATACAAGTGCAATATATACAGACAATTAAATACTTTGAGGCAATAAATACTGTACCAATAAATATTGTACACCAACAAGTCCTGTGGACCTATAAATATAGTGCAGCAATAAATAGATAAAAATTCAATAAATACAGTATCCCCAATAAATAATTAAAAGTATACAGCAACCCTCATATAATCAGATGACACTTCACTTCTTAAGGGCTGATTTGGCCCAGGCACAGCCTGTAGGGTTGTGGAAGGCTTGAGGGGGGAGGCTACTCCCTGGCTGGGACAAGGCTGAGGCCTACACTGAGGTAGATCAAAGGGGGGAATACCAATGCCCTGGCTTCCCTTCTCCACACAACCTCTCTAGGTCAGTCCCAGTTCACCCCAGGCACAGTCAGGTGGGTTTCAGCACCTCCCTAGCCCCTTAGAGCAGTCTCTCAGGTCTCCACAGGGCCTTAGGCGCCCTCTACTCCACTTACTGCCCTTTTTCTGATGTTCCGACGCCGCTGGAGTCGTGTCGACGCCGTGAGGCGGTTCCGGTTCGGTCTCGGCGGCCTCGGCACAATGTCAGTTCTTTGACGACGCCGGTAGGCGGTTCCGGTCCGATGTCGGCGGCCTCGGTTCGATCTCTACCTCCGATTCGACGGCGTCGGGCAGTCTCTTCACGATGTCGACTTCGGGCGGCTCCGGTCCGATGGCGCTCTCGGCTCCGATGACGTCGGCCGGCCTGGCCTCGATGTCGACTTCCGGCGACTCCGGGGTGCGATCCTCACCCCCGACCTCCGGTGCTCCTCCTCTCAGGTTCCGGGCGACTCCGGAGTGCGATCCTCACTCCCGACCTCCGGTTCACCTCTACCTCGGTCTCCGACGACTCCGGAGGGCGGACTTCACTCCTCCGATGACGCCGCTCGCTCGACCTCGGTTCACTTCCTCCTCGACCTCTGGTATTCCTCTCGACCCCCGTCGGCGCCCTCTCACGACCTCAGGCGGCTCCGGGTACGACGTCTGCTACTTCAGTCAGCGCCGCTTCTCCACCTCGGGCTCCAGGTCTTCAGGCTACTCGACGCCGGACTCCAGGGAAACCAGTTCTCAGGTCAGAATCTTGCTGTTTTCTTGGTTCTAAGGCCTGTTCCTGCTGTCCAGGTCCTTAGGATGGTTTTCTTCTGTCTTCTTCCCACACAGGGCTATAGGCTGGGATCCATCAGTAGGGACAAGTATCAAGGGTGGGTTTATGGACCCCACTCCAGGCACAAGTTTCCACCCCTGCTGCTTCACTCCTTCCTCCTTCACTGTTGTGCTCCTCTCTCTTCACCAGTCAGGTGCCAACTGCCAGCTCCAACTGCCAACTGCCTCTCTTATCCTCCCAACATTCTAAACCGCCTCCAACGGTCACAGGGTTCTGGAAGCTCCTGGAATGTTCTGGAAGGTGCTGGTAGGTTCCAGTGGATGCTGGTGATGTCACAGGTGGCCACCATTTTGTGCTCCAGGCCCTCAGACAGAAGTTTCAGGGGTAGCTAAAATGGTTCCCTGAATCTGTAGCAACACGAAAAAGTCTGGTGGTTCCCAAAAAGGAAAAATTCAAACAGGGTTTGAGGCAAAAGTGGGACAAAATAAATAATGATGAGGAGGGACCACCCAAAGGGCTGACAGGTCTAACAGTGTTCCATGTGTTTCTGGTCCATCCATTCACCTGTGTTATTAGGAAGGTTCTTTCGGGTGTCCTTCATCTATTATTACTGTTCTTTTACATACGAGGAGGATGGGTGGGTGCTATATTATGGATATTTGTCTATGCATCTCCTCTATATTGTTTCTATTCTTCTTGTACATCTCTTGTATATTTTCTCTTGTACTCCTGTCTATACCTTCCATTTTATTTTCTCTTCTACTTACTCTTGCATATCTCCTATGTATTTTCTTCCATCCTCATGCTGGTTTTTCTTGGTATCTAGGCTATGATCCTTTCACGTTTGGGTTTGGGTTACATTTCTTGGGTTCCCCTTGCTTGAACCCTTTCTTATTTACGGTTTCTATTTTTGTGTTGTGGAAGAAGGGAGGATATGTAATAACCTGTATTATATGGCTACGGACTTCATTACTACAGATTTTTGGCAATGATGATCTGTAGTAATGAAGTCCGTAGCCAAGATGTAGTTTTGCGTAGATTTATTAAGTTGCAGTTACAGGTTAATGAGTTCTTGTGATGCAGCCCCACCAGGAGCAGTCTGCCTGCTGCTCATCCCATAATCCAACTGTCAGACTCAAGCATCCAGGCATCCAAACATTCCATTCAAGACCATCACACCAACATTCCATGCATCACATTCACACTGGCTGGCCAGCAAGGGAGAAAGTAACAAGATAAATATAATACAGGGATAGATAGATAGATAGATAGATAGATAGATAGATAGATAGATAGATAGATAGATAGATAGATAGATAGATAGATAGATAGATAGATAGATAGATAGATAGATAGATAGATAGATAGATAGATAGATAGATAGATATGTAATGACCCCAGTCTTTAGAAGAGTTCAGATAAATGTTCTAGAAAAGAATTCAAAGTTCACCTCCACCAACAGCATGCCTTTTGAGAACACATCTCTGTATTTACAATGTCTATGAATACCAATCATTCGGATGCAACAGGTATGGGCAAGGGAAATCTGAGAAACAAGTAGTGAGGTCTTTGACTGCAGCACCATTGTATCATGAAAGGATGCTGTGAACCACAAAGAAAGTTATACTCCACAATCCAAAATGTCCGTCATCACTTCAGAATACACGTTTGTGGGCTGCTGAGAATCATAGTTCATTGTACCCATGCTGCTCAGTGGAGTGTTTTACCTGCAAATGCGCAGCCTCAGTCCAGGCAGCACCACCACTTTGTGATGATTGCTAGCTTTTCCTTTGCTAAAAAGAAATTGTCGTGAGGGGTTTTGAGTATCTCTGCTCCCAGCTGAGCCACACTGAGTTGTAAGCAGTATCCCCATCCCCTTTCTTTTTATGCTTCAAATGAGTCATTGAGTTTTTTTTTTAAAGCAGCCTTTTGTGAGGTTATTCCACCAGAATAATTGTCTGCTACCCTCATGTTCTACGCTTAAAAGTGCCAAGGAACTCTTAAATTAGGATGTCGATCTCGGATCTTTGTATCAAAACTTTGCAGCATAACAAGGGGGGAATAATTATTCGAGAATTTTCAATGATTGCTCGTGACCACTAAGCTTAGTGTTTAGCAGATCACGTCGTTTTTGGGCCTTTTTAGCATCTGTCAGTCCACAACCGAGCTGAAAAGTACAGAGCTCAAAATACTAAAATAGATCAATTTTCTTATAATCCTCTTTACCTCTTGGCAAATGGGAGGAAATGTGAGGGTCAGGTAGGTACCCAAAGCGTCTCCTAATAGGTTTGTTTTCTGAGAGCCGGAGGAACGATACCAGTGGGGATTTGGGAGCAACTATGGAATGTGGATGTCAATGTGTTGGACGCAAATGTGCAGATTATTCCACATTCCCTTCATAAATAAGCACAAATCACCCAATGAAGGTTGATAGTGTACCAAATGTGCCCTCTTCCAATTACCCACCTAGGTTGCTTCTAAATTGAGTGACAGGATCTATTGAAGTACCACATGGTGGCAGAAAGCAAGAACCTTGTCTACTGACACTTGAATTGTCCCATCCCATCTTATCGACAGAAATGCACCATGTTGTTTTCTCCCCAAAATAACCACAGTAGTGCTAACCTATGCTTGTCACCGTAAAGCGGCAGGAAACATTGTCGATAACTTGTAACTAGTCCCTCGATGTCTTGTAACTAGCCCCCTCAACACCGGTTAACTCTCTTCGAAGGCGGACTTTCACGCAGTGGTTCATCTCATTATTGGTGAACAAAAGTTTCATCACATCCACGACACTCTTGAATTTTCCATGGCTACTCCTCTGAGCCCGAATCCAACTTCAATCCCTCTGCATCATTCACAATGCCAACCATAGTAATAAACCTGCCTACTTAGAGCAAAAACTCTTTCCAGCTGCTGTGTTTGCATGAGAAGCTGCACCAAACACTCTTCTATCCTCGGCAAAGCCCCCTACCTCTTGCATCTGCAGAAGCTACACCAAACAAACTCTCCTGGAAAATTCCAAACCTAAACAACCAGAAAATTCCAAACCTAAAAAAACAGAAAACAGGAAACCAAGCGTTCCACTCTTCTAGTCCCACTCTCTGGAACCTATGTTCCCCATCGGAGGATGGCTTCAACATGTTTAACTCTAATCTCACATCGCTTCTTCAATCTGCAGCGCTGCCCCTCCTCGTGCCGTGCTCTGTTAGGTTTTTTCTGCATACTCCCGTACTTTTCTGCATCCCTTGTTGTATTCTAAATAAACGGGATGTTGTTGATTTACATACGTGGTTTACATGTGTACATTTTGTAGAAAGTCCGATCCTCCAGTGCTCTTCGTTGTAAGTTTTGTACCATATCCTGCCTCCTCCTGTTGCACTATAAACACATTCTTTCAACCCCTACCCGCCCCCATCCTTTGCCTAATCTGCTTCTGTAAACAGCGTGTGGTGCCCTCCCTGCCCACCTCGGCTGGCACCTGCTGTGCAATGTAAAGGGCTGTCTTGCCACTAAGGACGAGGCGCAGGGTATGGAAATACCCTGAAATACTACTATTAGTACTGTTACTACTGTTACTACTACAGCTAATAATAACAACAATAACAGAATAAAAATAATAATAGAAATGATAGTAAATAAGTTATTTCTTCTGATGGAGCAAGGACTCGTATAAAAGAGACTTGCTCGGAAGCAATCCTCTCAAATAACTCGTAACACTGTATTAATCATGTTTGTAAAGATTAATATGCACCACATTCCATTACTAACAAGTAACCCGAGTGAAACTTAAAGTGGCAGCGGGAATTTGTACTGAGCACATGCATTAACTGCATCTATGCAGGATGACAGACTAAAGTTTAGAGGGAGTTTTCTGCTTTTGCGCACTTGCTTCTAAAATGGCCGCTTGAAAGCTCACATGCTAAGCATCTTCTTTGCTGAAACTAAAACATGCTATTTACTAGATGCTAATGCAGGGAGACCTATTATAAGTAAATGGGATTAGAATAGAGATAGGTGGTATACAGTGAAATCATTTTATTTAGATTTTAACATGTTTCTTTTTGACCTCTCTATTAGTTCGTATTTGGGCATCTGAGCGATGCTAAAGTCTATACTTCACGTGACTCCTCACGCAGGCTCAGTAACAACCAGCCAGAAGCCATGAGGGTGTGCATGGATCCCGTCCAAGGCCGCGTTCGTAACATGTCCTGGGAATGTGATGGACATCCTGCAGGATGAACAAGACAACTGTTATATGAATTCTTTTTATTGATAAAGATGTGAAATGCGGGTGGGAAATAAAGCTTGGGAAAATAAATTAAGGGGCGGGACCACTGAACTAGAAAATTGTTAAAACTTAGAATGGTGTGATGATCATCCCCCCTTGCCTGTCCAATCAGAATTAGAAGTTTCATAAATTTGAAACATTTAGGGGTGGTACATGCCATTAGAAAAGTATAATTGAGGTAGTTTAGTTAGTTAGATATCGCTCGTGTTGCTGAGATGCTGAGAGACCGGGATGTTGTCCGGGAGCTGATCAAATACTGAAGAAGAATCGAATTGCAGAACTTAGAGCCAAAATCGAATTAATTAGAAGAAGATCATGGAAGAAACGAGGAGGGAAATAAGGCAAAGAATTAGAAGAAGATCGTGGAAGAATCGAGGAGGGAAATAAGGCAAAGAATTAGAAGAAGATCGCGGAAGAATCGAGGAGGAAGATAGTGTCAGAGAGGGGTGCGACGCAGGCGTCGGATCTAGAAGAGGTCATCTATCCTGTCCCTGAAACCTGTCCTGAAACCTTTGTCACCTGAAGCAATCCCAGGTGACCCTTCCAACTCCTTGGCCAAGGGGTTGGTTTCCACACCATTCTAGGTAATTATAATTCTGTGTAGTATGTCATTGTACTGCTCTCTCTATTTTTTCCTCTCCAGGTACTGTCATTGTAATAATATTGTTTATATGATTTTACTGACTTATTTGATAGATTGATTTTCCTTCCTTGGAGAAGACGGTGTACAAATTGTATTTTGCTTTGGCTCACATGAATTTAACTAGATAAACATTTAAACTCTTCCTGAGTCTGTGGTTATTTAAAATATTCAATTTACGTAATTTCACCTTATACTAGCTTTAACTAAAAGGTCCATTGACCAGAGGAAAGTACTTTTTTGATTCAGAAAATATATTATTAGAAAGTGTTAAGGTAAATTAAACTTAAAAAGCATATCACAACAAATTGACCCCAGTGGTACGTTACTAGCTTATGTGAATGTGTGTTTATGGGCCCAGGTGAGTATGTGGTTTGTGAGCATCTCTAGCTTGTAACCCGCTGGATTCGTTTTTCTGGTAGCAGAGCTATGAGTTTTTATTAACTAGTTAGGTGATAAAGACCGACATTTGAGTTATTGATTATGTATTAACAACCCGTTTGTATTTTGTTTTATGTTGTCTGGAAATTCCCGGGAATATTGAATAGCAGGCGGTGAATGGAAGCCACACTGCAGTGAGGCTATGCGTCTGTTGGAATAGCACTGAAAAGCTATGCAGGGCTGGCAGTGCTGACTTAGGGATTATTTTTCGTATAAAAGTGAGAGTGATTGATAGCAAAAGAGTTCACTGGTGAGACTTTGGTCTTTTATCACCTAGAAAGGGTAATACCGAAGGAGTAGCAGGTTCGTCGGAGCTTGAGTGGGAGGAGTTTTACTCAGTGTGTGTGAAGAGTAAGCGGAAAGGTTTACTCGCAGTAAAAGAAATCGACTGTCCTTTGGTTTTAGCGGAGCAGACAGAGTAGCGAATGTTTCTATGTCGTCATTAATGAAATTCGTATGAAAATTGTAAGAAAATAAGTTTTCCGTGTTACCTTGTAAAGGAGAGGTCAGTTGCTGGAGTTGCACTGACGTCACAGAGGGCCGCACTGGGATTCGTTGAAGCAGCGGGCGTGTGACTGATGTGAAATTGTAATGGAGGGGTCAGTAGTAAGGAGTAATACTGACGTCACAGAAAGGCCGTGCTAGTATTGGCTAAACGAACAGCGTGATTGATTGGTTGAAAGAATGAAAGCCGCGCTGGTATTGGTCAAGACATTAGAGTAAAAGCGAACATCTAATTGGTTATCACAATAGAAGCTATACTGGTATTTGAAAGTGAGATTTGTATGTGGAAATATGATCCGACATTAATAGGGAATCCCCCAGACAGAAGGTACTTAAGATTTGGCCGAGAAGAATATTTATATAGATCATCACCCAAAATGTACAGAGAAAAGAGAAAGATGTCATTTATGCAGAAAATTAAAAATTAATTTAAGAAGGATAAACCCATTAAGACTAGAGAGGGAATTTTTATCCCTCCCCCAAAAACGCCTGCACCATTCATGATGATGGAAAGAGGTTATCATGCCTGTGTATGGTTAGAAAATTGGATAGAATATACTAAAAGTGGCAGGATACTACATCATTTGAGAATGCGAATGAATGAATTAGAGCCCAGACCTAGATTAACACAGTATGAGGCTTTAGAAGAATGGGAAACTGAGGCATTTGAGCACGACAGACCTAGAAGTAGTAGAAGTTACAGAGGATTTTTCCCTAGACTGATGTGCGAATCACAAGATAGCCCGATGAAACAATGGTGACAAGAAATGGTTACAGAAGGACTGTACCCTGTACTAATGGCTGAAGAACAGTCAGGAGGCAAGTGTACAGAGAAAACCAGACATTTGACAATGACAGGTTGTGGAGAATCAGAAGATGAGTTCATGGAGGACATTTTAACAAAAAACCCTCCACCATACCAGGAAGGACCCAGTCGAACTACTCCTCGTGCCCCTGTTTTGGGAACACCTTTGGTTCCACAAGTCATACATGAGCCAATGAATGGAAGGGTAATTCAGGAGAAGAAAAGAGAAGCAATAAATAAAAATAGAGAAGAACTAATACAGAAAGTAACCCAATTGAATACACACCCTGAAGCACTGACTATACCAGTGACCATAGGTCCGGTTGTTCCATTGTATGGGGATAAAACGATCTGTCCCAAACCACCAGTCATGACCACACCTATAATTGAGTCTAGAAAAGAAAATATAATTATTGATGATCAAGGCAGTGAGTGCGATTCGGTAATATCATTGATGGATTTACTGATAAGAGGACAGATAAATGAAACCCCGAAAAGAGTTACACCTAGTTGTTCAAAAGAAATACGATTAGAAACTTCAACAGGAGTTAAGACTGTCACAATAGTATCTCCAGAAGAATTAGAAAGATGGGCACAGGGAATAGATAAGCCGAAACTGCTGCTAAAGATTTTGGATATTTACAAATTAAGAGTGGAATTGGAAGAGATGATAGCTGGAAATGTGGGATTGGACCGATTAAATGCCTTCAGCGAAGAAGAATTGCTTTTTAGTTATAGAAGTATTACTAGAAACACGAAGATAGTTCATGAGAAACTGACAGATCTAGCCTTCGAAATGGGGATTGAGATAGGGAAATCAAAGGTATTACAGAAACCATATAAAGCAGAATTTAGTGATAAGGATTTGGAAAACATGAACGTGTCAGGGAGAAAATTACAGAGTAAGGAAGTAATTAACATTTTGCAAAAATGGGGAGATTTAGACAAATGGAAAGCCATGTGGATGAGGAAAAAGGAGGAAGCACAGGCAAATCGAACAACTTCAGAATTTTTATTGAAAGAAACAGGAAAGGTAGAAAGATTGTGCCCAATGAGAGAAGTTCCTGGAGGAGGATATGTACATGTTCCATAGACCAGACAAGATATTTTGTCATTTACTACTGATTTCCCGAAGTGAAGAGAAAAATCAGTTGAATGGTACTGGCAAGTTGAATGGTTTATGAAGGTTTGTAAGGTTTTGTTGAAGGATTTGGATGGTCTGTTTGACATAGTGGTACCTGCCAATTTATGGACAGAATGCAGAATTACAGTTGATTGGCCTAGAGTGATGTGTACCCGAGAGACGAGAAAACAGGAGCCCCTTCAGAGGAGGTAATGAAGAAATATCACCAGGTGATTACTTTCTTGAAAGGGAAAATCCCTCCAGAGGAACTAGATTGGGTAAAGATAGATAGGACCACATAAGACATAAATGAGACTGTACACGCTTATTATGAGCGTCTATTGCAAGTATTCAAGCCGTATAGTGGATTTGAGAACATCGGAGATGAGGATATGGGACATTTTGTGTATCGTTTTGTGTCAGGGTTAAGACCAGAAATCTGTCAGATGATTCAGCAGCACATGTTGTGCTGGCAGGCAAAGCTGATCGATGAGATTCTCAAGTATGCCAAGTACTGCGGAGATTACATTGATAATAGACGTAAAAAGTTAAAAGAAAAGGTGATGTGGGCCCAAGTGAAATTACCAGAACACCAAAAACTTAAACTAAACAGTCAGACAGGGGATCAAGGGAAAGGACAAGGCCAGAATGAAAATAATGGGGGAAAACAAAGAGGACAAATGAGTAGAGAGGAGGCAAAGAAGAAGTTTCCCTTTCATGAGTGCGGAAAATTGGGGCATTGGAAAAACGAGTGTAAAAATATTCAGAATAATAATGGCCCAAATCAAAATTTAAATCCACAGATACAGAGTGAGGTGATAATGAGTCAACCGCAGCAGGTTGTAAATCAGCAGTCAGTTGCCACCTGCCCCTATGCCAAATTTTGTGAACAGAGCCAAGTACGGTGCGGACATTGGATTTCAAGGAAGAAGTGGTAAGAAAAATTCTGTAACTTCACAATTTCTTTTACAGAATAGTTATCTTGATGACAATGACCAATGACGATGCCTGAGGGGGAGGAAAAGGAGTGCGTACTTGGCGCATCCTTACCGGTAGATTAGTCATGTCCATATATTGATGGTGCTGGAGTGGAAGACCGGGAGAAAAACGGGGAACAACTTATACCGGTATCCTCCCTGCGTCGCAGACCCGTTGTCACACACTCTCATTCATACATGCATCCATTGGTGGGGCCCATAACACCAACACTCACACAACCTATTCAGGAGTCCGCACGCAGGAGGGAGGAGTGGTTCAAGCTCCGGACATGTGAGGGAAACACCTTATAACCTATACGGAAGGAAAAATCATTTACAAAATATACATTAACACCCTCTCGCCTATAGATCCTTAATCCCAAAACATCAAAGCACTCCTCCCACTTCGGTCAATGGACCAAATTAGTTGGATTGGTTGATGGTGATTTAGAACCAGCTAAAACACAGTTTAAGACTTCAGAATCTATCTCTTAAATGAAACTCATGGCCCATGAATTCTCGTTAATCAATATTTGTTTATCTAATATTTCATAATGAATTTAAATTTGCATTTTGTCTCGTCAAAGTTTAGAAAGTTCATATCAGTATTTAAGTAAATTGCAGAACATCATATTTACCTATTCTGGCTATTTGGAGTCCTCTAATTCATTGGCTCTGCATAATTTTGTCATAGATCGTCCGAAAGCAAGCCAAAGCTCAATAGTCCTTAGCTCGGCAGGTTAAAGTCCCAAACGTCAGCGTCAGCCCGAACGTCAAAGTGAGTATCAGCCAAAGCGTCAGAATATCGAAAAGATGGAGATGTCCCTCTCTATTCTACTAGTTCTTTTATAATAAAATGTAGTACAGAAGATACAATATAATAGTTTTGGACAGTCGTGATTGGCTGGTTGAGATCGTCCGATGTCAAATTTTAGTTTTCAGTACAGTTCGAGGGGTGATGTCATGAGATTGTCCAAAGTCAGCTTTTTCCGGATTTATTGTAAGGTTGATTGTTCTCTAGGCTTGGCTGGTAGCCCACTCTGTCCTTGCTCAGGTACATCTCGAACCAAAGGTCATGACGAGGTTTAGGAGAATTCTTGCGCTTGCGCATCTCACTCCGCGCCTCGTGGGACATTGACCACTTCGTCGTGTGGGGTCGGCGACCAGCTTGGTTTTAGGCCCAAGTGCTAATTTAAGCGAAACAAACACAAAAGTGTAATTAATACATAGAAATAATGAATCTAATGTTAACCCCTTACTAATCCCTCTATGTGCTTGTATTTATCTAGTGTATAGCAACATTTAAAGCCATTATATTCACCTTTTTCGGTCCTCCTCTTGGGCAACATTACAAAAGCAATATATATCATGCAATATTCTAATTACCACTTATACTACTGTTAATATGCGTACAGATTTTAGTCATAAAGGTTATTTTAGCCATGCAAATGCAAATCCCACGTGTAATTCGAATGTTAATAATGTTGTTTAATAAAACATGCAAACTCGTTGAATAATATTATAGTTAGTAAATTATTTAATTCATTTTTATTTAGAATAGGGGAGGTATACAAAATGTTGTACTACCCGCTCCATCAATCCCCCCTTTGGTGATTTTATCACCACACCATTAAAATTTTGTATCAATTTTGTCATGAAAGCAAAACGAATTCTTTAGTTTAGTTCACATCTTTGTTTCCCCAATTTCTTCTCTTCTTGCTGTTTTATACATATTATCTTTCATCTCTTCTAATTCTACTTCTTCAAATTCCCTCTCTTGTCTCTTATTCTGTCTTCTTTTAAAATGTTCTTCTTTTAACTTTTTCTGAATTTTCTTCCTTTTGTAACATAAACATCCTAGTCTAGTAAGAGTAATTTCCTCATGCAATTCAGTAATATTTTTAATATAGATCTTCAGAGCTTTACTTTCGTCTGGAATGTAAGTACAACAATGTTGAACCTTCAGCATTCCACAGACTCCACCCTCTTTTGCCAATAATATATCAAGGGCAAGTCGATTTTTCATCACCATGGCACGCATGGCAACCATTTCAGTATTTAACAATAAGAATCCTCCAGCGGTTCTTGTTTACAAGCGATCCACTACTGTAGACAATTTTCTAATTTTGTGTGCATTCAGAGATATTCCCACTGCTGGTATCAATGCTCCAAAGATGTCTCCTACAATTTCTGACCAAGATTCTCTTTTCCTAAGTGTTAGTAGACTACCTCTTCCCATGTGGAATATCTTAAGAAAAACCTGACCTACATAACATGTGCCATACCAATGGTCCGGCAACCGATAGTATGCCTTGTTCCCGCAGATAAAATATAGCCCATGAAAAACTGGATCATTTCCTCCTTTAAATCCCCATCCACCCATGATTCGGTATGTATCATAGCATTCACTGTTACCTACAAAGTAATTATCATATGCAGTTTGATTCCTTCTAATACACAACTTCCCTGTCTGAGGCCAATCTAAAGCCATAGTTGGACTAGATTCTCCTTTCAAATGCTTTTCCATTTCAACGTCCCAGACTGTCTTTTCCTCTTTTACCTCAGGTACTTTCTTTTGCATTTTTAATCTCCTTTCTTCAACCATATCCAAGAACACTTTCTCCTCCTTCTTTAAACTACAAGCTAGATTATTCCTAAAAATAGATTGTAATGTTAATTCTTTAGTTTCTAAGAAAAATTCACCTAATACCTTTGCAGGTTTTACTTTATTCAATTTGTTAATTACAGGTACTTGTGAAAATATGTTATCTACATCTGAAAAGTAATATTCTAATTTCCCTATTTTGTAAAATAAACTAGCTATCACACCACGTTATTCCATACGTTACTGGGAGGTGATGATAGGTCACTACCTCAGATACACATGCAGGTAACTGCATGCAGACGTAGCAATCCCTCACATCCATCGTCTTTACATATTCATACAGTAGTTTCGAAAATACATTGTTAGAAAAATCATTTATAGACCTGTCTTTATGCAGATAATTTCTATCTATTTTAGTCGGATATACCTTTTGAATCTTTTCTATATTACTTTTATTTTCTCTATGTCCTTCTATTTTTTCTAATGTAACTTTAAATGATATCATCAGAGCTAATACACTCCACAGAAGCATTAGTAATCCTGTACAACAACAACACATTTTAAACCACCTTCTAAGGAACGTACATTTAGCTTTTCTACTTTCTGTGTTTGCCATTTTCGTAAAATGATCAGTGTCTTTTGACTTAGCCTCTTCTATTTCACAACTAGTTTTGTCTAACCCAAGGCTCTAAGCACCTACTTGGTTCTATCAGTTATGTGTTTCCTGTACTTTATTGTCTTTTCATTTGCAACACTTTTTGTCTTATTCAGTTTGGCATTTGATCGTATTTCACTTCTCTCTCGTAATCTTGATACAGAACTTCCTGAACATCCGTTTCTTCTCCAATATCGGACAAGATAACTCTCAGGATTTCCGATTCTTCGTCTTCCTCAACCACTTCTTATACAGTCACCTCTGGGTTTTCTTGGCTATCTGCCTCTTCTTTTATTTCAGGCAAGGCCACATACGTCCATTCTGGCGACTTATACTTCTGGTTAGGTTTTCTCTTTCTTTTGTTTTCCTCTTATGTAGTTATTTTTTCATTTTTTGATTTTTCTTGACTGGATACTTCATTCACTTGTTCTGCTCTTGGTGAATTCACTCGTGTCAGTCTATAGCTCAATCTCTTTATTTTGTTTGGCCAGATTTCATCTCTTGCTGGTCTTTTCAATTTATTTCCTTTATCATTCTTTTCAGTTCTCCATGCTCATTTCCTCAGGACTCGACCTTCTGGTATTTCTTCCTCACTATCCTCTGACTCGGTTTCAACTTGCTTTTTGCTTTCAGCTGTTCTTCTTTCCACCACTTCTTTTATTTCCCGTACTTCTATCCCTCCTCATGGTTCTTGCACACAATCTTCCTGCTGAGTAACTGACCCTTCTTCTAACTGGATGTTTGAATTCCTTACAACTCCTCGGGGGTGTTCCGCAAGAATTTTTCCCTCACTTTCTGTATCTGGCACCTTTCCACCTATTTTCGTTATTTCAGGTGGAATTTCTCTTGGTTTTCCATCAATAACTTACTTATCAACAATTTTCTTTGATTGTCTTTTCACTGCGTTTCTCTTTTCTCCAATGTGCCTGTTCTTGTTCAGTCTCTGAGTCTCAGCTGGTATCAGAAATCTGTAATTTCCTTCTCAAGGGGATATTTTCTGGAGCAACAATCAAATTTGGTTCAGACTCCCCCCCCCTTTCAGGATTTTTTCTAGTTCTTGTTTCTTCAGCATCTGATTCAGAACTAGTCTCTGACTCTTCAAAATATTCTCCTTCCTTGTTATCCACTGGATTTGGAATTCTCAATGTGTGACTAGCATGAATCCAGTTCTTTATTCCAGCACACTTCACAGCTGTAGTTGTGGTCAAAATCACTTGTCTTGGTTTTCCCCAACGTGGGACCAGACAGTTTCTTCTTCTGTGTACTTTAATTCTCACCCAGTCTCCTGGGCTCAGCTCAGGAGCTTGCTTCTTTTCAAGGGTGGTGGCATCCGATCCAACCTGATGAAACACAGAATGAACTGCGTCAGCCAGCCCCTTACATTAATCCAAAACCAAGTCATCAGTTATAGGCAACAGCTTGTTGACTGGTATGAAAACATGTCTCATTGCTCTTCCCATGACAATTTCATGGGGACTCAGACCTGTGTTCCTATCTGGAATAGATCTAATAGTCATGAGTACAAGAGGCAAGACATCAGGCCATTTCAAACCTGTGGCTAAACACATTTTTCCCAATCGGTTTTTAATAGTGCCATTCATTTGTTCCACCACACCAGAAGCCTCTGGGCGATAGGCACAATGTAGTTTATGTTGTACATTCAATGCTTCACAAATCAATTTCATGATCTCATTATGGAAATGCTTTCCTCTATCTGATTCAATTGTGACTGGGAACCCGAATCTAGGGATGAATTTCCTCAAAAGCAATTTTGCTACTGTGATTCCATCACTCCTTCTTGTGGGATACACTTCTACCCATCTAGAAAACAAGCAGACCATCACTAGAACATACCTCAACCTGTTACAGGGAGGCATTTCAATGAAATCAATCTGCATTCTGGTGAAAGGCCCTCCTTCTCGACCTATCGTTCCTAGACTTACCACTGTCTTCCTTCCAGGATTGAACTGCTGACATATAAGGCGTCTTTGACAATGGCTCTCAGCTACAAGTCTGAATTTTGCATTATACCATGTTTGTTTAAATTATCTAACCATCGCGTCTCTCCCTATGTGTGCTTGTCCATGATACATCCGTGCCATGGCTGACACCATGCTATCAGGCATAACTGGTCTTCCATCTCGATAAACCCACACATGATCTGTTTCTCTTGGTGCACATCCCGCTTTTACCCATTGTCTCATTTCCTCATCTCCTGCTTCTTCCTGCAACTGCCTCACTTCTTCCCAGGTACTCACAATGTTAGTAAACAGTAGGGGGCAAGAGTTCATTTCCCTTTCTTTCGCCCTGTTGATAGAATTTTGATTGCGAGCACAATATTGCGCCACATCGTTGGCTTATTTATTACTAACTGCGACATAATCTCCTGTCTGAACGTGTGCAGCACACTTCACAACGGCCAATTGCTTAGGCAGCTGTATCACCTCAAGCAACTTCCCAACCACTTCAGCATTCTTTATAGGCGTTCCACTTGAAGTCAGAAATCCTCTCTGCAACCATATCTGACCGAAATCATGCACAACACCAAAGCCATACTGACTATCAGTATCACAGTTACTCTCACATTCTTTCCCAACTTGCATGCTCTAGTTAAGGCTATAAGTCCAGCAACCTGAGCTGATTTTACTCCCTTCAGGTAAGATGCTTATATTACTGCTGCAACTGTGCATTCTGCATATGCTGCACTTAGCATTCCTTCGTCTGTTCTCAAGCATGACCCGTCCAAAAACATCGCAAAGTCACTTTCTGACAATGGTACATCCTTTATATCAGGACGTGGTTTGGTACAGAAATCAAGTACATCCAAACAATCCTGATCCACTTCATCTCTGACTTCCACATTCTCAGCATCAGGCAGTAACGTTGAAGGATTCACATTCAAGCATCTCGTAAGGCTCACATTCGTTGCACCTAATATGACCTTCTCATATTTAGTCAGCCGACTATGTGTCCTGAACTGAGTGCGGCTCCTTGTTAAAAGGATTGCCACATCATGAGGTACAAACACTCGCACAGGATATCCCATTACAATTCCTACACTCTGTTCCAGACTCTTACAAGTAGCAGCTACTGCTTTCAAACAACCTGGCAACGCTACAGCTACAGGGTCTAACATAGCTGAAAAATATGCAATCGGTCTTCTCAATTTCCCATGTTTCTGTATTAGTACAGAGAGTGCACATCCATTCCACTCACTGCAGTACAACTCGAATTATTTTTCGTAATCAGGCATTCCTAATGCTGGTGCTTCACACAGACTGTCTCTCAATTGTTTAAAAGCTGCTAGTTCTTCCCTATTTAAGTCAATTGGGTCTTTTACATCACTTCTTGTCAGGCGTACCAATGGTCTTGCAATCAGGGAAAAGTTACTTATCCACTGACGACAATATCCTACCATTCCAAGAAACATCCTTACTTCTCTTTGCGTCATTGGGGCTCTCATTCCTTTTATTATCTTGATTCTGTCTGTAGTTATTTTCCTCAATCCTTTTTCAATTTTGTGGCCTAAATATTGTACTTCTTTCTGACAAAATTGCAATTTCGATGGGGATACTTTAAGTCCTCCATCTGCCAAATGGTTTAGCAATGCTATGGTGTCCATTACACAAGCTTCTCGAGTCTTTGACACCACAAGTAGGTCGTCAATATATTGAACCAGCACTGAATTCTCGGGCATTTCTAGGTCTTCTAAGGACTTTTTCAATATCTGATTAAATATCGAGGGGCTTTCTGTATACCCCTGTGGGATTCGGCACCATGCCAAAATACGTTCACCAAAACGGAATGCAAAAATTTGTTGACTGTCATGATGCAACGGAATGGAAAAGAAAGCATGACACAGATCAATCACTGTGTACCATTCTGCATCATGTGGAATCTGATACAAAATCACAGATGGATTTGGTACAATAGGACAACACGACACAACAATTTTGTTTATCGTTCTCAAATCTTGCACTATTCTGAACTTTCCATTAGGCTTTTTCAGTCCCATAATTGGTGAATTACATAGACTACTCATTATTTCTCTCAAAATACCCTGTTTAACCATTTTCTCAATTATAGGAGTAACTCCTTCAATTATCTCAGGTGTCAATTTATATTGAGGAACATTTGGGTAACTTATTCCCTCCTTCACTCTTATCTTTACAGGATCCACATTTTTCATTAATCCTACATCTTCTCCTGTGAAATCCCAGACTTCTGCTTTTACTGTTTGTTTCAATTCTCTTGGCAGTTCATCAGGGTTGAATACAGCAAATGCTTCAGTAATCGCAGGTTCCATGTTAGCCATTGTCATTTTATACAGTACATCTTCATCAGGGGTCTCAAATGCTATACCATCAGGGGTACAAAATATGGTGTAATTCATCTTGCACAGTAAGTCTCTTCGTAACAAATTTACAGGACTTGAATCGCACACAACCAAGTGGTGCATTTTGGAAAATTTCCCTATATTGACTATTACTGGTTCTGTGAGATATGTTTTAATCTGTCTGTTGGATACTCCAACCACTTGGATTGTTTCGTCCGAGAGAGGAAGATTCTTAACATCAGCTGACCTAATAGTTGATCGACTAGCACCAGTATCTACTAGGAAAGTAATATTTTCATCATTTACCTTTCCGTCCACAAAAGGGCCTGTCTGGTCTACTTCTAGAGTTGCGCCAAGTACGCACTCGTCTTCCTCCCTTCGGCACCGTCAATAACCTTCTTCTGACTCACTCTCATCGCGTTTTAGCCAATACTGCGAAACAGAGCTAGCGCGCAGCAACGTAGTTACCTGTTCTTCGTTGTAGAATCCTGTCTCATTACTGTATTTCTGTGAATTTACGCTCTGTGGGAAAGGCGGTTTTGGCACCTGATTCTGTTGAGTAACAACCTGCTGCTATCGCTGCGGTTGACAACTCACCTCTTTCTGCACCTGCGGATTCAATGATGCATTATCACTGTTAGTATTCGGAGGAAATTTACACTCTGATTTCCAGTGCCCTATTCTTCCGCAATTGTGACATGGCCATTTCTTTTTGGCTTCTTCTATATTGAACTGTCACTTACCTTTTCCAGTATTAAATTTAGGTTTTGATCCTGCACTGTTCGACCAACTGAGCTTCCTGTCTTTCTGCCACCTTTACCTGTGCCCACATGGCTTTTTCTTTTAACTTTCACTGCTTGGCTTCGATTTCATCACTAAAATATTTAGCATGCCTTAGTACTTACAATCTGCTGTATGCTGTTTAATCATTTCACTTATCTCTGGACGTAAACCATATACAAATCGGTATACAAAGTGACTTAAATCCTTTTCACTCAAGTTTTCATCACCAATAAACTGCTTAAAGGCAAGAATCAACCTCTCGTAATAAGCATGTACTGATTTCTTAGCTTCCTGATGAGTTCGATCTATTTTTACCCAATCAGTCTCCTTGGGAGGTACCTTGTTTTTCAGGAAAACAATTACTTGTTCATATTTTTTCATAACTTCCGGATCTGGGGCTCCTGTTTTGGGGTCTCTAGGGTATTCCTGTGTAGGCCAATTGATCATCAACTTGCATTCTGTCCATAGATCTGCTGGTACTATTAAGTCTAATAGACTATTTAGATCAATCCACAAAACTTTCGATAATTTTACAAACCTATCCACTTGCCTGTACCACTCGACTGGCTTTTCGCGTAGTCGAGGGAAATCATTTGTAAATTACAAAATATCTTGCCTAGTCCAAAGAACATGTACATATCCTCCTCCTGGAATTTCTCTCATGGGACATTCTGTCACTACTTTTTCTTTTTCTCTTACAGGAAAAGCTGCAAATGTTTTGTCTGATGCATCATCTTGTTTTCTAAACCATCTAGTTTTCCATTTATCTACGCTCCCCATTTTCTTAACAAAATGATTATATCTTTAATCTGAGTTATTCTTCCTGTGGTGTTCAGATTTTCAATATCCTTTTCAGAAAAATCCACTCTGCAGGGTTTTTGTAAAGCTTTTACTCTTTCGAAGTCTATACCCATTTCTTTTGCCACTTCTTCTAGTCTTTCATGTAGGTTTCTTGCTCTCCAGGTTATACTTTTGCATAGAAATAGTAATTCTTCATCCTGATAATTTTTAAGATTTTCTGTGGGGATAGTCCCTACTATTAATTCTTCCAAAACCATCCTGAGCTTGGCCACATCTATAGATTGGGGTTCTTTATCTTTTTGCTGCAAACTCCTTAGCCATTCACTCAATTCTTGTGAGGTAGGACCTTCACTGTCTTTCTCAGTATTTTATGGTGCTAATCTTTCTGGTGTTCCTGGGACTGATTCTGTCGTCATTATTATCCTATCCACTAAACTTTGATTTACTGTCAAATTTCTAGGTGTACTCTGTTCTAATATACTTGTTGATTGTCTCCATGGATTCTTCTCTATATTCTGTTCTGGTCTCTCTGTTTGTTTATTACCGTTATAGGGAATCGTCAGACAATGCTCACTATCCTTCTGTTTATCAAAAATAGGCATTACAGGTCCTATGGTTACTGGGACAGTTACGGCTTCAAAAAATTTAGTTAATTCCCTAATCTTCTCAGTTAATTCTAAAGTGGTCTTTGCTAGTTCAGTTGAATTTTCATTACCCATTTTACCATGTTGTGTTTGCTCTAATTCTTTAAAAGGATTTTTCCTTCCTGTCTCTGGTAATACTGTTTCAAATTTTATATTCTGTGAAGTTTCTCTCATTGGGGCACTTGGTGTCAATACGGTAGAATCTGACTGATAAGGAGGTGGATTTTTATAAAACATGTCGTCAAGAACATCATCCTCCGATTCATGCACACCATATCCTTTTGACTCGACATTATTTCTCTTTTCCATACATTTTCTACTGCTAGCTTCTTCAGTATGTCTCACAGGGAATAAACCATCAGCCATATTTGCACTTCGCCATCTTCTCATTCTATCATCATGATTATCCTGTCCATATGATCTACCAAACATGTACCTATACCTTCCGCCACTCCTCTATCATTCCCTGTCATGCATCTCATCTTCCCATTCAGTCAATGCTTCAAACTGTGTTGGTCTAGGTCTCGGTTCTAGATTCATCATTCTTTCTCTCAAATTTCTTAAAACCGCTAAATTAAATGAACCATGTTCTGGAAATGCCAAAACTCCATCATCTTTTGTATACTTTGCCCAATTGTCTAACCAAATACAGGTATGATATCCGTATTTCGCAACCATATAGGATGCAGGCGATTTTGGTGGAGGAAGCAACTGTCCCTCTCTAGTCTTAATCGGTTTGTCCTTTTTAAAAAAAATCTTGATCTTTCCAAACCAGGTCTTTTTCTCTTTCTCTGGTGGATCGTAATACATCATTTTGTCTTCCGTGTATCGGTAGACTTTCTCTACGACTATTCTGTTGTTCTTAACCAATCGTCGCGCGACTAACGCACCAATCAGGAGCGTCTATGTCACTTCTGTAACTCTCCAATCCCAGTGTGACTCACACTAACGCACCAATCCGGAGCGTCTACGTCACCCTGTAATTCTCCACTCTCAGCGCGGCATATACTAACGCACCAATCAGGAGCGTCTTCGTTTCTCACTAACTAGCCAATCCCAGTGCGGTCTTTCTGACGTCAGTTTTCCTCGCTGCTCCTGCTTCTGGTGACCGTTCCTTTACAAAAATTTCTCAGTGAGCTTTTTTACGTTCTTTAAACGTACAAATCTGTTAGTAACGACATAAATACACCACCATTATCTGTTTCGCTAACCAAGAATAGTTAATGACCTTTCTTACAAGAATTCCGTCTTTCCCGAGAGCAGCGCTTAGCTCTGCCCTACTACGGAATCGTTACTTTCGTTGATAGAGTAGCACATCCCTCTACCTTACCCTTCTAACAAGCATTAGCTAACCGTTTCTCCAGAATTAAGACACCTAGTTGGAGACCCAATGCTCCTGAGAAATAAAACCAGAGTTTCACTATTAACCTGAATGCTATTTCATTCACGCACTTTCATACGGAAATTGTAGTTCATTCACACAGAATTCTGTCTTTCCCGAGAACAGCGAACAGTCTGTCCTACTACAGAATTATGACACTCGTTAACAAAGTAGCACTTCCCTCTACTTTATCCTTCTAGCAAGCTTAGGAAACACCTATTACCTTTTCAGTGATAAGCGTAATCAGAGTGCCTTTTGGACTCCTGGTACCTAAGACCAATATTTCACAGGTGACCTTCGCTACCATACATTTCTCTCATACAGAAAATGTCCCTAATGGCAACACACGACGATGTTACCGAATCATACCCAGCGCTTACCTCTGCTCTACTACGGAACCGTCACAAACTTCCGACTTCCTACATCCCAGAAGCCGTCAAACAACATAGAACTCAATGCAACACAACAAAGAGTGTTAATACATAAACCAATTCTTATCCACAATCAATAAGCAATAAGCAATTTACAAGCAATCATCACCAAACCAATACAATAATAACCATCATCCAGAAAAAACTGCTGGAGTGGAAGACCGGGAAAAAAACGGGGAACAACTTATACCAGTATCCTCCCTGCGTCGCAGACCCGTCGTCACACACTCTCATTCATACATGCATCCATTGGTGGGGCCCATAACACCAACACTCACACAACCTATTCAAGAGTCCACACGCAGGAGGGATGAGTGGTTCAAGCTCCGGACATGTGAGGGAAACACCTTATAACCTATAGGGAAGGAAAAATCATTTACAAAATATAAATTAACACCCTCTCGCCTATAGAGCCTTAATCTCAAAACATCAAGGCACTCCTCCCACTTCGGTAAATGGACCAAATTAGTTGGATTGGTTGATGGTGATTTAGAACCAGCTAAAACACAGTTTAAGACTTCAGAATCTATCTCTTAAATGAAACTCATGACTCATGAATTCTCGTTAATCAATATTTGTTTAACTAAAATTTCGTAATGAATTTAAATTTGCATTTTGTCTCGTCAAAGTTTAGAAAGTTCATATCAGTATTTAAGTAAATTGCAGAACATCATATTTACCTAATCTGGCTATTTGGAGTCCTCTAATTCATTGGCTCTGCATAATGTTTTTCATAGATCGTCTGAAAGCAAGCCAAAGTTCAATAGGTCTTAGCTCGGCAGGTTAAAGTCCCAAACGTCAGCGTCAGCCCGAACGTCAAAGTCAGTATCAGCCAAAGTGTCAGAATATCGAAAAGATGGAGATGTCCCTCTCTATTCTACTAGTTCTTTTATACTAAAATGTAGTACAGAAGATACAATATAATAGTTTTGGACAGTCGTGATTGGCTGTTTGAGATCGTCCGATGTCAAATTTTAGTTTTCAGTACAGTTCGAGGGGTGATGTCATGAGATTGTCCAAAGTCAGCTTTTTCCGGATTTATTGTAAGGTTGATTGTTCTCTAGGCTTGGCTGGTAGCCCACTCTGTCCTTGCTCGGGTACATCTCGAACCAAAGGTCATGACGAGGTTTAGGAGAATTCTTGCGCTTGCGCATCTCACTCCGCGCCTCGTGGGACATTGGCCACTTCGTCGTGTGGTGTCGGTGGCCATCTTGGTTTTAGGCCCAAGTGCTAATTTAAGCGAAACAAACACAAAAGTGTAATTAATACATAGAAATAATTAATCTAATGTTAACCCCTTACTAATCCCTCTATGTGCTTGTATTTATCTAGCGTATAGCAACATTTAAAGCCATTATATTCACCTTTTTCGGTCCTCCTCTTGGGCAACATTACAAAAGCAATATATATCATGCAATATTCTAATTACCACTTATACTACTGTTAATATGCGTACAGATTTTAGTCATAAAGGTTATTTTAGCCATGCAAATGCAAATCCCACGTGTAATTCGAATGTTAATAATGTTGATTAATAAAACATGCAAACTCGTTGAATAATATTACAATTAATAAATTATTTAATTAATTTTTATTCAGAATAGGGGAGGTATACAAAATGTTGTACTACCCGCTCCATCAATGGTAAAGTAGAAGGAAAAGATATTACCATTTTGTTGGACACTGGTGCTACCCTTTGTACTGTGAGAACAGCAGAAATTCCAAACCTAGCCCTCTCGGGAGAAGCGATCCAAGTAGTGGGCGTTTCAAATAAACAGATTAGAACACCTATTACAAAACCAATGGAGGTGCGTATTGGCAATTTTAGGGAAATGCACAAGTGGTATGTGACTTTGGTCCAGTAAACTTACTAGGAAGAGACCTATTGTGCAAAATGAATTGCACCATATTTTGCACACCGGACGGTGTTGCAATTAAGACCCCCGATGAAGACGGAGTCTACAAAATCATGTTAGCTAAACAAGGCACAGAGGTAGACAAGATGTATTCCTTAATGACAAAAGACGATTTACCAGATGAATTAAAAACAACTGTAAATCCTGATGTGTGGGATTTTACAGGAAAGGAAGTAGGATTAATGGCAAATGTAGACCCAGTGAAGGTAACTGTGAAGGAAGGTGTAGTTTATCCAAACACTCGACAGTACAAAATGAGTCCTGAAGCCAAAGCTGGTGTTGCAGCAGAAATTGATCGAATGATTAAACAAGGCATTTTGAAAGCGATAATGAGCAGTCCCTGTAATTCACCCATAATTGGCATTAAGAAACTTAGTGGGAAATACAGGATAGTTCAAGATTTAAGAAAAATTAATAAAATCGTCGTGCCCTGTAGTGCCCAATCCAGCAGTAATTCTGTATCAGATACCATGGAAGGCAGGATGGTTTACTGTAATTGATTTATGCCAAGCCTTTTTCTCCATTCCATTACACCCAGACAGCCAGTATCTCTTTTCATTCAATTTTGAGGATCGTATTTTAGTTTGGAATCGAGTTCCTCAAGGGTATACAGAAAGTCCCTCCATTTTCAATCAAATATATAAAAAGTGCTTTGAAACCTTAGTCCTGCCCCGGAAGTCAGTTCTAGTTCAATACATCAAGGACTTGTTAGAAGCATCAACAACAAGAGATGACTGTGTTACTGATTCGATTGCTTGGTTAAAATATTTGGCCGCTGGTGGTCATAAAGTGTCCCCAGAGAAATTGCAATTTTGCAGGACAGGAGTCAGATATCTAGGACATCAAATAGAACGAGGAGTGAGGAAAGTGACCCCTGAAAGAATAAAGATAATCAAACAAATGCAGTTACCACAAACCCAGAGAGAGATTAGAATTTTCCTTGGAGTGGTAGGATATTGTAGACAGTGGATAGTAGGGTTTTCTCTACTAGCCAAACCCTTAATACAAATGACAAAGAGACGAGCAAAGGATCCAATAGAATGGGATGATGAAAGCATGGAAGCCTTTGTGAGGTTACGAAATGTTTTGTGTGAAGCCCCTGCCTTAGGTATGCCAGATTACACAAAAGAGTTTGCACTATTCTGTTGTGAGAGAGAAAGCTGTGCACTCTCAGTTTTAACACAAACACATGATTTGATGAGACGTTCAGTAGCATACTTCTCTGCTACTTTGGATCCTGTAGCATCAGCGCTACATGGTTGCTTGAAAGCAGTAGCTCCAACTTGTATGAGTCTGGAACAAAGTGAATCAATTGTGATGGGACATCCTGTAAAGGTGTATGCCCCACATTCAGTCAAGATTCTTTTAACAAGAACTTGAACACAGTACCTTACTCCCAGTCGGATGACTAAGTATGAAAGAATCATATTGGGAGCTGAAAATGTGACAATAGTCAGGTGTACTATACTAAACCCTGCTACCTTATTGCCAGATGTACAAGGAGAGGAGGTGAAAGATGAAGTTGAGCATGACTGTTTGGATGTGACTGAACTGTGTACTAAACCCCGTCCAGATATACAGGAAGAGCCCCTGAAAAATGCTGAACATGAGCTATTTGTATATGGATCGTGTTTAAGACATGAGGAGGGAGGATTAAGTGCTGCTTACGCAGTGTGCACATTGGCCGGAATAGTTGAAGCATCCTATTTACCCGGAGTCAAATCTGTACAAGTAGCCGAATTGATAGCTTTGATTAAAGCCTGCAAAATTGGTAAAAATTGGAAAGTAACCATTTTTTCTGATAGCCAGTATGGTTTTGGGGTCGTGCATGATTTTGGCCAGCTTTGGATGCAGAGAGATTTCATGACTTCATCAGGATCCCCAATTAAAAATGGAAAATTCGTGAAAGAACTGCTTGAAGTAATACAATTGCCAAAAGAAGTGGTAGTGGTCAAGTGTGCTGCACATCAGTCAGGAGATGACTATGTGACAGCTGGTAATAGGTATGCTGACCAGGTTGCCTAGTATTGTGCCAGAAATAAATTGGCGGTGAACAAGAAAATTGAAACAAGTGGAATTAGCTCCCAACTTATGCTACTCTCAGGAATAGAAACATGGGAAGAAGCAAGACAACTACAGGATGAGGTGGAAGTGAGTGAAAGAGAAGAATGGATAAAGATAGGATGCCAGAGAAGGACAGAGGATGATGTATGGATTTATCTAGATGGCAGGCCAGTAATGCCAGATTGTCTGCTTTCACAGATGGCCAGAATGTATCATGGAGACACACACATAGGCAGGGACGCCATGATCAGTCTCTTTAGACAGGATTGGTTTAATCCAAAGTTCAGGAATGTCGCAGAGAGTCTGTGCCAGAGATGTCTAACCTGTCAACAAATGAATTGAGGCAGGAAAACAGTGGTCAGTTGGGAAAGAATTGGAAAGGCTGAAGGACCATTTGTGAGGTTGCAAGTACACTTCATACAATTACCACCTTGCAGGTGTTAGAAATGGGGGTTTCTAGTTGGCAATGGCTGGCCACTGTCCAAGTAGGGACCCTTCTTCCTAAGTCAGAGTAAGCGGGCTACACCTTTTGATAACCCCTGCTCAACCCTGTGGTAACGTAGCACGAGCAGCTAGGCTTATCTCAGAGGCAGTGTGTGAAGCATTTATGACCATACACAGTAACACAGTGAGGAACACTACAAAGGGACGCCACACAAGTAGTTATAACAAAAAAGTATCTTTATATATAGACGTAACACAAGACCACTAACAGTAAAAAGCCACAATACTAGAAAAACAGGGTTACTCTTGAAATGCTGCAAAAATAGTTCAAAGTGTGCAAAGAGGAATTCAGTTCAAGGCAGTGGTCTCTGTGACCCTTTTACTTACAAAGTACCTGGATTCCGTAGCAAAACAATCAAAATGTCGCTAAGGCGTTGTAGCGATGATTTTCCTCATGCGTGACCAGCGATGCGTTGAATCCTTGACGCAAGGGAGGATGATGCGCTGATCTGAATGCAGGACAAAGCGACAAACTTCTCCACGCTAAGCCGGCGATGCGTTGAAATCCTTGCCGCGAGGGAGGATGATGCGCCGAGCCTGTTGCGTGTGCGATCTTGTTGCAATGAAAAGAAATGGCGCTCCGCGAGGGAGCTACGATCCTGATGCGATGCGATGAAAATGGCGGGCATCCGCGCTGCGATGTCGTGAAAAGATTAACTTGATGCGATGATCTTTGGTTAGCGAGCACTTGGAGGCCCGCATACGTGCAATGCGATGATCTTCGGGTTAGCCAGCAGTTGGCAGCCCGCAACCGTGCGAAGCAATAATCTTGAGGTTAGCGAGCATTTGGCAGCCCGCAAACGTGTGAAGCGATGATCTCCAGTAGCGAGCACTCAGCGGCAGCAGCGCGATGATTTTTCGTACGCGCTTCAGCTGCGGCGGCTCGCTAACGGGCGTTAGCGAAGATTTTCAGCACTCTTTTCTCTGTAGTAGAACTAGAGGCCCTGGAACTCACAGGAGCCTCACCTGGAGATAGAAATCCTCGCTGGGAGGAAACAGGAGGCTGGTGGTGGAGTCTGATGTGCCTGAGACTCCAATCAATCAATCATTGCATTTGTAAAGCGTGCTACATACCCAAGAGGGTCTCAAGGCGCTGGGGAGGAGGGAGGGGGTGCTACTGGTTGAAGAGCCAGGTCTTGAGGAGTCTTCTGAAGGCCAGCAGGTCCTGGGTCTGTTGTAGGATGGTGGGGAGAGTGTTCCAGGTCCTGGCGGCGAGGTAGGAGAAGGATCTCCCGCCGGCGGTGGCTTTCCGGATGCGGGGGACTGTGGCGAGGGTGAGGTTGGCTGATCGGAGGCTTCGGGTGGGGGCGTGGAAGCCGAGTCGGTTGTTGAGGTAGGTGGGTCCAGTGTTGTGCAGTGCTTTGTGTGCGTGGATGAGGCTAGCTCTCTTCTAGCCCTTGGGTGATTGCTGTAGCAAGATAAAATAAAAGTTCCTTCAAAGTCCTTTTCCTCTTCTTCCAAGTCCAGTAGTAACCATTGCAGGCCAATCCAAGGAACAGCACACAAGCACAAGGATAGCCACCTCATGCAGATCCCTTCAGTTACACAGACAGAGGTTCTTCTTGTTGTCCAGGAGCAATACAAATTGTAGGGGTTTCAGCACAGATATTTATACCCCAAAAGTCTTTGTTCTCAGAAGCTACAAGTCACTGAACCCAGCCAGAACCAGTTCTGCCCAGCCCTGGAGCACTTTGTTTACCAGGCTGCATCCTTCCTTTCAGAAAGAGGGCGTCTGCCAGCATTCACCTTGCCAGGCACAGCCCTATTCAGGTCAAGGAGCTACCCCTCCCCATACTCCAATGCAGATCTCTCTATTCAACCCAGGTCTGACTCAGCCTGCCCTGTCGCTCCAAAACCAGACACCCAATACACATAACAGCAGAGCACACTGGAAGGCTTAGGCAAGAAAATACCTACTTTCTAAAAGTGGTATTTTCAAACACAGAATATAAAAATAAACTTCACTAAAAGATGTATTTTAATATTCTGAGTCCAGGCATACTAAATTCGTTTTTCTACCATGTTCTTTGGGTCAGTTAGGACTATAGAATGTAATAGTCAAACTGCCCATTCTGGCCTATGGAGAACAAGTAGCCTTATAGTAGTGAAAAACGAAACTGGGTGTAATTCACTACCAGGACTTGCTACACACATCAGAGCATGTCCTACCTTACACATACAATGCACCCTACCATAGGGGTGACTCACATGATGCCAAGGGAAGGTTCAGGGGCTGGGAAGTGGGTGCACTTCACAGCCAAGATGGCAGTTCTGGACTGCACGCAGACTCTGCAGTGGCAGGTCTGAGACACACTTTACAAGCTGCTTCTTTGGGTGGCCCAAACCAGAGCTGCAGGCCCACCAGCAGCATTTGGTTTTCCAGCCCTGGGCACTCACAGGCCACGCTACTAGGGACTAACAGGCAAACCAAATAAGCCAATCATGGAGATACCAATTCACATGACATATTTACACAGGGAGCATTCGTGCTGCGGCACTGAATGGCAGTGGCACAGCGTCCAGAGCATCTAATACCAGCAAAAACAGAGGAGATAACAGCGAAAAATGGAAGGGAGACCCACGCCAATGGTGCCAGGTTTAACAGCAGGGGATTGAAGTACGTCCTTGTCATAGTTTGCTTATTCTCACGGTGGGTGGAGGCATACCCTACTAGAAGAAATGACAGCATAACAGTCACCAAACTACTGTTGAGGGAATTGATTCCACGATTTGGTTTTACCGTAACCTTTAAATCAGATAGAGGGTCTCATTTTAATAATGAAATAATTTGATTAAACTGTGAAGCATTTAAAATTGAACAAAAACTGCACTGTGCATATCGCCCAGAGGCTTCTGGAGTGGTAGAACAAATGAATGGCACAATAAAGGCAAGATTGGCAAAGGTGTGTGCATCCACACCGCTGGAGTGGCCTGATGCTTTACCTCTTGTTCTGATGGACTCAGAAGTATTCCTGACAGAAATACAGGATTGAGTCCCCATGAAATTCTCATGGGAAGAGCAATGAGACAAGCATGTATACCAGGACATAAACTGTTGAGTATATCTGATGATCTGGTATTAGACTATTGCAAAGGATTGGCTGACCTAGTGTGTTCTGTCTCTCACCAGGTTGGAGAGGATGCTGTTGCCAGGCAGCCGGTTCAAGCACATGGTCTGAAATCCGGTGACTGGGTGGTGGTGAAGAATCACACTTGAGAGTCGTGCCTAGCACCAAGGTGGGAAAAACCACATCAGGTTATATTGGTTACAACAACAGCAGTAAAATATGCAGGTTTGCCTAACTGGATTCACGCAAGCCATACTTAAAGAGTGCCAGCGCCTGACGAAGAGGGACCACAACTGACTCATGCAGTTGAGGCCGCTGAAGGTTGTGCAGCTGAGGGATCTAGGATATCAGATCCTGAGATAGCTGACCAAGACAAGTCAGGACGACTGGATACCAGTGGTTGACATACCCGAAGTGATTGTAAAGACAAGAAGCAGAACCAGGTCAGAGAGACAGGAAAATAGAGAGGACCAGATAGGTGTAGAAGAACAAGCTCAGGGAAGGGAAAATCAAACTGTTGGAGATCCTGAGCAGGATCAGACAAGGAAAGAACAATATACTCAGACAGATGAACGAAAACATTCACGGATCTGAGGAGGCACAGATAGGTCTAGAAGAACACGTTCAGGCTGAAGAACACCAAAGTGCAGTAAGACCTGAGCAGGACCAGTTAGGAGAAGAAAAAGAGCAAATTGAAATAAAACCTGAACAGAGTCAGAAAAGGGAAGAAGAACATGTCCAGGCAGATGAGGCCACAGTAATGAGCCCTGGACAAGGACAGACAGAGAGGGATTCTGAAGACGAAGATAATCAAATTGTGCCACAACTTAACGAAAATAAAAGAACACTCGAAGAAAGTGACAGTGTAGTACAAGCAAAACGGATCAGAAGAGGTGATAACTGGACAGGTGGTGTTAAAAGGTTAAAATATCACTTCAGAACAATAGGTGAAGAACCTGAACAAGTAAACAAAGTCACCAGCCAGTCTGGGCAATCAACTAGTAGGCCCAAACAGAGAAGTCAAAAACTGAGGATATTAAATAATAAGTTCAAAGGTCCTGAATGGACTTATGTGATTCATGAAGAATTCAAGAATTTAGATTTAAATGAAGAAAGTGGTGAAGAAATAATTGCAGAACAGATTGACGAAGAAGAAGTGAGACCCACTTGAAAAACAAAATCCCAGAATTAAAGATCCCATAGGCAAATCGGAAATAAAGAAGAGAAATCTTCTAAGTTCAAAATGGCTGATGATAGGGTTGCTGGAAGACTAAAACAAAATGTATAAAAAAATGTTGTAGAATATGTATATGTAGTGTATTTTTAGTACTCATAATTTGGTTAATATTAACAGTAGTCATCCCTTATTTGATGGTGACAGAAAAGAAAAATAACACAAACACTAATGAAAAAGTAGCTAACATTAAAGGAGTAGCATTAGAAGCACCAGATGAATTAGACTTACATCACACTGTGACAAACAATGACACTGCTTTCAATGTATTTACTAAGTTATTAGTGCAATATGTAGACACTATGGAAGTTAGTGATTGTTATGTGTGTATGAAATTACCAGCATCAGTAGCAGAAGGTGTAACAAATCACCATTTACCATTAACATATGGTATCTCATGTAGTATTTTGTCGAGTTTATTTTATAGAACAGGAAAACTACAGTATTATTATTCTAACGTAGATGTAATTTTTTCAGACGTTCCTATTCGAAAGAGTATGAACCCAGTTCTTAGTACTAAGGGTGCACAGTTTATGGGTGAATATTTCCTAACAATGAAAACAATAGATATTGCTGAAGCGCACAAGCACTACTTAACATGTACATTACACGAAGAAGAAAAGATATTTTTGAATTTAGTGGAGCAAAGGAGACAGGATTTCCAAAGAAAGGCTTCTGAAAAGAAACCTCAGATTCCTCAATGGGTTGAGAAAGAGGAGATTTATTCAGCTGGCAAAGCTCATCCTGCGATGTCCCTGGATTTTGAAAAGAAAGGGAAGATCTGCCTCTATAGGTTAAAGACTGACTATAACAATGCATTTATTGGTTCCAGTGAATGTGAACCTAATTTCTTAGTTATCGGGGGATGGGTACTAAAAGGTGGAACAGACCCAGTATTTCCCGGAGTTTATTACGTGTGTGGGAATAATGACTATTTTAGGCTGCCTGCACATTGGTACGGGAGTTGCCATTTTGGAATAGTATTCCCAAAAGTGTACCATGTAAAGAGATTCACTGGAAGCAATGAAAACACAAAGGAACTAACACGAATCAAGAGAGCTAGTTTTTCAGAAATAGTAGGTGATATATTTAGTGCATTGATACCTTCAGTGAGAGTCATTCTTAATTCACGTAAAATTTGTCAGTTATCTACAGTAGTTGATCGTCTACCGACTGATACTGCTGGAGGATTTTTGATGATCAATACAGAAATGGTTGCAATTAGGTCAATGGTTTTACAAAATCGACTTGCTCTTGATATATTATTGGCAAAAGAGGACAGAGTCTGTAAAATGCTGAAAGCACAACATTGTTGTACTTTGTGATCCCCCGCAGGAAGAATCCTT
Source organism: Triturus cristatus (assembly GCF_964204655.1). Taxonomy (NCBI): domain Eukaryota; kingdom Metazoa; phylum Chordata; class Amphibia; order Caudata; family Salamandridae; genus Triturus; species Triturus cristatus. The sequence continues at coordinate 874,826,814 of NC_140579.1, read as the reverse complement.
ATCAGACTAATTCCGACTAGCAAGGGTGTGTATAGAGATCACTGACGAGAGGTGTTTTGATGTGGTTAAAGAGACGGGTGCAAAGGTAAAGGAAAAAACGACAGGGGTCCTTAATGTACTACAAAGGCTGAAACGAGGGAGATGTAATGTACGTTGTGAAGAACGATATGGTATTGCAGAAATGGTTGGAAATGAAAATGTTAATAAAAAGAGTTAAAAAAAAAAAATACATTGTTGTACTTATATTCCTGATAAAAATATTGAAATTGGAGGATACATTAAAAAACATTACTAAATGGGAGAGAGATTTTAAACCACTGGAAGTTGACAGTGTATGGAAGAAATTAACAAATAGTATTACTACCATGGGGAGCTGGATTACTAATATAGGTAAGAGTATTATAGGTCAAATAATACTACCGATACTTGGAATAACAATATTAGTTTTAGCAATAATGATATGGCGCGAATGCTGTAAGAAAAGAAAGAGATATGAAGGGAACGAAAGGGGAAAGAAAAAGAAGTATGATGAAATTCATTTGGAAGAAATGAAGGGAGATTTATACAAAAAGATGACGAATTTACAATACAATAATGAAGAAGGAGATGAAAAGACAGAAAAGGCAGTAGAGATGTGCTAAAGTTGACATCTGATTTGGTGATAGGTAAATTGGTGATGGCACAAATACCATCAGAGAGGGGATTGATGGAGCAAGGACTCGTATAAACGAGACTTGCTCAGAAGCAATTCTCTCAAATAACTCGTAACACTGTAATAATCATGTTTGTAAAGATTAATATGCACCACATTCCATATAATTAGCTTAGAGGAAGCTTGCGTATGTGTCTTACTAAGAAGTCACATGAGTGAAACTTAAAATGGCTGCTAACGCGGGAATTTGTACTGAGCATGCATTAACTGCATCTATGCAGGATGACAGACTAAAGCTTAGAGGGAGTTTTCTGCTTCTGCGCACTTGCTTCTAAAATGGCCGCTTGAAAGCTCACATGCTAAGCATCTGCCTTGCTGAAACTAAAACATGCTATTTACTAGATGCTAATGCAGGGAGACCTATTATAAGTAAATGGGATTAGAATAGAGATAGGTGGTGTACAGTGAAATCATTTTATTTTGATTTTAACATGTTTCTTTCTGACCTCGCTATTCATATTTGGGCCTCTGAGCGATGCTAAAGTCTATACTTCATGTGACTCCTCACGCAGGCGCAGTAACAACCAGCCAGAAGCCATGAGGGTGTGCTTGGATAACGTCCAAGGCCGCGTTCGCAACATGTCCTGGGAAAGTGATGGACATCCTGCAGGATGAACAAGACAACTGTTATATGTATTCTTTTTATTGATAAAGATGTGAAATGCGGGTGGGAAATAAAGCTTGGGAAAATAAATTAAGGGGTGGGACCACTGAACAATGAACTAGAAAATTGTTAAAGCTTAGCATGCTGTGATGATCATCCCCCCCTTGCCTGTCCAATAAGAATTAGGAGTTTCATAAATTTGAAACATTTATGGGTGGTACATGCCATTAGAAAAGTTTAATTGAGGTAGTTAGTTAGATATCACTTGTGTTGCTGAGATGCCGAGAGACCGGGATACTGTCCAAGGGCTGATCAAATACTGAAGAAGAATTGAATTGCAGAACTTAGAGCCAAAATCTAATTAATTAGAAGAAGGTCACGGAAGAATCGAGGAGGGAAATAAGGCAAAGAATTAGAAGAAGATCGCAGAAGAATCGAGGAGGGAAATAAGGCAAAGAATTAGAAGATGATCACGGAAGAATCGAGGAGGAAGATAGTGTCAGAGAGGGGTGCGACGCAGGTGTCGGATCTAGAAGCGGTCATCTATCCTGTCCCTGAAACCTGTCCTGAAACCTTTGTCACTTGAAGCTGTCCCAGGGGACCCTTTTAGCTCCTTGGCCAAGGGGTTGGTTTCCACACCATTCTAGGTAATTATAATTCTGTGTAGTATGTCATTGTACTGCTCTCTCTATTTTTTCCTATCCAGGTACTGTCATTGTAATAATATTGTTTAGATGATATTACTGACTTATTTGATAGATTGGTTTTCCATCCTTGGAGAAGACAGTGTACAAATTGTATTTTGCTTTGGCTCACATGAATTTAACTATATAAACATTTAAACTCTTCCCGAGTCTGTGGTTATTTAAAATATTCAATTTACGTCTTTTCACCTTATACTAGCTTTAACTAAAAGGTCCATTGACCAGAGCAAAGTACTTTTTTGATTCAGAAAAGATATTATTAGAAAATGTTAAGGTAAATTAAACTTAAAAAGCATATCACAACAAATTGACCCCAGCGGTACGTTACCAGCTTATGTGAATGTGTGTTTATGGGCCCAGGTGAGTATGTGGTTTGTGAGCATCTCTAGCTAGTAACCCGCTGGATCACTTCCTAACTGGATGAAACCAGTGGATTTGTACTTCGGCTTCTGGGCCTAACAAGGTCACTGGCTACGAAGAGTGCAGAAGGGGCCTGGTAAAGCCATCCATAGCTAACGGACAATGCCCACGCCGAGCCTCCTGAATCCGGGATAGCCCCACCCACCATCTGAGAAAAGGACCCACAATATGTGCAACAAGTTATTAGAAAACATTCTTTCAGGAGGCTTTTAAGGTCTCCAACAGGCTGAGTCTAGAGAGTGGGGGAGGTCGAGAGGACAGCCAGTGTGTTCCAGGGGAGCTAAACTCGAGAAGGTACTACCTCAACCCATCCTAGGACTACAGAGGAACACCAAACATGTAGGGAATCTCTTAAGGAGGGTCCTTTTAAGGAAGGCACCTTACGACAATAGGGTGTGTGCGAGAGCTTCTTTGTGTGCCCTGAAGCAGCCTGGGGGTAAACTGTGTGTGATAAACAAATCCATCTGCACCTGGACAGGAACCTCAATCATTTTCAGGACACCAAGGAATGGCAACGCCCCCACCTGGTGGATGTGTAGCTCTGAATATGCTTCCAGATCAGTGGAAATAATTGTACTATGTAATACAATGTTAGTGTTCATATTAACCTTTGGCCTTTCCCCTTGCAGTTCATCTGGTCCTCCGGCCTATCATCACCAGTACCGTCCTTGAGTTCCTCCTCGCCGTCGTACTGGCCCTGTGACTCTGCTGGGCTCTCTGTCCAAAACACAGAGGTAAGTTAATATGTGAGCGGCAGCCTGTGGTTTACGACCTCATCAGTCACAGACATAGAGGGAGGACTTCAGTGAGGGTGGGAGCGCTGTCCTGGAGGGTCTCAAGCCCCCTTCACCTACAACCCATATAAAACCCTCCCTAGGCCAGTGACACTGAAAGAAAGCATGTAAAAGTCCTGAATGAGTACAAAACATTAAACCTACGTGAGTTGAGGCGGTGCAGCTGACTGTGCCTTCTACTGAGGATTTCAGGTGCGGACCTTAGGACTCACTCACACTGTGTTAAAAGTGCAACTTTGTAAGCGTGATTGGGGCGTCAAGACTCCGGCTTGAGAAGGGACGTGGTGGTAGCCATGAAGAAGAGGAAGGGTTGTATCCGAGCGTCAGAGGGCGTGGGCAGTGCAGGCCTTCGCTGCCTCCTCCCGTCTCTGGTGACGCATCGGCTCTCAGGAGATGGAAGCTTCTGCGGGTGTGAGAGGTAGGTGGCTGTGCCAAGGATAGTAGAATGTTGAGGCACACAGGCATGCAAAACTTTACCGAAAATCATAAGCATAGAAAAGGGAAAAAGGCAATATTGTAATGAGAGGCTCTCAAACAAAATAGTTTAAAAATGTATCCTTTTTATCTTTTTTTTATTAAACAACAAAACATATCACGCACACCAACACAACAAGATATTCCAAGCACAACACCTCATAATACTTACCATCACAAAATATAGAAACACCTTTCAAATCACACAAAGGAACAAACACCAATGCCAAGCTTTCTCTCTTCCACAACTCATAACACAGATACTGCAACACAGCAACTCTCTTACAAAAGCCTCTCATCCATTGGACAATTTAGAACCTTACTACATGACCCATGTTCTAAATTGTCCAATGGATGAGAGGCTTTTGTAAGAGAGTTGCTGTGTTGCAGTATCTGTGTTAGATGTTGTGGAAGAGAAAAAGCTTGGCATTGGTGTTTGTTCCTTCGTGTGATTTGAAAGGAGTTTGTATGTTCCAGTCACATGGTCAGACCACCACTAGCTTGCTTTCCAACATAAAACAACACTAAGCGACTCACCTAAAACTACCTTACATCCATCCACCTATCGACCGTGGAACAAACTCAATTTGGAACACTTAGAAACACAACTAACATCCAGTACAAATCTGGAAACAATACATTATGTTCAAAAACTATATGAGTGGCTACAGGAAGCTTTTGACATCCTGATACCACTCAAAACCACACAACAGAACAAAAGAAAAAGAGCGCCTTGGAGAAACATAGAGATAAAAGACATAAAATAAATTAGAAAGCTGCAACGTACCTGGCTCAAAACAAACGCCAAGCAAGACAAACTTCACCTACAGAAAATTAACAGATAATAAAAGTCAGCTATCAAAAAAGCTAAGAAAAGGTACTATTCAGACAGAATTCAAAATGCTAAATGTGCAAATAAAGAAGTCTATAAAATACTCAATGAATTTCACAAACCAAATTGCCTAGAAGGAAATCATCCTATTACTCAAGTTCACAGACAAACTGGCAAATCATTATACTGACAAAGCAGACACATTGGACTCATACTTACAACAGAGACAAAGTACCTGCACTAACCCTTGTATAAAACAACAATCCAAGAATACTCTAACCCAGCCTCTCTGTTCCTTCCAACACATCTCACATGATGAATTTATGGATTTGGTCAAAGCAAGCAGGCCTGCCAGCAGCCCTTCTGACCCTTGTCCACCACAAACTTTCAAGACAATTCTTTTAACAACCTCTGCTTCCACTCCAGTAAGAAGAATCATCAATGATTCCTTAACTACCGGTATATTTCTAGAAGAACTCAAAAAGTCATACATACTACAGCTACAGACCCATTACAAATGGACCTTTCCAGGGCAAATTGATAGAAAGCGCAGCGTTCGCTCAGATGTCACCATTCATTGAAGAGAATGACATACTTTCAGACTTCCAAACAAGCTTCCATCCGGGAAGAGGCACAGAATCTGAACTCCTTGCCGTCTGGGATGACCTGAAGAACACAGTAGACTGAAACCGGCTGCTGCGCTTCTCCTCTTGGACCTCTTGGCTACCTTTGACATGGTTGACCATGACACTCTAAAACAAAGACTCTATGAAGCCAGCATAGAGGGGACTGCTCTAGACTGGATCGCGTCCTACCTTCGAAACAGAACTAATGTCATCCATACCACACCTTTCTCATCCAAACCATACGCCACAAAATCAGGGGTCCCTCAAGGTTCTATTATCTCGCCCATGCTTTTCAACATCTACATGAAGTCATTACCGGTACTGATCAATCAATTTCACCTCACGTGCTATAACTATGCATATGACACACAAACATTCTTTCAACTGGAATGCCCCAAAGACATTGGAAACTCCCCAATTTTAAGTTGTCTCAGAGCCGTGAATCAGTGGATGACTTGGAGCCACCTCAAATTTAATGCTTTCAAAATGTAAATACTCATGTGTGGCGATTGGAAACATTATGACCCGCTTGCCGCCTGGCCTGATGAACTGGGATCACCATCTAAAGTATTGAAGGAAGTAAGAAACCTCTGAAAGACCATGGACTCCAAGCTGTCAATGAAAGCCCAAGTGGACAAACGAGCAAGATCGAGCTTTGTCACTATAAAAACGCTGCGACAAATTTTCCCTTATTTGGGATTTCCACACAAGGTCCAAGCTACCATCTCCCTTGTTCTGTCCAAACTTGATTATGCCAAAAGCCTCTACCACGGATCACCTTTAACGACCATGAAAAGACTACAACGGATTCAGAACTCGGCTGCCAGGCTACTCTTGCATATCAAACAGCGAGACCACATCTCACCTGCCTTGAAAGCCCTGCATTGGTCACCGGTTGCCAGAAGATCCACATTCAAGCTGTTTTGGATCACCCACAAAGCAATACATGGAATGGGACCGCTCTTCATCAGGAATAAAATCACCAAACACATTCAACAAAGGAGCCTCCGCACTAAAATGGCACCTTCCCTCAAAATCCCAAGATACAAGAAAAAAACTATGGGTGGTACATACTTCTTTGTTCAAGCAGCCAAACTATGGAACTCTTTACCCCCAACATAAGATTCACAGACAGCCACTTTATCTTCAGAAAACTGCTCAAGAATTGGCTCTTCCCCACGTAAGCATCATACGCAAACTAAAATTTACAGCATATCCCTCTGTATATAATCATTTGTTTTTACAATAGATATGTACTTATCTCTGTGTATTGCTTTGTATAAACATGTAGAATAATTATGTTAAAAAAAATAATAATAAAGTACAATAACACTTGAAAACCGGAGTTTATCTGGTGCATCTTTGGTCTACATGTGCTTCTTCCATTGGGCATCTATGTACCTTCCATGTACTTGGATCTGTGTGTTTGTTACATTTCTCCTGAAAAGCATATCCAATGCACCACCCTATTTCTCATCATGTACCTCTATCAATATCTTTAATCTACATTTACCTACCTCCTTTATGCATCTATATACTTTCAATGTACTTATGGATCTATATATTTATCACTTTCTTCTAATTCAGCATATCCAATGCACTACCCTATTTCTCACCCTATACTTCTCTCAATATATCTTCTAACCCAACTTTCTGACTCATCTCAAACTTCTTTCTGCTACTTTTTCCAATGCACTACCCTATTTTTCACCCTATGCATCTATCAACATATCCTCTACACCCACTCTCATTTATCCCAAACCCCATACCAATACCATGATCCCCAAAATAACCCTTTCTAGACTCTCCCTTAGTCTACCCCTCCTTGCATCATCTGACACCTCTTTTACTATACCTATCCCCTAAACAAACATTTATAAACTCTTCCCTCTGACTCTGCCCCTCCACAACCTCGTTTTACTCATCCAAAATCCTCCTCCTACTGCTATCACCTAAAAAAAAAAATCCTTCCCTTTCCTATCCCTCCACTATCCTTTTCAATCAAAGTAACAGACGAATATGTTCACTTCACAAATTTCATATTCCACTATACTAATTCACCACTAATCTTTATGGGTCCCAGAGTAGCATGCTACTCGCCAAAAAAGCACTTTAAATCCTCGTCAGAGGCAGGCAAGCATTATATAAATGCAAACCTTTTTCCCTCTTCTATCCCTCCGCTACCTTTCTCTATCCAACTGAATAACACATCCACCACTCAAACTACTTTCATATTTCACTATACTAATTTTCAACACTAATTCTTTTATGGGTTCCGGAGTAGCGTGCTACTCGCCAGAAAAGCGCTTCAACACCCCTTCAGGGGTAACAAGAGCTATATGAATGCAAACCTTTCTCCCCCTTCTATCCCTCCGCTATCCTTCCCACTCCAAATAACCGACTAGTTTCATATTTCACCATACTAATTCACCACTAATCCTTTATGGCTTTCCGGAGTAGCGTGCTACTGCCCAAAAAAATAAAAAATAAAAAAAGGCGCTTCAACACTCCATCAGGGGTAACAAGCGCTACATAAATACAAACCTTTCTTTCTCTTCTATCCTTCCGAATCCAAATAATAGACTAACCTATCCACCACTTTAACTACTTTCATATTTCACTATACTAATTCAACACTAATCCTTTATGGGTCCCGGAGTAGCGTGCTACTCGTCGAAAAAGCACTTCGACGCCTCGTATGGGGTAGTAAGCACTATATAAATGCAATTACAATTACTTGGTAGACACATGGAGACGGGAGGATGCATGTAATTAGTAGTAAGAATAAGCAGGAGTAGGAGCAGTAGTACATAGGCGCAATTAGAAGTAGGAGTAAGAAGTAAAATTAGGCATAAGAAAAAATAAGGGTAGACGTAGATAGAAGTTAAGTGCAGGACTAAGAATAACGAATAAGAAGTACTCCAAATGCCAAATGATTGACCTATAAGCTGATCAAGGATGTGAATAACACTGTCAATGGCTGAAGGAGGCTGACCCAGTGACCACTCTATGGCAGCTGGTAAAGGATTTCATATTTAACACACCTGATAAAATATGACTTTGCCAAGTCGGAAATTATTAAATGGAATAACTATCAGCCAATTATGTCTTTTTAGGGATTATCATGAATTATAGGGTTTAGTGCATCGAAAATTCACATTTTCTGGTAATTACCCAGAATGTCGACCCTGATAACAGGTCTAACCTACTGATATTTATCACAAAACCCATAACTTCGATATGTGCTGTAACAGGGGCTACTGCACATATTGCATTTAACTGAGCCACTCATAATGATGGCCTATGTCGTAAGTGTAGGTTGGCCAAATGTGAATAATACCTCAACAGAGCTATGGCTAAAGGAGGCTAGCCTAAATCCTTATTTATGATGGTTTATGTACATTATTTTATCTAGGAATATGTATGGATCTCAAAAGATCTGTCCTTTTTTAGGATCAGTGACAGAATATCTGAAACACAAATATCTTGTGGACAGAATATTGTGTCAAAAATATCGGGGACAAGAATATCAATAAGGTAAGTGAAAATAGTAAGTATAAATTTACTATTCTTAACTCCAGATCTACGTACCTTGAAGACATATATATCATCAAGGTACATATATGTGGAGTTATATATAGTAGAACTTTACTTACCCATAGAAAATGACCTACAGGATATTTTTGGCCTCGATATTTTTGACATGATATTCTGTCCGACGCTATTTGTGTTTCCGATATTTTGTCCAAACACCCCTTTTTCACTAGACCTAAAAACAGGACAGGGGAAAAGTCAGTGCTAAGAAGTCACTGGAAAAATGTTGAAACACTGATGTTCTCATGCAGAACTCACGTAAATCCAATAAAAAAGCAACCTGATCAGAAACCTCTGAGATCTCACCTCAGTCTCCACACTCTGCTTTCTTGAGTGTCTATTATGTAAAGCTTGTCTCTAAAAAGTACTGTGGAGTGATGGCCATTATTGTCATCATCATTTGAAAAAATGCATGAGTGGCAAAGGATATCCCCTAGAATATACTGTCATCACTATTGACACCTTGAACAAAGGTTTCCCAACAGAGCGCAGACTTCTAGTTGGAATATTCAACTCTCAAGATAGTTAAAAGTCTCATCTTAAATAGCTTATAAGTCAACAATAAAGTTGTACTTTTATTGCATTCTGTAGCGGGAGCCAATGGAAGCATCAATTATTTGTTTCATGTGTTCCCTCTGGCGAACAGGGGTAGGTGAATCAGCCCATATCCACAGCGGAATGAACACCATGACTCAGGTGTCTCGACTACACGCCGGATACCGCATGGAGTGATACTAAAAGGGGACAAGAGTCTCGCCTAGATTACATCATGGTTGAGACCAAGTTATGGTCGAAGGTCATCGACTTTAGGGTCATTCCTAGAGTCGAGAGTGACCACAATGCTCTCTACCTAGAAATGGAACTACCAGGTCCTGTGGGCTCCCCATTATCAGAGTCGGATAACTTGGGTGAAGGACTGTTGCTCTCTAACAATAGACGAAGAGTAAAATGGGCTAAAATTATAGATTCCCATGACGGAATAGCTAAACTCTACAATATAGTACTGCCCAGACTCCTACAGATTGAAAGTCTAATCACTGAGTACCCTAACAATGATTTTAATAGGAAAGTAGGGGCTATTCATCGGGACTTGGTGTCTAGTTTAGCAGAGGTTACTAATCCTCTTACCCTTAGGCAGGGGAAATATAGAACTCCAGCCTCATCTTGGTATAATTCAACGTGTAGAAAGGCTAAGGCAGAGCTACTCCTGGCGGTAAAATCTGGGAGTGACAGAGCGAGAATCAGAGAATTAAGATCACACTATAAAGGGGTTATGGTCGATGCTAAAAAGGAGTGGGATACGGAAAGGTGGACCAATCTAACTGCCGCTCTGGAATCCATGGATGCACGAAGATTTTGGTCCTTAGTTAATATAGGAATAGGGGACTTGAAATCAGCTGTGGAACCCAATATTGAACCACCAGTGTGGGAAGCACACTTTAGGGGCCTTTACATGGATGAACAGAGTATGGACACTGTCCTGCCTCTGGCAGCCATCTCCAGCGAGGACGAGGCCCTAGAATTTACTTTAAGTGAGGTGACCACTGCAATCGACAAACTTGCAGCAGGAAAGGCCCCGGGGCTAGACAAACTCCCCGGCAATCTTTTTAGGCAGCAACCTGGGATATGGGGTCCCCATTTCCTTGTTTTGTTTAACGCCATACTGGGCGGTATGGAGATTCCCTGTACCTGGCTGGGAGCAGAGATAGTCCCGATTTTTAAGAAGGGTTCTCCTCTGCTTCCAGTCAACTACAGGCCTATCAGCCTTATTGACGTCCCACAAAAAATCTTTGCCCGACTTGTTCTGAACCACCTCCTGGAGTGGATGGAGGACCATGATGTCCTGAGTCCCTTCCAAGCGGGGTTCAGAAAGAATATTTCAACCATGGACCAGATCTTCCGGCTGCTCCTTTTATACTGGAAAACTGTCAAGATGGAGGGAGGCAGCTTATATATGGTCTTTGTGGACCTTTGGTCCGCTTTTGACCTTGTACCATGGAGGAAACTGTGGGCCGTGCTCCGGGATTTGGGTGTCCCACCGCAAATTTTGAACATCCTAACGAGACTCCATGACGAGAACTTTGCCCAGGTTAGGTGTGGGAGGAATGGTGCACTGTCCCCTAGGTTCCCGGTCAGAAGAGGGGTGAGACAGGGCTGTGTATTGGCCCCAACCCCCTTCTGCCTATATGTTAATGACCTAATCCCGTCTCTGAACGAGGTGCCAAATAATGATGCTCCGCTATTGGCGGGCAGGAGGGTACCTGCAATCATGTTTGCTGACGATACCCTCTTGCTCTCCAAGTCCCCCATGGGGATTCAACGGATACTGGACGGCTTTCGGGATTTCTGTAGTCTGCGAGGACTAGAGATTAAATACATGATATTTAATCCAGCATGCATCTACACGTTCGACCTATCTTGGGGTTCTAGTACAAGAAAATATGTCATGGGGACCCCAAATTGCTAAATCCCAACTAAAACTTGCACAGTTGACGGGTGGTATACTCAAGGTGTCAAATACTTCATCATTGAAGCCAGTGAGCCCCGCCCTTGAGATATACAAAGTACAAGTAAGAGCAGCAGTCCTCTATGGCGGGGAGTTGTGGGGTCACACGAAGGTAACAGCAATTGCCAAAATTGAAACCAAATTTATGCGACAACTGCTGTCCCTTCTGCAAAGTACACCTACCCTACCCCTAAGGTTGGACTTGGGATTAAATCCAATCGAAGATGAATAAGGGATCAAACCCTTAAGGTTTTGGCACAGACTCTGGTCAACGCCTGAACTATTCAATTATAGGGAGGAATTAAAACAGTTACTTGCCTATAACAAGGCAAGAAAGATCCATTGGTTAGTATTCATCAAGCAGGAACGGACAAAAATTGGCCTAGAAGCCATGTGGGAAGACCCAGAAAAAGCGTGTAGTGTGATCTCGCGAAAAAACCTTACTAGGATTTATAAGGAGCACAGATTTAGTTCCACTTTCTGTGCCGTAACACTGGGTTCACTAACCACTTCTTTCCTTGATTTAAAAAATTGCTATGGCTTTGAAAACTTTATGGATATTGTATATCCAATCTTTGTCAGGAAACTATACATCCAGTGGAGGCTTGGCACTCTTCCGCTTAAAGTCTTCACTAGTAAGTGGTCAGCATCCTCAGACATGTCATGCCTGGGTTGTACCTGTGGCGTGGAGGATGAACTCCATGTCTTTTTTTTCTGTCCTGCATATATGAATTCCAGGAGATTTTGGCTGGTACCACTGTGTAGAAACATGGGGTTTAAGCAATACCAACATGCTTATAGAATTCTAAAGTCAGACACAGCGGGCTTTACAGTATTTGCAATTTGCAAATATCTCTCAGCCATGTGGCTTAAGCGGTGCAAATTAGTTGATATCCAATGCTAACTTGTAGCAAATTGAATTTCATGGAACTAATGAATTTCGACTCAGATGGTTCTAAGTAATATTATGCAATGAGATGTAATTTTTCTTTTTTGGTGTTAATTGTGAATTTTGAAAAGTGTTGTTTTATTGTCTATGTACCCTTTTATGACATTGTCGAAATAAAGGCTATTTGACTGACTGACTGATACTATCACCACAGATAGGTCACTTCGCGATACTGCGGGACACTTTGCTCGCAGTCTTTGATATGTGATAGGTAGTATGCACACCCACCACTTTGTGTAGATAGTTCACTCACTAGGTCCTGAAGTAATTGCCACGGATCACACTGACCAGCGGGCATGAAACATGTCGACCTCTAGAGTAGAGCATAGCTAAACTGAACCATTATGTCAGAGAGCTGCCACTCTTATTGTTTTTAATCAGGTGGATAGCCAGCCTGAATAAAAGTCTTATTTGGAGTATCCTACCTGTTTTAGTCACTTTCCTAATACATCTACACCATCTTGACCCCTCACACCCACTGCACCATACGGCAAAGAACAAAAGATCTCCGCTAAAGAGCCCCTTTATGGGTGCCCGTTGGGTATTGCAGCGCCGACCCGATGAGGAGCAGGTCCATATGGTGAAGCATGACACCTAGCTGGCTGGGTGTGTGAGGACCCTATTTCTGACAGGAAGTATTCCCTTCCTACCGCTCTAGTTCACTTGATTGGAACATACAATCAGGGATTCCCTACCCGTGTCTTATTGGTGCGGACAACTGAGGAGCTGCATACCTTTAGGTGGTTGATAGGGCATGTATGCTGGACCTCCATAAAAAGCCCTTTAGTCCCTCTCCTTGTTGATGGACTGATTATTGAAACTCAGCTTTGATTGGACTGCCAAAATATATACTTGAGCCCTTTAAATCTGTTCTTTATTCTCTTACTAGGCTGGAATCTAAGACAAATTAATGTTAACATATCACACTAGAAATCTGGATTGGCGCCCTATGAATGTGATGGTTTAGTTCAAAACCACCTTCCTTAACTTCAAAGCACTCCATGAAAATAACCAGAGTGTCTCTACAAATCACTAAACAGCTATGGCATTCAGAAAGAGCTAAGGAGCAAAGACACATTTTGGCAAAAAAAAAAAAAAATCACACCATAAGCCTGCCAGACATTCATTCTCTGGTACTGCCCCACCCGTTTAGAGTTCCATGCCAGAAGACATCACTTGAAACACATCTGTTTTATTTTCATATGAATGCTTAATTTTTCCTCCTGCACAATAATTTCTATACTCCCCAGTCATTTGTCATGCTGGTTCTAGTCATATTTTCTAGCTTAAGGTTTCCTGGTCTGCTTACCCTCCTGTCTCTCCAGCTCTTCCACTCATATTTACTTCCACTAAATAATGATCTGCTTCTCAAGGAACTCAAATTTCCTCCTCTTCTTATTCAGGGCCACCACCTCTCATTTTCTTTTGCGCTTCATAATTCTCTCCACATCCCTGACATCCACCTAGTGTCTTCTTGTCCCCTGAGCCTATCCCACTTCCTTCTTCTCTTTTCTATTACTTACTGCCTACTATGTTTAAGCCCTCCAGGGTCTTCCTTACTTTGGCTCCTCCCTCCTGCCTGTCCCTTCATCGCATCCTTTTCAGTTTTGCTTTCTCCTTTCTCACAACTCCTAGCTTTCTCCAATTAATGCTCACTGCTTCCTTCACTTACTATTAAATATGCATGTTTTGTTCCCTATGCCAGTCATGGTTTCTGACTCACTTGTTATTACTTTAATTCATACATTTTAAGAGATTTCTCTTAACTTGTTATTCATGAGGTAAAGCGTGCTGACACCACTTTGGTTATTTTGCGCTCTTTAAGAATGTAAAATAAACAAATAAATGTTTCTATGGAATTACTAGTCCACTCATCACCGTTAATAAGAATAGAAGGCAATACGTTTTGGCGTTTAAAAAAGTAACTTGAGCTTTCTGTGTCCATGTTGTGGCAAATCTATATCTGGATTTGAGTACAGATCTTGTATATCAGACACTTACGAAGTGGAAGAAAATCTTATAATGAGAGATGTATCACACTTCAGATATGTAATATATCATTGAATTGGTGGTCAAGCAAATTTGTCATTTATGTTAGAAAGATAATTAGGGTCAAAATACAAGAAAATTAGCAATTAATAGAATAACGTGTCCCCCAAGGTAATTCTGTTTGTGCTCCTTCCATTAATTTAACTTGATTACAAGACAAGGCAAATCAGGCATAGGCATTCAGGTCCAATAGTAAATGACAGAAACCAAAACAATGTATTCACTGTACTTTAGTCAACTTACAAAGTCTTCAACTCAGATTGTATACGTTTGCAGGAGTAGTCCTCCTACAAGGACTACCAGGAAGTGAGATGGCAGGAGGCTTTGGGACATTGTCACCTGACTGAGGTAAAGGTGAATTCCACTTTAGAAAGTTGTTAACATTTTACTTTTAAACTATATATACTAACACATGCTTGTGATAGAAACTATTGTTGCAACAAACATTGATGGTTATGAACCATACTCGTCTGCTTAGGGAGCCTCCATTGCAGTTATACATACGCAGAGCAGGATAGATGATTATTTTAACTGACTAAGATGGACTTTTATTTGTGTTGAAATTTTTTATTGAATTTTGCAATACAAATACATCAAGAGAATAAGGGTAAGGATGCATTAAAAAATTGTTAATCAATAAATAAATGAGGGATTCTATAATGATAAAAAAGTGACAATAAATACATGGCATTTGTTAATGAATAAAATCATATAAATTTGGGATATATAAATAGACATATTATGAATAAATAATTAAATAAATAAGTAGATAAATAGTGAAAAAGCAGAGAAGAAGAAGAGAGGAGTAAGGGGAGGTGAAGGGGAAGAATGCAAGGAGGGTAAGAATTAATAGATATGTAAATGGTATAAATAAGAAACTGATACAGCAGATATTATTAATTGATTAAATATAAATAGATCAAAAATAAATATGAGTCAATAGCTTAACATGAGATCATCATATTAATCAA
The DNA here is from genome assembly GCF_964204655.1 of Triturus cristatus. Classification (NCBI taxonomy): domain Eukaryota; kingdom Metazoa; phylum Chordata; class Amphibia; order Caudata; family Salamandridae; genus Triturus; species Triturus cristatus. The sequence continues at coordinate 874,811,579 of NC_140579.1, read as the reverse complement.
AGAGAAATGTGTTATCATAGGAAAATATTCACATTGCAAAAAGTTTAAGACAAAGTAGATTTGGGAAAAAATAGTAAAATAGTGTGAATAAAAAGAAAAGGAGAAAAAAATAAAATATGTTGGATAATGTGGAGGGGTAAAGCCAGGGTACGGAGAGGTGGGGAGAAAAGTAGGAGGAGAGGGAAGGTAATAATGAAAAGAATATGGGGAAAGTGGAAGAGACAGAACAAGTAATAATAGGAAAGACATAATTAACAAAGATGTAGAGCAATGAGTTAGTCTCCCTATGTGGGTGCAATCAGAGGAACGGGAGGATTAGTAGTATCATCAGCTTTTGTTTTTAGAAAAGGTGACCTGGTCTGGAGAAATATGTCAGTTTGTTCCTGAAGGTTATAGATTGTGTGTTCATGTGAAGCCGTTTGTATCATGGCTACCAACCATTCTTCCTGTGAGGGTGGAGAGGATAATTTCCAATGACGTAAAATACATATTTTAGCTGTAGCCAGTGCAGTGTGGAAAAGACAGTGTTGTGGTTTAGAGAGCTTTGGGGAATGACGTAAATCATGTAAAAGAATATTGGCAGGTGTGAGTGGCAGATGTAAGGGCATTATGGGTGCAAAATTTTACCAACATAGTTCCAAAAAGGTTATATACTTGGGCATTCACAGATAATGTGAGTTGTGTCACAGCCAGAATTGGATCATCTCCAACAATTAGTATGTGAGAGTAGGCCGGCTTTATGCAATTTGACTGGCGACCAATGCCAATCATGGTGTATTTTAAATAAGCAAAATGTAAGCCTTGTTTCACGGGTCCCTTTATGCAGATTCTCCAATAGCTGTTCCCATTCATTAGCTGTAGAAGAGTTTGAAAAACAGGATTGCCATTTAAGGTGAAGATTATGAGAGAGGGATTGTGAAAAGAGGTGAAACGTGACGGTTTTATAAAGACCAGAAGTCACTCCTTTATGTTTCCCCCATGTATTTAAATAGGATAATATTGGTGAGAGTTGAAACGACCAAGGGGGCGATCCCAAATGTTTCTTCAAATACTGTTGGAGTTGAAGGTATTTAAAAGAATGTTGTGCAGGAAGATTAAATTCCTCTCTTAGTTGTGAGAATGATTTGAAATCGCCATTATGAAGAAGTTGATCTATAGAGTGAATGCCTGCTGTTTGCCACAAAGGCCAAGATAGAGTTCGACCATTAATACGTATACCTGAATTATTCCATAAGGGAGCCTTGTTGTGGATGCTCAGGTTTGAATCTAGTAAACGATGTCCCCTTTGCCAGGATTTATGCATAGCTGATCAAATCGGGTTTTTGGGGTCAGAACTACTAGTGCCACTTCCATATAAAAGAGAAAGACCTGAATCTGTGGATAAAAGATGGCGTTCTATATGAACCCATTGTGGAGCATCTTTGATCCCTGGTAACAAATAAGATATTTGAGAGACGTGTATTGCGAGGGCATAATGTTCAATCAATGGGAGGCCATTCCTCCATATAGCTGGTGAGCTTTCAATTTGTCACGGCAAGTCGAGGCTTAGCCGAACCCCATCTAAAGGTTTTAATCTTGGAGTCGATTGATTGAAGCATGGATAAAGGGATCTGAAGGGGAAGCATGCCCAAGATGTAGATGAAACAAGGAAGAGTGACCATTTTAATAGCTTGGACTCTACCCCAAAGAGAAAGCCCTAAAGCCTTCCATTTGTCAAAATCACGCAGCATTTCAGAAATCAGAGGAGTTAAATTGTCTATAACCATGTGTTCCAAACCTTTATTGACTAGAACTCCTAGGTATTTAAGGCGTGAAGGTTGCCAATGAAAAGGAAAACCGAATATAGCTGCTTTTGTAGTTCCATCAGAGATGGGTAATGCCTCACTCTTGTCCCAATTAATTTTATAACCTGAAAAGGAAGAGAAGTCATTGATGATTTGAAGGAGAGACAGAATAGATTGGGGAAGGTTTGTAAGGGTGAGTAGGATATCATCTGCATATAACTAAATTTTAGAGTTTCCGATTGAGAGAGGAACACCTGTGATTTCATCAGTTTGGCGAATTGTGGCACCTAATGGTTCCATAGCTGAGAGGAAAAGAAGGGGGGATAAAGGGCATCCTTGGCGGGTTCTTCTCTTAATCGGAAATGTGTCAGATAAAAAACCACCACAATTCACTTGAGCAGATGGGTTGTCATATAACAAGCATACCTTGGTTATAAATTGTTCACCCAACCCAAATCATTCCATTACTGTAAAAATGAGTCCCATTCAATGCGATCAAACGCTTTTTCTGCGTCAAGTGAAAGAGCTGATGCATCATCTGGAAGGTGTTTAGCAGACTACTGTGTATGGGCTAACGTACGAAGATGGTTCAGAGAGGAGCGCCCTCGGACAAAGCCTACTTGACTGTAGTGTATCAGGGAAGGTAATACTTTCCAAAGGCGGGACGCTAGGATGATGGCCAATATTTTAATATCACAATTTAATAACAAGACGGGACGGTAACTATTGCATAGCAAGGGTTCTTTACCAGGTTTGGGTAGCACAGCGATGAGTGCTTTGTTAGAAAGAGGCCCCAATGAAGATACATTATCCGCTTCTTGAAATGCAGCATGTAGTGTATCAATAAGATTGTGCCCTGCCCATCGATAGAAATTAGCAGGGAATCCATCTTCCCCAGGAGCATTGTAATAAGGTAGATTAGCAATGGCTCGGGAAATCTCATCTTTGCTAATTATTCCTTCAAGCATAGCTCTACCATCATCAGAGAAACGGGGAAGATCCACCTTTGTAAGAAAAGTAGACATCTTATCCAAATCTATCTGAGTAACTGGGGTATAGAGAGATTGGTAGAAAGAAGCAAATTCATTGACAGTATCTTGAGGTCTCGTAAGCATATCACCTTGTGCTGTTCAAATAGCTGGAATGGCCATAGCTGCCTCTCTTTGGTGCAATTGGGCAGCTAACAATCTCCCTGCCTTTTCCCCCTGTTCGTAATGTCGCCCCTTCATTCTCTGCAGAGCGTATTCAGCTTTGGATGTAAAAAGGTTATTTAATGCCATACGAGCTTGCTTGAGTGATTTATGATTCTGCAAGGTTGGGGTTAGTGTGTACAGGCGAGAGTAAGATTGAATGTCGCGTTCTAGTTCTGTTTGCCATGCAACATTCTGTTTATTAACAAGTGCTGCATCACGCATTGACTGACCCCTGATAGTGCCTTTAGCTGCAGCCCAAATTGTCCTGTCAGAGGTAAAAGAACCCTGGTTAGTGGAAAGATAGTCTTGGAGATGTGATTGTAGTTGAGATTTACCCTTTGGAGTCCTGTGTCGTTGGATGTTCATACGCCAGGGTTTACACCCTGGCCTAAAGAGTCCTAGTTCTAGGGATATGAGGACAGGGGAATGGTCAGATAAAGTTGTTTCCAAGATGTGATATTCCGTGACCAATTGAACCACTTTCTGTGATGTCAGAAAATAGTTCAAACGAGAGAATGTGCCATGGGTGGGAGAGAAGAGGGTGTATTCTGTGTCTGTTGGATGACTAAGACGCCAGTGGTCAACTAGTCCGTTACCTGATATTACATCATCATATAGAGCTCTATCTGCAGCATTCCCCTTGTCAAATGGACCAGTTTTGTCTATAATTGGGTCTCGCACCAAATTCCAATCCCTGCCAATGAGGAACTGTGAGGCATCTATCTCTGGTAATAGACGGTTCAACTGGAGGAAGAATGATTTTTTGGTCCCAGGAGTGTAGACTGATCCCACACAAATATAAGCATCTCCAATACGCAATTTAGCAAACGCATAACATCCCTCAGAATCCGACCATGTTTTGGAGACCGTGACTGGGAGTGATTTGCAAATAAGAATTGCAACTCCACATTTGCGAATAGGGCCAGCGTCTGTGGATTCACCCTTTTGAATACTACTGTGAATGACCCTCCTCACCCAATCTCTGCATAGTTTATCAGATTCTAGCGTATCTAGATGGGTTTCTTGTAGTAAGGCCACATCTACGTGTTTGGATTGGAGATAAGAAAGTACTTTTTCCCTTTTAATGTAATGGGCAAGACCATGGACATTCCATGTAACTGTACATAGAGGATGAGTGCTCGTCATGCTAAAGAAATGTCAATAGGAAAAAATAAGAATACAGTACACAATGTCCTTGTCGAGGTCAAGAGAAGAGGAGATTAGAAAGAATATAAGGAGGAAGGGAGAGATAGAAAAGAAGTACCCTGGCTCACCACAAAGACATCAATGTATGGGTATGTAGGTATAATCAAGAATGGGGAAAAACAAACTAGTTAAATAGTATAGTGTAAACGATGTATAAGTTTTTGTTTTTCAAGGAATAAAGAAGAAGAAGAAGGAGAGAAGGGGTGAGGATATAAAATGAAGTTAAAATGAAAGGAGAGAGTATGTATGGAACAAAACTACGGGTCCTAAATCAAGAACGACTAATAAAAATACAAGGGAAAGGGTGGTATATATGCTGTGCAAAGAAAGCACAGCACCAGGGAAAGGAACTGCGGGTCTAAACTTTCGAGCTACTCGTGCCCGAGGAGCCCCATCTGGCGGCAGAGTAAATGATAAAGAATGCAACTGCACAAAGCTAAAAATAATAACAGTTTTCGAACAGTAGAATAGAATTTGAGATTATGGTTAAAGGAGTAGAGAAATACAAAAACAAGCATTTGCAATGCAATAGGTCTCGGATTTGTGAGATTTTGACCTATTGGCATTGTAAATGCCAGTGCCTTTTCTTTATGGGTTTTAAAAAAACCTGCAATAAAAAGGCATTGTCATTTACAATGCCGATCGCTCAAAATCTCGCAAATGCGAGACCTATTGCATTGCAAACGCTTGCTGTTTAATATTATTTGTTCCAATAATAAGAGTTTCCTATAAGAGCTCTACGTATGAAAGGGTAAAAAACCCCTTCGATGGTTACTATTAAAAAAAAGTTCATCAGAGGATGAAGTGAAACATGGCTGGGGCAAGGGGGCAGTGGTAGCAGACTGCTCTCCATCGGGTGGAAACGATGCCGAGAAGGGGAACTGAGTAAATGCAGGTACGTTTCATGACCTGTATCCGAAGATCTTAAGTGACCCCTTTATTGGCTGAGAAGAACTGTTCACAAGGAGGAAGAATGCATTCCATTACAAAATGCAGGCATGTGCACCGAAAGATTTTTCACCTACAGCGAAGTGCAGTCGACTGGACCGGCGCCCTGCCGTGTCCCTCCTGGTAACATTCTCAGTCCGCAGGTAGATTTCCGGACAAAGTACTAGGGACTTGTGAAAAAGATTGCTTCGGCTCTGCCTTGCATAGTTGACTCCATCTCAGTAGCGTGCCTTCTTGAGGTATTTGCTCCAAGCCCTCTGGGTGTCATAGAGTCACAAAGTGCTGCCTCCTGGAAGTCGATGCCATGTTGAAAGGAACTTTATGAGACTGATCACCCAAGGGACTGTCTGAGAAGCAACTGCATATAAAAGGGAATTGGTCAAAATTATTCGAAGAAACTAGCCACTGGTACTGGGAATTTCCCAGCGTCTAGTAATTCAAGTTATTTTTAAGCTCTAGAAATCCTCTATCGTGAACCCAGTACATGTCAGCCAAAGTCATCAAACCAGTATCATGCGGAGGTCAAATTAGGTACCTGTTTACAGAGGTAGAATTCTAGACACCACCCCTTTAGAAACCGCCTCGCTCAAACAGGGCCCTCATTCGCAGCGTTTTAACGCACTAAATGAGAATGAAGGCCCTGTCACCAAGCACCACTGGGGTATGGTGCCAAAATTAACACAAGTAGGTACATTAAGGCGAATGACGTGTCCTCGCACCTTAATGTAACTACTTATGTAATTATTGTATGTGTGCCCGTGATAGGCTGCTGCTGCCTCACAGTTTGTGATCTGGAAGGCGGCTGATCTCGGAAAGAGGAGGGCTTGAGCCTGCCTAAGGCAGGGAGACAGACCGAGGAAAGCAGCCAGCTGAGCCTCAAGAGGGCAGTGTGCACATTGAGGGCACTTTGCAACTAGACACATTGAGGCGCTACCTCATCTGGTAAAATGGCACACAGGGCACAAATCAGCCCAAAAATCTGTTACCCGGCAGGTGAGTTTTGTCCCGCACATATGGAAAAAAAGACCACCCATTTGTGCGGGATATAGCACAATCTGGCAACTCTGATGCTGATCCCGTTCTGATGCCTGTGATTAGTGTGGGGAGGAGGGATCAGGCAGACCAGGGCAACAAAGAGGATCTGACATAATGGCTGGAGCGGGCGACTTTGATGCAGGGGAACCTAGTTCGAGCCAGTGCTCTGATATCTTTGGAGTGCTGGTACAAAAGTAAAAAATGCTTGTTTTTTTTGTTATGCTGCTTAGTAACATGCTTGTGCAGAGTGTGCTTGTGACTTTGTTGCTAAGTACTTGTACTGTAATTGTCGCATTCGCCAAGGAGAGACATGCTGCCAGCATGCATGCTGTTTGGTAAACGCTGGCAGCTTATTATAGTGGCAGTGAAATGGGTGTAACAATGAGGGAGGGGTAACGGAAGAGAGCTGAATAGTCTCTGGTTACAAACTGAAAGCAGGCGCATAGCTTTAAAGATTGCTATCGCTCTCTACAGAACATATGGGCCTTGTTTGGGAATGTAAATCCACGCAGATAGAGTTAAGGCATATTGGGGGCATGTGAAAGGATGTGTGTCTTCCTTCTTTTCTATAGCTATATCATGAGCACCAGTTAAGGACACATTCACGGAGAGATTACGTGATTTGTCCAGAATCACAGCAGACGTTGGGACTTGAACCTGGTTCCCAAGCTACGAAGTCAGTGTAAATTTGTAACGGGCCTATAAAAATGTGAACAGTTAAGGGGGTGGGGGGCAGTGGTTTGCACAAACAATGCGTAATAAGGTACCTGGAAAAATACCTCAGAGGACAAGTCTCCTGCAATGAAGCACAAACTGACCAACATAACACAGCCAGCACTTCAAGTCCCTGCAGCGTTGTGGCCCTGCTCTAAATATCAGCAACAAGCCCTTGCAAGAGGCGGACCCTCGACTCATGAGAGAGGCCGTTATTAAACAAGAAAATAACTAAATGCTCGCGAAGAAACAACACTAGCGTCGTATATAGAAGAGAGATTGCTTCGGGTCAAGTTCGTGCTATATAAAACTCCGGGAACAAAAATGCGCTTTTTAAACCCAAAGTAGAACCACAGCCTATGTACAAGAACGTCAAACCCACACATCCACAGCCGGGACCGGAGGATGTCAAGACCACGGCAGAGCATCGACCTCTATGCAAGCACTTTAAACATACAGGCCATCCGCAGCCTGGGCACAGGCACTTCAAGCCAACCGGGACTCGGGCACCCCAACCAGACAGCACTAATCATAATAAACAGTAGACGGGCACATTGAGCTAAGAGTGAAGGAATGATGACTGCGAACAGGCGGGTCAATGTGCAAGAAAACATGCCCAGAGACACAGATTTCAAACCTCCTGGGAAAAAACCTAGATTAGCCAAACGCTCCAAACCCACACGAAAACCAGAGGTACGGACAGTCACTTCCAGGTCGCAAGAAACCCACTAACTATGAAATAGGCAATCCAGCCCATCAGATGCACCTGAGGTGAATACCACAGACAAAACTGAAGGCAAATGCCTGAACGTCCCCAGGAAATACACACGCAGGCAGGAACTTCTGATGACAAGAGTAAACACTGTCAGGTGGTGATGTAAAGCACTCCAATACCTTCGGGACTTCACCACTATAACAACCTGGCTCAAATCATGGTGTGGTACGTATGAAGGTGATAGACACCACAGGCCACCGAGAAACTAACAGCAATAAGATTGTAATTTCGAGCGACAGCACAGCAAGAGACAGGCATTGCAAAATAGAAAAAAATGCTTGTACTCACCTTCAAGCGATTTCTGGGTCAAAGCACTGCAAAGCCCGATTCAGCACAGCAGGACAGTCAGGTGGCCAGTCACTACCATCATGGCGCTGCCGCAGTGAGCGCTTGATGCCGCGTTAAGGCGCTTTATGCCAAGGTGTGTGTGTCGGTATATTTCAGTCCACATAGATATGTGCGCGATTCCGTATCTGCTATTTTGTGAGTTGATCATTTGATAAAAGAGCGTGTGCACATTCTGACTGCGTTCTTGTGCCACGCTGTATATATAAGTCGATGCGCACTGTAGCTCAGCAGGAAAGGGTCACACCGGAGGCCAGGTAGAGTTTAAGTGTATGGACCTGGAAAGGATGGGCTGAACGGATTGCCCTGTGGCGTTTTTCTTCAGTCAGATTGTGGCTCTATTCTGCTGATGTTCCTGGGTGGCTTCTTGGGCATGTCCGTGCATTCGCTGTAGGTGCCGGAGTGTGCGCATGTGGGTGGCGTGCACACTGGGGTCGCATTCAGTTTGTGGCACGTGTGTATACACCCGAGCCACGGCGCCCGAGTGTCTGTGTCGTGGCTATGACCCCTAATGGTCTGCTCCATGTATGTCTGCTGGAGCCTGGAGGATGTATGAGGGTGGCTGGTGATGCTGAGGGACTGACCTCTGTGCCTCGGCGCCCGCAGATATGGCCCAGCTCCCGGGACTGACTCCTTCCAGGACTGCGGCAGAATAGGAGCTGTTTACTTAAACAGGAAGGCAAGGGGCAGAATTCTATCAAATGTCTGTAATATCGGGTCATAGAAAGAAGGAAGCTGCCCATAAGGTATAAAGTAACACGGCAGACGCTTGTGTACATCGCGCTTGCTCCGTTATGAACCAGGCGCCATGGAGAAAACAAACAAAGTAGTGCCTACATTAAAAGATTTCACCCTGCAGCACAATTTAACAGTAGTTGATCGATGCTGCTTCCTCCAGAAACGGAAGAAACCTGAAGTGACGTGTCGGACCACTAGCCAACAAAAAGCAAGTTAAGAAGAGCAATGCCAGATTTCACCAATGGTAAGTGACGAAGCAAAGAGAAATGAAATGGGTGGAGTTTAACTAGTATTACTTATTACTTCATGCCTCGTAGAGGCAGCGCATGCGCTGCTCTATGTGAGACCTAATAAAGGAATAATGAGTAAAGGATTATAGAAATAGAGGAGTGTAGAAGAGAAATTGATATCTTGAGGTTATCGTGTAAGAGGGGATGAGGGAATAGAAAGAGAGAAGGAAAGGAGAGGGAAAAAATAAATAAGAGAAAGAACAGTATAATATGAAATTGTCCAATATATAGTACAGTCAAGGAAGCTAATATTAACATTGTAATAATAGTAATTAATTAAATATCAAATATTAGCATATATAATTATTGTCACATTTAAATATGATCTCATTATAAAAATAACATCATGTAAAAAGACAATAACATAATAATTAAATATTAAGGCAATTAAATAATAAATAACATATATAAATAATATATCAGTAATATCATATATATTATTTATAGTATTTAAGTAGAGGAGGAAGGGGAAGATATGTAGGAAGAGTTGATAAAGGAGGAGCATAGTAATACCAATAATTCGTAATGAATTCATGTCCAATTCAAAACAAAAGGCGACCAATCATCTATTTAGTCAATAAATCTCATGTCTATATTATAAAGTTTTAACAATATCTAATAAGAGGGAAAAATATTAGCGAACAAGTTAATAATATATCATATGCAAGTTATAATAAGACAGACTTTACACAAAAGAGGAAGAAGAATAAATAACGTTAAATCTTTCCTAATTTTGCTATTAGAACAATTGAATGGTATCATTCCTAAGAACCAATATATTATGAATACAGATCACTATAGTTAAATATCAAAACAACTGTCTATTACATATTAAAAGCAATTAAATGTATTGTTATATGTGTCGGATAATTAAGAAGGAGAGGAGAAAGGTGTAAGAAAAATGTGTAAAGAAAGAATATAGTGGTACTTGTAGTGTATGTGAAACTTAAAATACGTTTATAACAGATAAGGACAAATTTATATATATAATCAAATATAATAGAATATATTAGATAAGAGGAAGAATAGGATAAAATAAGAGAATAATAATTGGGTAGTATCATTGATACACGGTTAAAAGACAAGTAGAGGGGAGAAGAAGGATGAACCAATCAAATATTTATGAATAATATATAACAAATATATATTACAAATAAAGAGATGTTCAAGTACTCATCCGATCATCTTTTTCAGCAATCTTCAATGGGACAAGTTCCCAACTGTTGTTTAATCTGATCATCCTTTCCAATGATCATCAACGGTATGAACACACATCTGGTGATTAATGTAGACAGACAATTAATCAGTGATAGTTCAAGATACTCCTTCTTCAAATGAAGAGGATTTTATAGGAGAGTGTGATTTATCCCGGTCTCTTTCCTGTGTAAGGGTAGCTACTGCCTGAAGGGCCTGTTCTCGATCTCCTAAGGAGCGTATGGGTCGATCTAGATCTCGTCCTCTACTCTGGGAATGGCTTGAATCACGTTGAGTTTCCCCAGAAGATATCATGGATTTCAATGGTAGAAGTTGTGATTGGACTTGTGGCAAGGAATCTGCATATTCCATGTTTTGGGGGAAAGATTATCCAGAAAATGACGAAGGTCTTCTGGATCAAAGAAGTCTTTGGAAATCCCATCCTTGGTGATTCGTAAACGTGCAGGCTCGAAAAGACCAAACTTCACATCAAGCTGACATAGACAAGGTCGAAGAGAGAGAAATGCCTTGCGACGCTCATTAGTTTCTTTTGAGAAATCTGCTGCCATTTTGATTTCATGACCTTGGAATATGACTGAACCTTGAGTACGAGCCGCTGTGATCAGTTGACGGGCTTGTTCATGACGCAAGAAGTATATTTTTGCCCGTATTGATTGGTCCAAGACGGTGGACTCTCAGTATCTCCAACGGTGGTTCGAAAGTGAGGCCTGTAAGTCTTGGTAGGGTATCTCTGAGAAAAGGTTTAGCATCTAACCCTTCTATTTTTTCAGGAAAACCAAAAAAGCGAACATTATCACGACGGTTCCTGTCTTCCAAGTCAACTATTTTACTCCTTAGAAAAAGAAGTTCCTGATCACGGTCTGGTATAGCATCAAGTCGGTTCTCCACTATTTTCATTCGTGCAGATAAACCATCCATCCGATTTTGCAATCCAGCTATATCCGTACGAATAGACTTGGTTTCAGTCGTAAGGGTAGATTTGGAAGATTCCATATCCTCTGGTCTTCGGCTTACAGCAGAAATGTCTTGGAGGATACGTTCCATAGTGGAGTTTGAAGATGATGATGCCATAGGAGTAGGATGGTTTAATGTTAAAGTAGTATTATTCCTTACATCTGATGTGGAACGACCTTGGCTAAGAGCTTCTGACAAAAGGGACTGTTTTATCATGAAGGATTATTGGAGAATAGTAGGTAGTAATTTATTTTATGGTTTTAAAAGTAAATTCAAATCTATACTTTGTATCAACTTTATTATAGAGATTTCTTCTGAGATCCTCTCATTTATCTGATATGCTTGTCACATAGGGCCAATCCAAACCTGAAAGCGGTAGTTGAGCAGGAGGCACACAAAGTAGAATATATTATGTTAACTGCTGGTGTATGAATTAGGCTGTCCCAATTAAGAACTCAGCTGAATTCAGTTAGATCCTGCTTGGTAACAAGTTATATAAGTAGAGGGTGATTAATAGTTATTAATCTTGATAACTGTCCTGGACCAGAATCAGCGTAGTGTATAGCTGATATTTATCTACAGTAAGTTAAGCTCTAAGAGTCAGGTAGTTCTCCTTCAATGTTCACTTTTAATAAAATAAAGTCACTACTGCATATGATTTGTGTTGTTACACCAGAGTTAAGTAAAATAGCAATATAAGTCCATACTTATTTTGTATCTGAGGCATGTTTTCACCTTTTTTCCAGTACAGCAAAACAGTAGTTGTATTATATTAATAGTTGTTCAGCAGTATAATAGCAGTGTGGGACCAGCACTTTTTTTTGTCAGTTTAAAATTCAGAGTTCCCCACACTATGATTTTTTTTTTTTATTTATTTTTTTCAAATCAAAATGTCTTTATTAAGAAGTGATGCTTTACCTTAATCTTGAGTGAAACATATGATAAACTCCATTAGTGTTTACAATATGTTTCTTACGCACTTCATACCAAAGATAGCTTTTCTCATTTTTTTTTTTTTTTTTTTTGACATGTTTTTATTAGGGTTTTGCATATATTACATCATATGAAACATTCACAGTTATGAACCTGAATCGCTGTATTGTAACATTCTGGACTATTGGGAAAGACGTAGTGTGTGGAAGCTGTAGTCCATTAGTCATCGGGTCTTCCCCGATGTGTGGAAATATGGATTTTTCTGATCAGTTATGTCCCCTATCTTGGACCCCAACGGTTCCATGTATAAATCACAAGTACATGTATGTTCCCTCCAGTTCCAGTTATGAAGACGCAAACACATGTGCGTCCACCGTCAACATGTCCTCTTTCAGATCCACCATGAATAGGCCGGATATTCCATTCCTAAGTATGAAAGGCCACCGGCTTTATATGGTTCACTTATGCCATTTTACAGTCCAGGCAAGTAGGCCCTGATTCTGTCATCAAGCTTTTCTTGCCCTCTGCCTCTGAAAGCTCCAGTCTGAGCCTGCATCTGTGACCATGAACTTTGTCTCATTCTCTGCGCGGCTCACGGTGCCTGACATCAGCTCGCTGCCTGCCAAAAACCGTATTTCACCTTCGAAATTATCTGCTCCGCTCCCTGCCCAATGCATTCCTGTCTAGTAGTTTAAGTAAACATTCTTCCAGCTACCGAGCAAAGGCCCGGCTTCTCTGTCTTTATGCAAGTAATTCATAGCCTTATTATTATGGAAGACTTCTGCCCTCGCATCTAGTGTAGACACTTAGACGCTTGTACACGCACTAACAGTCAGTATAGTCAGTATAGAATAAGATTCTACTCCAAGAGACCTCTCTTTTGGATAACATAGTTCTTTAAACATAGGATGTTAGATATGATTTGGGATAAGGTTGACTTGACCCTCCAGACATCTGTCACCACATGTAGAGTTAAATGTCAAATCTCCTTCATCCCCTAGTCGCACGTCAATCATACGTCATGCTGCTGCGCGCGCATTTCTGCCAAGTATTTCTGCTGACATTGCGAAATTCCTTCATGGAACCACCCTATTATGACATCACACCTGATGACGTTCTTTAGTCACACCCAGTTACGCCCACTTTTGCTACGCATGTATGTTTTATCTACACTATCAATTGTTACGCCTCTTGCATTTGCTTCAATGTAATGCCTATTGTATAAAAGTGATTACTTATCAATAAAGTATGTACTTCACTTCCTGAACCTCCGTGGTGATGGAACTTGGAGTCACCGATTCGAATCGTCCATTGGAATAAAGCCCATTCCGAACCTCTAATACCACGGATTCTGCCTCTTATTTACTGAGCTATTTCTATTATGTTTCTGTATCAAATTAAGTCCCGGTAATTAAATTATTTACCACAGATGGTCCGAGAGACCTGTCTTCCCCTGTGCCGGTTCCATCTGGTCCCCCTGTCTAACGCCCTGGTCGTGTCTATATCTTCCGTCTCGATCAGGGGTAACTTTATCTTCCCATCACGGTCTATATAGCGTCCCCTCTTGTCTCAAATTCCCTAGCATATCGTGTAACTAGAACAACAGTATGTAAACCGCCAACTGGGATTATCTACGCCTGTGAGGCGGCTTAGAACGGGCCCTGGGGTGGGGGGGGGGCCCGAAACTGGGTATGTTATGGGAGGAAGGGAGGAAGTGAGTGAAGTGTGGAAGGGGGGGAGGGGGGACGTGAGGCCGGCGGACGAGGTGCTCCTATGACACAGTATGTACGGGTTGGTGGTAGGTGTATGCGGTGTGCTTTAAGGCTCCCCAGGGGGGAGGGAGGGGGGAGGGGGTGGGTGGTCGGGTTGCCATTTAACGCCTAGCCGGGGGACCGGGCCTGCACACGCCTTCGCCGCTGGGTATGTTGTCTTTCCTACGGGTTGTTTGTGTCCTCCGTTGACCCGGGGCGGTCGGGGGGGGGTCGCCGGGGCGCGGGGGGTGGGCTGTGACGTGTCTGGGGTGTCCCCTGTTATGTCTGCTTGCTTAAACAGGATGAGGAGTTGTGCCCACTCCATGGATATCGGGTGTTTGCGGGTGCCCTTCGCCTCCTCCTCTCGTAGCAGTTCCTCCTCCGCTGCTCCCCACTTGAGTACCGCGCCCACCCACGCCGGGCCAGACGGCCCCTCTGGGGCCCTCCAATGCATTGCGATGTTTCTCTTCGCGAGGAGATGGGCCAAGGAGGTGAATTTCCGCTGTACCTTCGCGGATTTCCTCTTCGGGGCGATCCCCAGTGCACATTCCTCCCATGTGGGGGTGGACTGGAGTTCGGTCGCGGCTCGAACGGCTCGGTGTACTCCGCCCCAGAAACGTTGTACGGCGGGGCAGACCCAAAACATATGTTTGAAGTTGGCGTCTACCTGGTGGCAGCGGGGACATTCGAATTGTGTATCGGGGTAAAACCGGTAGAGTTTGGCTGGGGTGAGGTACGCCCGATGTAGGATATTAAATTGAATATTTTTAAAGCGCGCGTTCCTGGACACTTTTTTCGGTGACTCCAGGGCTTTGCGCCACTCCGCATCATGGAATGCCCTGCCTGCGTCGTCTTCCCACGTCTCCCGTAGTTTGTCCAGGGTGGTGTCTGTGAGCTCCCGGATCGCTTTATAAAGCCAGGTAATGAGATGGCTGCCTGCTCCCATACGCAGCACCGCGTGTAGCACCGGATGTGTCGGGGGTTCCCCATTGCGCGCGCGCCAGAAACGGTCGCCACTCATCAGCAGCTGTCTGTGTGTCAGAAATTGCCCCTGGGGGAGATCGTGCCACTCCATCAATTGCTCAAATGTCCTCAGTTGCCCTTCTTGAAACAACGCCTCCACTTCCGTGATCCCATGATCTGTTCACACCTGGAGGGCCCTCGCGGTGAAGCATCCGCTCTGTCGGGGGAAGCCCACCAGGGGGAGCAGAGGGGAGTATAGTGGCTTGCCCGTTGACATGCGATGGACCCTCATCATGCATCTGCGGGCGATGGTGACCTGGAGTGGATGCGTGCGCGTCGGTTTGGAGCCCGGCATGAGCAGTCGGCGCATCTCAGGCATAGGTAGTTTGCCTCTCTCCGTGATCGTCTCCCCCACTTGTCTCTCTGCCGTCCAGTGGGAAAACCACTGGAGCTGTGCCGCGAGGAAGTATGATTCAAAGGAGGGCGCCCCCAGGCCCCCGGCCGTCGTGGGGAGGTACAGTGTGCGCAGCGCTACTCGGTGTCGGCCGCCCCCCCATATCAGAGCCGTCAACAGCGAGTCCAGTTCCCGAAAGAAGGACCGCGGCGGGATAATAGGGAGGTTTGTAAAGAAGTAGAGCAGTCTCGGGACCATAATCATTTTTGCCAGAGCGACACGTCCTATGGGAGCTAGTGGCAATGTCTTCCAAAACCCTACCGCCGATCGTAGGCTCGCCAGTGCTCTTCGGTGGTTCCCCTCGAAGAGGTCACCGGGGGAATGATATAGGCGCACCCCTAGGTATCTGGGGGCCGTTCCATCCCATCTCAGCGTCTGATCGCCTAGGGTTATCTCTAGGGGTTCCGTCTGGACGCCCAGAGGGAAGATGGACGATTTCTCCCAGTTGACCCGGAGTCCCGATAGCCCTTCGTACTCCCGGAGTGTCGTCCAGATGGGTGTGAGATCGGCTGTGATGTCGCGGACATATATCAGGAGATCATCCGCATATAGTGACACACAGTGGGTGACGTCCGCTATGGGTATCCCCCATGCCTCCCCCTCCCGTCGCAGTCGTATGGCCAGGGGCTCCATCGCCAGGGCGAAGAGGAGAGGAGAGAGGGGGCACCCCTGCCTGGTTCCGCGGGTCACTGGGAACGGTGCCGATATAAGTTTGCCAAGTCTCACCCTGGAGGTGAGGCCTCCGTACAGGAGTCGAGTATAGGCTAGCAACGTGGGACCAACACCGATCTGCTGCAAGACCTCGAATAGATACCACCACTGCAGGGTATCAAACGCCTTCTCCAGGTCCAGGACCAGGCATGCTGCTCTGGGAAATCGTCCTTTCGCCTGATCCTGAACGTGGAAAAAACGGCGCAAGTTATGTGAGGTGTTACGCCGGGGAACGAAGCCACACTGGTCCGTGTGCACCAGTGTGGGAAGGATTTGGCTGTAACGGTCCGCTAAGATTTTCCCTAGGATCTTACAGTCCGTGTTCAGGAGCGTTATTGGCCGGTAGGACGTCGGGAGTACGGGATCTCTGTACGGTTTCAAGAAGGTCACCAGGATCGACGCCCGCATCGAGGCTGGGAGCATTCTGCGGGTCACTGCCTCTTCGTATATGGAGACCAGCCGTGGCGCCAATAGTGCCGCGAATGTGTGGTAGTACTCGATCGGGAATCCGCCCATGCCCGGTGCCTTCCCGCGCGCCAGGGCTTTGATTGCTTGCTTCACTTCGACCGGTTTAAGTTTCCCGTCCAGGTCCTTCCCGAGCGCGGGGGGAATCTTGGGCAGGGACGCCCCACCTAGGAAACCGGTAAGGTCTCCCGAGGGTCCAGCCCGTGGGGCTCGGTACAGGGCCGCATAGTATGCGTGGAAGATGTGGAGGATATCTGTCTGCGAATATTTAAGTTGCCCATCTGGGGCTTGGAGTTCTGTAATCGGGCGCGGCGCTGTATCCTGCCGAGCCAACCAAGCCAGGAGGGCCCCCGTCCTATTCCCCTCCTTGTGTGTTCGTGTTGCGTACGCCCGAAAATTATATTTGCGCAGATCTCTCAGCGCTATTGAGTGGGAGGATTTGGCCTCTGACAGTTGCGCCTCCGTGGCATCACCGCGGTCCACCCTCTTCGAGAGTTCCGCGAGCCGGGTCTCCGCCCCCAGCAGTGCCCTGTCGAGCACTCTCCTGACTCCCACCACCTGTTGAATGCAGTGGCCCCTGGCACATACCTTGAATGCATCCCATTCAAGTGAACGCGTAGATGCCGTGTTATCGTTTCGTCGAAAATGGCCCTGCATGAAGTCCTCTAAGGTTTGGTGGAATACCGGGTCTGTGAGACATTCCCGGGGCATCCTCCATGTTGGAATCGGGGGGTGAGGGGGTCTCCATCGGAGGACCGCCATGTGCGCATCGTGGTCCGAGAGCACTCTGCCTAGGTAGTCCGACTCCCGTACTGAGGGTAAGAGCGACGTGGAGCATAGGAATCTATCCAGCCTGACCCGCAAATCGTGCGGGACCGAATGGAAGGAGTACAGTTTCGTGGTGGGATGGCGGGTTCTCCAAATGTCTGCTAGTCCCCATTTGTCTACCCAGCTGCGGAGGGCTGTGGCTTGCTTGTATGCGGAGGAGCGGGCTTGGGGGGGGGTGTGAACGGTCTAGGTGTGGATCCAGGGTGCAATTATAATCCCCTCCCAGGAGCCACGGGTTCGAAGTGTGATGGGCCAACATGCGTGTGAGTTTGTCCCAATAGCTCTCCTGTTCTGTGTTGGGGGCGTAGAGACTCCCTATCAGTAGTTGCTGGCCCTCTAACAGTCCCGTCAGTATCGCGTAGCGGCCCTCTCTGTCCACCAGTCTGCTCTGCTCCTTAAATGGCACCCCCGGCCTGATCCATACTAGCGCGCCCCTATCAAATGCGGAGTAGGTCGTGGCACATATAATGCCTCGCCATTTTCTCTGTAGTCTGTCTGCCTCCCCTGCCGTCAGATGTGTTTCTTGTAAGAGTGCTACCTGGGCCTTCTGTCTCTTAGACTGAATAGCGCTTGCGGGCAGTGTGCATTCCCCTAACGTTAAGTGTCAGGAATTTTATGTCCGTGTTAGGAGAGTTGTGAGGAATGTGGTGGGATGTCATAATGATATGTCCTTGATGCGCCGTGGATACCTCTGTTGCCGTACCCGCCCCCCCCTCCCGCCACCTACCGTCTGTCCGTGTACTGTATCGTCTATGGAGATCGCCGTGCCTGCTCTGGGAATGACCGGGAAGGAATACAAAGGATAGGGAGGTGAACTGTAACAACTGTGGGAAACAGTCCCAATACTGGGGGCGCATCGCGCAGGGCGATGTGCCCAAACTGGTAGCTTTGGCGTGACTTTAGTTCGTAACCACGGGGGTGGTGGATCCGATGGCCGCCGACTCCCGCTCTGGCGGCGGCCCGTACATCGTTGATGACTATAAATGTCCTGCCCGATGTCGGGCTCAGTGGTTAGTCTGTTCTTTGTGGTTTGCGTGGCCGTGCGTGCTCATTGTGTTGCTGACTCTATCCGTGGGTCACTTGTCAGATGAGCGTGTCCGCGGTCTGGGGGGTCACCACAGGGGGTGTCACCGAGCCCTCTCGTGATCCTGGTGTTGTGCTCTTTTCGTCGTCCGAGCTAAAGATGTGAGGGCCACGTTCCGAGTCCGATCCTCTGTCGCGGGGACTCAGTGTGGCTACCGCCTGGAGAGCCCTTCGACGCTCCGCAATAATCTGTGCTAGGTCCGGGGAGCTGGCGGTGGTAGTTCCTGTGCGCCTGCTAGTCGGCGTGGAGGAGACCCTCCGGGTCCGGCGGCTTGAGCGCCCGGGCGTAGTCTTCGGGCGAGAGCCGGGGTCGTGTCCGGGGCGCTGTGTGTGCTGTTCCGCCCATGTCGCCGCTTCCCCCGGGTCCGTGAAGAAGTGCGTCTCGCCTCCATAGATGACCTTGAGGCGGGCTGGGAAGAGAAGCGCATATTGTATGTTTTTCGAGCGCAGGGTCCACTTCACTGCCAGGAAGGTGGCCCGTTGTAACTGGACCGCCCGGGAGTAGTCCGGGAACAGCATTACTTGCTTGTCCTCTAGTTGCAGCCGTCCCCGTTGCCTGGCTGCTCGCAGGATGGCGTCGCGGTCCTGATAGTGGAGGAGTTTGAGCAGGAAAGGACGAGGGGGCATGCCCGGCTGTGGTCTGCGGGCCGGCACTCTGTGGGCCCTCTCCACGGAGAAAAACGCGGTGAGAGCATCTGCTGGCGTGAATGTGGCGATCCAGTCTGAGATGTATTTGACCGGGTCGGGCCCTTCGATTCCCTCCGGCAGGTTCATGATTCGGATATTGCTCCGTCGGGAACGCCCTTCTAGGTCGTCTGTCTTGTTCTCCAGCGTCTTTATCCGCATCAGTAGGTCCTGGAGCGTGTTGTCCTGCTTTTGTATCTGCGGTTCCAGTATCTGGAGACGGTGCGCGCTTTGTGCCACTTTGTCTGCCAGTTTCCTGTGGTCGTCGCGGAGGAGGCCCAGGTCTGATGACAACTCGCCGAACCTCCCTTCCATTGTCACTCGAGAGTGTTCTATGGCTGCCAGGACCTGGTCTAGTTTTCTGGCCGTGGGGTCCTCCTCGATCGGCTCGGGGCAATGGGGAGGCTTCGCCGACATCGGCTCGGTCGTCCTGGACTGGTGAGAGGCCGGTGGCGCCCCCGCCGACTTCTGGCGACCCATCGGTGGGGGGGGGGTCCTCACCGCGGCTATGGGCACTTCTGTGTGCTGGTGGACACACTAGCTGGTCCGGCAGGCGCGTTCTTCCCGCTGGTGCGACTCTTCGGGGATCGTTCACTGGCGGCCACACACTAACTGGTCCGGCAGGCGCGCTCTACCCGCCGGTGCGACTCTTCGGGGATCAGCCCTCACCCGGCTTCGTCCCGCTGATTTGGTAGCGAGCGTGCTGTCTGCGCCCCTTCCGGTCTGCGGCAGCGGTCGTCGGCCCGTTCTGGCTCGCGCGTGGATGTGTGCGTTTCAACTTCGTGGGGCCTCAATCCCAGTGAACCCTTCTCCTGAGGGCTCAGAGAGTCTCCCCGGTCGCCTTTTCGTCTGTTAGCAGGGTCCACTCATATCGTCCAGTTTCGTAGTGCCCACGCCGCTGGCCTCGCACACCTCTTCTGCCCTCCGGTCTGACTGTCTCCCCGACTCCAGGGGGGTGCGTACGACTATGCCAGGCGAGAGATGGCGCATGGCCGGGGCTCACTCCTCACCGTCTGCGGCGACCCCGTCTGGGGCTCCACACCTCTTCTGACGCCCACCGCGGCTGCGGCTGGGGTCTCTCGGCCCGGGCTCCCGAGGACAGCGGGCTGCACCCCACACCCCCGTCGGGCGTCTCGTCAATCCTCTCCCTGCGACAGCACGTGGGGGGGGTGGGGGCCCAGGAGTCACCTCGCATCCCTCGCCCCAATCGGGGGCTCACCTGATGTATGGGTCGCGTCTCCCGGCTGTCCCCTCTGTGATAAGATTCCCGCCCGGTTTCTTCTTCTTCTGTCTTCTGTCCGCGGTCACCGGGGGGAGGGAGGGGGCCCGCGCTCTTCTGTCCGATCACTCCCTGAGCCGCTGGAGCGCCCAGGCCGTCACCCGGGGCCTCGTCTCCGTCGTGCTGCTCCCAGGCACTCTCACGGGCGGCTGCGACTGGGTCAAGCGCGCCGTCTGGGGCGCCGACACACCTCCGTCCCGTCGCTGCTCCGCTCCTCCATGGCCGCCATTTTGAGTGCGGCTCGTCCGTGTCCGCGCCCGGAGTCCCCCGCGCTGCTCCCGCTAGTGTCTCGGGGATCTGGTTGCAGGTCGGAGGGTCCCCGATGATTGCCGGGCCCGATGCTCTCCTTGTCAGGGGCGATGGATGCCCGGGGCAGGTAGGACTGCGGGGTTTACGGGCCGCCGAGCAGGAGCTTCAAGGAAAGGAGTCCGCCATCTTGGCTGGCTCGGCCACGCCCCCGTTCCGCACACTATGATACTGGTAAACTAGCAACAGTAGCAAAAGTCAGGCAGAAGTACGCTCCAGTGTAGTCTGTTCTAATAGCAACAGTGTATGTGTTTAGTCACCTCAGAATTGACTGGAATTAAAATGAAAACAGACCTGTCTAAAATGAAGAGTGGAAGACACCACGATGCAGTGTCTCGCTGTTGCATAAATAAAGAATTCTCTTCAGAGTTTCCAGAAATACCCAAGCTAGTCGGAGCCCCTCTGAGTTATGACGCAGGTCAAGAGTGCTGTTCCCGCGCTTCACGGGGCTGCTCTCCTCTTGCCAGACAAGCTTCTACAACACATGATAGGGGTCGTTTTTCTTAGCAGGAAATGTTGCATGGAAAATTCCGGGCTTTCCACGAAGTGAGAAGCTGGTTTTCTTCAGCCACAGAGCCCGTGAAAAAGCATTCGCCGCCGTCCGGGGCTCCCCAAGGCACGGAGCTCCGGGCTCAAATGGCCATCTTGTCACATGGGCAGATCACGCCCCCCCTAAGATGGACATTTTAGAACAAGACTGGTAGGGGGATTGGATATCACAATTCAAAAAGCCCAATTTAAATTGCATTCCCCAGAAGAAGAATCTATTTATGGTAAAGTGGTCACTGAGCTGGAATTTGATCCTAAAGGGGCTAATCTTCTTCAACTATCTTATGATACAATAAATTACAAACATGAACATTTGTCACTTGAGGGAGGTACATACCCACTTGGTGATAATAGCAGCACACAAACTGCAGATTTGGCATACAAATAAGTGAGAAAAAAACTACTAAGGATAATGCCAATACATTCCGTCCTATTTCCATTTTAACTACAATTGTTGCTAATACTACCAACATAGAACAAGGTGATTCACCACATTTATATCTCATTTTGACTGTAGTGGGAGCCATACCAATCACCCTGGGACCATGATGGCTACTATGGAAGTTGATTCTACCAGAATTGACACTCACTCCAAGGAAGCAAAATAAATCTCAGATTAACTAAGAAGTATTGCCCAAAATGCATCATCAGCTGTGAAAAAAAGCAAATTGCTAGAATATCTTTTAACATTTTTAAAACACCAGTCAGTGGTTTTTGGGAAAGGTGAAGAAATTAGGTTGAATGCCTTGAGGAAATATGCTAACAATTGCAGATGTGGGGATAGGTACAGGAAGAATAGAGGAAATATTTTGCAAGAAACAACTAATTCCATCTCATCCCACTCTACGTCTGCAGTATTACCTAATCTATCTCCACAGTATATCTCTGTAAAAGCCAATGGTGTGATTTTGAGCAAGAATCTGAAACAGGAAGGGTATGCAGTTCCTAGGTGGGTCACCCTTAGGGTGAGTACAGAGAGTTTAGGAAGTGTTCAATTCCCTTTAGGACAAGGTGTCCTCCGGGGAAATTTTTTTTGGGAAGAGGAGGAAGGGGAATTCCTCCTTTCGAAACTAGTGCCCTCACACACTCAGCCAGCTAGGAGTCATGCTTTATCATCGGGACTGCTCCTCGTCGGGTTGGCGCTGCAATACCCGACGGGCACCCAATGATGGGGCTCTTTGGCAGAGATCTTTTGTTCCTTGCAGTTTGGTGAGGTGTTGGTGAGGGGCCTAGGCTAGTGTAGATGTATTGTAGAGAAGGTGCGATTTAAAACAGCTTAAGTAGTCCAAAGCGATGCTTTAAAAGAATGGCTCTCTGTAAGGGCCCGTGGGTGATGACTGCTATATAATAGCAGACTATTTCTGTCCGTGGGTTTCCTATAGAGTGTTTTGCTTAGGTGCTTGTTAGCTAGTGTAATCGTGAGATCTAGGAAGGGTACACTAGTATCTGATATAGTTTTGGTAAACTTGAGGTATTGGCTCTGTCCATTGATCCACTGGCAGAAGTTTTCACAGGTGCTGCAGTCACCCTTCCAAAAGATGAGAATATCATCTATAAATCTTTTCCATAACCTCAAATTTCCGCGGTATGGATTATCAGCATGTAAAATAATCCTTTCTTCAAAAGATGCCATGTAGAGGCAGGCCACACTTTGGGCGAAGGTACTTCGCTTGGAAGTACCCTGGGACTGGTGATAGATCTGGTTTTTGAACTCAAAAAAGTTCTCAGTCAGTGCCAGGGCTGTGCATTCCATCACAAATGGAATCGGTGTTGGTGAATTCCATTCACCTTTGTGTAGTGCTGCCTCAATGACATCTAGGGAAGCTCCGTGGGGCATGTTGGTGTAGAGAGCTTCGACGTCTAATGTGACCAACAGGTCATAGTCTGCATTGCCTTGTATGTTTTGTGTAGTGCAGAGAATATCAGTCGTGTCCCGCACATATGATGGAGTCTGTTTTACCAAGGTTTGCAAAAAATGGTCACTGAATTTGGACAAAGGCTCAAGTAATGAACCCATGCCCGACACAATAGGTCGCCCAGGGACCGGAGTTATCCCTTTGTGGATTTTGGGCAAGCAGTAGAAATAGGGTGTTTTTGGTTCTTTAGCAATGAGGAAATCTGCTTCCTGTTTGGTAATCCACCCGCTGGTTTCAGCCTCAAACACCATCGTGGCGATCTTAGTGGCCAGTCTCATTGTTGGGTTTACAGCTACTGGGGTGTAGTATCTGGTGTTACTAAGTTGACGCAGGCATTCCTGGCCATAGTCCACAGTGGACATGATAACTGTAGCCCCTCCCTTGTCCGCCTGTTTTATGGTGATAGTTGTGTCCTCTGCAAGGGTTTTGGCTGCAATTGATTCAGCTGTTGAGAGGTTGTGAAAGTGAGCCGAGTTAGTACTCAATGTCAGATCTTTCAGTATCACCTGCTCAAAGACTAGAAGTTCAGGAGGAATCATATTGTTGTTGGGTGTAAAAGTTGAGGCGTTTCTTAACCCGGTGTCTTCCCCAACAAGTTGTGGTTCGACTTTGTCTTGAAAAAATGCCTTAAGGCGGATCTTATGAAAGAAATTGTGTAGCTCACAATGGTCCCTGAATTTGTCAATTCTCGGTGTTGGGACATACCCTAGTCCTTTCTCTAGGACTGCCTTTTCAGTCTCAGCAGCCTCCTGTGTGATAGATTGACTACTAGTTCTTCTTTCCTCTGGTCTGGCTCCTCATTTCTACATTGTATGTTTGTTGGTCCTGCCACTGTACTTGTTTGTGTGTCCCTCTTCTTTGCCCTTTTCCTCTGCCCCAACTTCTGCCTAAAAAGGGGGGGGGGATTGCCACCTAAAAAAGGGGGGTTATTGCCAGGGAAATACTGTGGTGGGCCTTGTTGGTACATTGGAATTTGCCACATTTGTTGTCCAGGAAATGAAGGGCCTGTGTAGTTCGGGAAAGTGGGGTATTGTGGTATCCTCCTCTGATTATTACCACCCCAACTTCCTGTGCTTGAACCACTACTAGAAGAGTCTCGCCGACTAGAATCAGTGTTGTCATCGGACGAGTAACTATTTTTAGCGGAGGTGTAGTCTGCCCTTAAATAAGGGTAGACTTTCTCTTTGTTAAATTTCTGTATGTCCTTCTGTAGTTTATTTATTTTCTGCTTCATAAGGAACTCTCTATTGTCAGTGATTTCAGTATTAATTTCGGCCAATTTAGATTTGTAGGCTGTGATCTGCACAGAGACTTTTAAAGCACCTTCTGCTATTTGGATCCTAATAAGCAGGGCATCTGCTATCCTCTTGGCAGTATTAATGATCAAAACGAGCCAATCCCTAGTGCATTTCCATGCTACTAGGGACCACTCCTTTTTGAATGTCGCATCCTCCAGAAAAAGTCTGGGGAAGTTGCTTACAATCAGGCCATTCGGGGCGATGTTTGCTCTTGGATATTCCGTCATTAGGGCTCCATGAAGGGTGGTTTTTAGCCATTACCTTTTCAAGTTGCTAAGTGATATCCAATCCTCTGATTGTGTACCTGAGGTTGAACTACCGTCTACCCCTAAGAAAGAGGGTGCCCTCAAGATTTCTGCTATTGCTTTCTCATCAAAATTTAAACCCTGGTTCTGTTCCATTTTGCACAGGTCAAGGGTCTCAAAATAAAGTGAGTGGGAGCGGGGACGAGAGAGAGAGAGAGGCGGAGCGAGAAATGGCCCAGAAAGCGCCATTTGGCTTTTCTGGTAAGCTATGTAAAATTATATCCCACGGGGTCTCCCGTGCACAATTTTCATCAAAAAGTGGGATTAGAAAGGGCTTTTGGGCAGGTCCAGCATACTTGCCCAAATGAATCTGGAACAGGAAGGGTATGCACTTCCTAGGTGGGTCACCCTAAGGGTGAGTACAGAGAGTTTAGGAAGTGTTCAATTCCCTATAGGACAAGGTGTCTTCCGGGGAAAACATTTTTTGGAAGAAGAGAAGGGGGAATTCCCCCTTTCGGAACTAGTGCCCTCACACACCCAGCCAGCTAGGTGTCATGCTTTATCATCGGGACTGCTCCTCGTCGGGTCGGCCCTGCAATACCCGACAGGCACCCAATGATGGGGCTCTTTGGCAGAGATCTTTTGTTCCTTGCCATTTGGTGAGGTGTGGGTGAGGGGCCTAGGCTAGTGTAGATGTATTGTAGTGAAGGTGCGATATAAAACAGGTTAGGTAGTCCAAAGTGATACTTTAATAAAATGGCTCCTACCTGATTAAAATAAAACTAGAGTGGCAACTTCTATCTTAAATTTATTAGTCCAAGATTATAGTGCTCTACTCTACAACGGTCAACATGTTTCTTGCCACAGCGTCTAGGAGATCAGACGGCAATTCATCAGGACCAAATGTGCAAACTATCTACACCTTGTGGTTGGTGAGTATCACAATCTACCTACCACACTTGTTATTTAGGAAAAGTACCTAAACACAGTTAAGCGTAATCTAAGGAGAAAGAAAAGAAAAGGACACCATGATCAATAGTACATGATTATTGTGCATCTTGATAACACTGTAGCTCTCTGTAGAATATCAAAAGTATAAAAAGTGACCCAATGTGCTTGCACTGGTGACTTAAAACAACACTGTTGGTGGTGTGGTGACAGGCAGCACACGTGGTGACACATAATTAGCTTAAAAACAATTCTCCATAATATTCATTGTAAAGTGGTTTAAAAACAATTTCTCAGCTGTCATGGGTATTTCAGAATATCGAGCTCACCCTATAGAACCTCTGTTCATGCCTCAACAGTACCGGCGGGCTATGACACATCGAGGATAATTATCCTAAAGGGAAGATAAGGTATTTTGTAGGTTGCCGACCCCGATTTGTGAAAGTTATTCCCGCCATCACACAGCAGCTGGATACCGGAGAGGCCCCAGTATAAGTGGAAACCCTAATGCACCACCTCATTTAACCCCAGCAGCACCTCGGTAATGAAGGGAAGGTTTACATGGCAGAACACACGGGCAGGGGCCTCCACGTTTATTCTGCCTAAGTCCCTATTTATATGGAGGGCCGCTGCCGGGAAAAGATAAAGACTCGCCTGCATGATTAGCGTACCAATTGTTGCAGAGTGGATCCAATACACTCACCAGTAAGCGTCGCCAATTAGAAGTGGAACAGCGTTTCATCCAGCGCGGTTACGGGCGGCCATACTCACCTGTAGCTCAGCGTCACTGCACCGGATCACCTACCCCTGCCGCCGGTCCGGAAAGGTGAAGTTCTCTATCACAGGAGTAGAGATATATTCGTCAATTCCTGCCCGGGGGCGATTTTGAGCAAACCAGTACCCACGTAGTTGATACAGAGGATTTTCAGTGGTGTGTAATAAATGCAAATTATAATATTTAAAAACCTATACACTTGGGAACCATATGGGATAAATGAAAATAGCCAGTTACAAGGATTTTTCCATGTTTTGAAACATCACAGGTTAATATTAATAAAGACAAGACTAATGATTCAAAATGAGTCAAACTGGATCCTTAATTTACTGTCATCAGGATAATCATAACAAAGTAGTTTTGATGAGAGGTTATGTAACACCAAACACCCCCCCCCCCCCCCCCCCCAAAAAAAAGCTATCAAACTGTAGCTGGTGGGCTTAGTAGTGATGCAATGGATGCAATAACAACTGAATTTACTGATTAACAACAGCAGGAAGTTAACATAAATATCTATTCATAGCAGTTCCAATATTGCCACATTAGTGGTATCAGCAACCCAAAGAATGACAGAGCTGCTTCATGATATGCAAAGTACCTGCATATCGTGAGTCTACACTGCCATCTATTGGGCTGCTGATGAAACTACTGGGGCATCCTCGTGAGATTTAAAATCCATTGATGGTCTTGCTTTTCAATAGATATTGTAACTATTATATGTTAATTATTGTGGGTTTCCCTAGTTCTACTGAGGTATGTTTATCTTTTTTCTCCCCCAGCGCATCAATCGCTGCTATGAACTCTGTTTTTGATCTGTACTCCCTTTGTTTTTAACTGACTATTTATTATCTAATGCTATGTTGAATTGCAATATATTATCAATGTGTTATCTCTTTTAAATAATAATAAAAATATTTGAACACAAAAAAAACTATTATATGTTAAGAAAGGAGAATACAAAGCTTTTCATGTGGATGGCCGAGTCATTGTATGAAATAAACTTCATCCTATTGAGAGAAATATCTGTTTAAGACTCATTTCAAGCCCTATCTTATATAAAATACATGTTGGCTGTAGGGGTGAATGTATCAAATTTAAGAAAAATCAATTGATAATTATCAATAGAGATCTTGAAAAACCATTGGGTTATGATGAATTTGTGGACTGTGGACTGACATGGCTTGATATATATACCCTAATAATATTGGAATTGCTATACTTCGATCGTTACGTTAACCTCCTATTAATAATAATATGCTAATACAAAAGAAAAATTGTGGGGACTGGTAGTGGGAACTCTAGCACCAGGCTATGAATATTACTATCCCTACATTTATGCATTGACTACTGAATCTACATCAAATTCTAGTGGGAAATTGGCCAGTGCCTTTCAATCTACAGCTGATGGTAGGGGAAACGTGTATCTCGTGGGATAGTGTCTACATTTGTATTACATTCTAGTGGGAATAGGGTAAGTGACTGCCCTCCAACTTTAAATTTAATCCCTAAACTCAGACTTATTCTATGATCATTCCCACAGGAATTTGTCCTCAGTCACAATTGAGCCATAACGTGCTGATGCTCAGGCTCTAAATACTAATTATTTATTGAATCAGCAATTAACTGATGTTTGAAGGGATAGATATGACACTCTTAACATCATTTTAAAACCTCAATTGTGCTTTTAGCGACTTTATAATCAATCATAAAGAAGCATGGACTGTATTTCACATAAAATAATCACAACTAATGGTTCAAACTGATTTCGGAATCTGAGAAAGCTATAAAGGGGCCCAACAGAAGAGGAGTCTACACCTAATTAATTAAAGTTAATATTTAAATTACTATAGATCAGAGCCATAAATGTATTACCTCTTCCCGATCACCTCATGCAACAGGACCTAATGTAATTTATTTTGCCTTGATTCAGATTGATGCGAATAATTGGGCCAAAATTATTTTGTGTTTCTATAAAAACATAATTCAGACACCAGGCCATTCCCCCTGCTCGAATGGATTAATTTTACAGCTGCTCTACAAGCGTGTTCCCATATCATAACTCAGTAGCTATAGACTAACTGCTCTTTTTGAAGCAGACAGTAACACCTTTGCTGCGATAATACTGTTGGCCTCGTAGGCATGGGTTCACGAAATCAAGTTGATCAATTTCAAACAAACAGGCTTTCAAAAAGCTTGTTCTACATTTAATAACAACATGGCCCTAACTACTATGTATTTAGTCTACAAGCATTGCCAAATTTATACAGCTGTTTTAAAGACTATAGCTCTGCATTTGATCGTGTTGATCAGAACAGCTCAGGAAAAAAATGGACTAATCAAATCAAATCAATAAAACTTTATTCGGCTTTAAGGTTAAAACCATAAAAGTCATACGGCCTATGTTACACCATAAAACAGACTACAAATAGACGAGTGTTATAAAATCCAGGTAAACTTTACACATGTAAAAAACATAAGTTACAATACAGATATTATTTACAATTTGTCCTTTGTCTGATGGCGAACCGTAGAAAATATAGTGTACAAAACGGTATCACTAGAAAAAAGTTGTAAGAAAATAAAATGTTGGACTAGGAGATCAATGAAGGTCTGCTAACTTTGATAAGTCAGTTACGTTCAGATTCCTGCGTTAGGGTTAAAATCAATAATGGGTGGGTTCTTCTTTCATCCAAAATAAAAGCTGATAATGGCCTAAAACAAGAGTGCAATTTGGAACCATTTTGGCAGACCTCTCTGCTACCCCTTGAAGCTCCTTCTTGTCATCTTGACTTGAAGACAATCTTGCTCAGCCCTCTAAGACTCTAACTGGTCTACAAAAGTTGTTAACCAGATTAGCCAGTTATTTTAAAACAAGCTAGTAATCAACTTAAATGAAACAAAGGTTTTTATTTTTAACGGAAAACCTGACTTCATCTGGCACATAAACGACTAATAAATAGAGAAAGTAACATATTATTGATATTTTGATCTGACTCGGGCTAAAATTCTCAGTTGGAACAACCACTTACTCAAACTAATGGCCACTGGTAGTAGGTTTAAAAAGACTGAATAGATTATACTGAGGGTCAAGACACTGGGGAAGTTTTCATTGGCTTTAAAGAAAACATTCAGGGGGGCGTGGTCTGGCCACGTAGAATGATGGCCGCCTAACTGTGAGGCTCTGCTCTGGGTCGGCACTCAAATGGATTGAACATCTATTTGCAGGTGTCCAAGGATGTTATTTTGGCATTTCTGAGTAATCGGAACATTGAAGCTGTCAGCTGTGAAAATTCCTTCCTGCTCGACCATCTCTAATTGGCTTTTCTGAGGTGTGGATACATTGTGGCTTGCCGGGCCTAGCAGAATCCTAGGATCCCCGGTGCTTGCGTAACCTGAACTCCCGATGACCTAACTGCTAATTGGGCTGTGACTCCAAAGACACCGGCTGGAGGAAACATTCCCGGTCAAAAACATTTTTTCTTTATGAGGTAAACCGGCCCTTTTTATAATCATCTATAACTGAAGTGTTGTATTCTGAGGAAAAAATCACGTCACAAAGACTGCTAATACAACATTTTTAAGCAATACTGCTCCTCTCATTTTATTAAGTTGCCTTTTTAAGCATTTTTCCACAGTTCCTTTTCAAGCAAGAAACATTGTTTCAGTACACTTCTGCCAGGCCCAGCGGTAATTTATGTTCTCTGGGTTAAGGTTAAGCTTTTTACAACTGCTTCAGTGAAATAAGAAACATTGCTTCAACACATGGCTGCTGGGCCCAGTAATAATTTATGTTCCCTGGAGCATGTGTGACTTGTATTCCTGCTGACTCCTCTGCTAAATCGACTAAGAATGGAACAATGTGAACCTGGATATAAGAAACAATCTTTATTTATGAAAAAAGGCAGCTTTACTTTTTGCTAAAAGTAATCGGTGTACAGACATATGTTAAAAAAGGAAGTGAGTTGATAGCACATTATATTCACTGCTTACCTGCTAATTGGGCTACAAGTGTTGCAGGCGTCAGTCCGGATGTAATATTCCCGGTCTCATATTTTATATATGATGAATGACGACTCCACTTGAGGCTTAGCATAATCAAAGTGCATTTTTTCTCTCACATGAGGATTGTTACTGAAAGAAAGTGAGGGAAATCATTGTTGCAGTGATTTTTCCAGCATTCCCTGAAAGGTTTAATGCTGTCTGCATGTACATCAATATGCATCAATGCTATTCATATAGCGCAAACTCCTCATTTCTTTTTCTCCTCACAACTTAAGTCTTTACAATATTCCATATAGACATATGTCTATCAGCTTAAGAGCTCATCTTTGTTGGTCATGCTTTTCATGCTCTACCACAATATTCAAATGATATCATCAATATTTATACGTAACCTATATCTCTCATGATAATTTTCATTAAAATAAGGAGATTTTTCAGGTGCAGGCTAACTGGTTGCTTACTCTACTAATCTACATAAAACTGCTGCGCTATTTTCCTCAATGCTTTTTGACTCCAATAGCGCTTGACTATATCTTGCTTTGTGGAATCTGGATCATATGTCATTTAAGCGCTAATTCATTTAATATTCTGATAATTATTTATTTATTCACAACTGAAGATTACTCATCTTGGTGCCTTACATTCGCTCTACTTGAAAGGTTGTTTGTCTGCAGTTTTAAATATTCCCTGACATTTGAAGTTAGAAGTGAATGTCTAATAACAAGAGTGGAAACAAACCTTCTCATTCACTTTTATTTGCTGATGTATTAAAACAACCACGCATGATGTCTGGGAAAAACTCCATTGCATCAACTTCTAATAAGGCACATAATACTTCCTCTATCCAATGCTGCCATGGATCGTCTTTTCCAAGAAATTTCAACAATCAGCTGTCGGCTAACAGACATGGATATAAACATTTCATCTCTTACCTCAGAAACTAAATCAATACGAACTGACATAGCACTATTCCATGCTAAAATGGAGGGTCTTGATCAATGTTTGACAATTGTTGAAAATAAAATCGCTTCAACGCAGTTTAGAGATGAAGAACTTCTTTTTCTGCGTAGTAAGTTAGTGGATTTAGAAGACCGCAGCAGAAGAGACAATATTCGTTTTTTTGGATTTCCAGAAAAAATTGAAGGCCAGAATACCAGTCTTTTTGTGTAATGTACTCCCTAAATTAGTTGGCATTCAGTTCGATCCACCGCTTGAGATCCAGTGAGCACATCGATTAGGTCCTCCACAGCACGGTAAAGACACACGTCCAAGACCCCTTATTGCTTGTCTCCTAAGGCATGAGCAAGTTCGACAATTACTGATAGCAGCACGTTCCTTAGGGCTCCTACTCTTATGACGGTTATGAAATAAGATTGGCAGCTGATTTTTCCGGTGACACCAATGAAAGAAGGAAAGCGTTTCTCTCCATGAGACCTCAATTGAGGAAATTGGACATTAAGTATGGTTTGTTTGATCCAGCACGCTTTCGAGTCTCTAAGAATGGGGACACCAGAGACTTTTACAATCCAGATGACTTACAACGTTTTTTGGTTGACATGACATCTCAAGACATGGACACGCAGTCTGCTCCTACCCCTGCTCCTTCTCGGAATCCTCAAGCTAGTCCCACATCTGTGGATGACATGCGTCGCAATTTACATGAATCCCGTCAAAGGGGCAGAGTATTTGAACGGTCTATTCGCAGTCAAGATGATACATCTTCCGCCTTAAATACTGTCTCCACCTTAACTCAGGAACAACGTCGAGATAAGTCCCGTTCTCCTCTAAAGTCTGCCTCTAATGAGGAATAATTTTGATGTCATGGCTCCTATATAACTTATTAAGCCATAGGTTGCAGCTACTTTTGCTTATGTCTCTTTAATTGACAGATATAGATGAACTCTGTGCTGTTTTACTGGTTAAATTCTCTTGTCCTTTTGGAATGTTCTATTTATTTTCCTGTATTCATGAATAGATAGTCACAACTCTGTAGCATTTTACATATATTAGTCATCAAAATGTCTCAGTATTAACTTTTCATGCTTATCTTTTATTAGGGCTCTTATTTAGGTTATGGATTTTGATTATTCACTACTATTATATTTCTTGATAATGTCCTTTATAGGTCATTAGTGCATGATTTATCTATCACATGCAATATAGTTATTTTATCTATGATGTTGTATACTTGACCTATTCTTAGATATTTATATATTTCAAATCCTATATCTTTATCAATATTTAGTTTACTATGACTTAAATCTTCTAATATATTCCAAAATGTTATATTTTAAAAGTATGCTCTCTTAATATGCTATCCTTTAAAGGGCAGGTTTTATATCCCTTCGTATTCCTTACCAGCTTAGTTCATATTTTCTATTTTTACATTATTTTATTCTCTCAGGGTTTTTCTTTTCTAGCTTCTCATATCAATGTTATTGGCCACTTTAAATTGCCTTTTTTTTTCCTTCTTCTTTTTTCTTTCTTTAAATGTTCTAGCCCTGGATTTTCCTTATTAATGGAGTCCCGGCCCAGAGCTTGTGCTCTAGTGCGCCCAGACCCGCAGTTAAAAGTCTAATGATATTCTATTATACGCTTTCTATTATTCTTTTGTAGTCTATAAATCTTTCTTTATTTACTTTCTATACTTTATCTTTATTTATCTTTCTTACTGGTGGGTTTTTTCCATTCCTCTTCTATACCCATTTCTATCACATCTTTTTGCAAGTCTATATTTTTTAAATTTTTTATTTTATTTCTAACATGGTCCTTGCTCATGATTTATTTGCTATATCCTGGAATGTCAATGGATTAACATACTATATCAAACAGAAGAAGGTTCTTTCCTATTTACAATCTAAAAAGGTGGATGTGGCTGTTCTTCAAGAGACTCATCTAGATACACTCGAGTCTGAAAAACTTCGTAGAGATTGGGTGGTTAAAGTTATCCACAGTAGTATCAGCAATGGGTCTTCTTCAGAAGCAGGCCCTACTCGAAAATGTGGGGTAGCAATCCTTATCAGAAGAACATTACCAGTTTGTGTACTTAAAACATGGGAAGACTCACAAGGCAGATATGTTTTTGCAAAAATGTGCATTGGTAATATTCATATATGTGTGGGTTCAATTTATGCTCCTACTGGTGCTAAAAAGATTTCTTTCTACGTTTGAATCGTTTGCTGTCGGAGATTGATGCCTCACAATACATCATCGGAGGCGATTGGAACCTGGTGAGAGATCCAGTTTTGGACAAAACTGGACCTCTTGATAAGAATAATGCAGCGGACAGAGCCCTTATGAATGATATCATTGCAGACAACAGCCTTATAGATCATTGGCGCTTATCACACCCAACTGATGTTGAATATACATTCACATCTCCCTCCCATGACACCTTATCAAGATTGGATTACTTTTTAATTTCTCAGAGAACGGTCCAATCGATCCAAGATTCTTGTATTTTGGAGGCATCCATCTCTGATCATTCTCCGGTCCTCTTGTGCCTACAGACTGGGACACCCAAACCAGGTCGTAAACCCTGGAGAATGAACATCCAACGTCATAAACACCCTTTGGTAAAAAACAATTGCTAGAACATCTTCATGATTATCTCACATTTAATCAAAATTCAGTGGATTCTCACAGGGTCATATGGGCTGCTGCTAAAGCTGATATTCGTAGTAGACTTATGCGAGACGCAGCCCAGTTCAACAAACAAAATATTGCTAAACAAACTCAATTGGACCAGGACATTACCAATTTCACACGTTTATATACTAAAAGCCCTACTTTACAAAATCGAAAATTACTGGAACAATCACGCATGGCATTAAATTCTCTTTTCACCTCTAAGGCGGAATATGCCTTACAAAAAATGAAAGGGAGGCATTATGAACAGGGTGAAAAGCGGGTAGACTTCTAGCAGCACATTTGAAGCAAAGAGAGGTTGCTATGGCTATCCCTGCTTTACAATCCTCTAAGGGTTCCATGTTAACATGTCCTCAGGATATTGCTAAAGAATTTGCCACATACTATAAATCTTTATACACTCCAGATGCCCATATAGATCAGGGTAAAATGTTGTCTTTTTTAAATGGATTAGAATTACCATCTCTTTCTGATGAAGATAGATCCATACTGGATGAAGACATTAGTGAAGAAGAGATTTCTCACGCTCTCCTTACACTTCCTTATCATAAAGCACCAGGAGAGGATGGTTTTCCAGCAGAATTCTATCGCTGGTAAAAAGATAAAATTATAGATAGTTTGCATGTGGCATTTCAAGAAGCCGAACGTACTTCCACCTTAGGTTATATATCTAATACAGCAGTAATAGCAGTTTTACCAAAACCAGGAAATGATCCACTTCTTTGTAGCAGTTATCGTCCCATTTCACTTCTTAACTGTGACATTAAAGTTTTAGCTAGTATTCTTGCTTCTCGTCTGCGCAGAGTTATTCCCTCTCTCATTCATAATACTCAGGTGGGTTTTGTACCTGGTCGATCTTCCAGAAATCATTTACGCTCCCTAGCTCACACTCTGCATACTGCTAAATCTTTACAGGATGATGCTTTGGCATTATCATTAGACGCCGAAAAGGCATTTGATAGAGTGGAGTGGGATTATTTATTCCTAATCTTAGAAAAATTTGGTTTGGGAGAACAATTTATAAGAAAGATTAAATTGTTATATGAACAACCCACTGCACTGGTCAATTGTGGAGGATTTACTTCCGATACTTTTACTATACAGCGAGGCACCCGCCAGGGATGCCCCCTCTCCCCGCTTTTATTTTTATTAGCCATTGAATCTTTAGCGGCCGCTATTCGGCAATCTTCCAATGTGGTTGGTATTTCCTTACCGGTAGGTGAATCTAAACTTTATCTATATGCGGATTATATACTGCTCACTATTACTGATTTAAACAGATCTTTACCATCATTACTTCAAATTATAGAGGAATTTTCTTCTTTTTTTGGGTATAAAATAAATTGGGATAAGAGTGAAGCACTTCCCATCTCAGATGGCACCTCAAGGGATGTGATACAGGGATATCCATTTCATTGGCAACCTTCTCGGTTAAAATATTTAGGTATCTTGGTAAATAAGGGATTGGACGCCATGGTATCAGATAATTTAGGGCTTTTAATCATTCAGATGCAACGAGATTTTGATAAATGGAAAGCGCTGGGTCTGTCTTTATGGGGTAGAGTTCAAACGGTGAAGATGGTTACGTTACCGTGCTTGCTTTATATTCTTGGTATGCTTCCTCTTCATGTTACCTTATCCACATTGCGCCTTATAGATTCCAAAATTAAATCTTTCATATGGGGTTCTATTAAACCTCGTCTGGCTATACATAAATTAAATGCTCATCATTCTTATGGTGGTCTCAGTCTTCCCTCCATTGAACATTATACCATTGCCTTGCATTTATCTCAGGTCTCATACATGCTCCAAGATAATTTAAATACACCACATTGGGTCCATGTTGAGTGTCATCTTCTCTCTGCAACAAATGGTCTTGCAGTTTTATATGGATCTGGTTCAAGCCGAATAGATCCACGTAACCCCCTATTGTCTGCAATGCGTAAGATATGACAAAGAGCGCATCGTATCTTGGGCATTAATTCTCGATTACATGTAAAGGCTCCTATATGGAACAACTCCAGAATACGAATTAAAGATAGAAGCTTTCTATGGCCTCAATGGAAATCGGCAGGCATTCTCACACTAGACCAAATTCTCATGACGGGGATCTTAAACCTCTATCACAGTTAATGGATTAATTTAACTTACCCCTGCTGCAGCATGCCAAATACGATCAACTTAGAAAATCTCTTCTCAAAGCTCTTGGCTCCACACCTTGGTCACTATCTATATCACCAATAGTGTTTTATTTACAAATGTGGGGCAAACAGAAAGGTGTCATTTTAGGTCTCTACAAAACAATTACATCTCAATTATTTTCACACCCATTATCCTGCGATCTCCGACATAAATGGCAAACACGTTTACAGACTTCTTTTTCAGATATGGAATGGATGAATATACTAGATGGTTTGGATAAGGGAGCTCGAGAAGCTCGTTTAAAGTTTTGCTTATTTAAAATTCTACATGACTGACATTGGTCTCCGGTTAGATTATATAAGGCAGGCTTGTTACCGCATTCCAATTGTTGGAGATGAATACTTCTGGATGTGATATTGTTCATATTCTTTGCACGTGTCCATTGGTTAAACATTATTGGTCTTACATAGGTCAGACTTTACATAAGTTTATCTCACTGCATTTACCCCTTTCCACAGCTAATATTATATTACATGATTTCAGAAATGTTCCCACTCTTTCTAAACCACAATCTCGTTTCTTACATACCGCGCTTGCAACTGCTAAAATCTGTATATTAAGACAATGGAAATCTTCCACTCCACCATCTCAAGAGTCCTGGTTATCTGCTATGATTCAAAATGCTTCGCATGAAAGGATTATATATAATATTCAAGATCAACTAGAGTTATTTTCACAGATATGGAATCCTTTTTTACTTTCTTAACATGTTTGTATTTGTTATCATTTAGTTTTTAAAACTTGATTGTATATGCTTTTTCACTCTTTCCTTTATATATTGTTACATATATTTATTGTCCTAGGTAGCATAATAGCAGGATCGCTCACTCTTATCAGGGACACATTTCAAAGTTTATCTGAAAGCACAGGCTAGGGAATGTTCGTTTGCTGTAGGTTTTAAGTGGTTTTATGCTAAGAAGAATAGTAAGCACACTTTATATAGACGTACACTTTAGGTTAATCACGTGTACATTGAATCAAAGGTGACTTTAAATGTGTTTCTGAAGATACAGACAGTCTGTATATCAGTTCTCCAATTTGCTGTAGTACGACAGCGAGAGAAGGCCAAACTTAAATTATGTTGACTCCTTGGTAATACTGAGCATATAAATTGTCTGTGTCCAGTATTATATCAAATTAGAGTCAAAATACTTAAAACTGATGTTTAATAGAGCAGGCAGCAGTTCAACTGTGCTTTTAAGAAATATCTGATTTTAATGGACTGACAGCGGTGCAGGCAATCCGTGTTACAGACACAGCAAAGGAGAGCTCTGGTAAAAGAGATATTTCCATGTTAACAGCACAGTTTCATAGTGAAGGTCACATTCTCAGTCCTTTCCTTTTTTCAAGAAGTACTTGGTCGATGTAGCCAATCAGTAATGCTGATGGCAATCAAGCCTGTCCCTCCTGCTGTACCTCTTTGTTGGTGTTCTGATCTGACAGCAGTGCACGGAGTCCATGTTACTGACGTAGGAAGGACTCAGGTAAAATAAATCTGTTTGCATTTAAAAGGGCAGGGTCAGTGGCAAACCCAAAATGCTAATTACAGAGCATGATCTTCAAGCTTCATTCATGTAAATGTTCTATGATTCCTAATTGTGTGCAGCAACATCACGCCTTGAAAGGCCCGACTGCTGTATCAACACACAGGGAGATGTCTCTACTGCAGTAAATTGACCGACTTTGGATACAGTGGACTAGCCGACAGCCATCTGTCTGTTTCATGCACCCCGGCCAATCTTCATATTTCTCTCTCTGTTGCGGAGTCCGTCAGGGCTCAGTGCTCACCCCACTCTGTTTAATATTGACATTTCCCCACTGGCTGCCCTAATATGGTCATTAGGTTTTAACATGCCTTGTATGCCTATGATACTGAGATTGCTGATCTTATTCTTTGGCAAACAAACCCTATTGTTGAACCCATAGTGGTGGCTATAAGAAATAGGATTATCCAATACACCTGCATGCTTCACAAGCAATTTAAAGATTTTATTTGACAATCATCTCTTTTACTGCTCATATCTTTAGGTATCTGCCACCTGCTTTTATATACTTGCCTTTTTTGGAAAATCCTTCCTTTGGTGTCCACCTCCTACCGTCAAACTGTAGTGCAATCCTTTATATCTTACCATCTAAACCACAGAATGTTGCTATAATTAGGCCTTCCACTGTACCATATTCAATGCTCTCAACTGATTCAGAATGCAGCTGATCGCCTGACCTACAGCGGCGGCTGGCATCTACAGGAAGGGGGAGCAGGCGCAAACCCAAATATTAATATTAAAAAACATGCCTGAACCGAAGCCCTCTGCTCCGGACCTCTTCTCAGGAACTGGATGGAGTGAGGGCACCAATCCTGTTGCTGTTCTCATGCTGTGAGAACAGCACCATGATTGGAGGGAGTGGCCTCACTCTGTGGTCTCCAGTGCCCTGGGGTCTGCACTTAGTCTAACCCAGATGTCTTAAGACAGCTGGGTTAGAGGTTCCAAATTATGCATGTCTGGCTGGCTGGCGCAAGACAGCTGGCAAAAGGGACATGCACACTTTGAAAAGTGCTCAAACAGCCTTGCTGCTGCTGCATTGAACAGCGGCCCTGCCCCCATCCTAACGGTCGGATCAGGATGGGAGGATAAAAAATAAAATGGTAATGAATTACCATTGTATTTTTCATCTGTTGTGGTAATTTAAGTGGGGTGATGCTCTGCCGCTCCAACGGAGGAACCGCTGCTGCTGACCTATGCCTATTAGCACCCACCTTAAATCTCTTCACTTTGTTCTGGTACAAAAGCAGATCATGTTCAAAGTCTTATGCTTTAAGCACAAAGCTGTGAACAATGCTAACCCACTGTACATTCCGAGGAAAATGTTCCAGGTATCTCCATAACTGCCAGCTTTGCTCTGGCTTACAGAACTTTCTGTTGGTCTCCATGTTCATGAAGTGCAGACAGTGAGGAAGTTCCATGTCCACTAAATTGTGGAACCCTCTTCCTTTGGAGTTAAAAGGCTCTGCTGACCACATGGCATCTGATTCCGATGTGGGACAGACTGGAGTCCGTCTGACATCAGTCAGGAATTGTAACCGAACGACCTCCTGTCGTTGGTTACAGACCTACAAGTAGGATGCGACCAAACCCTGTTCGGTCGCATGCCTATACCTTTCAATGAGAGCATGCATTCCGAACGGAATGCTTACTCTCATTGAAAGAGCAGGGGCGCAGTTCATCCCTGCACCCGGTGGCAGGCACCTCAAGGTGCCTGCCACCGGGTGCAGGGATCAACAAGAGGCAGCATTCGGCGGCCACACACCCATGGGGGCCCTTCTGGGGAAACCTAAAATACAGTTTCTCCCTGCCTTTTTGTCCCAGAAAGATAGGCACAAAAAGGAAGTAGGAAACTTCTTTTGTACTCCCTCAGCTCAGGGGAGTACTGAAGGGTTCCCGGATGGCGGGCGGGCTCTCCGAGCCCGTCCTAAGCCATCAGGAAAACCGAGTCAGATTTCTTTCCGGCCAAGCCCATCAGAATGGCTTGGTCGGAAAGGAATCTGAATGGCACATTGTGATGCAGGTAGGAGGCCTTCCTGCCCTCATCGGAATCTGACACATGGTCTTTTTGAAAAATACTTTAAAAAATGGATATTTCAACTAGCATACCTTTTTAATTCCTTGAACTGGAATAGACTACTAACACCCGGACGCCCTGTGGGGTAGCATCAGCACTTTACAAATTATAGTCCATGTCTTTAATTCCAATTCACTGAGAGATGGCATTAGTGCAGTAAGATCAGCATTGCCAAGTTTCCTAGGTTAATGCGTGATGTGCTGCTCCAGGCCAGGTTTATTTCTGTGAATTGTGGGACTTATAGTCTTGTTTACTCTGTTATAAAACCACTAAAAATCCCAGAATTCAAAGAAAAACCCTGGACTGGAGCAGTGCGTCAAACACGGACGTGTGAAACTTTGCAGCTATGTAAGATCACACTTGGACATGCTGTTAAATCACTAAATTCACCCGGTTATGGGTCCCTACTGTTTTAAGAACATACTGGGAGCTGTGGTTACTGCACATCGCTCTGGGTTGGGGGGGAGGGGATTTACCGTAGTAAAATCACACCAGTCGATGCCTTATTGCTGGAGCAGGTGGTGTACAATGCTACAGAGAATGAAGTAGTGGAGTATGTGAAGCAAAACGACAGAATAATAATGAAGCGTCAGGGTAGGGTTACCTGGCGTCCCTCAAGTGCACTCCAATTAGATCCGTTAGGAGTCAAAATGTAATCATGGGAGTTTAATAAGATCTTCCAATAATGGACTCTACAGTGTGTACTGATAAGTAACGCAAATTTTTGTATTCATTCAAATTAACTTCAAAACAGATTCCATCCTTAGTGGGATAATAAATCAGTACTTTATGGTAACATGGTAATCCCGATGCATTTCGAGTCTAGGTGACTCTTCGTCAGGGGATAAATGTCCTAAAAATAAACGTAAGCATCAATGAACAAGACACTAGACATAAACATTGTAAGATTTGAGTGAACAAGCTAAAAATGTGTGCAGGCCCAAGAAAAACATGTAAAAACATATATAATATGCTGGGTCAATGAGTTGAACACAAAATGGCAATCAAACCTGACCGGTGAATTGAAGTGCACAACGTGTA
Organism: Triturus cristatus; assembly: GCF_964204655.1. Taxonomy (NCBI): domain Eukaryota; kingdom Metazoa; phylum Chordata; class Amphibia; order Caudata; family Salamandridae; genus Triturus; species Triturus cristatus. Next base: position 874,770,683 of record NC_140579.1, on the reverse strand, counting down.
AAAATTAGTGAACAGAAGGTGTCACATATAACTACAAAGTGCGGTGAAAACCGGAGCAACAAAAAGGTGCAATGTATTAAAAACCAACCGGAAGGAAGGAATACCAAGTGTGGGAATCCAAAGGGGGGATATAACAGGGTGTCGAAAATGGTGATATACGTAAAAAATGAAAGGAGACAGATAGAACAAAGGGCAAAGACGCGGTGTGCTAGTTTACCTTAAATCGAAAGCGGCGATATACAAAGCTATCCGCGGTATTTTCGTTATTCAAGTCTGTCGAGGTAAAACCACAAGGTCAAAGCCGGAATGGAAAACTTCAAAATGAAAAAGTAGAAGGGTAAAGAAAACGCGAGGTAAAGTGAATATAGGAATACCTCTTGGCCGAATGTGATGCAGTCAACCGATGCACCATGGAGAGTTGAAAGTGTCGAAGGACTACAATTCACTGGGTAAAAATACGTAATAGAGGCAGAAAAATAAAGAAGGGACTCGAAGTCTCACAAGACTACTGTTCCTCAGGTAAAAATATGGAAGCAGAAAATAGAAATGGGACTGGAAAAAGAAAAGGAAGAAGCGTCATGTATAAGTGGCCATTTGACGAGTAATAAAGGGTCTATAAGATGAATCAATGGAAACAAAAAACGAAGTGGACAAGAGGAACTGGTGAATGTAAAAGATGTATGGAACACCAGAATACCGCGATGCGCGAATTAAATCGAAAAGCCAATCGAGGAAAAAAAACGGATAATGGAAAGGGTAAAGGAGTCAAGAATAACGGAGGAAAGATCCGGGTGTGCATAGTGAATGTGTGAAAAATTCAATTCGGGTGTGCGATCATAAAAACAGTAAATAAAACTGGTGTAACATAACGAAATTAAGAAAAACATAATGGATGGGTAAAAAATTCAATTCACCTAGGGTGTACAATAATAAAAGCGGTAAATATGAGCTGGTGTAACATGGCAAATTGTGGAAGGCAATTGGAGATGAACAACACTAAAAGTAGCAAAAGTTCACAGTACATTGAGATACTAAGATTACAGGAAACAACTATACCCCAAACGATCATTCAACCCGTTAGGAATCGAGCCTTTTGATCCAAGTGAGTTCTTTTTGTAAGAGTTTTTTGGTGTTGTCGGTGCCTTGTGGGGTGATGACAACTTCTAGCACCAGAAATCTGAGTTGACTGATATTATGTCTCTCTTTGTTGAAGTGTATGGCGACTAGTGATTTTTCAGACTTGGTTCTGATATTGCTTTTGTGTTCAGTTAATCGGATTTTGATTTTTCTCTCTGTCTTTCCAACATAGGGTAAGTCACAGGGACATTTGAGTAGGTAAATCAAATGTTTTGAGTCGCAAGTAGCAGTTGTACGTAGCCGGATGGGTGTACCTTTAGTGGGGTGCAAAATCTGTGTGCCTTTAATGACGTTGTTGCAATGCCCACAATTCAGGCATGGGATTGTTCCCTTGTACGTGCCGTCAGAGGGTTGGGTTGGATGAGATAACAGTTCTTTCAGGTTGCGAGTGCGTTGATATGCAAAGAGTGGTTGAGAGTTAAATATCCCTTTAAAATCACTTTCATTTCGAATCATAGGCCAGTATTTCAAAATCACTCTTTTAATTTGTTGACTCTTGGTAGAGAATTTAGAAACAAATACCGGTCTGTTGGTGGTGTCTGATTTCGTGTTTTTTTTTAGTAGTTGTGGTCGTCCGATGAGTTTGGCTCTGTCGATTGCTTCAGTGGTAACATTGTTAGGGTATTTTCTTTCTTTGAATTTGGAAATAAGAAGATCTTTGTTTTTTTCGAAGATTTCCGTGGTAGATGAAATACGTTTCACCCTTAAGATTTGAGAATACGGTAAGTGTTTTTTCAAGGAAAGCTGATGAGAACTGTTGAAATGAAGAGAATTATTTCTGTCAGTCTCTTTCCTGTATACATCTAACTTCAATTTATTGCCATGTCTCATGACTAATACGTCCAAAAATGGTACTTGATGAGGACTCATATTGAAGGTGAACTGGATTCTATCATCAACAGTGTTCAGGAATCTAAGAAAATGGTGTAAATCCGGAATATCACCATGCCAAATCAAGAAGATATCATCTATATATCTCCAAAATTGTAAGATCTTGTCGTGCCACTCTGGATTGAATAAAATGTGATCACGTTCAAATTTATGCATATAGAGGTTCGCGTAGCATGGAGCTGCACAATTTCCCATGGAAGGACCCGATAGTTGCTGAAAGAAATCATTATTCCATTTGAAGTAGCTGTGGTGTAGTGTGAATTGAAGCAATTCTAAGATGAAAACCTTGAGATTAAGCTCAAGGGGTTGTTCAATAAGAAATGATTCAACAGCGTCAATACCATTCGAATGCAGAATGGATGTATATAAAGCACATACGTCAATTGTGCATAAGATAATAAAATCTTCCTCACGGATTATTACGTATTTTTACCCAGTGAATTGTATTCCTTCGACACTTTCTACTCTCCATGGTGCATCGGTTGACTGCATCACATTTGGCCAAGAGGTAGTCCTATGTTCACTTTACCTCGCGTTTTCTTTACCCTTCTACTTTTTCATTTTGAAGTTTTCCATTCCGGCTTTGACCTTGTGGTTTTACCTCGACAGACTTGAATAACGAAAATACCGAGGATAGCTTTGTATGTCGCCGCTTTCGATTTAAGGTAAACTAGCACACCGCGTCTTTGCCCTTCCTTCTATCTGTCTCCTTTCATTTTTTACGTATATCACCATTTTCGACACCCTGTTATATCCCCCCTTTGGATTCCTGCACTTGGTATTCCTTCCTTCCGGTTGGTTTTTAATACATTGCACCTTTTTGTTGCTCCGGTTTTCACCGCACTTTGTAGTTATACGTGACGCCTTCTGTTCACTCATTTTTACACGCTGTGCACTTCAATTCACCGGTCAGGTTTGATTGCCATTTTGTGTTCAACTCATTGGCCCAGCATATTATATATGTTTTTGACATGTTTTTCTTGGGCCTGCACAAATTTTTAGCTTGTTCACTCAAATCTTACAATGTTTATGTCTAGTGTCTTGTTCATTGATGCTTACGTTTATTTTTAGGACATTTATCCCCTGACGAAGAGTCACCTAGACTCGAAATGCATCGGGATTACCATGTTACCTTAAAGTACTGATTTATTATCCCACTAAGGATGGAATCTGTTTTTGAAGTTTCTTTGAATGAATAAAAAAATTTGCGTTACTTATCAGTACACACTGTAGAGTCCATTATTGGAAGATCTTATTAAACTCCCATGATTACATTTTGACTCCTAACGGATCTAATCGGAGTGCACTTGAGGGACGCCAGGTAACCCTACCCTGACGCTTCATTATTATTCAGTCCTAATCCCTTCCGGACAGAGGGATACACTTCAGTAGCACCTTTAACTTTATCACCTTTGATGACACCATCGAACTTAATCTCCTAACCACCAGTGTGCCTCACTTCTCAAAATTACTGATAAGCAAAACGACAGACCCATGAGTCTCCAATATGTGTAGGAAATCTTCCCAGATTCTCTATGTAAATAACTTGCAGAACTATCAGCAGCAGTTCAGAATTAGAAGTCTCAGTGGCTGGAGACCAGCTAATGGCATAGGGAGCTACACGAGGGGAGTAGCGCTCCCGCTCCCGCTCCCACTCGTTGTTCTATGCTTCTAGCCTAGATAAAAGGTGATAACATAATCTAGCGTTCACATACTGTACATATGCGATTATATGTTGTAACTCCGCAAGGCAAGACACCGCCAAACCATGCACAGGTCCACCACCTGTTTTCATCGTATTCAGTTTGCATCTTCTCTTTTCACAGGTGCCTCCTCTGTGCGTGAGGACACATCGGCGCAATCATCGCCCCCTAAAGGCGTGAGTAAAATCTATACAGTGCTGAAGGTATTTGAATAAAATTGCCATATTGTTACCTCTTTGGCACATTGTCATGTTCGAGGAGTAATCCTGCGTACAATGGACATTGCAGTTTGTTCATTTCCATTCCTTCCATTCATACATGTTTACATTCTCGGGTCCTTCCTAAAGGAATTTATGGTTTCAACCACAATGGCACGTTTCTTGAATCAGTTGTGTTTCCAGATGACAGGAGCTTCCAAATCTCCTCATAACATTGGTCTCCAGCATCCCACCTACAGCTCTTATAATGGCTAGACCTAATCATCACTTTCAGTAACGTGTTGTGGACAGCTTCAAGTGCTGTCAGGTGTGTTAGCCAATGTCCACCAGCCTCACACCGTGCACTGCCCTGTGGCACGTGCAGTTATGGTGCTGGGGGTCTGGACCCATCTTCTGTGTAGAGGGGTGGCCTTATCCCTTGGTCACAAGCTGACCATTTCTGTGCATCTGTAACGAAACTTGTGCTAATGTAAAGCGCTCTGATACCCGGTACTTAGACGCGCTATATAAAACTCTAAAATAAAAAAACAAGCTCACCCTGCCAACAGGTGAAGGAAGCCAAAGAAGCCAAGTGAGTTTTAAATGGCACCACCGCCACACCTCACCCGCTTGTGCACGGGCTGTAGAGCAGAAAATCCACTCACCTTACCTCATGACTGCCTTGCTAAGCATCAAGCACACAGACATAAATAACAGTCGGGTATATTTTAATGTTGTCAGTAGAGATTAGGTGTTTCAATGTTCTCTGGTGGGAAAACGTCCATCACCCTTCAAAGGAGTGCTTTGGGATGTGCACTGTGACCTTCTGACATGAAATGTACAGGGGTTGGCATTTCACTCTCGTGTGTGTCCTCTTTCACGTTGGAAACCTACTTAATGGACTATATTAACGTAATACAGGAGTAATGTCTTTGCCACACTCTGCATTCTCTGAAAGTGACTGAGTGGGCACGAAGTACTTTTAAAATCCATCATCATGTAGGAATCTGCTCTCTAACCCTCATTACCATGAGAAATATGACATTAGATAAGGAATCTACAGGGAAAACGAAAAACAAAAAATCAAAATGGAACAGAGTGCGCTCTGAACGGTGTGGCATGTACCAGAGTGCCTTTGTCAGATTATTGTGTCCTAAATATCATTTACAAAAATCAAGACGCATTGGAATTAATACCAATAAATGTACACCCAATTCGACAATATTTTTGCAAGCTATATTTAGGACACAATATTTATGCCGGGCAATATTCATGTAAAAGATATCACTCAAGAGAGATCAGTTTACCAGTCCTAATATCTCCTACTGATGCCAGTGCGCTGGATTGTATGCTCGTCTCACAGTCCGTGGGAGGGAGGCATCTTCGTCGCTGCAGGCATGAATCGCTTACAGAACAAATTAATGTATCTCCTTTGAGTGAAGGGAACAATGAGGCCACTCAGTCCTACAGTTTTAGTGATCTGCACGACTCCATCAACATGAAGAAGCCTTGGGTTCTGTGACAGTGAAAACTTCAGTTAACTGTGAGAACTCCGTCGTTTATTGTAGGATTTCACACTTCTACCTAAAGGTTTTCAAGCACTTCTCTAGCAAAAAGAAATATTCAGTCCTTCACTCACTCCATCCTTTCACTTCTAATTCCTGAATATGAGTGGCTAAGTGTCTGGTTTTGGAATACTGAGTTTTGTGGTATTTTCTGCACCTGGTTATTACCTCGCATGTTAAATTCTTCACCCTTAATTACATGTTGGCAGGTTCTACCTCCTGGAATTTAACAGGTGAAAAGATTACATCATTTACTGTGACAGGCGAACTTCGTTGTAGTAAGCACCAGAACCCATATGTTATTCCCCCCAAAACACGGAATATGTGCTATTTATTGCACCTGAAAAATAACATACACCACGGTATTGTTATTTATGAAGTGCGATAAATACGGCACCTATCACTGAGCCACTCATAATGAGGGCCTAACTATTCTACCTTATCCAGTTCACGTGTGGCATGCTTTCTCATGTGTCCTCTGAAGTAAGTAGAATATCGGTTGTATGATAGAGGCATTCATGACTAAATGCACGTGCCTCTACCACGCAGCCTAATCCACAAAGGTGTCTTAACCACGCATGCCTTTACCATGTAAGTTCGTGGTAAAGGCATGAATGGTAAAGGGGTATGCGTGGCTGAGGTCGTAGCCCCCACCTTAAGCTACAAACTCCCAACCTGCCCCCCCTTTGCCCTGAGGTCCAAATACCCTGTCCCCCTTCCAACCCGCACGCTGTCCCTATCTCTTTACAAACACTTTGTGTCGTCCCTAAAACTACCCCAATCCCTACCACTGCCCTTAGGCCTAAAACCCAAACCCATATTTTAAAAAACTACCCCAACTCCCCCGAGCCCTACCAACTACCCGCCCACCCCTAAGCCCTAAAAACTGCCCTGAGGCCTAAAACCCTATCCCTTAGCAAACAGTACCCCAAACCCCCACCACCTGCTCTGTCCCTAAAACTACCCCACCCCATTCCACTGCCCTGTCATCTAATTAAAAACTTTACCCCGACCCTCCCCAGCCCTGAAAACTACCCCCACCCTCCCCCAGCCCTATAAACTACCCCTGACCTCCCTAGCCCTGAAACTACCCCTGAACCCCAGCCCAGAAACTACCCCCAAACCCCCCAGCCCAGATAACAACCCCCAAACCCTCTCCTGCCCTGAAAACTACCCCAGCCCAGAAAACTACCCCAAACCCCCCAGCCAAGAAAACTTCTCCCGAACCCCCAGCCCAGAAAACTACCCAGCCCAGCCCCACTAACCTCACCACGGCTCTCTTCCTGGTAAGGTCTTCCTGCTTCCCTTCCTGCAGCAGCTAGACCGCGCACTGCCTTAACCATGCATTTGCATGGTCAAGGCATATGTGTGGTTGAGGCAAGCGTGGTTATGCTTGCAATGTCGGAAAACGTGTGGCTGAGGCTGCGGTGTTCCGACTGTTTCCCTAGAATATCAGACCCCGCCTTAGATCCTGATATTTCCTGGTCAATCTGTCATCCGCTTCAGGTTCCATAACTGTGCTCAAGGAATAAGGCATAGCCCTTGCTCAAAGTGCTGGGGAGCTACAAACACACCAAGGGGAAACATGACATGCCCAAGATTGTACATGGATTCAAACCTTAAACTTTAAATTACACAGTGGGCACCCATTTATGGAGACACAAGGGTACGCATGCCCATCCAACTAGGCAGGCACTAGGTTTTCCACATGCACTGACTTACCAATGTATGAGTGGTGGTGCTTGGTTTAACCAGCCGCATAAGAGGTCTACTGCTGCCCTAGCCCAGCCCCTACCTCACTTTTCATGGGGTACGAGGGATGCCAAGTGCTAAATCTGATCAAATGTATAACAGGCGGTCCCTTAAATAGGAAAGCCCACCATAAATACAACTATGGGAGAAAAGCAGGAAGTGCCTACAAAAATGTTTAAACTCTAAAATACAGCTTAATTCTTTTTTTCTTTTCCACAAAAGATTCAAAATCACTAGAATAAAAAATTGCCAAAATTGTATTTTCTTAAAAACAAATTAAGAAGAACACTGGTGTATTATGTTTTTTAAACAAAATCAATATCATTTTGTATCAGTATTTTGTTATGTACATTTAGCCATCCATTTAACATGATGGCAGGTTGGACCAGAGCTCAGGCAGTGTGTGTTTCGCCCCGTAACAGGCGCCTAGGTCTGGGGCTTTTTCAAGGATGAAAAGAAAAAGACATGGTTCAAGAATATGTCAATGAAGGAAAAGTGAAAGAAAGATGTTGATTTAGTTTGATATTGATACTAAATTATGTGATTGCACTTATGACGCAGCAAACATGAAAAGACTTAAGGAGCATACTGTATGATTTAATCTTAATTTTTTTCAAAGTTATATTGTCAAAAAGAGGAAAGTACGACCATGTAAGTAGAGTAACAAGTGCTAGCGACACATATATTAGTGTCTTTATTTTTGAGATAATACAATTTTAAGTCTTTTTTGGGAAAGAAACATACGAATTAATGTGTATTTTACATTTTGAATACTTATGTAGGCACTATTCTGGATCTGGTTTTGAAGGGTATACCGAGTTAAGGTGTGCAAAAGAAACTAACAAAATATAATTCTTCTCAGTATTAGCTAATATAGGTTCATGTATGCATCGGGAACACTGTGAGATTCTTCTTACTATCGAAGTAAAACCATTAGGAGAAAGAAGTTCTTCAGATAAAAGCAGGTTTATTCATAAAGTACAATGGGACCCATCCAGTCCTACATCCAACTCTGACACAATCTCAGATTGTCCTCCCAACTGCCACAGTAGTTAGAATCTTCTTACAACATGGCATTCTCTAACCTAGGCAACAGACTGAGCATTCCTACAACCTCACCATAGGCAAGAGATTACCAGGTGTCAGAGAAACATAACAATAACACCCAGGATGCCACACACCTCCCCCCGTTAATCAAAAAGAACACAAAAAAAAAAAACATTATGTAAAATAATCTTTCAAATATTCTGGCCTCCTCTGTAATCTAACTGATTTACGTGGAAGCTCAGACAAAACAGCATCATCTGTTAACATATTCTTTTTGTCCACATTTACATCAGAACATACAAAAATCCTCCCCAAGTTCCAGATCTTATGATCATGAGTCCTAACTGCATTATTAAATACTTTGACAACTTGCATAGGCTCCGAAAATTTCACTTTTGAACCAGGAAGTCTAACAACCACTCTATCTCCAACGTTCACTTTCGTTTCTTTAGCAGATTTCCTCACATCAAAATTTTCCTTCCTATCCAAACATTTTTTCTTTTCTTTTTCTCTCCACTCTTCATCATTACCCTCAACGGAACTAGAAAAAGTATCACTCAAACGTCGAACCCATGAAGGTTCCACCTGAGTACAAGGAGCCCTCCCTCTAAAAAGAACAAAGGGAGACTGACCCGTTGAGCTGTGTGGAGTCATTCTATAGTCTTCAACTTTCCTCACGACTTGTTCTTTCCAATTCTTCCCAGAATTTTTTGCCAAAGAAATCGTCTCCTTAATCACCCTATTGAATCTTTCAACCATTCCGTTGGTTTCCGGGTGATACAGGGAACATTTTTAATGTTTTATGCCTCTATCCCTAAGAAATGTTTCCATTTCTTTCGAGACTAACTGCACCCCGTTATCCGTCAGTATAGACTCTGGAAAACCTTCTCTACCCATGAGATTTTCAAGAAACTTAATAACATGAAAAGTTTCTATCCCAGATGTAAACTGTATCTCAGGCCACCTTGAGAATAAATCCAAAAGCACTATTATAAAACTCTGTTGTCCATTGTAATGAATAGGACCCACAATATCCAGTGCTACTTCCTTCCAAGGTCCCCTTGGAAGTTCCCTGATGATCATGGGTTGAACTCGAACAAACTTCGACTTCTCACTAGCCGCACAGACACTACAATCTCTAACAGCCCTTTCAACATGTAGGTCTATACCAGGCCACCAATAAGTGGCACGAAGTCGCTCTTTCGTCTTTGACATACCTGAGTGCGAATCATGCGCCATATCCACTAGAGCCTTTCTTACCTCATATGGTGGTATTAAACGTGTACCACGTACCAAGACCCCATCACACACACCCAACTCATCCTTCACACCCCAAAACTTTGTAGCTTCCAAAGACCCAGCATTTTTCTTGTTCCAACCATTCCTCATTAAAGACATCACTTCAGATAAAACAGGATCCTGAGACAGCTTAATCCGCCACTGATCTTCACCAATGATACCTCCAGTAACCAAACATACATGCACATCACTCTCAACCCAATCATCCATGTCTTCTTCAACACTGGATTCCCCAACCAGCCTAGACAAAGTATCAGCCACAGTATTCTCAATGCCTGGAATGTATTTCTTCTCAAAATCATACTCTTGAAGAGCTATGACCCACTTACTTATTCTCCCAGAAACCTGGTCAATACCCTTCCTCAACAATATCTCACATAAAGGCTTGTGATCAGATTTGACCAAGAATTTTGTACCCCACAAAAATTTCTTTAACTTCCGGATTGCCCAAAACACAGCAAGAGCCTCACGCTCAATTACTGAGTAACGTGTTTCTGTATCTTTCAAACCTCTAGAAATAAAAGTAATGGTTTCCAAACCTTCCTCACCCTCCTGCTGTAACACTGCACCCAACCCTTTTACACTTGCAACTGTGGTTACTACAGAAGTCCTATAAGGATTAAAACCTTTAAGATTAGGTGCATTCTGAAGTTTTTCCTTAAGCCTAACAAATTCTTCATCACACTCCCGAGACCAATTGAATTCTACACCTTTCCTCAACAGTGCTCTCATACTTGAACAATGTTCTGCAAAACCTTTTACAAATTTGTTATAGTATTCAGCCATCCCAAAAAACTTCATAAGTTCCTCTCTAGAAGATGGAGGTGGCATGTGAGAAATCGTGTTAACCAACTCTGGCTTTGGAGAGATCCCTGCTCCTGAGATCGTGTGTCCCAAATAATGAATCGAGGAGGTTTCAAAATGACACTTCTCCAACTTGATAGTTAAATTGGCACTTTCAAGTCTCCCCAAAACATCATAAAGAATCCTTCTATGCTCCTTGTGATCCTTTGCAAACACCAAAATGTCATCCTGATAGACACAAACCCCATCACACCCATCAAGAACTCTCTCCATTGCCCGTTGAAACACAGATGCCGCCGACACTAAGCCAAATGGCATCCGAACAAATCTAAAAGTTCCAAAAGGCGTAATAAAAGAAGTTAAATCTCTCGATGACATCTCAAGCTCAATCTGGTGATACGCAGAGGCCAAATCAATCATGCTAAAAACCTTCGCTCCACCAAGTAAAGTGAGTAGCTCTGATATGTTAGGAAGAGGATACCTACCCACAATCACCCACTTGTTTAGCTGTCTTAAATCCACACACAAACGCAAAGATCCATTGGCCTTGTGCGCGGCTACAACCGGAGCAAACCACTCAGTGCTTGATACCTCTTCTATTATTCCACCATCTTTGAGCTTATCTAGTTCTTTCTTCATCTCCTCCCTAACCGCTAAAGGTACACTCCTTACTTTACACGTAGAAGTTTGAGCATTGGGAAGCAGAGGTATACACAATTTGAAATCCTTAAGACACCCCAACTCCTCTCTAAACACTCTTGAAAATTTCCTTTTTATGTCACTCACAACTTGTCCATCAACATTAAAATGAAGCATTTGAATATTCTCTTTAAGAATGACTGGAGAGGGACTCCCTGGATCTAACATGACACCCAAATCTGCTTGGTGAAACCAGCTGATGATGCTATCACCTTTTTGAGAAACATATACTTTACCCGCAACATAACGTCCACCATATTCAATCAAACCTACAAAATACCCCCACAGAGGTATAGGTTCACCCCCATATGCTAAAGGACGTATATCTGGTTTCAGTAATTTGACTTTCCCAGCAAGCTTTGTTTGAAAGAACATTTTAGACACAATTGTAATTTTAGCCCCTGAATCAAAAAGTACTTTTGTAGATTCACCCTCAACTTGTATTATATCCAAAGGACAAGATCTTTGCTCTTCATTCATACTTTGTTGTACATCAGAAGTTATCTGAACCACAATTTGTCCACATACAAAATCTTCTTCACGAGACTCTGTCTCTACAGTTTTGACAATGCTAGGAGCAAAATTTGTTTTACAGACAACAGATAAATGGCCCTTGCGCTTACACTTTGCACAAATTGCCTTTAGAGCTGGACATTTTTTATCATTAGCATAATGTCCCAGTTTGTCGCACCTAAAACATTTCGGCACAAAGGCCTTAGGCTTATTTTTGACTGAGTCATCCCCTCTCGTCACATCTTTACTTACAACACCCTCCTTAACTGCTTGAACAGAAACTTTCACATCCCGTTTCAAAGTGTCAACACACTTTACAGAATGTTCAATTCTTTTAGCCACCTGTAAAACCTCGTGTAAGGAGGGTTCATCTCTTAGCCAGAGTTCTTCACAAACTTTTTCTAAGTTGCACCCCAACATAAACTGATCTCTTAATCTCTCCTCTAATAATTGATCAAATTTACAAGAAGATGCTAGCTTCCTTCATTGTGTAACATACACTTCTACTGACTCACCATCGTTCTGTAACCTTTTAGTAAACTGATACCTTTCAAGTATCGTACTAACCTTTGGTAAGTAATGATTATCTAACTTCTTAATGCACACATCATATTCATTCAGACCCCTGGCTTCCGCCGCAGTGAGATCAGCTAGATGATCAAAAACATCTTGACCCTCAGACCCAAGACAATGTAAAAGAAGAGCAGTTTTCCGCTCTGCACCCAGATTCGCACCACAGACTTTAGCATACCGCTCAAACACCTTCTTCCACTTTTTCCATCTGATAGCTGGCTCACCAGGTTCAGACAAAAAAAATGGAGGAGCAGTCACATTCTGCATGCTTATACAAATAAATATGCAACAGCAGAACAAATTCCAATTTAGATGAATGAGATCGTTAAAGTCAAAGAAAAATGAACTCAAAATTAAATGAATATGAATTATTTTCTATATAAACCACCAAAGAATGAAATGTTGAGTTCACAAGTTTGACCAGGAGATGGCAGCGTTGAATGAGCAAACAAAATGGCAGGGCAACAGAACTAAGAAGAGAAATTAATCATAACATCCACCACTAGCAGAATCTCAAGAAAGCACACTTAAATGTCACTGTTATTCAAAAATATAAAACTGTGAATAACGTTGTAAACATACAAGCCTCCCTAAATATTGAACACAAATATTGCGGGAGTAGACTTAATGAGAAAAAACTGACGATCGTTTTTCTCCACAGGCAAGGAAAAAAAAACTGACGATCGTTTTCTCCACAAGCAGGAAAAAAAACAGACTTCAAATGATGAAACTGACGATCGTTCCTGGAGGCATAGTCACAGGCCCTTGCAGAAACAGCTTAGCACATGCGTTAGCTGAACGAACTCCGTAACAGTCACAGGACCTTGCTGAACACCACTGTTGCGCATGCGTGAGCTGAACGAACTCCTTGGATGACGCACACGAAGATCGACGCCGTCAGTCACTGAATGCCCGAGTGGGATTCCATTACGTCACCAGATGCACCGCAAGCTCGACGGACAAACATCTCCTCCCAAGTAACGAGCAAGACGATTACGAACAAGCAAAGCAGCAGCAAGATCCCGAGGAAGACTCCACTTGAACCCCAGAGCTCCAAAAGGGCACACCTCCTCCACGAAACACAGCGTTGCAGCCAGGTACACCGATGTTTTATTAATGAAGCAGTTTTTCCTTCCCAAAATCAAATTTTAAAGTTATCCCTTAGGGACGAGCCCGTGAAGACTTCAGCTATGATACCACAGTCATAAGCATTCACGGCGAACGCTCCCAGCCCCAGAAGCTGTGAACACAGTACCTTAGAAACGAAAACAGAGCGTTGTGGGAGTTGGGTCCCTCTGAAGTCCAGCTGCCGACTACGCCAATGTGAGATTCTTCTTACTATCGAAGTAAAACCATTAGGAGAAAGAAGTTCTTCAGATAAAAGCAGGTTTATTCATAAAGTACAATGGGACCCATCCAGTCCTACATCCAACTCTGACACAATCTCAGTTTGTCCTCCCAACTGCCACAGTAGTTAGAATCTTCTTACAACATGGCATTCTCTAACCTAGGCAACAGACTGAGCATTCCTACAACCTCACCATAGGCAAGAGATTACCAGGTGTCAGAGAAACATAACTATAACACCCAGGATGCCACAAACACCTTCTCCTCGTGCAAATAAATACAACTATGTGCCTAATTTTTGAGGCTCTACCGGCACTATTGCACCACCAGAAAGTAACTTTTTTTATGTTCAGGTGGCGCAATGTTTCACTGGCATATTATTAAGGCCACATACAGCCCGTTACGTGGCTTATCATGGCATTATAAATATGTGCCCCTTTCACGCAGAAAACTGCATGAAAGGGGCGTTCTAGGGGTGTTGTTGGGGGTGTTCCCAGCAGCATCCATGGCTCTTTGACACTGCCCCAGATTTACGAGAAATCGTAAGTTTAAGGCAGCACCAAAAAATTACACCTCCCCAGGGGAGGTTTAAAGGAGGCACAACGAGGAGAAATATCTTTAATTGTCCACGTTTTTCCTCTTTCTATGTGTGCTGCATTCTGTAGCACACATAGAAAGAGGAAAAAGCCTCTTGTGATTATTTTGTACAGGAAGGTTTGCCTTCCTGCACAAAAATAATCATAACGCAACGCAGGCACTCTTGCACCATGGTTCAAAGGTGCCTGCGTTGGCGCACGGCAGCCCATTGTGTGCTGGCCTTGGGGAAAAGGACAGGAATGCGCTGTAGATAACGGCTCATTCCTGCCCTTTTCTTTTGCCGCTGCCCTATGGCAAAAAATCCCATAAATGAGGCCCTTAATTTATACTGTGTCCATACTCATAAGTTATTTATTTCAACCCAACATTACCACGTAGTGGGTAAATGATGGGAGGCGCAAAACAGCAAGCTATTATTTGACAATTAGCTACAATTAATATGTTTTTCTTCTTTTCCCATGGACACGGATCTCGCTTATGTTTCCCTGACGTGGTCGACATTGGGATCATCCCATTCCAGGCTGGGCAGCACCACTGAGATTTTCTACTAAGAAGGTGTTGTGGGAAGTTTGCTGGCGTCCCAATTTCTGTTATTTTCCTTGAGGGTTAATGTGAACATTTTCCAAAAATTTATTGACTCATATCAAAGTTGCTGACTCCACACATGTCTGCCTATATCTCCGTGCCTGAGACAGAATCTGACTTCAGATTGTTTATTTAGAACCACCATGTCTGAATATATAACATGTCAATGATCAGAACTTCACCTGCACCCAATGACTGTCAACTGATCCCAATGACTGTCAACCTCACCAAGTGACTGCGAACTGCACCCAGTGACTGTCAACTGTCCCAGTGACTATCAGCAGTTCCCAATGACTGTCAACTTCACCCAATGACTGTCAGCTGCTCCCAATGATTATCAACTGGTCCCAGTGGCTGTCAACTGTTCTCAATGAATGTCAACTCCAACCAATGACTATCAACCTCACCCAGTGACTGCCAGCTGAACCCAGTGACTGTAAACCTCTCCCAATGACTATCAACTGCTCCCAATGACTGCCAATGCCACCCAATGACTGTCAACTGCTCTCAATGACGGTCTACTCCACACAATGACTATCAACTGCCCCCAGTAACTGTTAGTAACTCTCACTGACTGTCAAACTATGACCAACCACATCTAAATATTTACCATCCTTTTACATTGATCTTAAAATTGTGGGTGGCGTGAAAAATTCACCTGTTCCCCAGGATCATCATCACACATTTGTTTTTTTATCTGTATCAGACCTTGTTCTCTGTGACATCCTTGCATCCATGGCAGAGAAGTCATTAACCTACATAGATTTTTAGGTCTGGCATAACAGTACATTCTGAGCCATATTGTTGGAAACGGCCCTTTTTGCAGGGTTATCCCCAAACTTTTTGCTTCTTCCTCCTTTATTTTTTCTGACCCGTGGTTGTTGGCAATAGGACCCTGGGCACTTTACCACTGCTGATCAGTGCTAAAGTGCATATGCTCTCTGTATAAATTGTTATATTGATTGGTTATCCATGATTGGCATATTTGTTTCACATGTTAGCCCCTAGTAAAGTGCACTGGGTGTGCCAGGGCTGGTGATTCCAATGCTACTAGTGGGCTGCAGCACTGATTGTGCCACCCACAGGAGTAGCGCTAAAATGATGTCTTAGGCCTGCTTGCAGTGCCTATGTGCAGTCCAGGACTGCCATGTCGACCTGGCCAGTGCAACCACTGACCAGGCCTTATCCTTCCCTTTCTGTACATGTCAGGCATCCCTATGGTGGCCCTAGGTGCCCCCCTGGGCTGGGTGCAGTGTATCTGAAAGGTAGGGCATGTACTGAGGTGTGTAACATGCCCTGGTAGTGAATTACAGCCATTTTCGTTTTTCACTGCTGAGAGGCTATCTTGCCCATAGGATAGAATGGGGGAGGCTGTTTACATGCCTATCTTCCCATAAGGGCAAGAAGAAAATCCAAGTTTGGTATCTTTGTGTTCAGAATTTAATTATACATCTTTTTAGCAAGATGGTTTTTAAATTCACTGTGTGAGAATAGCACTTTTTAGAAAGTAGCTATTCTCCTGTTTAACCTTCCTGTGTGCCTGTGTGCTGGTTGGCTGACTGGTGTCATGTGATGGGCTAGGTGGCTCCAGGAGCCTGGATGAGTCAGTAGCAGGGTGAATAGGGAGATCTGCTTCAGATGGGTGGGAGGAGTAGTCCCTGGGTTTGAATAGGGCTGCCCCTGCCAGCACAATGCTGGCTCCACCCCCTTCTGGCCAGGCTGAGGACTCTGCCTCTGCCAGCACAAAGAAGGCTCCACCTCCTGCTGAGCGTCTAACGACCCTGCCCCTCACTCTGAAAGGAACCAGGTGCTCCAGAGCAGAGCACACCCAGGAACCGGTTTGAGCAGGGGAATCCCCCCACTGAAACACAGAGAGACAAAGACTTAGAGGGGTATAAGAAGAGGACCCCAGACACCTAAACTTTAGATCACTTTGGAGCTAAGAAGAAACCTCTGCCAAGGAGAAATCTGAAAAGGACTGAAGAGGAGAAGACTGCCTGCTTGCTGTTTTGCTTTGCTGCCAAGGAGAGGGGAAGGACTTTGCTGTGTCCCCTTCTTTTGATTCTGATCTCCAAGGGCCTGAGAAGAGCTGGCTCCCTGTTAAGAAGTCCCAGGAACAAAAGGACTTCACCACCAGCTCCCCTGGAACTCTGCTGAAGGAGTTCTGACCTGCCTTGGAGTGCTTGCCCAGTCTTGGGGCCTCAGGAGGTCGTTTTGCTGTGTTTGGGAGCTGGGAAGCAGAAGCGTGAAAAAGAGTAACTGGTACCCAACGCATCATCCGATTGCGTGTCGCAAGAACGAGAGTGCGAGGAGAATTTCATCGCGGCGTCATCGCAGCACCCGGAGTCCCCGCATCGCCGAGTGCGTCGAGCATCGTCCCGGTGCGAGAAGATTCCTGACGCTGCGAGGGTCGTCGCAGAACCAGTTTGCGAGCCACACCACTGCCGGTGCGTGAAAGTATCCAGTCGCTGCGTGTGTCGACGCAGAGTCCCGTCCCGTGACGCATCGAGGGTTGCGGCGCCCGAAGTCAACGCTGCCCCGCGCACCGCGACGCATCGAGGGTTGCGGCGCCAGAAGTCAACGCCGCGCATCGCGCCGCACCGAAGATCGTCGCATCGTACCTGTGCGTGAAGCTTCCCCCTAAGAAACCTACACAACGAAAGCCAAAGTCATCGCATCCTCCCCCTACAGATCGGAGCCGGCGCATCCACCTCTGCTGCGTGAAGCAGGGCTGCTGCAAAGCCTCCCCAGGATCTCAGGAGTATCACATCGCCTTTGCCATCTTCCTTGTGATAGCTTTTGGGAACCTTATCGCAACTACAGGTACTGTTGGGCACAAGAGTGTCGCATTTTGTGCATTGAGAGTCGCATTGTGCAGGACACTGACTTTGACATCCTGGAGTACTTTCTGCAAACTCTTGAACTATCTTTGAAGTAATCTTTTTAATTGTATGTTGGTTTGTCTGTAGTAGTTGGTCTTGTGAAGTTTTTAGTAAAGATACCTTATTTTTCTAAAACTGGTGTGGAGTAAATCTGTGGTGTTTTCACTGTGTTACTGTGAGTGTTGGTACAAATACTTTACACATTGCCTTTGATAGCCTAGACTGCTCAGGCCAAGCTACCTAGAGGGTGAGCAGGGGTTATCTTAACAGTGTATCCCCCTTTCCCTGACTAGAAGCAAGGGTCCCTACTTGGACAGTGGTACCTACCCTGCCAACTAGAGACCCCCAGATCTAACATTGGTGGGCAGCGGTGAGGATTGAACTTGTATTTGTACTTGACCCACAGTAATTGGTGTACATCACTAGTTTAAGTGCAGACCAATACGCAACCACATACTGTATTTTTTATTCTATTTTTGAGTAACTCTTCAAGAGCATCATGTCTCAGGTGGCAACAAGTGAGAGGGCAGAATTGGAGTTTTCCATTGCGGATTTGTATTCATACAGAGTTGAGGAGCTCAAGCAATTCTGCAAAGACCTTGGTTGCCCTGTGAAAAGCGGATCTAGAAAGGATGTGCTACAAAGAGTCTTGAAGGCCTGGTGGGAGGCCCAAGAGGAAGATGATGCAAATGAAGAGAATGGTTTTGTTCCCCAAGATCTGCCCATGGGCAGACCAGTCTCAAGGGCTGGCAGCTCCCATTCCAGTAGAGGGCTCACTCCAGAGGAGTTGGAGGAGAATCAAAGGGTGAGAAACCATGAATTAGAAATAATGAAAATGAAAATGAAGCAATTGGAAGTAGAAAAGGCGTTGGAGGAAAGAAAATTGCTTTTGGCTCATGAGTTGAGGATGAGGGAGCTTGATTTGGAGCTCGAGAGGCTTGAGGCCATGAGTGTCTCAGAAAAGAGGGTAGCTCAAGAAGTGAGCTTTGCTGAGTTGGAGGTGGAGTCCAGCTCAGATGGTGGCAGCAAGATTGTAGTTTCTAGTGCTGAAAGAAAGGTACAAACACCCAGAGATGTGGCACCTAACTTGAAGGAGGGGGTTGACATACACCAGGGGGTTCAGGTTTATGATGTAGTTCCTGTGGGGTGCAGTGTCCCTGAAGTAGATTGGGGAACTGGCACAGGGGACCATATTCCTAGTGGTGGGAGGGACATTCTACTGACCCTAGAGGAGAGGTACAGGGAGAGGGGTTCCCCCATGGTAGAAACCTTGGTGTGTGAGTGTAAAGACCGCCCAGAAGAGTGTGAGTTGTGTGACAGAGACAGTCAGGTATTGTCTTGCCAATCTCAGGAGAGTGGTGTGGGGTACTTGTGTGAGGCACTGGAGGGTGAGGCAAAAGGTAGCTTGGTTAACAACTGTGGGGGGCTGTGTGATTCATTTGTTGGAGAGCATATTTTAAGTCCCTGTTTTCCAGAGCTATGCCAACACCCGGTGGAGTGTGAGTTCTCTGGTTCCAGAGAGCTTGCGTTGGAGGCAGACCTTTGGTTGGATGCCAGAAGGTCTGGAGAGGCATTGGGGAGTGATCCCAAAAGGAGTGGCACAGATATCTTCCAGACCTGTGAGGTGGAAGAGGTTCAGTGTAGCCCGGTTAGGTCCCAGTGTAGTGGGAGGGGTGTAGGGGCTCACGTCCTGTCTCAGTGGAGAAGGGGTGAGTGTGGGACTGTGGGTCCCAAGGTGCCTGAAACCCAGTCTCAGGACCTGGTGGGTTCCTTAATGGAACACCAGGTTGGGGGCCTAGACAGTGCTAGTAGGCCATTTGAGGAGGATCTCCTAGTGTCAGGAGAACCTGGAGCCTCTGTAAACAGAGCTCCAGTGGTTCTGGTGTCTGGCGGTACCGCTCCAGTTGGGAGGGTGCAGAAGTCCAGACTGAGGGGTGAGAGGGGGATGTGTTCCCCAGTGGGAGAACGAGTGGGTCAGGGACCAGCCAGAAGGGCTGAGTCCCCTAGGAGTGACCATGGTGACACCACTTCTGTCCTGGGGGATCTTCGCGCACTGTCAGGTGGACAGGGGCCGGGAGATCTGCGCCAGGCAGACTGTCACGAGACACATGAGTCATGTGTCACCCTCGGGGAGATACTGTGTGAGTCCCCAGAAGTCCTGGCATGCCAGGCAGGTGTGCAACCGCAGGGTTTAGTCCCTGGGTTGGGAGGCCAGGTTCAGGATCTGCCTGACCTGGAGGGAAGGACATCTGTAAGCTGTGTCCTGACCGGTTTGGCTTCCAGGGGTACCACTCCAGTGGGGAGGGTGCAGCACTCTGGAAGGGGGTGCAGAGGGAGAGAGTCCTCGCCTCTGACCCCGGTGCAACCTGAGGGTTTAGACCCTAGGTTGGAAGACCAGTTGCTGGAGAGAGGTCCTGAACTGGTGGGTGAGTTGTGTTCTGAGGGTGACTCTCCGAGGAGGAGAGAGCAGGACCCTAGAAGGAGAGTGAGGGGGAGGAGAGCCTCGCCCGTGACCTCTGGTCAGCCTGAGGGTACAGACCCTGGGCTGGCGGGCCAGTGTCAGGATGCCCTAACTGACTTGGCAGGAGGGAGAGTGGAGTAAAGGTGCCAGGCACCTGGGGCTACTGCCCCCCACTTTCTGACGCCACAGAGGTTAGAGAGGCCTGACAGGCATGAGGCCTGGCTCTCATCACTGACAGTTGTCAGTGGCCCCTGTGGCTGGTTGTCCTGGTGGACAGGGTTGCCCCTGGAAGGGGGGCAGGAGTCACACCCTGGGGGTGGACTGGGCCACACCGTTGTGTTGGCCATGTGGGTACTGTCTACCAGTATGGACACATCTGTGATGGAAGTCCTGGTGCGCCAGGCAAGTGTTCAACAGCAGGGGTTGGTCCCTGGGTTGGGAAGTCGGGTGCAGGTGTTGCCTGACCTGGAGGGAGGGACATCTGTAAGCAGTGTCTCTACCAGTTTGTCTTTGAGGTGTACCGCTCCGAGTAGGAGGGTGCAGAACTCTGGAAGGGGGTGCAGAGGGAGGGAGTCCTCGCCTCTGACCCCGGTTCACCTGGAGGGTTTAGACCCTAGGTTGGAGGGCCAGGTCCGGGGTGTCCCCCCTGACCTGGAATCCCAGTTGCAGGATAGAACCCCTGAACTGGTGGGCGAATGGTGCGGGACACTTGCCACAGGTGCCCTGACTATTCTAGAAGGGGGTACCGCTCCAGGTGGGAGGGTACAGAGCCCCAAGGAAGAGGAGGACCGGGTATGGAAAAGCCTACCCCAGCCTCCTGTCCAGCCACCGGATACAGGCCCGGGGCTGGTGGGTCAGTGCCAGGTTGTCAGACCCGACCTGACAGGAAAAGAAGTGGACAAAGGGTGCCAAGCACCTGGGGCTACTGCCCCCCACCTTCTGATGCCACAGGGGTTTGAGAGCCCTGAGAGGCATAAGGCCTGGGTCTCATCCCTGACCACTGTCACTGGTCACTGCGGCTTGCTGTCTGTCTGTTGGGACACACCTGTGAGCAAGTTAAGGCTAGGTGCTGCACAGGTGGTGTCCACAGGTGAGGAGAAGGGTTCCACATGGGTTGGCTTGGTGGACCCTGAGAGTATGGATGGAGGGATCCAACCGGGTTCAGGAAGGCGTAGAACAGGAATAGTGCCCTGCTGTTTGGGCCAGTTTCCGTGTTCTATCGCCCTAAGCAGGGAATCCCATCGAGGTATCGCTTGGTCTACCCTGGCTTTAGGCTGGAAGGGGGTTGTGTTGGAAACGGCCCTTTTTGCAGGGTTATCCCCAAACTTTTTTTCTGACCCGTGGTTGTTGGCAATAGGACCCTGGGCACTTTACCACTGCTGATCAGTGCTAAAGTGCATATGCTCTCTGTATAAATTGTTATATTGATTGGTTATCCATGATTGGCATATTTGTTTCACATGTTAGCCCCTAGTAAAGTGCACTGGGTGTGCCAGGGCTGGTGATTCAAATGCTACTAGTGGGCTGCAGCACTGATTGTGCCACCCACAGGAGTAGCGCTAAAATTATGTCTTAGGCCTGCTTGCAGTGCCTATGTGCAGTCCAGGACTGCCATGTCGACCTGGCCAGTGCAACCACTGACCAGGCCTTATCCTTCCCTTTCTGTACATGTCAGGCATCCCTATGGTGGCCCTAGGTACCCCCCTGGGCTGGGTGCAGTGTATCTGAAAGGTAGGGCATGTACTGAGGTGTGTAACATGCCCTGGTAGTGAATTACAGCCATTTTCGTTTTTCACTGCTGAGAGGCTATCTTGCCCATAGGATAGAATGGGGGAGGCTGTTTACATGCCTATCTTCCCATAAGGGCAAGATAGAAAATCCAAGTTTGGTATCTTTGTGTTCAGAATTTAATTATACATCTTTTTAGCAAGATGGTTTTTAAATTCACTGTGTGAGAATAGCACTTTTTAGAAAGTAGCTATTCTCCTGTTTAACCTTCCTGTGTGCCTGTGTGCTGGTTGGCTGACTGGTGTCATGTGATGGGCTAGGTGGCTCCAGGAGCCTGGATGAGTCAGCAGCAGGGTGAATAGGGAGATCTGCTTTAGGTGGGTGGGAGGAGTAGTCCCTGGGTTTGAATAGGGCTGCCCCTGCCAGCACAATGCTGGCTCCACCCCCTGCTGGCCAGGCTGAGGACTCTGCCTCTGCTGGCACAAAGAAGGCTCCACCTCCTGCTGAGCGTCTAACGACCCTGCCCCTCACTCTGAAAGGAACCAGGTGCTCCAGAGCAGAGCACACCCAGGAACCGGTTTGAGCAGGGGAATCCCCCCACTGAAACACAGAGAAACAAAGACTTGGAGGGGTATAAGAAGAGGACCCCAGACACCTAAACTTTAGATCACTTTGGAACTAAGAAGAATCCTCTGCCAAGGAGAAAGCTGAAAAGGACTGAAGAGGAGAAGACTGCCTGCTTGCTGTTTTGCTTTGCTGCCAAGGAGAGGGGAAGGACTTTGCTGTGTCCCCTTCTTTTGATTCTGATCTCCAAGGGCCTGAGAAGAGCTGGCTCCCTGTTAAGAAGTCCCAGGAACAAAAGGACTTCACCACCAGCTCCCCTGGAACTCTGCTGAAGGAGTTCTGACCTGCCTTGGAGTGCTTGCCCAGTCTTGGGGCCTCAGGAGGTCGTTTTGCTGTGTTTGGGAGCTGGGAAGCAGAAGCGTGAAAAAGAGTAACTGGTACCCAACGCATCATCCGATTAAGTGTCGCAAGAACGAGAGTGCGAGGAGAATTTCATCGTGGCGTCATCGCAGCACCCGGAGTCCCCGCATCGCCGAGTGCGTTGAGCATCGTCCTGGTGCGAGAAGATTCCTGACGCTGCGAGGGTCGTCGCAGAACCAGTTTGCGAGCCGCACCACTGCCGGTGCGTGAAAGTATCCAGTCGCTGCGTGTGTCGACGCAGAGTCCCGTCCCGTGACGCATCGAGGGTTGCGGCGCCCGAAGTCAACGCTGCGCCGCACACCGCGACGCATCGAGGGTTGCGGCGCCAGAAGTCAACGCCGCGCATCGCGCCGCACCGAAGATCGTCGCATCGTACCTGTGCGTGAAGCTTCCCCCTAAGAAACCTACGCAACGAAAGCCAAAGTCATCGCATCCTCCCCCTACAGATCGGAGCCGGCGCATCCACCTCTGCTGCGTGAAGCAGGGCTGCTGCAAAGCCTCCCCAGGATCTCAGGAGTATCGCATCGCCTTTGCCATCTTCCTTGTGATAGCTTTTGGGAACCTTATCGCAACTACAGGTACTGTTGGGCACGAGAGTGTCGCATTTTGTGCATTGAGAGTCGCATTGTGCAGGACACTGACTTTTACATCCTGGAGTACTTTCTGCAAACTCTTGAACTATCTTTGAAGTAATCTTTTTAATTGTATGTTGTTTGTCTGTAGTAGTTGGTCTTGTGAAGTTTTTAGTAAAGATACCTTATTTTTCTAAAACTGGTGTGGAGTAAATCTGTGTTACTGTGAGTGTTGGTACAAATACTTTACACATTGCCTTTGATAGCCTAGACTGCTCAGGCCAAGCTACCTAGAGGGTGAGCAGGGGTTATCTTAACAGTGTATCCCCCTCTCCCTGACTAGAAGCAAGGGTCCCTACTTGGACAGTGGTACCTACCCTGCCAACTAGAGACCCCCAGATCTAACACATATCTATTGGCATTGTCAATGCTGGGTTTGTTATTTTAGGTTTAAATCTTTTTATTAGAATTTTCAACAAGCATACAATGTTACAGTTAAATGTATGCTATGGCAATGACTACGAATAGTCCGGTGCAATTAACGTGTAAATTAGAAAATACAAAAGGAAAAAGGGAACATGCCACCCCCTCCCCATCTTTGTTCACAGTAATGTCTATACTTTCGTTGCTCAGGCCTCCGCCTCGTCTGATTGGTCTACATCCAGGACCATGTTGCTGTTGGTTTCTGGTAAGCGTAACATTCGTAGATATTTGGGGCATGTGAGTTCCCGGAATTCAGGGGTGAGCAATGAAAGGAATGGCTGCCAGAGATCGCCAAACGCTGAACCCCTCCCTGACAGTGTTAGGGTCATTTTTTCGATCCCCAGAATGTGCTGCCATAATCGTTGGAGCCAATCCGTGTGTGAGGGGGTCCGGGGAGTCTTCCAATGTATGAGGATGTATTGAACCGCTGACCCCACAGCTTTGGTGACCCCTCCTAGATTTAAGGGGGTATGTTAAGGGATTTGTTACCCTAGTAAAACGTAGGCTGAAAATATCAGCAGTAGGGTGTATAGGTGCTTGTCGATCTCATCCAGAACTTGAGATCAGTACTGCTGTAGGTATTTGCAATCCCACAGAATATGGACCAGTGTTCCCCGTTTTCCACATCCACGCCAGCAGACTGCACTTTGTTTGGGGTCTACCTTGTGCAGTTGCTCTGAAGTGTAGTACCATTAAGTAACTACCTTCGTCAATGTTTCGGTCAGATCTGTATTGCTTGCTGTGTGTTGTGCCATGTGGTACACACCCTCCCACTCTTTCCTGCTCAGTTCCCTACCTAAATCTCTCTCCCATCGTGTCCGACTCGCATTATATGAGTGCGTGTTTCGTGTTAGTAACAACTTGTGAAGGTCCAAAATTAGCCTCTTATCTGAGGTCCTAGTTAGAAGTCATTTTTCAAAGGGCGTAAGATGTTTCATACCCTAATCTTTTGGACTCAGGGATCCCGTAGTCAGATTTGATCTGTGCAAAAGAGAGTACCCCTTCCATGTCAAACAAATGCCCAAAAGCACGGCACTCCGAGGAGCGCCACTTCACGAAAGCCGTTTCGCCTATCCCTGGGCTAAATTCCGGGTTATTAAAGAGCGGGGTGAGTGGGGAGGGGAAGGTGGTCAGGTTATGTTTAGTGTTGATCTGGTCCCATGCTTCCAGTGTTGTGTGCGGTATATGGGATGCATACAGATTAGGGTGTTAGAAATGGGTTTCTGGTTGGCTAAGGCTTGCGCCCGAGCCAGGCAGAAACCACCACTCTAGTCAGGGCAAGGAAGTTACACGCCAAAGATAACCCCTGCTCACCCCCTTGGTAGCTTGGCACGAGCAGTCAGGCTTATTCCGGAGGCAATGTTTAAAGTGTTTGCGCACGCACACAGCAACAACACCCCAGGCACACCACAAAAGGAACTCCACACAAGGTTATATATAAAAATAGCCTTTGTATTATAATAAATACATTAGAAACATGATCACATAGTATACACTGTGCCAACTGGCACTGGGCAATTTTTACAGGGGACTATTTACACACGACAGGGCCAATGGGTCCCCTGTCAAAACAATCACAAATCACCACTTGGAAATGTAGCACAAATAGTAAAGGTAAAGCACCTCAAGTAACTACTGGTAAAGTTAGGAACTTAGTATGAGATCCTGCAATGTAAAACAGAGGATGCATAAATCACCTTGCCCATGAATCACCTTAGGCATAAAACTACCTTAGGCCCAAACCTCATTAGCT
The DNA here is from genome assembly GCF_964204655.1 of Triturus cristatus. Lineage (NCBI taxonomy): Eukaryota > Metazoa > Chordata > Amphibia > Caudata > Salamandridae > Triturus > Triturus cristatus. Next base: position 874,745,111 of record NC_140579.1, on the reverse strand, counting down.
TCCCACATTACGCAATAGGCATCACAGTAGGCATTAGAAGCATAAATACATTATGTAATTACCAGCATAAACACAGGAGATCTAAACCCCATTCGCATAACACATTACTCATAAATCATGGGAGGCATCACATTAGGTATAAACCACATGAATCACCTTAGGTAATCATTAGCATAGACACAGTGTACCCCAATTGGGGGCCCACACACTAAAACTGGCCCTAGGCCAACGGGCCTTTCACCGGGCTCACAATGCCCCTTGTCCAGAATGTCAGGACGGGTTGGAAAAGCAACCAAGCAAAAGTGCGCAAAAGCACAGCCTAAACGTGGCAGCTGCCCACTACTTGCTGGGCAGCTGTAAAATCAACCAGATGGACACGGGCAGTCACTGTCCCCCACTGGGAATCTAACAGAATAAATGTGACCCCAAACATTGCAGCTGCCTGCGCTCTCGCAGGGCAGCTGGGGAAATTTAAGCGAAACCAAGCTATGGCTCTCCTGGCCTCACTGGGGCTTCTCAACCCAATCCGCCCCCCAAGTTGCAGTGGCCCGCTACGGAGGCGCCACTGAGGGGAACTTGGCCCCAGGCCTGGGGACGGACTAGTCCTCACGTCGGAGCCCCGCTCTGGAGACTCGAAAAACAAATGCCCCCGACGTTGCAGCTGCCCTCTGTCAAGCGGTGCAGCTGTGATCCCTGACAACGAGCCCCGAGGTGGGCACCGACCCGGTGCGTGTGAGTCCCACTCGGGAGACTCTTAAGTAAAAAGAAGAAATATCTCCCAACGTTGGAGTGCTCTGGCTCTGCCAATGGGAGATGCCCTCCTCGTAGGGGTGGTAGAAAAATGCGGCTGTGGTCCCTTCCCAGCCCTCACTCACCGGGACTGTCCGGGGACGCTCCTCTCCTTCTTGTCGGTAGGCGGGGTAGGCTCCCGCTGAACCTCAGGCTCTGCTTCCTCTCGCTTCGGGGCCGTCCGCGAAGCTCCCACCGTCACAAGGGAGCCCCGCTAGGACAAGCAACACCTCTCTGCTTCCGGCTCTTCTTTGGCACGGGAGCGCGGGGTAGGATCCCGTCCGCTCCCTCTCTCAGTACCGCGGGGCTTCCTCACGCTCACGGGAGCACTGCTTGAACCTCCGGGTTGTTGTCTCGTGCCCCGCCCACAACTGAGGCTTGCACAGTTCGACTTCCGGGTCGCCGCGGGCAGCGCGGCGGCCCTCAGGGATTTCAGTGGCTCCTTCTCCTGGCAGCAGTACGGGGTAGGCTCCCGTTCCAAGGCACAAAACTGCGTGGTGGGCACCCGCTCTTTCTCTCAAACCGCGGGGTGGGCACCCGCCGCTCTTCACCTTACCATAAAGCGGGGTAGGCTCCCGCTGAAAACCGGCAAAACGCGGGGTGGGCACCCACCATTAACTAAAGTCACCAAAAGCGGGGAAATCTCCACGCCGGGGATTCCCTTTTTAAATGGATCGCAGCTCCGTGCTGCAACTAAAATTGGAAGCGCTGCTCCTCAGCTGCGGAGAGCAAAGCGTTCTTTAAAAATAAATGCCAAACGCTCCCAAGGCGCTAGAGTCAAAGTCCAGGGTCAGAAATGGAGCGCTTTTCCCCGCAATGAAGAGCCAAGCGCTCTTCCCAAATAAAAGGCAAAGGTCAGGGGGCACAAGGCTGGGCTCAGGCAGGCCAGCACACAGGGCCCTTCAGCAGGGAGGCAGTCCCTAGTGGCGGTTCCTCCTGGAGCGCAGCAGCAGCAGCCCCCAGCGTCAGTCCCAGCACAGCAGAACCCATACATGGGGTCACAGCCCCTTTTTATACACACATTTCCCTTGTTACAAACTGTAGGGCAGGGGGAGAACCAGTTACAACTGGTTCTGGAGCACTTTGTTTTGCTCAGCCCCTCTCCCTATTCACAGGACAGGCTAGGGACATCAGACGCACCACTGGAGGTGGAGCCAGCATTGTGTAGGGAAGGCACAGCCCTATTCAGGTCCCAGGTGCAACTCCTCCCTCCCATCTACATGCAGATCTCTCCATTCACCACCGGGCAGACCCATCCTGGCTCCTGGAATTCCCCACACCATCCAGCGCCTGTCAGTCACAAGCCAGATATGCACTCCACATCAGGCAGGCAGACACACAGTGCACAGAAATGCCAACTCCTAGAAGTGGCACTTGTCTTATAGCTATAATAAATCTGCACACATCATTGCGCAGCATTTATTCTTACGAGTTCGCACATACTAAACTTGACCCTGCACTCCTCTCACATCAGGAATTACCATGGACACACATATCTCCCATGCATTCCTATGGGAGGGCAGGCCAGTCTCACTAAATGCAACACAGAGCGCACGCACTTTACACTGGGACACAGTGCTAAAGTGCCTAGAGGCCTAAAACCACTAACACCACATAGGGACAAAGGATAAGATAAATGCAAAACGTTTAGGGGTGAACCTGCCAAAAGGGCCAGGTCCAACACGACCCCCTTCCAGCTAAAATGCAGGGTAGACCAATCATTCCCTTGATGGGCTTCCCTGCTTTCAGGCGAGAAAACATGGACGCGGGCCCGCACTGCCGGGACACCCTCCGGTTCTACGCCCCTCTGAACCTTCGGTAAAAGCTCTCTGGACCAACTGGGCTACCCCACTGGTATTCCCTAGCTGTCCGTGGCCAGGACCAGGCCCCAGGCCACCCAGATGCCACTGGTCCTTGCCCATCCACAGAGTGAGGGGTAGTAACCCCTGGCACATAGTAACCATTCTCCACTCTTCCCCTCATCAGGGCAGTTCTAAACTGCCACTGATCCTCCAGCCTAGGGTCTGTACCCTCAAGCTGACCAAAAGTCACGGGCGAGGCTCTCCTCCCCCTACCTCTTCTTCTAGGGTTCCGTCCTCTCCTCCTATGAGAGGCACCTTCATAACACAACTCTCCCGCCAGTTCAGGACCTCTTTCCAAGAACTGGTCTCCCAACCTAGGGTTTAACACCTCAGGTTGCACGGGGGTCAGAGGCGAGGACTCCCTTCCTCTGCACCCCCTTCCAGAGTCTGGCACCCTCCCAACTGGAGTGGTGTCCCTATCAGCTACATCGGTCAGGACACTGCTTACAGTTGTCCTTCCCTCCAGGTCAGGAAACACCTGAACCTGGCCTCCCAACCCGGGGACGGTACCCTTTGGTTGAACAATTGCCTGGCGAACCAAGACTTCCTGGGGAGTACCTATACCCCCCCCCCCCCCTTGAGGGTTACACATAGCTAATGTGTCATGTGACAGTCTGCCTGGCGCAGTGCTCACGACCTCCTGTCCCTCTGACAGTGTGTGAAGATGCCCCAGGACAGACGTGGTGTCACCATGGTCACTCCAAGGGAACTCAGCCCTACCGGCCGGTCCCTGACCCACTGGCTCTTCCATTGGGGAACACAGCCCCCTGTCACCCCTCTCTCTGGACTTCTGTACCCTCCCAACTGGAGTGGCACTGCCAGACACCAGAACTGATGGAGGCCTGCTTACAGGCACTCCCATCTCAGCCAACACGGGGAGACTCCCCTCCACGGACGGTCCACCCAGACATACTAGGTTCCCTACCTGGTGTTCCCTCACGGAACCATCCAGTCCTTGAGACTGAGGTTGGGGCACTTCGGGACACGACCCAGTCTCACTCCCACTCCTGCAAGACAGGAGGTGAGGCCCTACAACCTCCTCACTATCAGGGGACCTAGCTGGGCTACTCTGACCCACTTCCACCACACAGGACTGGAAGATACCTGAGCCACTACTTTTGGAATCACTCTCCCATGCCTCATCGGAAACTTGGGAACTTTCCCAGTGGTCTGCTTCCATTGTAAATTCCAATAGATCAGAACTCCCACTCTCCAACAGGTGTTGGCGCAACCCTGGCACACATCAACTGAGCATGTGCTCTCTGATCACCAAATCGAACAGTTCATGAAAATCAGTTTCCGTATTAACCGTCACCCAGTCAGCCAGCGCATCATTACACACATCCGAAAAATCCGCCCAAGACTGGTGAGACAGTTTCTTACTGCCCCTGAACTTCAACCTATACTCCTCTTCTTGGGAACAAGGTACCATACTTTGGGAACTGGGAACGGGACTTTGTGCACTGGACTCTATATCACTGCCACCACTGGATCCCACCCTTACTGGTGAATCCAGAAAACCACAACTGCGCTCAGGGGATAATCTACCCTCCAGAGCTAATTTCTTCCTTGCGAAAGCCCTGTCAGCCTCCGCCATCCTCTCCTGCGCAAGGACCCTTTCGGTCTCTAGCTTTTGCTCTTAAAGGCCCAACGCTTTGAGACTCAACTCTTGATCTAATAACGCCTTTTTCTCCTCTAAGGCTAACTTCCTATGCTCCAACTCCAATCTCTGAGCTTCCATGTGCTCATAGCTCTCCTTCTGGAGTTTCTCTAAAGCCAGCTGATGCTCCCTTTCTTCCCTCCTATCTACCCACTCCTCTGGGGACAGGGAAAGGGATGGGGTGTGGCCCCCGACACTGCACCCAGCAAGGGACTCCCTATCCATGGGGTCTTCACTATCTTCTGGCGTCCCTGTCCTGTCACTTTCTTCCTCCTCTTCAGATTCTTCAGGGCTCCCCTCAGACCCAACAACCTTTTGGTGTGCGGCCCGGGCCCTCTCCCCCTCACTGCGCTCACGTTCCCATTCATCCTTCTGCCATTGGATCAGGTTTTCCCTAAGTTTTGACTGGGAGTGTGACCCACTCACTGCTATATCTCTCTCCTCACAAAACTCAACCAACTCCCCCATACTGTATCTAAACAGACCACAGAAATTAAAAGCAGACTCCATTTTGGCAGGACGCTCAGGGACACGTGCAACATAAGGGACCTAGGTGTCTGAGCTGAAGCAAAAGTACACAATTCAAAAAAATGACCCTTTTAAGAAAAAAAAAAAAATTAAAATAAAAACTCAGAACAATAATACCCAAACTCGTGATTATCTAAATGCAGAGTTTTGTAGTGCAGCCAGTTGTCGCTGTGGTACTGCGCAAACGCAAGTCCTATCCCACCGCCTAAACGTGGCAGCTGCCCACTACTTGCTGGGCAGCTGTAAAATCAACCAGATGGACACAGGCAGTCACTGTCCCCCACTGGGAATCTAACAGAATAAATGTGGCCCCAAACGTTGCAGCTGCCTGCGCTCTCGCAGGGCAGCTGGGGAAATTTGCACAAAACCAAGCTTTGGCGCTCCTGGCACTTCTTGAGCCCCTACTGGGGCTTCTCAACCCAATCTGCCCCCCAAGTTGCAGTGGCCCGCTACGGCAGCGCCACTGAGGGAAACTTGGCCCCAGCCCTGGGGACAGATTAGTCCTCACGTCGGAGCCACGCTCTGGAGACTCGGAAAACAAATGCCCCCGACATTGCAGCTGCCCTCTGACAAGAGGGGCAGCTGTGAGCACTGACAACGTGCCCCGTGGCGGGCACCGACCCGGTGCGTGTGAGTCCCATTCGGGGGACTCTTAAGTAAAAAGAAGAAATGTCTCCCAACATTGGAGTGCCCTGGCTCTGCCAATGGGAGATTCCCCCCTCGTATGGGCTGTAGAAAAATGCGGCCGTGGTCCCTTCCCAGCCCTCACTCACCGGGACTGTCCGGGGACGCTCCTCTCCTTCTTGTCGGTAGGTGGGGTAGGCTCCCGCCGAACCTCAGGCTCTGCTTCCTCTTGCTTCGGGGCCGTCCGCGAGGCTCCCACCGTCACAAGGGAGCCCCGCTAGGACCAGCAACACCTCTCTGCTTCCGGCTCTTCCTTGGCACGGGAGCGTGGGGTAGGCTCCCGTCCGCTCCCTCTCTCAGTACCGCGGGGCTCCCTCACGCTCACGGGAGCCCTGCTCGAACCTCCGGGTTGTTGTCTCGTGCCCCTTCCACAACTGAGGCTTGCACAGTTCGACTTCCGTGTCACCGCGGGCAGCGCGGCGGCCCTCAGGGTTTTCAGTGACTCCTTCTCCTGGCAGCAGTACGGGGTAGGCTCCCGTTCCAAGGCACAAAACTGTGGGGTGGGCACCCGCTCTTTCTCGCAAACCGCGGGGTGGGCACCCGCCGCTCTTCACCTTACCATAAAGCGGGGTAGGCTCCCGCTGAAAACCGGCAAAACGCCGGGTGGGCACCCGCCATTAACAAAAGGCACCAAAAGCGGGGAAATCTGCACGCCGGGGATTCCCTTTTTAAAAGGCTTGCAGCTCCGTGCTGCAACTAAAATTTGAAGCTCTGCTCCTCAGCTGCAGAGAGCAAAGCGCTCTTCAAAAATAAATGCCAAAGGCTCCCAAGGCGCTAGAGTCAAAGTCCAGGGTCAGAAATGGAGCGCTTTTCCCCGCAATGAAGAGCCAAGCGCTCTTCCCAAATAAAAGGCAAAGGTCAGGGGGCACAAGGCTGGGCTCAGGCAGGCCAGCACACAGGGCCCTCCAGCAGGGAGGCAGTCCCTAGTGGCGGTTCCTCCTGGAGCAACACAACAAAAAGAGTCTGCGGGTCTAAGCCAAACATTCAAAAGGAAAAAAGTGACAGGTCAGCACATTCAAAAATGAAAAGAGTCCTCATGAAGAGGGCCAAGTCCCATCACCCACCGAAGTGGCATGCTTCATCATCTGGGACCTCCCATAACTACACCTGGTGTAGTTATAGAGCTGCTACTCCTTTGTTTACTGTAATAAGGAGGAGCTCCGGGATGTTTTGATTCCTGTAATTGGGAGGGTCGATAAACTCAGACTGAGAAAGCTGTCATAAGTGTGGTGAATCTAAATGCAGTGTGTAGAAGAAAGTGGTTTAAAATTGATCATCATTGGAAAATAAATTTTATTCTGTATCCAATGACACCAAACTAAAAACAGCAGAAATTGTGAGGGGAGCGTGTCCACAAACGTTATAGGGCCACGCCCTCGTGGGTCAACATGTTTCAGCCAACCTGTGTCTACCCAATGACTATGGCTTTCGTCAGGACCAAAAGGTAACACTACTGCAAGATCGTGAGTGACTAAAGAGTGAAATAAAAAGAACGATACAACCTACAGAAGTACCTACTTATCCGTGGATATGTGGCACCGTAGTGATGTGACTTAATCACCTGAAGGTAAAACAGAAACAATAGTACATGAATATGCTGAACAAAACTACTCTTTTTCTTTAAACTAATACAAATGTCTCGTACATAAACATTTGTCAAGCGTGCAGACTGCGTAGTCTCCTTACCCGCAAAAAGTCGGGGATGCACCTACACTCCTGGTTACAACTCAGGGCGTGAGGCAACGCTCTAGAAGACAAAGAGAAAGGGAGAAAAACTAGCTAATGCCAAATACAGCAGAAGACGGTACATTCAACTGTATGTGCACCAAGCTGTATACCTCTAAAGACTTAAAAACCCATCTACAGACAAAGATGTATCGACTAACTACAGAATGGAATAAGCCATGCTGCTACTGGGATGGGATGGAAAGCAGATTAACCAATACCGTTTAGCAGGCATGTTCATGACAAAAATGCTGATAAAGTTACACACATCAATCACGGGTGGCTCTAAGCCCCATCTTTATGGTAGAGTCAAGTGCAATTAAAGCATGTCCATGACAAAAATGCTGATAAAGTTACACACATCCATCACGGGTGGCTCTAAGCCCTATCTTAATGGTAGAGTCAAGTGCAAAGACCAAATAAGTGTGTACTAAGGTGTAGGGAGCTGGCTTACCTGTCCGTCGTTACCCCGGACTTTCTTCCTGGTTGTAACGAGCGTGACGGGGGCCTCGTAAGCCTGCCTTTCAACTGTGTGACGCTCCGGACAGCGAGCCAATCATCGCGTAGAGGCGCGATGACGTGGAACGTGCCCTGAGCGTGCGTGTGTATTCCAAAGGTTCATGGGAATCGTAGTTTGGGCAATAATCGAGGGCGCTCGTAACCTGAGCGATGTAATGCATCGGATAAAAAGTATCGCTAAAAGATACCATCTCTGCCCCACATTTCCCTGTTCTGAACAACAAAACCCTGAACTACACTTATTATGTTGACTGACCATGATTGACCAGGATGACCAGACAAATGAGGTTAGGACAAGGGTGCAGAGCGTGCAAAATGTAGTTTGAGCTATATGCAGCGCGCTCATAGCCTGAATGGCGTAATACCTCGAACAGAGGTATCCCTAGAAGATGTAATCTCGGCCCCATGTTTCTCCGTTTATGGTAGTACGGCCGGGGGAACAGACTAATCAAGTTTAACTACGGGTAGACAAGGTTAGGTTAGGACAAGGGTGCAGAGCGTGCAAGCTGTAGTTAGAGCTATATGTAGCGCGCTCATAGCCAGAATGGCGTAATACCTCGAACAGAGGTATCCCTAGAAGATACAATCTCGGCCCCATGTTTCTCCGTCTATGGTAGTACGACCAGGAGAACAGACTAATCAGGTTTAACTATGGGTAGACAAGGTGAATGCTTCTTGAGTTTATTGATAATGAGCGTCACCAAGCTCTAGTCGTCACGCAAGAGAATATCTTTCTCGCTGTGAAAATGTTGTATACTAGGGATACTTGACAACTCTGACTAGAGCGCCACTCGATTAAACTAGAGATGCTTGTCAGACTGGTGTGTTGTATCTAGAGACTCGACACAGAACACGACCCAAAAATAATGGGCCCCAGTACCAACAGAATGGGCTCAGACCCTAGAGTATTATAACGAAGTCCAAGGAATTGACTCGTTTAGCCCTGTCGTGTCACTTCTGAGTGTAAAAACCCAGCGTTGCTCCTTTCTGAATAGGAAAGTGGATATATCGGTCATGTGGGGCGGAATGAAAGGTTGTTCTAAAACCGTCCACCTAATGTCATCAGGACTATGCTTGTGTTCAACAAAGTGTCTGGTCATGCGGGTTGCCTGCCTTTGACATCTGATGGTGCTTTTGTGTTCCATTATCCTGAGTTTCACCTTCCTGGTGGTCATGCCCACGTACCTCAAGTTGCAGGGACAAGTGATCAAATAGATAACCCTCTCACTGTTGCAGTTAGTGTGTTTGATCTGCCTCCAGGGTTTGTTGGTCCCTATGTCTACTTCTGTAGTGTGTCTAGTGTTAGGGCAAGCAGCACAGTTGCCACATGCATGATGTCCTTGAACAGGAGGCAAATTCCACAGGGTGTTGGTCTTGATGATCGCTCTGTTCTTAGGGCGCGTGTGTACTAATGTGTCCCGCAGGTTAGTGCTCCTCTTGAACGAAAAAAGCGGGGGGCTAAGATGTATCTGTCCCACATTCAAAATGCGCCAGTTTTTTCGTATGATTTTTTGTAGTTGATTAGAATGGGTGCTGAACGTCTGCACACATGTCAATCTGTCCAAGGTGGCCTTGGGTACAGATGGTTCTAATAGGGCATCGCGATTATTATTGCTGGCCCGCTTGTATGATTGTTTGATCAATTTCGCAGGGTACTGCCTAGCCCTTAAATTCTTCGCAATTGAGCCCAGCAGCAGCAGCCCCCAGCATCAGGACCAGCACAGCAGAACCCATACATGGGGTCACAGCCCCTTTTTATACACACATTTCCCTTGTTACAAACTGTAAGGCAGGGGGAGAACCAGTTACAACTGGTTCTGGAGCACTTTGTTTTGCTCAGCCCCTCTCCCTATTCACAGGACAGGCTAGGGACATCAGACGCACCACTGGAGGTGGAGCAAGCATTGTGTAGGGAAGGCACAGCCCTATTCAGGTCCCAGGTGCAACTCCTCCCTCCCATCTACCTACAGATCTCTCCATTCACCACCGGGCAGACCCATCCTGGCTCCTGGAATTCCCCACACCATCCAGCCCTGTCAATCACAAGCCAGACATGCACTCCACATCAGGCAGGCAGACACACAGTACACAGAAATGCCAACTCCTAGAGGTGGCACTTGTCTTATAGTTATAATAAATCTGCGCACATCATTGCGCAGCATTTATTCTTACCAGTTCGCACGAACTAAACTTGACCCTGCACTCCTCTCACATCAGGAATTACCATGGACACACATATCCCCAATGCATTCCTATGGGAGGGCAGGCCAGTCTCACTAAATGCAACACAGAGCGCACGCACTTTACACTGAGACACAGTGCTAAAGTGCCTAGAGGCCTAAAACCACTAACGCCACATAGGGACAAAGGATAAGATAAATGCAAAAAGTTTAGGGGTGAACCTGCCAAAAGGGCCAGGTCCAACAGGGGGTCTGTGAGGTTTTTTAAGAAATGGGATCTTCTGCAATGACGTGCCCACCACGGCCCGGTTATGAAACAGCCAATGTTTCTCAGACTCAGAGCGGTTCCACTCTACTAAATTGTAAATGTAAATTGATACTTGTATAGCGCACTACTCACCCGCAAGGGTCTCAAGGCGCTTGTACGAATACCGCTGTGGAACCCATCCTGGCTTTCCCTGTGAGGCATCCACTCCTGGGCACCCCCAAGGTGGAGGCCAGGCATCCTTAGGCGAGGCGAGAATTATCAGGTCCATGGAATTTTTGAGCCCAAGACCCGCCGAGGCAGGGAATTGAACCCTGGTCCCGGGCTAGACCTCTGCATCAGGGTCTGCCGCTCTAATCATTGAGCCACACTTCTCCACAATCATGATGGCGCAGTTGTGCTGTGTAATAGTAGAGCTGAAGGTCAGGGATCCCTAGCCCACCTTCCCCCGGAGCAAGTAACTGATAACTTTCTTCATACGTGGCTTACGGCCTTGCCAAATGGATTGTGAGATCTCCATCTGTTGCCGGTGTAGCATACCCATAGGGGGTCGCAAAGGGAGTGTCTGAAATGAATAGAGGATCGTCGGCAAGACCGTCATCTTGATTGCCGCTAAAGGGGTCGATGTATGCCCATCAATTTTGACTGTCGTTGTTGGAAGGCAATAACAGTTTAACATTTTTGTCCTCATCTTTTTGCCAAGACCGACAAGCGACAATACCTGCTCAAGATACGGCCAAAGGACCCTGTCAAAGGCCTTCTCTGCATCTATCGTAAGGTGCATATACTCCCCCTGCATCTTTGAAGCCTTCTCGATGATATGCAGGACCCTCTTGGTGTTATCACTGGTCTGCCATTGGGGAATTAAGCCCTCCTGATCGGGATCTATCAGGCTTGGCATATAACCTGCCAGCCTGTGCGTTAGGACCCCTGTATATAGTTTCAAGTCTATATTAAGAAGTGAAATCGGGTAATAGGACCCGCAATAGTCTTGTCCTTCCTCGGCTTAGGGATGACAACAATTGCCTCCTCTAGCATTGAGGTCAGGATTTCCCCTAAGGTATCAAAGGTGTTAAAGAGTCGAGCCAGCAGAGGGGCTAATGTGGAACAAAATGTTTTATAAAAGGCTGCTGTGTACCATCCAGCCCAAGGGATTTGGCCGGTATAAGTCGCGAGATTGCCGCTATAACTTCCTCCACCTGTATGTCTCGCTCTAGATGTTTGGCTTGTTCTGGGGTTAATGTGAAGAGATGTGCCTCTGGCAAGTGAGCGGCCCTATCTGTGTCATCCAGCGCCTGTTCAGAGTATAGCTGAGCATAAAATTCTCGGAAGGTCTCAGCTATTGCTGATTCCTCTGATACCACATTCCCCGTTAAATTAGACAGTTCCTGAACTCCTTGCATCAGCCTGGTCTCGCGCAGCTTGTGTGCCAAAAGGCGCCACATCTGTAGCCTCCAACATGGAACAAGCTGCATACTCTGCTCGGTCTCAGTCAATAGCTGCCAATTGTGCCCTGACTGCATTTAGTTGCCGCCAGATTCGGGGAGTCCCGGTCCTCTGGTGCATTTGTTCCAGCTCCCTTGTCCTCAGAGCCAGGTCTTCTCTTTTCTGCCTGCGATCAGTGTTGTCTGACACTGAGATGGCTATTAGCTCTCCCCTGACCATCGCTATTAATGCCTTCCACTTGACAAACGTGTATCAGAGTTATCATTGTGCAGGTGGTAATCATCGATGGAGTGTTGTAATTGAGCGACAATGTTTGGGCGTTGTAGGAGTGTGTCTCGGAGACGCCAATGCCTCTTAGGACGGAGTATAGGTGGATCTCCAATGTGGCCACCACCGGGGAGTGATCTGATAGAGACGCCATTAGTATTTCTACCTCTGAGGTGAGGTCACGGAGTGTCCCAGAGCTAATTAAGTAATCAAGCCTGGCGTAGGTCTTGTGAGCGTTAGAATAGAAGGAGTATTCTCTGCTATGAGGGTGGTGGCACCTCCAGAGATCCACCAAGCCCAAATCTCTTAGCCTGTCCAACCCTTCAGTCAAGAGCGCGCCTACCTGGTCGAATCGCTGTGTGCACCTATCAAGAGCATTGCACATTACTAGATTGAGGTCCCCTCCTAGGAGAATGCTGCGTTCAGTGGTCGCAGTTGCCTCAGTCAAAGCTTTGTGTAAATAATTATCTTGCCCCTCGTTCGGTGCATAAAGGGACCCAATTACCAATGTCTGCCCTCCAATCACAAACTGGTAGGATAACAGCCTCACCCTAATTTCTGCCACTTTCTGCCCCACCCTACTTTGCAAGGAGCGGGATACTAATATGGCCACCCCTGCCATTTTAGTGGGCCCAGAGGAGAACAGCTGTGTAGGGAACATGCAGGACTTGAGCCGATGGCAATCACGTGTGAGGAGGTGCGTCTCTTGTAACAGGCAAATGTCAGCGTTGGTGCTCTCCAGGTATGATAGAAGCACCCTACATTTTATCGGGTTGTTGAGGCCTCTCACATTTAATGTGAGTACCTTAAACTTTGCAGGGGACATCTGTGGACTGCGTGGCGGGAGTTATAGCAGAACGTCTGCGGCAAAGCCGTCGAAGTTGAAAATACTTGTGACCCCCAGAAGGTACCTGAAACTTGCCATGTGACCCTTTGAAGTAATGGTACAGTGAACAAAGAACCCCAAAAACCCCCTCCGAACAAAACATGCATACAAACAGTAATGAGAAGTTTTAAGGAAAGTCCGTTAGTCATAAGTGACCGGCAAGAAGTCTTTACGGGGTCCATACTGTGGCCAAGTGCTGGACCTCCGCCCTGCCCGCCACCCCCCATAGAGTGAAGGAGGGATTCATATCCAGCTATTTGCTCACAGAGCCTGCGTCTTTGCCAGGGCCGCCAGGATGGACTCCAGTGCTACTTGTTGACCCTGCGAGATCTCTGCGTGGTCCGGCCTTTTAGGGTGTCGTATTCGGCCCTGGCAGCGCCAGCGAGGGATGTGATCTCCTGTGGTAGATGTAGAGCTCTCTCTTTCTTTCTCTTCCTCCGGAAGATCTACACCCAGCAGTCGAATGGCCTCTGACAACGATAGCAAATGGTGAAGCTTACCATCTAGCCAGAAGATGAGCCAGAACAGGTGACCCCAAGAGTACAGAATGGCCCACTGGCGCAGGTGTGCAGTAATCGGGCAGAGGTCCCTTCGTTTTTGTAAGGTGAGCATGGCCAGGTGCTGGTACAGAATCGGCGTCTGGTCTCTAAAGGTGATATGGTGCCGGGATCCTCTACTTTTGTTTGAAAATCCTGAACACAGACTAAGATGTCTGCCAGTGGGGCTTTGTTGGGGCGGGGAGGACCCAGCCTCTGCGCTCTGTCCAGCCGGAGTTTGGCATCAGGAGGGTTACAGAGAATATGGTTGAGTAGGTCCTTCGTAAAGGTGAAGATGTCGCTTCCTTCCGCATTACTTTTCACCCCCCTGATTCGGATGTTATGGTGGCGGGAACAGTTCTCAAGATCCTCAAGGTGTGTTTGCAGATCAATCTGTTTGTCCTGGAGGCGGATCACCTCTTGTTGTAAGGCCGCCATTTCAGAGTCTCTATTGTCTCCTTTCTCCTCCAGCAAGGCCACCCATTCCCTGATCTCGTCAACATCTCATCTAACGTCCTTAATTTCGGAGGTTAAGTCTCACTTGACTGCTTGCAGATCTCGGAATACTGTGAACAGTGACTCCAGAAAGGCACATGTGACCGGTTCGTCCTTCGCGCCTTCCGTCCGTGCTGTTGGGGTTTCTCCTGCATTGGGATGTTCCATTGTGTTACCAACTTGAGGGCGCTGAAACAGTTCTTTCAAAGTTTTGTCTTTCTTCCCTCTGGTGGAGGTCATAGTTCCGCTCTGTTTCAGGCTGTTGTCGCTATGGGGGGGGGGGGGGGAGGGAGCACTAATCCTGCTTGCCACTGCCCAGCCAAAACGGTTACACGTCTGTGCTGGTGCCACTGCATGATCTGACTCAATCCCGGATTCTCTCCTGCACCGTCTTCAGGGCTCAGTGTCAGGGCTTGGGGGATCTGGGCCTGGTTGACCAACTTGATTCCGCTCCGTGGACTGCTAAGAGCACTGCGTCTCTGCTACTCACTGGTCACAGCATCTTCCCAGAGCAGGGCGCCACAGTCCCAGGTCGCCAAGGCCAACGACCTCCCCAGCGGTGATGGAAGAGCACCGGGATCTACAGGTGCTCAAGTTGTGTTTGCTGCCCTCTAGGAGAGAGCAGAAGGCAGCTGTCGCCCAATGTGTTGCCAGGGTGCCTGGGCCTTTCTCAGTACAGGGCACTTCTGCTTTACATTTCCGCTTCCAGCCCTGAATGTCCGGTATCAATCTCAATTATGCGGTGTATGGGGGGCCCAGAACATGTAATGGGCGATCTTCCTCCCCGTCTGTCTATGGTGTCAAGCCAGTACCAGCAGGGTAGAGCCCTCTCGCTACGTAGTGGCTTCTAATCCCTCACCTGGGCCTCTGCTGTGCAGACCAGGGTAACCTCACCTCGCCAGTGGTAGGAAGGGCCGTCCATTCCCCGCTGCCCAAGTGTCTCAGTCTGCTCCCTGGGACGGAGGGCTGCTCGCTTCCACTCCGCAGTCTGGCCTACGCTTACGTGTTCCGCCCTCGGACGGGCTTCGCTGGGTGCTCTCGCCCTCGGACGGGCCTCGCTGGGTGCTCTCGGCGGCAGTCTCTTCGAGTGGGCCAGGGGTGCAGCCGATGATTACAGATGGCTTCGCTAGTGTCCTCTTGCTGTGGGGGCCCAGTCACGTACCGCTGCCAGGACAGTCCTCCGCCCTCTGGCAATGGCGCTGGCTGCGAAAGGCAGGGCTTCGCAGGCCCGCATCCGTGTCCGCTGTGACTCCAGGGAGCATCCGGAGCCACTCCGCTCTGCGGCGAACGCCCCAAATGGCCGCTTCTGCTTCAACAATAACCTCAGGAATGCTCCATTCTCACCTGGAGCCGAAGCTTGGCCGAGCTCAATCCTCTGTGTCGAGTTTGCCCTGTGAGTAACGCTCTGTGGGCGGATGGCGGGCGGGAGCGAAGGAACCAGCGTCCTACCTTGCCGCCATCTTGGGTTTGTTATTTTGACTGCAGAATTAATCCATGTGATGTGGAGGTGCTGAGAGGTTGTGTGCGAGCTCAGTTCCTTCCATGATTTGTGAAAGCTACACATTTGAGCATTTCTTCCTGTAGACTTCACAGGTTTTGGGCAGTTTTTCAGGTTCACAAGGCGTTGTTGCCTCTGAAGACTGCAAAGCCAGACAAAACCCAGAAAAGATTGGAATATTCTTCTGTACCTTCAGATGTTAACATCTGAGTGATGCCATAAAGGATTAGAGACCTATAAAGCCTTGTCTGCAGGCACTAAATAGCAGAAAATCAACTACATTAGCAGGGCCTCACAGTTTCCTTTATCTTTGGGATGGAAGACATTAGGATAGAGATAGGATAGATGGATTGTGGCTTTGCCTGATATATTTAGGATGTATGTAGCCTAGCTGCACGAAATTCCTTTGCTCCATAAAAGGCGCAAGTGTTTTGTTAGGACCACAGAGATTTTACTTGTCCTCCTTAGCAGTTCCATGGAGTGCCGACTTTGCTTATTCGTACCCTGGGGTTCATGGTTGATTGCTCCATTTCTTATTCGGAGAGTAGATCTATAACATTTTAGGGTAGGTCATATGGGTGCAAGGTTACTTTAGGGAGCGTATATGTTCCAACTTTCTCCTCCAATATCTTCTCTAAGTCAAGGGTTGACAGTTGGCAGGACTCCATTGGATTGTGCCTCATAGTTGAAGTATTTGAACACTATTGTAGATTTGTCTTTGAATAGGTCCACCTTGAGAGCTAGTGCACTTTCTAGGAGCGCTAATGTCACAAAAGCCTGGCTGACATTTACGACCTCAGAGATGTATGTTGATCTTGTCATTCGGCCGAGAGATGATGTTCATCTTATTGTGCTGTGCATGATTCTTCTTCTACGATTCAAAATATCACGATCTCTGTGGATGTCATGCTTCAAGTGAAGGGGACACCCATGCACCATGTGTGGTTATGGACAGGTGGATCTCTCTTTCAGGGTCGCAAGTTAGTCCTTCACATGTGAAACATGGAGGTTTAAGCCAGATGCACATATGGGTATAGTTGTTCATTTTCCCTTTTGGTAAGCTCAAAGTGTTCTATAGCCGTAATGATCTAAGAGACACAGTTTTTGGAGGGGGCATTTTACATGCTCTAGGTAGGAACTTAGCCAAGACTAAAGAAACTCTTATGGTTGTAAAATGCAAGCATGAAACCACCTAAGGACTTCCCATGTTACAGTTGATCAGAGAGGTATTTTTTACCATGATTGCTCGTCAGATTAGATTTTTGAGTAAGAATTTCCTGACTAGGACATATCCACGGTTAGACCAATTAGAGACATATTCAGAATGGGCCTAGGCTCGGCATCTGAAGATTGAGCACAATATCCGTGGGTTAACACAATGCAGAAATAATCCAGAAAAAAATGCAGAATAAAATGTATGGCATTTTATGATCAGCTATATACACAGTCAATGCCTGTTTGACTGGGGCTGAACTTGACTGAATGAAAAAAAAAAAAGACATTTCTAGAGCGCATGGCTACCCGGAGGCATCCCAGAATGACCTGTGAATAACGCGATGTGCTGAAGCTGCCCCCAGACCGTTCAGGAGAACATGACTCTTCTTTCTAGCCCCAAGGAAGGGAAGGCCCAGTTGTCATATGGACGGTCTGTGAAGTTCTGCAAGGCCTGTGCAGAGATCCTGGTTACAAATATCCTGGAGGCTTTTAACGATGCTGTTCACCACGTGGGACTCATGTTTACAATTCTGTTGAAGCCGGAGTGATGAAGCTCGTACAGGCCATTTTCGCATTTAAAAGTGGACAGCAAGATAATGGCTGCAGTGACTGTGGCTAAGCTGTCCTCGTGAAGAAGATGTATTAGCCCGTGTACATCCTGATACTTTTATAGCAGAGGAATATTCGCTGGTTGTACGAGGACATGTACTGTAGGTGCCTGATGTGGTCTCATTAACATTCTTCAAAGGTTTGCTAAACATCTGCATTTTCGGTAATTTCTCCACTTACTCTGATATTATCAATGACTTACTCACTGACTTTTATCTCATTTCTATACGGATTAGAGCGATTCCAAAATTGTATATTTATTTCCCCTTCTCTTTGCAGAGGGGAACCAGACAGAGATGCCCACTTTCCCCAGAGATGCAATAACCAGTTGGGGCATACTGAAGTCAGGTATTATAGTCTTGAATAGTGTCCCTGCCATTGCTCAATGCAGACGATGTGCTCCTCTGCCTACTTGGCCCAAGGTAGAATTTTGTGTTGATTGATCAGTTTGAGGAGGTCTTAGCGTCGAATCGAGACCAGTCTGATCGCCGCCTCTGTCTATTTTGTATGTTACTATGATCGGTAATCTCCCTTTAAATGTTCCCTTGACACATAAAGTATCTAATGTACCATGCTTGTCCCCTGTGAGTTTTTTCCTCTGTGTGAGCCGTTGCCTGAAGCTTCCCCATGGGAGCTCTGGTAGTTTATGATCTTGTTGAATATTGTATGATTGACCAGTTACATCACTCTGTGCTTTGGCTCCTTGGTTCCTTTATTGGATTCCCATGCTCATGTCTCTGGAAAGAGGGTTGAGCACTCACTCGAGCCATGCAGGTGTTCATATCGGTGGCTATGGCGCTCTTCTGCCAGGTTGACTGTTGATGTTTGGCAGTAGATCTCGACACTGGTTAGATGTGTGGCATGATATAGTCCCTACATATCCACCCAGGATTGGCTAGGCTGCGAGTCTCTGTTACATCGACATACCTAGCAATGTGCCGTCACGCGGATGGGGAGCTCAGTATTTGGGAGATCTATTTGTGAATGTGAGATGTTTGGGTAAGACAATATCAATACTGTCCTGGGTACCCTGTAGCTGACCAGGAAGCATTACATCAGGCTAACGCCCATTGTTATAGATTGCATGGGTTCGGTTCTGGGCCCTTGGACTCTATGCTACAAGAATGTGATCACTACTATCTTTGCCCTTCTAACCATCTGATTTTTGCAGAAAAGTATCGATGCTCAGACCAGATGTGAAGTCGATATTGGTCAGCGGGTTGATGTGTGCATCCTCAACAGTACACTCAGTTATTAACTGATTCATAAAAGATTCCTAACAAATTAACTTACCCCTTTGGAATTAGCTTCTAGTACAGTCGTAGCCGCTTGGTTTGTGTAGCAGATGAAGCTTCTTTCACACACATGCTATGGGATTGCCCACCAATTCAGCAATTTCGCTGTAAGGTTGTGAATTGAAATTAGTGCCATTCTTGGTGTGTGTACTATCCCTACTGACTACATCAGATGGCCTGGCTACTGATCATACGCAGTGCAAGTAAAGCTTCTGCAGTTTCTTCTAGCACTAGCCAAGGGGTATATTGCTCGTAGGACGCAGCGCTATATTCAGAGTTTGTTGCCAGCCTGACCGACCTTTTCAATTTGTAATGAAGTCAAAAACATTTTTGTTCCTTGGTAAACCTTGGTCAGCCTCCGATGTCCATGTGGATCGAGGCATCAGTTCAATAATGGGGACTCACCTCCGGCCAATCATCAGCCAGGGTACACAGTTGGAAGTGCTGTAGGCCAAAGAACAACGAAAGATCTGCCAGTTGTCAATAAATGCATCAAAGCACAAACTGCCAGTGAGAGATTGCTCAGGTTGGGGTATTTCTGAGCTGGAGGTTCTTGTTTCAACGTAGGTTCGATCGGATAATCCATTTGAACAGCTATGGAGCTAAACAGTTTATTTATCATGGAACCTTTTGTTAATTTAAATGAAGCACTGGCATTGTCTTGTCTCTCCTTCATTTGCTATCTACTTACTAACTCCTTTAAACTGAGCCCTATCACCACACTTCATTTAGGAGCTGACGATTGTGACAAAAGAAACTGCATCTGGTGTATCGGCTTCAGGTCTGGCCTAGAGATAGCGGTCTTATCTCCCCCCAGCTCTCTCTCTCATAAACACACACACATTTTTCTATGAAAAAATACAGTTGAAACTTAACTATAATTCAACAAACTCAAAACCGAAAAGCCCTCAAGTTCGCCAGTTATGCTGTGTAATGCACAATGCACCCCATGTCCCAGACCCCGGACATGTTTTGTTCTCTGTAGACAGTCTTTTATTAACATGTCATATGTGACGTCATGTTCTGAGCATGAAGGTGGAGTGAGTTATGGTGTGAAGTGTGCCTAAATTCATAGCACCAAACCAGACCTCTGCACCTTCCTTCAGTCTCCAAACTTCACTTGTACATGGGGGGTGGGCAGGGAGAAGGGGGCTACATGACCATCTATCACCTCCAGGCACTCTGCTACAGCTGCAGCACCTTCTTCTTCTCAGATTGGCTTATAATAGTTCCAAAGGTGGCAGATGCATCTAGCCTTCTCAGAGGGCTAGTGCAGTCTTTCCCCCACTAACTACGATTAACTGCCTCCTGAGGTGGGTTTGCATCATTGCAGTATCACCCATGTCCCTTACCAAACTCTGTCACTAGCATTACCAGCACCTGATTCTGGAACACCATGCCATCCATGGTGGCCATCTTGCAAGGGTTGGGCGCCCTTAAGACTGTCTCTCTAGAGTTGTTACTGCCCTAGTTTAAGCTCTGCTTTGTTGCTTATTCCCCTGTGATTTACAGTTGGTGATTGATTTTCTGACTCACCTCTAATTGTCTAGCAAGCCTCAATGGGTTGTATTTCTTCAAAGTTTCAGATGCAGCCATAATGACTGTTAGAATGAGCTAGGAAGAAGGTTGAGTTTTGCAGCAGGGGATGTGCTATCAATCAATCAATCAATCATACCACTTGTATAGCGCGCTACTCACCCGGGAGGGTCTCAAGGCGCTTGGGGGAGGGGGTCCGCTACTGCTCGAACAGCCAGGTCTTGAGTTGTCTCCTGAAGGCGAGATGGTCCTGGGTCAGCCGAACGTGGATGGGGTGGGAGTTCCATGACTTGGCCGCCAGGTAGGAGAAGGATCTGCCTCCGGCGGTTGCTTTTCGGATGCGTGGTATGGCGGCGAGGGCGAGGCTGGTAGACCGTAGCTGGCGGGTGGGCGTGTAGAAGGTCAGGCGGTCGTTGAGGTACTTCGGGCCCAGGTCGTGGAGAGACTTGTGTGCGTGGGTGAGGAGCCTGAAAGTGATCCTCTTGTTGATGGGGAGCCAGTGCAGGTCCCTCAGGTGGCCGGAGATGTGGCTGCATCGGGGGATGTCCAGGATGAGTCGGGCGGAGGCGTTCTGGATGCGTTGGAGTCTTTTCTGTAGCTTGGCTGTCGTTCCGGCGTAGAGGGTGTTTCCGTAGTCCAGTTGGCTGGTGACGAGGGCCTGGGTGACCGTCTTCCTGGTTTCGGTTGGGATCCATCGGAAGATCTTGCGAAGCATGCGTAGGGTGTGAAAGCATGATGAGGAGACGGCGTTGACTTGTCTGGTCATCGAGAGGGAGGAGTCCAGGATGAAGCCCAGGTTGCGTGCGTGGTCTGTTGGCTTGGGAGCGGTGCCCAGGGCTGGGGGCCACCAGGAGTCGTCCCAGGCGGAGGGTGATGGTCCCAGGATGAGGACTTCTGTCTTGTCTGAGTTCAGTTTCAGGCGGCTGTTCTTCATCCAATCGGCGACGTCTTTCATCCCTTCGTGTAGGCTGGTTCTGGCGGTGTCGGGGTCTCTGGTGAGGGAGAGGATCAGCTGGGTGTCGTCGGCGTAGGAGATGATGTTGAGGTTGTGTTGGCGTGCGATGGCGGCAAGAGGTCTCATGTAGACGTTGAAGAGAGTGGGGCTGAGTGATGATCCTTGCGGAACGCCGCAGATGACTTCGGTGGCCTCGGATCTGAACGGGGGGAGGCGGACTCTCTGTGTTCTTCCGGCGAGGAATGAGACAATCCACTCCAGTGCTTTCTCTTGGATGCCGATGTTGCTGAGGCGTTGTATTAGGGTGCGGTGGCAGACAGTGTCGAACTCTGCGGAGAGGTCCAGGAGGATGAGTGCCGCTGTTTCCCCGTTGTCGAGCAGGGCTCAGATGTCGTCGGTTGCTGCGTTGAGGGCGGTCTCGGTGCTGTGGTTGGCTCTGAAACCGGACTGCGAGGGGTCGAGAGATCCGTTTGTCTCGAGGAAGGCGGCAAGCTGTCTGTTGACGATCTTCTCGATGACTTTGGCAGGAAAAGGAAGGAGCGAGATGGGGCGGAAGTTTTTGAGGTTGGTGGGGTCCGCTGTTGGTTTCTTCAGTAGGGCGCTGAGCTCGGCATGCTTCCAGCTCTCCGGGAAGGTGACGGTGTCGAAGGAGGTGTTGATGATGTCTTGGAGTTGGGGTGCGATGGTGGAGTTGGCCTTGTTGAAGACGTGGTGGGGGCAGGGGTCAATCGGAGATCCGGAGTGGATGGGGTTCATCGTGCGGGCTGTGTCTTCGGTGGTCTCCGTGGTCCAGGTGCGGAGGGTGGCGGTGGGGGGCATTGGTTTGACGGTTGGGTGCGTGGGTGGTGCGCCGAAGCTGTTGTGGATGTCGGCAATCTTGCGGTGGAAGAACGAGGCGAGAGAGTCGCAGAGATCTTGTGAGGGAGTGATGTCGTTGTTGCCGGTGCTGGGGTTGGAGAACTCCTTGACGATGGTGAAGAGTTCCTTGCTGTCGTGGGCGTTGTTGTCCAGTCGTTCCTTCAGTGATTTCTTCTTGGTGGTGCGGATGAGCTGGTGGTGCTTGCGGGTGGCGTGTTTGAGGGCGGTCATGTTGTCAGTGGTCCGGTCGAGAAGCCAGGCTTTCTCGAGGGTGCGGCAGGTCTTCTTGGAGTCCTTGAGTTCGTCGGTGAACCAGGAGGCCTTCTTGCTTCTGGGTCTGCTGGGTGGGTTCTTCAGTGGTGCGAGTTCGTCGGCGCAGGCGGTCAGCCACTGGGTGAAGTTGAGGGCTGCTTCGTTGGGGTCCGTTGTGCTGGTGGGTGGGTTCTGGCTGAGGGAGGTGGTGAGCTGGTCGGCGGTGATCTTGCTCCAGCTTCTGTGAGGAACCTGTTGCGGGTGGTGGTGGGTTGTGGTTCTTCTGAAGCTGAAGTGGACGCAGCTGTGGTCGGTCCAGTGGAGTCCGGTGGAGTGGCTGAAGGTGATGTGCTTGCTGGATGAGAAGACGGGATCAAGCGTGTGGCCGGCGTAGTGGGTGGGGGTGTTGACCAGTTGCTTGTTGGCGAGGTTGTCCAGCAGGGCGGCGGTGTTGCGGTCCTTGTTGTTCTCCAGGTGGAAGTTGAGGTCCCCTAGGAGGATGTAGTCGGTGGAGGGGAGGGCGTGTGGGCTGATGAAGTCTGTGATGTTTTCGCTGAATTGTGTGCGTGGTCCCGGGGGTCTGTAGATGAGGGTGCCTCTGAGGGTCGTCTTCGGGTCGGTGTGAATCTGGAAGTGGAGGTGCTCGGAGGCGGCGAAGGTGTCGTTGGAGTCGGTCGTGATGCGGATGGTGTTCTTGTGGACGATGGCGATGCCTCCTCCGGTCTGGTTGACGCGGTCCCTCCTGGTGATCTTGTACCCGTCCGGGATGGCGATGGCGATGTCGGGCGCTGAGGAGGCGTTCATCCAGGTTTCCGTGAGGAAGGCGACGTCTGGTGATGTTGTGTCGAGCAGGTTCCAGAGTTCCACGGCGTGTCTGTGGACGGAGCGGGTGTTGAGCAGGATGCACTTGAGGTTGCTGCTGGTGTTTGGCTTGGCGGGTGCGGTGCAGGTTTGGAGGCAGGTGAACTTGCAGGTCATGCAGGTGAAAGGTCCGTGAAAGCGTTTCGGGGCGGCCCGGCAGCAGGCGGGGTTCCGGCCGGTATTGAGTGTGTTGAGGGCGGCGGCGTCGTAGGTATGTCGGGTCGTCTTGCATCGGTGGGGGCCAGGGGTCCTGGCACTGGGCGCGGTCCAGGCGCGGACAGGCGCAGACGGGCTTACCTTTGGCGCGCCTTCGGCGCACAATCGGCGCGCCCACTGCGCGTCAACGCTGCGCGTCAACGCTGCGTGTACGCATGCACTCTGCCATAAATGGAGAGTGGGGGGGCGGAGCGAGGGAGGGGCAGCTGGGAGGCGGGAGCGGGGTGGCGAGTGGGGGGGAGCGGTGAGGAGATGCGGAGGGAGCGTGGGTGGGGCCGCGGGGGAGCAGCAGCAGGGAGCGGGGTGGGTCAGGGGAACAGGGGGTGAGTACAGTGAGAACAGTGATAAGACAAAATACAATAGGAACAGCAACAGAGTTTAGGGCACAAAATACAAAGGCGGAGCTAATTTACAAGGGGCAGGGGAGCGACGGAACAGTGAGTACAGTGATCAGACAAAATACAATAGGAGCAGCAACCGAGTTTAAGGCACAAAATACAAAGGCGTAGCTAATTTACAAGGGGCAGGGGGGCGACGGAACAGACAGCAACACGTGGCAAAGCAGCTAAAGCAGGACACGAGTCCAGTCGGCAAACCTTAGCGGCCCGAGAGAGCGGGTAAGAGCAGGGGGCCACTCCACACAGGGGCAGAGACTCGGCCTGGCAGCGGTGGCGGGGGGAGCGATCGGGTCTGACCAGGACAGGTCGGTCGGTCGGTCGCTAATGTTCTCCATTTACCATTCAATAGCTTGTGTTGCTGCTGCCCTTTGCATCCAGTGTGCTGATTTTCCAGGTAACCCTACCTACGGTCAGAGTCGTTCGTCTATAAAATACAGTAGGTCTGTTGCTGGGCAGGTTAGTTATGGCTGAGGGCAATAGTGTTATTTCACCTAAACCTTCCTGTGACAGCTGTGTCTAGGTAGCTCTTCCCAAGAAATAGTTGTGTCACTCAGACGGACTTTACAAAGCCTCAACACCGAACATGGATATATAAATCCTTGAGCATAAACCAGCACATAGAAAACCTAATCATTACCGTTTAATGAAACACCAGCTTGAAACAGTATTTGGACAACCTACATTGAAACAGCAGTAAATTGACCATATAATCATCAGCTCAATTGACCATTTAATTATCAACTCAATCATTTATACCAGTTATTATTTGGCCTGAGGTCCATGTTTACCATATTGACGTTGAACAGCTTTTCATGAGTCCTGCTGTTTGAGCAGCAGGTTTCTCTCCATTGACTTCCACACCCTCTCTCTCCTTCTAAGTGTCCACACGCTGCCCATGTTTTTCTTCAGTCTCCTGCTTACTATTGCTGCCTCTTCCAGCCATCAGGTGGGAGAGGGGGCATCTCGATTAAAGACTTGAAAATACTGCACTCACATTCATAGTTTCTTGGCGCTACAGACAGAGGACGATTACAGTACCGAGACGCCATACTGGAAAGAGAAGACAGTGGTATGGGGAGGGAAGCAGGACTACTGACTGAAAAGGCAAATGTCTAAACGCTTTCTGAAACAACTTTATAAATTCAAATCAGCTCAAAAAATAAAATACAAATTCCAACCTTTAGCAGTAGCTGTCAGCAAGTTCTAGGATATATGAGGGTCTAAACAGGAAAAAGTGTTGTTCTTAGCAAAATCTAATAAAGAAGACTATTAAGGGGGCAACCAGTCCTACGGTGGCCCACTGAAAATGAATATCGCTTTGTTTATTTAATTTAGTGAATGGCACTGTTTAATGTAGGTTTTCCAATCCATCTCACATTTACTACTATTTCTATATAAACTATACAACCATAATCTATAGAATGCACATATATAAATATATGCGCTGCACATTAATTAGGCATTGCCTGGGGTCTCACAGCAGAGTCATGGTGCGTCTGCTCCAGACACTATAGTTAGACATATTTGGTCCCCAAGCCTTACTGGGGATGAGCTTAGGCTGCATATTCATCCAGCAGCGTCTATATTGCAGCCCTACCAGCTCTTCTGCTCTCCCTCTCTTTGCTCTGTATACGGGCACCAGGCCACCAGTCAAGCCTACCACCATATTCAGTCACTCAACGTCGATGCGCACCAGCAGGCCTAGCTTCCAAGGGCAAGAGGGCAGCCCAGGGGTTTTAATGAAAAATACATTGCCTTTATGCTTGGGACCTACAGGTGCACTACATGTAGGTGCCTCTTTAGCAGTTTCAGCGTAGGCAAAAAAAAACCCCTCTTCCTATCAGGCAAAGGTAACCCCAGGTTCTGACCCAAGCCAAATAGTTCTAAGCAAATAGCCTTCCACGACATTCACAAGAGACACTGGGGCATATGTACCTAAAAATGTCAGAGTGCGGTGCTACGCCAAATGTGGCAATGCCGCGCTCTGACATTTTTTAACGTAGGTATGCACCGTATTCACAAGAATACGGTGCACCCTGTGATTCCCCTAGCACTGGTGCAAAAAAAGCTGCCTACCGTACGGCTATGTTGCAAGGGTGCCTGTGTTGTAGGGGAGATTGTTTACATGCAGGAAGGCAGGAATGGTGATTTGCTCTTTCTGTGTGTGCTGCAGAATGCCGGGTATTTCCTGACAATCGTTTTTGGCGGTGCTCCAGGCTTGCAAATCTGGGGCAGCGTCAAAAAGCAATGGGTGTTGCCGTGGAATGCCCACAGAAGCACCCATTGCACACCCCTTTGCTGCAGAGGACTGCGGCAGAAAGGGGCATGTTTACAAGGTGGCGTTAAGCCGCCTCAAGTGGCTTAGCGCCACCTTGTAAATATGGAAAATGGCGCTACACCACCGGAGCCTGGGGCTTGTAAATATGCCCCACGGTCCTTAAGGTCTCGGTGAGCACAGAATTAATAAAATAAATTGGATTACATGAAGCTGCTATTGAAAATGTACTTTTTCAGATGCACTTACTGGATTATTTCTTCTCTTGCGGCCTTTGGTTGGCAGCCAGCACTGAAACAAATCAGAAGGTGAAAGGGGTAACGGAGAGACCCTCTGAAATTCTATATGACGTCTATGGTGCTGCTATATCTGGAGAATGGGCCTGCTTCTTGGGTAAGTCCCTGCCCGTTCACCCTTCCACAAACCTGCTCTCCACTGAGGACATTCCACTGTAGTTCAGAGCAACATTTCTGGAAGCAAGAGCCACCTTCCGACACTCACGCAAGGAGATGTCCTCGAGGTTGCTGTCTGTATTAATGCTAATCGCACACAATGTGAATGGGCAAGCAAGTCTTAGAAACGTGTGAGAGACTTAGAATAAAGTTGCTGTTAATTTAAAACAATTGTGTAAGGCACTTCACTATTTGCAGTGTGGGGAGTGGCTTGGCAGAAGGCAGCTGCCCTTCAGCACCCCTCGCCAGTTGGATTACCATACAGAAATGTGAGCCATGGCCACAGTCTGGAGAGACCAGCGCACTAGGTAATCTTGGAGAGGGTGTGAGGCTAGAGGGAGCTAGATAGTCATTGCCTATAACAGATAATTATTTATTCCATTTCCTTCACCTCCTAATCTAGCTCTCTCTTTTCTCTCTCTTTTTCTCCTTTGGCTCATACTACAACTACTCACCTTTCCAACCTAATATACAAGTCGGCCCAAGCTATCTCCGACAGCCCAAGATGGCCCATTCGACACAAACCTGTAAAGACAACAACCCAGCAGATTACGTCTCGCCGCCCACTCACAAGCCAGCGCCCGCGGAAGACTATTTGAAGTTTCTAATGAGTCATGCAGACCAACCCCAATATCACTGGATATAATTCAGAAAGTCACTCAAGATGACTGCACATTATCTGAGGTAAAATGAAGGACACAACATGGACAAAGGGGACTGGAAAGCAGCAGTGCAATGAGGAAAGATGTGTGCAACGAAGCTCCATACCAGAAGGCCTACCATGTAATTAGTAAGAATCACCGAAATAACGAAATACTCCTTAATGTCATTCCATAGTCCTTTCTGCGTGCAAAACCCAGTACACGACAAATGGGCTGTCAGACATAGCTTTCTGTTGAAGGTGCCAATGAGGACTTTGCTGACAGAAAGCTGATGGTCCACCAGTCTCTCAATGACGAGGGCGGACCTTGTCTGCCAAAGTCTAAGGTCCATATTTATCAAGGTTTGCATCGCTTTTGCACCACACAATAAGGTGCAAAAGCCACGCCACCCTACCCTTGAGATGTGATTTTACAAACCACGCAAGGCCCCCTTGCGTGGCCCTGAGTGGCTTGATAAATCCAGAGTAGCAAAACGCAGTGCAAATCGCTGCGCTGCATTACCCTGCCCCAGGGAGGCGTTCCCTGGGTGTTGCATGGGTGTGCTTAAGCAACACCCATGGCTTTTGAGGCATTTCTAGATTTACCATAGGTGGTAGACCTGGGAAAGTACACAAACTGCTACGCCTCCCCCGGTGAGACATAACAAGGAAAAATATGTTTATTTCTCCTCATTACTTTCTCTGTCTATGCATTCGGCGGTACACATAGAAAAAGGAAAATGACTCAGGAAATTGTTTTTGTTCAGGAAGATGCTCCTTCCTGCACATAAACAATCCTGCTAACAACGCAGTCACCCTTACAAAATGATGCAAGAGTGCCTGCCAGCGCTGGGAATAGGCAGGAATGTACTGTACAATGTTAAGTATGGCGCATTTCTGCCCTTTCCCTATCATGCAGTGCAGCGCAGCAAGGTGACTTGCTGCGCTGCGTGATCAAATGATAAATATGCCCCAAGTGTTTAGAATGCCAGCATGGATGGGTCACTGGGAGGGGCCTGCAGAGGAACATGCTGGATAGATAAGTCAAGTTATCTTTCATTGACTACCCCATTCTTGGAGCTCCTTATGTTTTATGCTACTTCTGTCCAGCTCTCTCTAGGGTCCAGCCCACATCCTATATCCTTTTCAATTTCATGTGTTCTATGAAAAACAGCCCAGCTGATATAACCTTTCCTTATAACTCAAATTACACAAGCTAATTATATGGCGGTACATCTTCTCTACATTCCTCATTCTCAAAAAAAATAATTGTGTATCAGGCACAGGTACCTCCATAGTCTACTGTGTTTGGGGTGGATTAGTGCCCTGTACAGAACAAAGGTGACTTGCCTAACTCTGCTTTGTGTGTAGAAAGGCAGACATTTTGCTTTGCATTTAGTGGTATAACACGGTGCGTTCCAGCTTAGCTAATTGTCTATGAGCACCACAAGTCGGAATGCTGGCTGCCTGAACCAGCCAACACAACTGGGAAACGAGGCACCAAGTATGACATTGTCTGCTGCTTTCATACTGGAGGTAGGACACGTGGTTATAACATTGTCATCTTTTAAATTGCTCATCTTTTCTCTCTCACTGAGGAATTCCAGGTGTTTCTTTCTTCAAGGATGACTGGCCGAGGGCTTTCCACAGGGCATCCTTCATGACCTTGTTCCTAAGGCTATAAATGAAGGGGTTCAGCAGCTGGAGAAGGATGCTGTTGGCCACCGAAACTATCTTTCTGGAGTCCAAGGAGGAGCTTTGTGTGGGGCGGGCGCACATGAAGATGCAGCTTCCATAGACGATGAAAACCACCGTCATGTGGGATGCGCAAGTGGAGAACGCCTCCCAGCGTCCCTTGGCCGAGGGCATCTTGACCATGGCCACCACAATGCAGATGTATGAAACCATGGACAGCAGCAATGAGCCGAGCACCAGTGCGGAAGCCAGGACAAAGTCCAGGAATACAATGAGGCTGGTGTCCGAGCAGGCCAGCTTCAGCAGAGGCTCTACATCACAGAAGAAGTAGTGGTTTATAACATTGGGGCCACAGAAGGAGAGCTGGAATGTCAGAACTGTCTGCATAATTGTGTCCAGGAACCCCCCTACCCAGGAGCCTAGTACCAGAAGACAGCAAATGAGGTTACTCATAATAGTGTTGTAGCGCAAGGGGTGGCAAATGGCTAAATAGCAATCAAATGACATGACAGCTAGGATAAGGAATTCGGTGGTCCCTAGGAGGAAGTAGAAGTAAGACTGGGCCAGACAGCCAACGTAAGAAATAGTCTGCCTCTTGGTTACCAGGTTGATC
Source organism: Triturus cristatus (assembly GCF_964204655.1). NCBI lineage: Eukaryota > Metazoa > Chordata > Amphibia > Caudata > Salamandridae > Triturus > Triturus cristatus. Next base: position 874,715,901 of record NC_140579.1, on the reverse strand, counting down.
AGGATTTTGGGCACAATAGCGGTGGTGAAGTAGATATCTAGCAGAGCCAGATTGCCCAGGAAGAAGTACATTGGGGTGTGGAGGCGCCTGTCCAACAATGAGATGGAGATGATCACCGTGTTGCCTGCCAAAATTGTAATGTAGATGATCAGCAGGCCCAAGAAGACCATGATCTGATGGTTTCGGTTCATGGGAAAGCCAAGCAAGATAAACTCACTAACCGTGGTTCCATTTCCCAGCTCAGAGGAAGCATTGGTGGGCTTATCTGCGGGGAGAGATGAACAAATGTGAGGATTAAGAAGGACCATTGATGGAGAGATGATGGTCTGTGCTTTAGAAATGGACCCTGACTGCTACCTCCAGAAGAACACCTTCTAACTTAAGTAAGTGGTGCATAATAGTTTACTGTCTCTATAAGATCCAAACAGGTAAAGTCAGGTAAGGATGTCGACAGTAAACAATTATTTTAGCGCTATCCTACCATCTTGATGAGATCCTTTGCAGGACTAGCTTCAATCTAAGGAGTCCTGCAGAGGAATAAACATTCATATAACACCACAGATAGCTAAAACAACACTAGTTGACTTCATTAAAACGTGAAAGTGGAGGATGTTAACTATCACAAGTAGTAATGAAACAGTGTAAATATGCTAGTTTTTACACCTCCAGTGGGGAGATATGATCCCTACTATACAGGTCTATGATACACACTTTGTGCTGTACTGTATTTGGATGTCTGTTTTTGCTTGCAGTTGTTGCTCACATACGTAACTAACACATACCATTTACAACCAAACACCACTCAATCTGCCTATTGTCCTCTGTATTGAATGTTAGCCTATATTAGCATGGTGCTACAATTAAAATAAATAAATAAGTAAATGTGGAATCAACTAATTAATGTCATAAATGTTAATTTTTGCATACTCTTTGCATAAACACCTTAGAAAACATTGCATGTATATAAGTAAAAATAAAGTGCACTATCATAAAGTATGTACGTATTTTAATACCATGATTTTGACATCCCTAGATCCCTTAGAGAACCAGGTGCTCTTGAATGTCAAGACAATGTGCATTCCATCAGTGGCCTCCAGTTCCTGCTTGTTCCAGTCTGATACAGTTGCCACCTTTTGACCATGAAATACCACCGGCGTCCAAGTTTTCCCTTCAAGGTTTTTCAAGCACACCATTCTTCCTACAATAGAAGCCCCAACCACCCCAGAACCTACTTAAAACAGGCAGCAACACAACTGCATCGGTATGCCCCTGGACACCTAGCTTGCCACTTGCCAGTGGCCTCCAGTCCCAGCTTGCTCCAGCCTGATCCAGTTGCCACCTTTTGACCAAGTCACACCACCATTGCCCAGGTTTTTCCCGCTCACCGTTCTTCCCGCCAACAAAAGCCCTAATCACCTCAGGACCAATTTAATGCAGGCCCCAGCATGACTGTGCAGTTGACGTGCGCAGCAGGCACACCGCTGTCCCACCAAAGGCAAGCCCGTCTGCACCTGTCCGCACCTGGACCACGTCCAGCACCAGGAACTCTCACCCCACGACCATCCAATGCAACACCACAACCACAGCTGCCATGGGAGCCAACAAAAGCCCCCACTACTCCTCTGCCATCCTCCGCAACCTTAACAGCACACACCTGCAAGCACACTGCTGCCACGCATCTCCCAGCACCACGGTAGGACCTTTCTCCTGCACCCATTGCGATTTCACCTGCGACACCTCAGACGCTGACACCACCACCTCCAAACAACTGACACACACTACCACCACCCCGCACCAACTGTCTGTCATGCCCCTCAACATCCAATCCCTCAGAAAACATTCCACCAATATCTGGAACTTGCTCAGCAGCAACAAACCGACCTTCTCTTCCTGATTGAAACATGGCTCAACCCAGCCTCCAACCTGGAGATTACCTGCAGCCATCCTGCCCACCTAGAAGATGATACACAAGGACGAACACACAAACCAGGCAGAGGACTCACATTCATCTACAAAAACATGATTGACTGCACCACCTGCATGGACTTGGACACCAACCTCGTGGAACAACCTCACTCCAAAATACGAACAAACTACAATGCCACCGCTAAGGGAACCCTCGCCTATCTTCCCCCCGAGCAGAATTCTGCATCAACATCACAGACTTCATCACTCCCCTCTCCATCATATCAACAAACTACTTCCTCCTCGGGGACCTCAATTTCCACCTGGAAGACACCACAGACCCTAACTCAAAGGCCCTCCTCAACAGCTTCAGCCACCTCAGACACACTCAGCTCATCCAAGGACAAGCCCACATAGCAGGCCACACCCTCAACCCTAATTTCTCCTTCAACAGGATCATCACCACCCACACGACTCCGTTAACATGGTCTGACCACTACATAATACATATTAAGATACCCGCCCACAAAGCCACCCCACCAGAAAAACCCAAAGTACCATCAACACACTGGGGCAAAATATCCGAAAACTGGACAAAGACCCTACAGGAGCGTCCACCCAACCACACCGGGAACCTCAATGTCGACACCAAACTCTTCAGTAAAAGGCTCACCAACCGCACTGCTCCCACCAGAAACAAGACCTACAAAAACAACAAATGACCCAGCTGTTAAACGAATGACCTCAGGGAGTCCAGGCATCACTGCAAACAACTTGAGAGAAAATGGAAACTCGACAAAAACACCATCTCAAGATCCACAAACAAAGCCATCCTCAAACGCTATCACCAACAACTACAAGATGCAAAGAAAAAGGCTCTAACCCTCAGAGCTGAGGCTAGCTTCAACAATGTCAAAGACCTCTTCACCATTTTCAAGGCGTTCTCCAACTGCACAGATACCAACAACGGCATCATCCCATCTCAAGCACTCTGCAACGACCTCTCAAACTTCTTCAAACAGAAAATTGCCAAGATCTTCAACAAATTACAACCAGAGCATACCAATACAAACTCACCTGACCAGCCGGTCACCTCCTTCATTGCCAAACAGCAGCTAAGCAATTGTAAACCTCTCTCGAATGAAGAAATCACCACCCTGATGAATACCATCCACTCAGGAGCCCCCTCAGAACCCTGCCCCCACTTCATAAACAACCTTGGAAGAACCATCATCTCCCCCACGCTCACTGCTATCATCAACACCTCCATAACCACTGCCACCCTCCTGCCTAGCTGGAAAAATGTAGAAGTCAGCTCCGTGTTGAAGAAACCAACAGTGGACCCCAACACCCTCAGCAGCTACAGACCCATATTGCGCCTGCTTTTTCCTATGTTGCCCTGCTCAGCATCGCCCTTAGCACATACAAATGTGCATCAATCCTACCACCGGTTGCAGCCTCGATTTTCACTCTTGTCGATGTTGGCTTTTAGATGATGCATTTCTTAATATGATCAAACTGCTTCTCTGTCTCCTGGGCTGATTGTTCTTTCACTTGTCTTCCTCTTCGTTTTTTTCGTACCCCAGGATTCCGTTTTTAGACCCTCCTTTTCTCCATTTGTATTTCAGCCCTCTCAGGAATCATTGCCTTTATCAACAGGTCTTATGACCTATATGCCGACGTTTATCAGAACTTTACCTCTATTTCCTCTCTTACATCCCTGCCCCCATCCACTATGTCAACTCATCTTGTATTTTGGCCATTAAACCCTGGATGTCCTCTCACAAAGTTCCCTTAAATCTGTCAAAAACAGTTTTTTTTGTTTCCTGCACCATCGTCTATCATGTTCCCCTCATCTTATTTCCCTTTTTGCCTTTTGTTTGTAATCTGGGCAACATTTTAAACTTGAGTCCTCTTTTTCCCTGAACATGTATACTGTGTATCTGTTCTGCGGCTTCCCGCACCACAATCTTCGCAAGATTTGCCAGTTTCTGACTTTGAAATGCACCTAAACACTTATTCTTACTCTATTATGTTAAATAAAATGGGCTATTGTTACACTCTGCTGACAGTATGTTTAAGAACACTTGCTCCTTCCAAAGTGTGTTGGTTTCAGTTTAACTCAAAATGGCCATCATTATTTAATTTTGAATGACTAAAGCCCCACTGGTGTTCTCCAAACTGGCATATTAATGGACCATAATAAGTAAGGTTTTTCATTAAACAAATCACCTAGACAAAATACACAAAATATTATGCAAAAACTAAGCAAACCTTTTATTAATATCATCTGATAACGTGATTATTTTCATGAATATGGTCTTGATTTCGGTTATCTATTTATCCAATATCAACTAAATCTAATTTATTAATGCATTCCAATAACATGCAATGCCCGATCTTACTCGAAATGGCAATGCCTATCTTCCTCTGGTGAGTAAATTTCATATCGTAGATGTTTTGTGGTCCAAATAGGTTAGTTCCATTGTTTCTAGATAAAATAAACTCGCAACTCTAAATGTGGTAATGTCCTAATTTTTTTACCATAAACTCATCCTGTAATTATAATCGCAGATTCTTTATCAATTTATATTTCTCAATCTGGGTAGCGAAATTCTGATTTAATACTTCCATTGGTCCCTTTGATTATGCTGAATATACTGAGGAGAAAATATGGTTATTATTCTTTTGTTTAAATAGTTTACAATCTTCTTGACGTATTCATGTTTTTTTGGAGACAAAGCAAATCAGGGGAAAGGAGTGTTCGACATGAGTAGGTCACCATTAGATAAAAACATTTTAAAACTGAAATTTAAGTAATCAAGAGAATGATGTAGTCATAAAAGACACCCAAAATCATAGCTGCACGAATTAACCATTAGCAGTTATACACGTGGGTCGAAGTACCAAAACCTCAAAAGAAAATACATTCTGCGACTAGAATCAAAAAGTTCAAATCCGACCGAGGTGTGACAAAATATTTACTGGCGATTAGGAAAAACTGTGGTTGATTCGGATTTATAATCAAAAGTACCAATTTGTTTTACACAAGAGGTGAAAAAAACATGGTAAAGAGCTACTCTGAATCAATCAGAAAGATAGCGCCAAAGTAAAATGCGGAGCATAGGCCATCTAATTGTATTTTCTACCAGAAACATTAGGAAAAAAATGAGGGCCTCTATGTGACGGTGCAGTTCTAGTGAATGGTGACGTGAGTTTAAGAAGTGCACAGTTGAATAGTGAAAAACATATGCAATGTTGTCTGGTTCACGTATTACTTTGATACACTGATTAGAATGTTAAATCAAATGCCCAGACAACAAACTACTTTGTTGACGTTTCGACCCCAGTTCAATTATTTACAGGCGGTGCTTCATCACAAAATAGCACGGTAGCATCCTACAATGTAATGAAACACTTCTTACCCATTTGGAATAATATTGGTCATTTTGAATGACGGGACTACTTTGAATAATAATGTCACAGTCTTAACTCAGAAAGTATATTTAGAAAGGTCATCATGTAATTCATTCTGTACCTATAGTTAAAAAATATATTTATACCATCACTTACTATATAAATTGAAGAGCCACAGAGTGTCTGGGCAAGCTTGATGCAAACTACTGCGGTAATGACCGTGCAAAATGTGTTTTTCACATCTCGATTGGAACACCTGACCAGTGTTGCTCCTGCATTGTGCATTTAGGGAATATGAATGCATTAGTAAAAAAACGCAATGCCATGTAATAATCTTGTTGTCATAAGATGTGTCTCGAAAGACCAGAGAGGGGCCCTTTAAACACCGAGGAGGAGGTGGGGCACCAATATGACAAAAGTCAGATAAATTCCTCCTAGGTTAGCTCAATCAAACACTCACCATACATGCATTATCACCAAAATATAAAGGTCATAACCAGAAAAAATTATTTAGTATTACTAAAATAAGTCAATTTATTAAAAACCAGTGTATTGTGTGCAAAAAAACATAAGTATTACATAGAATACATAGGTCAAATGAACACACTTAAAAATATAAACACTAAATTAAAAAACCTTACGGATAGACGGAAAACATACAAATTCATTACATAAAAGTACAACAATTCTACTTCATACATTAATTTTTTTATTGTAACTTTTTTTATGAAGTAGAACTGTATTCTATGTGATAATTAGGATGTTTTGCACACAATACACTGGTTTTTAATAAAATGACTTATTTTAGTAATACTGAATAATTTTTCGGTTTATGACCTTTATATTATGGCGATAATGGATGTATGGTGAGTGTTTGATTGAGCTAACCAAGGAGGAATTGATCTGACTTTTGTCATAAGATGTGGGCAATGGTGCCAGATTTTACATCACCAAACATTATGGCTATGGCCCAACCGGTGAACTCATGCCGGTTACGTCGTTCCAATGGAACAACAGTCATAGGAGGCATTTGGCACGGCAACATCATCCAATGTTTCTCAGTTAGTCAAAAATAAATATAAACAAAATTGTTTAGAGCAAGAACAATTTGCATTGATGCGGAGAAAACCATTGTGTCCATTTGTCAGATCAAGTGGAGATTGAATGCTGCCCTGTGAAAAAAGAATGAATGAATTTCTTTCCTGCTCACCGAATGGTGGGGCATTTTATCCTACTGATTCAGTGTTCAATTCTTAGTTAGGCACGCTCCCCTCCAATCTGCTCTCTAAATCATGCAGCATAATTGTTTTAATTATAAATTACTTTCTATGCTTTAATGTATTTTGGAGACCCGGGATGTTGTTCTTTTTTTAAAGTAATGCGACTGACATTGTCAGGGTGAGTGTAAATGATAAATATATAACCATTGTTTCTGGACTTCATGATCTTCAGATCTTTATGCCGCTCTTGCTCCAAACTGTGTGGCGCCCAGAGAAGCTAACAAGATGTTCACTGTCCCGGGCCATACTAGTCAAGGTGATCAGGTATCAGTGTTGTGTAAACTGAAAGCTTTTTTTTCTCTGTATCCCTTATTTCATGCAGTTGGTCAATGATAATGCAAAGGATGAATCCTGCTCCGGCCACCTGACTGCAGCCAACCAACACCTTGAATGGCTCAGCGTCGAGTTTGTGGTTAAAACAAGTGTATAGAGGTTGACGCGAGACGCCTTTAAGGCTTGCCCCGGATCAACTGACAGAAAATTATATATTTAAATCAACTGATCAGATAACTTCACTCGACTGAATATTCTAAAGTTCAGATCAATCTCAGGTAGGGGTGACTGAATTTGTGAAGGTTTTTCCTCAGCATCTCTGAAATTTATTTTAAAACGTCACGAAGTTTAAAACATTTTTAAAAAGCAGAACTAGCGAAAGCAACATGTTATAATTTGATTTAGAAGATAATATAACCTTCCCCCCAACCAAAAACTGCTTGGATTCAAAGAATTGGGACTAAGGAAAGAAAAGATGCTTCAGACACATTTTGAGTGTGTACAGAATACTGTAGAGTGAATACCACTGACAAAACAGCATAAACTGGGAGGAGGAAGGAAGGTCAGGGGTATAACAGCATTAGGCACAGTATAAGACAATCATCAATAGGTCTCACCTTTATAATGCATGTGTCAAAATATTGGACTTACTAATGCTTGCAGCAGGCATTGTTTAGAAAAAGTAAAAGAAAAGACATTTCAAAATTCCAAAGGAAAAGCAAACAATACCTTAAGGTGTCACGTAAGTGTGCATTGAATTCAATATTTTCAACCTTTATAAACAGCATGGTTTATTTTTCAAATAATTTTTACACTGGAAGCTTTGTAAGGAACATAAAAAGCCTATTGCACTTGATTCAGCTCAAAAATAACACAAATAACTAGTTGCAGATACTTAAAAGAACATAACAGCATCCTGAGGTATTGGAGAAGTGTCAGAATTAAAAAAAACAAAAAACATTAATTTACTTTCCACAGGGCTTGGTAAAGAAACAAATACCAATGCCTGAGCCATTTGGTGCATGGCAGCAGCCCAGAGAAAAGAGTTAAGAGCAGCCAGGAAAAGAGACATTTGCTTTTACATATCCTAAATACTCCTTCTGCATCTGATAAAGCAGCCCGCTCTTCCAAAATTGCCATATATTCTGTAGTGCGGCAAGACAAGAGCTTTCATGCAACATGTGGAACATAAGAGATAAAAACAAAACCAACATGACGAAGTCTGCTCTATAGTCAAGCCCCGGCAGAAATATACCTAGTGCTAAGATTTTATGGATGTTCTGGGAGGGTCGGGGAACAACATGGAGAGAGGGTGTGTGAATGTGGGGAAGCAGCCCATGAGGGAGAGCAAAACATGACATGCAATCCTAAGTAGGGCGTAAAGAAGAAGAACAAAAAATGCTTCCTGGTGTGAGCCATGGAAGGATACAGGTCATCCAATCAAAAGTATAGTAAACAAGCGGTGCTCCAGGGCCAAACACAAGAAGAAGAAGAAGGAAGGCTATTGAATAAGAAACAAACAAAGCAGACTGACAAGAAGGCAAATATTGATAAGCCATGGGAATACCCAAAGCCCACTCTAAGTATTGGTACTGTGCACAATAGGTCTTGAACAGCAGATAGTTAGAACCTGTCTGTAGGTGAGACCTGACAAAGAGGCTATGGTTGCAGAGGACACCAGAGTGCACTGTTAAAGGTGTTCCCTAAGGTAGGACATTTGAAGTTTCAAGCTATGAAAGAGCTAGGAAGAGGAGTGCATTTATTAAAACGTGAGCAAGAATTCGATGTGACCGAAGTCATGGAAGGAGACAGTATAGCCAACAGAGGTAGAAGGCGAGTTAGTTAAGATGAGAAGTAGAGATAACAGGAATGTTTAAAGAGAAGTAAATCAAAATAAAGTCCCTCTCCCTCCGTCCTACCGAGTGCTTCTTGTCTCTCCTTCACTCGCTGTCTCCTTTCCATCTTCTCCTGTCTCTTCCCTTCGTTTACCTCTTCCTGACCACGCTCTGTATATACCATCTACCCCTCCTCGTTCCTCTCGGCTTCGCTTCCTGCCTCCTTTCCCCTCATTTCACTCTGCCTTCCTAACCTACTTTCATTATTCCCTCCATTTTTCTTATACTTTTTCCCCGCTCTTCTCTCTTCCTCTTTTCTTGCCCTCTCATCCTTCATTCATTTGTTCTTCCTTGCTTCAGTCACTCCCCGCTTCCTGTGACTCCTTCCCATTTATATTTTCTCGTTCCGCCTTCCCTGCTCTCCTGTCCAATCCTCCCTAAACTCAGTTTTCCGGTTCCTCCTGTTCTGTCTCCTTGTTAAAAACGATCCAGGCTTTCAAGTGACATAGGGGACCCTACACACGTCTGCACTTCCCAATGAGTAAGAACCGTTTGAAATGAAAGACAGCAGTTTAAGTACAAGAGTCTAATCACGGAAAATGGGGGATCGATGTTATAAAATGTTGACTTCAGAAGAACAATTCTGCACCAGTATTTGCACTGCTCGACCAGTAGATTATCGGCTTCTGCCTTGAAATAACAGCACACAAAAGATATTTGCACCGACCTGCTGCAGCGAAAATTAGATATGTACTGACTGACCAATACAGCCCGGCTGATGGGTGCAAAACCAGCATTTGCACCCGCCAGCCTCTGCAAAAATTGTTTTTGAGCAAAGATCTGTGTGCATATGCTGCTTTGCTGGTCCTTTGGTGAAAGTAAGTCTGCAAAATTGTACGGCACCATTGTAATTTGATACATTTTGGCTTTCGATGTAGTTGTGGGGAACACTTGCCAAACTTGGGCACAATTTGAATTTTTGGTACATTTTTAAACGGTGCGCAGGGACTGTGTGACACTTTTGCACATCCTAAAATGTCACAATGGGGTGAAAAATGTAAAGTAACCTTGTTGCTGGGCATTTTCACCTCTCCACTGCATTTAAACATTGATGATAAACTAATGCCAATGCCATTACGGAGTTGATGACGAAGAGGTGAACAATTCCAAGTAGTAGGTACACTACTTTACCTCAAGTTATTCCCATTTTTTCCACAAATCCTCTAAATACACTGTATGTGCTGTGTGGTAAGTGCTATGAACATGGCACTGCAGCATCACTGACTGCAGTGTGCAATGAAATCACAACCATAGGCTTCACCTGCCTTGGCTTTCGACACAGTTCACCCAGTGGCGTTGCAAGAGGGGGGTGCCGGTGGTCCATCCCGGGTCGCATGAGTTTTGGGAACGCCAGCACTCCCCCTCCACTCTTACATTAAGCCTCTGTGGGACTTCAAAGGCAGGGACCGCCATGGGCGGCAAAGTGTCTAGCTATGCCACTGGGTTCACCCCCCCACAATACTACAGAGGCTTCAGGACATTGCAATTTATTCTATCGACCAATAATTGGCCCACCAGCAGACATCATCTCATCCTTTAATCTCTGTTATAACTACGCTTATGGAACACACATTTTGATGCCCTGGTACCAACATAGGGGATTTGCCTTCTCCCGCTATTCTCATGTCATTGATATGAAATGCTCACCCCCCTCCGCCCAAAGCATTCAGCAAAAATGTGGGGAACTTTAAGTCTATTAACTACCATTCCTCTACATCACCTTTGCCCCAATGGGCGCCCCCACTCATCCACTGTGCTCCCCAACCTGCTGGTTTCAATTGCCCTACAGCACAAGAGGCCCATTGATGAAACTAGTCTGACACCTCTTCCCTCCCCTCTGCCACTCTCCACCTCGGGTACACCATCCACTAGCCCCCCACTTCCCTTCACCTCCCAGACTACTTACCTCCCTACCTATGAGGAATCCACACTGCTTACCCCTCTCCCTCCTTTGAGGTGTCTCCTTTACTATCTACCCCTAGACCATCCACCCATACTTTAAACCCTCCCTCCATTGAGGATAAGCTGGCAGACCTCAAGCATGATCTCTTAAAGTTTAGGGCGGCAAAGCATGCATCTTTTGCTCAGGTCTCACCCTGAGACATATACAAACTGCTCCGATGTCCACCTGTGAAAACCTGGATATCCAAATCTGGAACAATGACAAGATAGTTTGTATAATCCACACAATCTATCACCGCCCCCCTCCCCCCCCCCCAGGTGATAATCTTCTCTTCATGGAACAAATAATGGAGACCATATCCTCTAACACTGACCAACACCCAAACCATATCTTCCTTGGGATTTCAATTTACACTGGAATGATGCAAATGATCCCTTCAAGGTTTTCCTCTCCGACCTAAATGTCACCCAGTCCTGCAATGGACCTACACACAACAAGGACTCCACCCTCAATGTAATCATAGCTACAGACAACGCCATACAAATGGATGCCACATCACTTTGTGACTGGTCGGATCACTACCTAATCTAATTTCTCATCTCATCTTGGTAAGGGTGCTCCTTAGACAAGGACAAAGGCCAAACAATGGTCTCAAGATATGAAGAACATCAACGTAAATGATAAAACTAACATTAATAATAATCTACTTCCTCTGCCCCCTAACTTGACACATTTGGATGACCTTACTGAACATTACATCCACTCCATGACAAATATGTTAGACTCAATTGCTCCAAAGCAACTCAAAAGGATACCCAGCAAACCTTCTGAACCATGATTCAATTGCTCCCTTAACGAAGAAAAACACAAACTAAAGCTAGCGGAGAGATCATGGAGAAACTCTCCTTTCTTAACAAATCTGAAGCAGTTGAGGACGACAAGAAGTGCATATAACAAACATATCTGTAGCGTCAAAGCTGATCACTTCACAGCTCGACCACACCAAAAACAGACCAAAACAACTTTTCGAAATCCTCAAACAACAAGCTAACCACTCAACTAACCAACAATCTGCACTCAAGGACTCAATCCCTAGAAGTGAGGAGATCTCTGCACACTTTATTGAAAAGACAAGAAAGATTTAATTACAATTGCAACTAACCTCAACAAATACTCATTACCAGACCCAGCCCACCCCCTCTCCATGGCTACCCTTGGTGGGTTCCCCTCTTTCTAGCTCTATGGATTATACTCCAAAAAAGAAGGTGTGGTGGAATACCTTTACACTGCCAGACGATGCTTAGCTACTCAAAACTATAACTTCATTAAAACCTCCAAATCGTTTCAATGATTTTCTGCCGCCAAGCTCTTCAAAGAGTTTAGATCTTTCATTCTGCCACTCTGGTCTAACATTGTCAATGAATCTCTCTTGCAGGGCTTGATCCTGATTGTCTCAAGATAGGCAGGCAGCCACCCCATCCCAAAGAAGCCAAATGCAGACTTTACTGATCCTAACAACTTGTGACCAATTTCTAATAACATGACCTTAGCTAAACTACTTGAGAAATGCGTACACACACAACTCTGTAATCACATCAAACAATTTCAACTACTTGACCAATACCAATTGGGTTTATGATCAGGTCACAGTACTGCAACTGACACACATTGTTGATAGCGCCCTGAGACCAGCCGCGGTCCGTGGAGGGAGTTCCGTGGGGCGGAATGGCGGGGCGGGGGAGGGGCAGGGTGGGGGGTACTAAACACCGGAGTAAGGATAATTGGAGGTAAGCAAACAATTAAATAAATAAAACGAATTTCGTAGCGCGCGCTTCATCACAAAATGCGATGCAGCGCGCACTACGAAATTCGTTTAATTTATTTAATTGTTTACTTACCTCCAATTATCCATATTCCGGTGTTTAGTACCTCCCACCCTGCCCCTCCCCCGCCCTTCCGCCCCATGGAACTCCCTCCACGGACCGCGGCTGCCTGAGACTCCTTGACCAGAATGAATCTTGCCTACTTATACTTCTTGATCTTTTCTCGGTGTTTGACATGGTGAAACATGACAACATGATTGATCTTCCTGAAAAAAAAGATGGGGTTCTCGGGCCCAGTTTTAAATTGGTTTGCCTCGTTCCTACATAATAGAACGCAAAGAATCAAAGTCAACCATTCCCTTTTTTAACAGTACGCCGGTCTCAATTGGAGTGCCGCAAGGATTCGCACTCTCACCAACGCTTTTCAACTTGTTCATGGAGCCTCTCACCGGAAATCTGAACTGCTCAACCATACACTGTCACATGTACACCAATGATACTCAATTATACATGAAAACTTCTTCACTGGATGATATTGAAACTCTTAACTCTACACTTATGAAAACTCAGCACTGCTTAACTCACAATCACCTTATGCTAAATACACTCAAGACAGAATTCCTCCTGATTTCCCCCCACAATCATCTACTCCCATTCACGATTGGCTCAAACAACTAATGGCTCTCAACTGCACTCCACATGTTGTTGACTCCACTAGATCATTAGGCATAACTCGGGACAAACACCTGAAGATGTAAGACCACATCAGTGCAAAAACTAGAGGAGCCAATCTCCATCTCAACACTTTAAGGACAATCAAACTGTTCCTGCCTCCTGATGACATGCAGCTAGCAGTCCAATACCTAGTTATCTCCTGTTTAGATTATGTAATTGTGACCCTGGCAGGGCTACCCAAAGTTAGACTGGCCCCTTTAAGGGCTTCTATGAACTCAGCTGTCAGACTCATTACGGGATCAAGTAAATGTGATCACACCACACCTAATTCCACTCAGGTGGCTCTCTCTCGAAGCAAGGATTGGGTTCAAGATAGCCTGCTTGATGGACAAAACTCTTCATTATAACACTCCTGTTTACCTGGCAAAAAAACTTGAACTATCTGGCGTGAATTGAACACTCTATTGTTGAAACCACAAAAATTAAAAATGATGAGAACTTATGACCATGCCTTATATGGTCTTGCTCTGAGAATATGGAACGCTCTTTCTCTCGAAATCAGAGCTAACCCATCAATCGCCTCATTCAAAAAAGAAGTCAAAGGGTTGCTCCTGAACGTCTACCTGCAACAATAGACCTGAAGTCTCCAAAACTAACATGTACTTCTTGTTTACAGCACTGATCTAACATTCAACTATGCAATCTGTACTGCTTTATATTTACTATGATGTGGGCTGTTCTTTTCGCATTTTGTTTGCTCAATTACTTACATGTTTAGTATTTATACCTTTTCCTTTTTATCTTGCATGCTTTTATGTACAGTGCTCTGATACCCTGACGGGCCATGTTCACGCTATATAAAAGTTTTCTAATGATAATTTGTAAAGCGTGAAAGCTCCTCTGACCTTGACTCCTGTGACATGGTGAAACGCCCACAAGCAGTTATCACCGGATGCCGGCCATCCACCGTAAGACCACCCCTTCAATACTGGAGATTCTTGTGTGAGGCAACTGGAGGAATCGTCAATCCCCCCAACCACCCGGCCTCAGCAACTAGCACCTCCCCGCCACACGGAGGCTAATTCAGACAGCTAGGCAGACAACTCTCTGGTTGGCGGCTGTTCCCTTCTGTTACACCAGTGTACCCAGACTGACATTTGTCAAAATATAAACATCAAACAATTAAGGGGCAGACTTTTCAAGTATAGTTTAAAAACTGTATCGCTCTGCCTTTTAATTAACAAGCATTTGCAATGCAAATTGGTCTCACATTTGTGAGAGTTAGAGGTATTGGTGTTGCAAATGAGAATGTCTTTTACCCATGTGTTTTGGATTGGCGCAAATGTTTGTGGTATGGAGTGGATTTATGTGCATTGAACTTGTTAGTTGTGGAATGGTGTGTGGTGGAATTGTTTGGCATGGCGTTTAATGGAAATATGTGGATAGTAATTATGTGGAATTGAGTGCACTGTAATTATGTGGCGTGGGATTGTGTGTCAGAGTGTAATTATGTGGAATGGCATTTTGTGTGGTGGAGTGGTATTTTGTGGAGTTTGATTATGCAGTGTGCTATTGAATTATGTGGCATGATGCGGAATTCTGTTGTGTGGATTGGATGTATGTATTGTGTAATTGTGCTGTTAAATTGGAAAAAGTGGTGTGGAAATGAAATGTGTAGAATTAATTTGTGTGGTGTGGAAGTGTGTGGTGCTGAGTGAAATAATGTTGATTGGACTTATGTGGCATGGTGTGGAGTGTATTTGTGTGGACTGTTTTAACAAGTTTAAAAATGCACCTGTTTTACTGCCAGCTTGGCTTCTTGTAAGCAACGACTAGAAGTACAAAGTGTGGGTTTACGCACTGATTGCATGTTTTTAAAACTCATGGGTAAAAGACATTGTCATTTTCAATGCCTATAGCTAAAACTCTTACAAATGCGAGACCTATTGCATTGCAAATGCTTGTTAACAGCAATTTGAGGCTACATCCTGAAAGCCATGTTGTCCTCTGACCCTTAATCAACATGCAGTGACACCCCTACTCTTTTTTGCCCCTTCACCCATATTGAATTCAATGCTGCCTTTCTACATTTGCAAATCCTTGGGCATAAAAGGATTTTCCGTGAAAGGGCTCCAATGTGTGCATTTTTAAACAGACTTGTGATAACAAAACTGTAAGTGTATGTAAACAGCCGGAGAGTGTTCCGTATTTGAACACTGAACTAGAAAATACAAAATAGTCTTGGTGTAGGAAGGCGTCTGCAAACATGCAGAAAATAATATACCTGCAGCTATTTATATGTTATGTTGACAATAGCTTGAAAGCAATAAATCATTGTGGGGGTGGTGAGTGTGACCTGCAGGGCCCTACTCTGAATGTATTGACTTGAGACATTGGTGTGGTTGACTCCGCTTTTACGACACACACCTGCCTCGAGATCTTATCGGATCAAACAAGACTTTTTTCTCAGTACCAGCAAACCACAAATTTATTTATTGGCAGAGTTTTATATAGTGCTGGCTAGACCCGGAGGTATCAGAGCGCTTTACATGAGGATCAGCGAGTTACAAAATTGCATTAGTTACAGGAGGCTAGTCTAACATAGGAAAAAAAACAGTGTTGCACAAAAACATGAGTTACAATAGCATAGCATATACACATGTCCTATGGGGTATAGAAGGGAGAGGGGGAAAAGGACAAGCATTTGCAATGCAATCGGTCTCGCCTTTGGGACCTCATATGTATTTAGCTATGCAGCACATTAGCCTGGATGCTGAAACATTTACTGTTCTTTAACATGGAGGAAAAGCAAGCACCAAACTGCGTGGCACGCCAGGTATGGGAACATATGGAGAGAAATATTGCCCTTTAGTGGCATATGGTATAGTCCAAAGCTCTGTTTTTAATATAAAATCAGGGCCTTCATTGGTCATATCACTGAAAATACAAGATTTGAAAAAAATATTATTGTCTACGGGTGCTCGTGGAAGACAATTTCTATGGACTGGAATCTAGAGAATGCTAAAGTGATTCTGGTATTGTACTGACCTCTGCTGGTCGTTTTCTATCAAGAAAGTTAAACAGAGGCAGATGCCAGAATGATTGAAAAAAGAAAGTCCCTCAGCAGAAAGCAATTCTGGTATCTTACTGACCTCTAATGGTCCTTTTTTATTAAGACAGTTAAATAGAGGCAGTTGAACAGAAAAGAAGTCTTTGAGTGCAAGCAGACAAGTCCTAGGGCTGATCTCCAGAGCCCACAAAGCACATACACATATATGTGTATACTAATATATAAGTATATACTAAAGTATATAAAAGAGGTCTCGAATGCTTGACCTAAAAATTACTAGATACTAGAGGTCTTGAATGCTCGACCTAAAAATGACTGGTTGTGTATAATATTGAAATATAAAAAGATCATGCCGACTGGTTGTGGAACTAAAAACACATTGTTTGGAAAAGCATAAATGCTAATATATTTAATATTTGACTACAAGCTATCCAAAAACACATTGACCAGAGAAGTGCTAGAGCACACAAAGTTTGATTGTAGCAAACAAACTCGGACAAATGTGGACACGAAAGATAAAGTGCGAAAGCAAGTGCGAAAGCCTTGTTAATCAAAAGCAATTTATTTTTGTACAAATATGAATTAGTAATAAAGTGAGAGAGAGAGAGAGAGTGAAGAGAGAGAAATAAGGAATAGAGAAAAAGAGAAAAGTTAGAGAAAGAGAGAGAAAGACATGCAAGGTGAGCTGGGAAGATGTCACCTTGGAGAAGAGCACTGGACTTCTAAGGACGTTTATTTTGTGGTATACTGAGGAAATGTGGGAAAGGCTGAGGAAGGAAGTTTCTGGTAAGATGGGTAGAGGTTGAGGCCTGACACATGTCCGCAGGGTGGGGTGTGGTGATCCTGGAGAAGAACGTTTGACTGCTAAGGACGCTTAACTCGAGTGTGGTTTAGAAGCTGTGGGGAGGGATGAGGAGACTTCTTAAGAGATTTCTGCAGATTTAGGCTTTAGGTATGTGTTGGAAAGTGGGTTATTGGTAGGGGCAAATGTAGGTCTGCCCTGCCATGGTGGGGTTTCAATCTATTCACATGCAGGACCCTGTGAGGGTTCCTGGGGGTGCCAAGGTCAACCAAATAGGTAACCTCACCCTTCTTTTATAAGATTGGATAGGGCCCACTCCACTTGTCATGGAGGGCCCTGGAAGCTACAGGCTCCAGCACCCACACCAATTGTCCTGGAGTATACTCGGGCATAGTAGCCTTTTGATCATACCAGTGCTTCATGAGCTCCTGGCTGGCCTCCAGTTTCCTGTTTGCCTTGTACATGTACTCTGCCATTCTAGATCTCAGGCCTAGCACACAATAAAGCACATTGTCCTTTGCTTCCTTAAGAGGCTTCTCTAAAGACTCTCTTAGTAGGATCAATGGCCCCCTCACAGGGTGTCCAAACACCAGCTCAAAAGGACTGAAGCCAACCCCTTTCTGTGGCACCTCCCTGTAGGCAAATATTAAGCATGGGAGGAGAACATCCCATCTCCTCCTGAGTTTCTCTGACAACCCATTTATCATGCCCTTTAGGGTTTTGTTGAATCTCTCAACAAGACCATTTCCTTGTGGGTGATAAGGGGTGGTGAACTTGTAGTTGACACCACACTCATTCCACATAGCAGTCAGATAGCTGGACAGGAAGCACGTGCTCCTATCTGACACCACCTCTTTTGGAAAACCCACTCTGTTGAACACACCAAGCAGTGCTCTAGCCACAGCAGGAGCATCAATGGTTCTAAGAGGTATGGCTTCAGGGTATCTAGTGGCGTGGTCAACTACCACTAAGATATACCTATTCCCTGATGCAGTAGGTGGGTCCAGGGGACCAACAATGTCCATCCCCACCCTTTCAAAAGGAACCCCAACCACTGGCCGTGGTATTAGGGGAGCCTTTGTCTTGCCCCCTGCCTTGCCACTGGACTGACAGGTGACACAGGAGCTGCAAAACTCCTTCACCTTTTCAGACATATTGGGCCAGTAGAAATGGTTCACCAACTGGTTCCGTGGCTTTGTCTGTCCCAAATGTCCTGCCAAGGGGATATCATGACCCAAAGTCAGAATGAACTCTCTGTACTTCTGGGGCACCACCAACCTCCTGGTGGCTCCCTCCTTGAGGTTTCTGGCCTCAGTATAAAGCAGTCCATCTTCCCAGTATAGTTTGTGAAACCCACTGTCATCCTCTTCCTCTTGCTTAGAAGCAATCCGCCTCAAGCTCTCAAGGGTGGGACAGTCACGCTGTCCCTGACTTGAACTCCTCTCTGGAGGGTCCACCTGCTCCTTTCATTTCTGCACAATCTGACAGCTCTGGCAGGGATGGAGTCCCTCCCTCAGAGGCCAGATCCTCCCCATCAGGGTTAGATTCTTCCTGCACCTCTGGAGTTCCCTGGGCTGGCTCACCAGGCCCAGTGCCCTTGTCCTTGGATGCTTGGCCCTTTGTTCCAGGGTCCAAGTGTCCAGCCCCTCCCTTCTGGCTAGTCTGTGACCTAGTCACAGCACATACCCACTCAGGGAGCTCCAATATTTTCATATGGAGTCCTCTCTCTACCTCTGACCACACAGAGGCTTCAAGATCATTGCCCAGTAAACACTGGACTGGGAGCACCTTTGACACAGCTACCTTCATAGGGCCTGTCATACCTCCCCATTCCAAATCCACCACAGCCATAGGATGGAGTTTAGTAGTGCTGTCTGCATATGTCACCTGGTGAAACTCACCAGGTAACAACCTCTCTGGATGCACCAGTTCATCCAGGACCATAGTTACACTACCCCAGTGTCTCTGATAGCCTCAACCTCAGTCCCATTCACTTTAGGCCTCTGCCTGTACTTGTCCATGTTTGGAGGTAAGGCAGCAAGGGTTGCAATATTCACCCCACCCAGGGACACTTAGGTTGCTTCCACCACCTGACTACCCCTCTCTGGGGCACCATTCTCCACCCCTACACTGACACTGGCAATCCCTGTGGATGGCCCCTTAGGGGGGAGCTTCTTGGCGCAGACAGCATCTCCCCGTATGTGCCCTGGTTGGTTACAGTCAAAGCACTTACCCACCTTTGAGGGATTAAAGAACCTACCATTCTTTCCCTGATACCCCCTCCCTTTGAATTTGGGTTGGCTCGCCCCCCCCCCTCCTTGTGCAGGTTTTTGTGAGTCTTTGGAGGACTCTTGGTTTTGACCTTCCTTTCCCTGGGCTTTCCCCTGGGGAGGGACCTGTCCCCCTTTCTTCTGGTCACCCCCCTGGTGCCGAATGGAAACCCGGGTTCTCACCCACTCATCAGCTGCTTCTCCCAGCTCTTTGGGGTCTGTCAGCTTAGAGTCCACTAGATACTGGTGTAACTTCTCTTCTGCACAATGAGTCAAAATATGTTCTTTCAAAAACAAATTATACAATCCATCATATGAGTCAACTGTGTTACCAACAATCCAGCCTTCCAGTGCTTTCACTGAAATGTCCACAAAGTCTACCCAAGACTCTGAACTCAATTTCTGGGTGCCTCTAAACCTCACCCTGTACTGCCTGGAGTCAGACCAAATCTCTTGACTAAGCATGCCTTCATCTGCTGGTATGATTCTGCATCCTCTCCCTTCAGGGTTAGGAGCCTATCCCTCCCAGCTACTGGAATCAAATCCCACAGGAGTGCACCCCAATACCTAGAGCTTGTGGTACAGTAGTATATGTGGAGTTTGAGGCCTCAAATATGTCCTCTGGGTAGGGAGTGGTCACCCTGGCGATGAATTCTGGACTGCTAAGGATACTCACCTTTTGGGTGTTTGAGGACCTGTAGGGGAGGATGAGGGGAGAAAGCTTGGGCTATGGCAGGATGTTTCCAGGTCCAGTTTAATTATAAAAAAAACAAAAGAAGACCAATGTGCGCCCAGCTTGATAAAATCTAAATTACTGCTTGATAGAAAAAATCAGCTGGTAACCAGACACACCCTTTGAATAAGGTCTCTTGTCCCATCAGGTCTGTCTCCATTGTGTAGCTCCCTTCTATTATGTATCATGAGGTGTGAATACTCCCTAGTAAAGTGTGCGTAACACATATAAAAGGCTGGCTGCTTTATAATGCTTGACTGCAGCTTTGTACTCCACCCCCTGTGGCCCATCTTCAAAAGTAGAAGTTTGGTTTTTGTAGGTGATGTGGTAATAAACTGCAAAAAAAATCACGGCAATCGTTTTTATTTGTAAACACATGAAAAACAGAGCGTTCAGAGAAACACACAATCAACAGAAACGTAAAAAGATCACAGCGACTGGGTATGTTAAGCAAACACGCTGTGCTGGATCACGGTGAATGGAAATTTTTTAACAGAACTTAAAGTGAAATTGTGAGGATGAAGATCTCAGAGTGAAATGCCCATGTCCTTTTTTGTATGTTTATAACTGTTGTTAAGGTGCAGTTAAGATAAACAAACACAGCGTAATATGCATCCGGAAGCCAATATGTAAAAGCATTGTTAATCGCTAAAATAGTTCTTTCTTTTTCTATTAAGCATAATTTATTTGCCAGTGGGCAAAAATCAAATGCACATTTTTTTTAAACTAAGTAAGTATGAAATTGTAAACCAATCCAAAACACATCGGCTTAAGAAACTAATTGCTAATTAACTGTGACTAAATGAAGGACATTGCGTTTTTTTAACGTAGCAAAAACGCAGCGGCCATAGCGCCTCTGTGTTCAAGTGTTTCTTGGCGGGTTTGGCTCCGATTGGTCCATTGATAAAATGCAGTCACTTGGGCCGTGCACAAGGCAGGTGGCGGAGCTAAGGGCACTGGGTTTTCTCAGCCCCTTTCTCACTGAGAAATCGACCCTCTGCCCTGTCCTGGGAACTGCTGGCATCGTGTCACGGTTTCAAATGTTAAGCCTCACTTGTGCAATTGGAGACACGCCTCACCTGTGCTGCAGCCGGAGACCTCAAGGTCGAGGGAAAGGCTGGATATCGAGCTGCTGGATGTGCGGCGCTTCGATGCCTGGTGGGGAGAGAGGAGACTGAGGAGGGGCGGGAACATGAGACAAGGAGCTGAGGGGAAATGCAAAGTTGAAAAGGGCGTTGGAAAAGGGCTTTAAGAACCGGAATGAGGGAACGGAAGAGGAATAAGGCTATTGGTTGTCCGGCTGCTCTAAAAGTGAAAGCGCGCACGGCGCGCTAAATGCAAGCAAAGCACGTCCTGGCGTATATACAGATATAGTGCTCACAAGAATAAAAAAAAAAACATTGGCAATGCAATAGTACTTGCATTTACTCGACGCATATTGCATTGAAAACAAAAGTGCCGGCAGGCAAGAAGACACGAACGGGAGTGGGGGATTGGGGGGGGGGTGCGTAAGAGTCACAGACTGAGGGAGTGGGCGAGTGGGGGAGACAGGGAAGAAAATAGTGTTAGGAGTAAAGGGGCCAATAGCCGTGGAAAGATACAAATGATGAATGAGGAGGGACTAACAAGCCTCAAACCAATCAGAAAGCAGCATTTAAGACAAAAGCCAATGGGCAGAGAGTGGGCAGAGCTTCCATGAAGCTTCCACACTACAGTATTTACTGCATGCCTCACAAAGCGATAGTGCTTTCGCGCTGCAACACTAAGCGAGACCTAAAAAAGGGAAGGAATGAAAAAAAATGATTTTTCAATCAATGAGGCAGTATCAATTCTAAATGCAATGTCCGGGGCTCCTCTTGCGTGTTATGTGCATTTCTAATAGTTGAAATATAACCACACGCTACAAGGGGTACATGAAGTTCTCAATTTGGAGACTTGATAGCTCAAAAGATAATATTGTTCAGCTGAGAAAGCATTTCGACCAAGTTCCCAAGTGTAACTAGCTAGGCCACACCTCTGCTTTTCCCTCAGAATTCTGGACCGTGCAGCATTAGTTTTATGCTGGGTTAAATACGACTCCAGATTGCAAGAAAAAAGCCCAGACTGGCCTAAATAGTCTGGCGTGGACCTAGGACACTTGGCAAGTGATAGGTACCTTCAATGCAGGTTAGTCTGTGGTCTGCAGAACAGTTAATATAGCTATTTTAAAGTTGTACTGTGTAATCCTGCCACCTGGGCCTCCTCTCACCCCTGGGAATGATCAGGAACAGACACGAGCAGAGAGAATAAATCAGAAGCCGAATACGAAAAAATTGCAAACTGAGGCTGCTGAGAGGGGGAGGGCCTGAAAAAGCCATAAATCGACACCAGCGCGAAGACCTGGAAGAACAAGGAACACGCCTGAAAGAACAACACACTAGTGTTAGCACCGCAAAAAGGGGAAGCAGGAGCGAGACTGGCCAATTTAATTAAAAAACATATGGAATTCAAACATTGCAATGATATCACTTTCCGGTGCGATAGGGTGAGGCGGTTCTCAGCTGAGTGTTTAATGCAGGCAGATTGATCATGACTGTAATGGATAAGAGGTTGCTTGTGCATGTGTAATCAGCGCTGCGGCCACAAAAAATACATGGGACACTTGTTAGACTCTCGGCGTGGTCCCGAGTGCCTTACCGCGGGCCACGCCCCTTTATTTATAGCTGGCGCGTGACGACACGCGCCAGAGCTATCAAAATACTTCCGACGTGGGTAGACTGCACCGCTACCCCGCGTTGGAGAACACTACATTCCTTCTAACCTTTATTAAACAACAAACAAAAAGTGATCATGTAGATTTGTTACCAGTCACTAGAATTCCAGTCCCAGGTCCGTCACACCATGAAGTCGGTCAGCCAGGAGGATGGAGCCGGGTTTCTTCTCAGGCCATATCTGGAGTGCTCTCCCCGTGATGATAGCAGTGATGGGGTCATCCCCTGCGAGACTTCGCTCCCAGGGGATCTCACTGGGGACCTTGGCAGACCTCCGACTGGTGTTTCCGGCAGTAAAGGGGCACCCTGGTCAGATCGGTTCTCATCTTTGGTGGGGTCGTCCCTTGATCACCATCTGGGCCTTCCTCCACTGCCGGATGACGTGGCCTGGCGTCCAGGTTTTCTGACAATTGCAGGTCCGGAGTTCCGGCGTGCACCTTTTTGAAGAAAGAGATGTTGCGTGTGACTTCCTCAGTTCCTCTTCTGGCTGTTATCATGGTGCCGGTTCGGCGGATAACTGTCCAGGGCCTATGTTCAAATGGAAGCCGGAATTTGCTCCCAGGGTACCTGTCCTTGATATAGACTCTGTCTCTCACTTGAATGGCACATTCGGTCTCGTCGGTCGGCGCTGGCCTGATCATTGGAGCTGGTCCTGTTGGCTAGGACCTTTCCAGCGTCAATCTGAGACGGGGTCCAGCTTGGGTGATGCGGGATGGTGTCTCGCACTACTCGGCCCATGCTTGCCTGTCCTGGAGCTGCCTCGGTCGTGAGATGGGGCGTCAAACGGTATTCTCTCAGGAAACTGTATATGGCTCTCTCGAGCGGTGATCAATCGGCATGCGCAATGCGTATTATTTTGTTCAGAGTACGCATGAACCTCTCTACTTCCCCATTTTCTTGAGGCCAGCACGGGGTCACTTTCCGGTGCTGAATCCCCCAGGCCTTGAGATAGTCAGCAAACTCTTGCCCATTGACGGGTGGGCCGTTTTCTGTCTTCCCCACTTTGAATATTCTGTGTGTGGGGATGGTCTTCTCGAATTTTGTAACGACCTCTGTGGCTGTCTGACTTCCTACGATCTCGACCTCTGGGTACTTCGTGTAATCATCGATGATTACTAGGGCATAGCGTCCATCGGGGAGCTGCCCAAAGTCCACACTCACCCACTCCCATGGCCGTTGGGGGTTTTCTTCAGTGATGACGGGGTGAGGGTGATCCGGTTGGCCCGATGCCTGGCACCACGAGATTGTTCTGACTGTTTGCTCAACCAGCCGACTCTTCGTCTTCACCATGCCTTGATGTCCCCGGTGTGTGAGATCCACCGCTTGTTGAGCCAGACTTGATGGGATCACCAGTCGCGGCCCTCGGAGCAGACAACCACTGCTGTCAACCGAAAGTTCATCCTTGACCCGCACAATTGACTCCAGGACAGTCTTTGCTTGCGGCGTTCGTGTGGCCATGGTGGACTGAATGGGGCGCCAGTCATTCGATTGGACTGCCGTTAGGGCCAGTTGCAGGCATTTATCACTCCGGGTGGCTTCTACAATAGTCTCAAGACTCATGGGAAGTGGTCGGGATCTTTCCGATACGAGTCGGACATATTCCTCCGTGTCTTCAGCATCCTCTTCTTCCGCTTTGGTGGCAACCCTGGGATGCCTCGGAAGATAGCCCGCTGGATTGGATGAGCCTGGTTTGTATTCCACTCGATAGTCATACTCCTGTAGTTGAAGGATCCATTTTTCAATCCTCGGTGGAGGCTTGGACGCTGACCCTTAAAACAGGGGGACGAGGGGTTTGTGGTCTGTGGACACTGTGAATGGATGGCTGTATACGTAGACGAAATGTCGACAGGCCCAGTGGATGGCGATCGCTTCTCGCTCTATTTGTGAGTATCTCTGTTCTGTGTCCGTCAAGGAGCGGCTCGCGTATGCTATCGGGGCACACTCTCCATTTCCTTGCAATTGTGTGAGTACAGCTCCTAGCCCATATAGGCGGGCGTCCACAGCGACATTGGTGGATCGGGCCGGGTCAAAGTATGATAGTGTTGTGTCTGCCGACAGGGCTGCCTTGGTATCCTTGAAGGATTGTTCCTGTTCGGGGCCCCACTGCCATGTGGTGGTGGATTTCGTCAGTTCCCTGAGGGGCTTTGTGAGGTTAGACGAATCCGGGACAAACCGCCCGCAAAAGTTCACCCTAGGAAACTCCTTATTTCCGAAATGTTGGAGGGTGCTGGGGTTTCCTGTACATCTCGCACCTTGTGGGGATCTGGGGCAACTCCTTGGTTGGAGAATGTGTAGCCAAAGAGGCTGATCTTGCTCTTTAAGAACTGGCACTTCTCTCTGTGTAGGGTCAGTCCAGATTCTTTGATCCTCTGGAGGATCCCGCGAAGTCTCCGGTGGTGATCTTCTATCGACGATGCGTATATGAGTAGGTCGTCGCTTACGTTCAAGACCCCTGGTAGCCCACTAAGGACTTACAGATGGTGTTTTGGAATACCTCCGCAGCACTTGAGATCCCGAAATTGAGGCGTCGGTAGCACCTGAGGCCGACGTGCATAGAGAATGTGGTAATGTAGCGAGAGTCCGGGTGTAGTGGCAGTTGGTGATAGCCGGACCGGAGGTCCATCTTCGAAAACCATTTTGCGCCATTCAGTTCTCCCAAGAGGTCATCGATGGTGGGGGTTAGGTGACGTTCCCTTTTCACCGCGACGTTTGGGAGGCGCATGTCAACGCAGATGCGGACCTGCCCTGGCTGTTTCGGTTTCTGTGCCACTACGATCGGGTACACCCAAGGGGTGGGTCCACTGACCTTTTCTATAATCCCTTGCTTCTCCAGTGCCTCCAGCTCTTCCTCGACCTTCTTGCGCAAGTGGAACGCAATGCGCCTGTGCCTCAGCGCCACCGGTTGGACTGACGGGTCAATGTGGAGAGAGACTTCCTTCCCTTTCAGGCATCCGATGCCTTTGAAGACGTCTTCAAACTCCTCCATGATGGCCTCCAGTTCCTCCTCTTGTACCGCCATGGCGAATGATATCAGCCTCAGCTTTTCTGCTGATTGTCCGCTTATCAGCATACCGCCTCCTTCTGTAGTCACGTACACTGTGGTGGGGATCTTGAGGTCTTGGTGCCTCAGCTCGGTCTTGAAACATCCCAGGAGCAGGATGGGTGTCGTTTGTCTGTAGGCGAATATCCCGATCCTTGCTTCGCATAATGGTGGACGTGGACTTAGTTGATTATACACATTGGCAGCCTTTAGCTCGATCAAAGCCCCAGTGTCTATGGTGGCTCTCACATCCTGGTGGTGGATCTTGATTCTGCACCTTGGAAGTCGTCGTCTCTTCTGTCGTGGCTGATCTACTGCGAATACGTAGTGGACCGGGTAGTCTCCCGCGTCATCATCCATATCTTCACTGTCCCGCTCTTCGGCCACTGTCTGTGCTGCGTTTTTCCGTGATTTTGTAGACCGGCATACCACCGCGAAATGGTTCATCCACCCGCAGGCACTGCACTTCTTCCCTCTCGCCAGGCAGTCTTGCATGCGATGGGGTGTGCCTCCGCAGTATCTGCATTCCTTTTTCCTGTCTTGCTGTCTTCTCCCTGTGTTTTGGCGCACTTTGGGCCTCACCACGTTTCCCGTTTCCACCGCGTTGACCTGCTCCGTCTTGACAGGGCGGTGGAGGGCTGCCTCCATGTGGGATGCTCTGGCTTGCGACAGTTCTTTTGACCGGCCCAGGGTGAGGATGTCCACTAGAGACTTGCCATCCTCCTGAAGAATGTTTACTCTGAGTTTGGACGAGTAGCACTCTTGTATTATCTGACCTCAGATTTCTTCCTGTTCGTCACAAAATCCGCACGTGCTGGCCAGTTCTTTCAAGCGCCCGTGGTATGCGTCTAACGATTCCTCCGCCTCTTGCTTGGCCTGGCAAAAGATGAATCTTTTGAAGTCCCTGTTCGCCATCGGCTCGAAGTGCGCATTTAGGGCGTTGAGAAGCGTGACATACGTTTTGGGTGTGGCCTCCACCAGGGTCTTGTAGATGCGGTGGATGTCTTTGCCTCCGAGGTGGAGGAGTAGGGCTCTGCACCTGTCCCGTGCAATGCCCGCCCCTTCAAAGTAGATCTTGAGGCGATCGGCCCAGTCTCTCCATCGCGGGGCAAGGGATGAGGGTGCCCCGTCCACCACAAAGGGCTCAATGGTGGGGATCAACGCCATCTTGGCGCAGACGCAGTCACACCTCGCGGCACGTGCACTGCTTAACTCCTTGGCGCAATAGCAGCCGCCTGGCCGAGGGCGATGAAGATGCTGTCAGGGTCCTCTCCTGTGGCCTGTATGTCCTAGGCCTCACCGTAGTTTCTTCCCCATTCAGGATGCTGGGGCACACTCATCCGTGGGCTCCACCGGGTGTGCAGAAAAGGCCTCCCTTCCCTCCAGGCACTCTCCGGGGCTGCAGAGCTTTCCTTGGATGCAGCAGACTCGCCTGGGGGCACACAGCAGGCCAGCACAGGCCAGGCAGCACTTCGTGGGTCCAGGGCCTTGATCAAAGGCTAACTAGTCACCAGACGTTCAGGCTCATTAATTTTCACTGCATGGGGTCGTTTCTGCCCCTCGTCGCCAGTGTAATGGATAAGAGGCCGCTTGCGCACGTGTAATCAGCGCTGCGGCCGCAATAAATACATGGGACACTTGTTAGACTCTCGGTGTGGTCCCGACTGCCTTCCCGCGGGCCACGCCCCTTTATTTATAGCTGGCGCGTAACGACACGTGCCAGCGCTAGCGAAATACCTCCGACGCAGGTAGACTGCACCGCTACCCCGCGTTGGAGAACACTACAATGACCACATGCACCGTAAAGCACAATTTTTGTTTGCAGTAGCTGAGATGCCCATCTCTCAAGCACTTACATTTTGATTTATGTTTAGGCGAGCTCAGCTGGCGGAGATTCTGGCGGGCGGCGTCTTGGCCGCAACGACTTGGACTCCTCAGGCATGACGCTGGCCCAGCTGCTATCATAGCAGCTCTGTGCTCTCTGGGCTACAGAGATCGGAGAACCCACTCGTGGGGATGGGTCCGGTTGTTGCTGGATGATTTCAGAATAAAGAGAAACCGCCACGCCCACCCACTCCTGAAGTCAGTGAACGCAATGCCGCCCATGCCGCGGTTTCAGGTGTGTTGTTACTGTGGCAGAGTAGCTGCCAGCAAACAAACACACAGAGTGCAGTGTCCCTGAAGCGGGCACCGCACTCAGTGTGAAAGTTTAAAACGAAACTCACCGAGGGTGGCATCACAAGAAAACTTAAAGCGCCAAGACACATGGAGTCAGGCAAGGGGAGCACAATCCCAGCGAGAGACCCCTTATATACAAGACGCATGCCCACCGCAGCCAGCATAACTAGGGGGCGGCAGAGATGAGGCTAGAAGCAAGGGGCGTGGCCAAGCACAGAAGGTGCAGGAAGAGATGTTAAACCGGGGGCGGGGCGCGGCTCAAATGAAACCTAGCCGGACACTTACCGAGGCTAGGGGTGGCGAGTGAGAGAAGAAGGCGGAGCAATGATTTGAGGGAAGGGGTGGGACCCTGAAATGGATGTGGCCCACAGAAGCTCTCTATGTGGGAGTGTAGACAGTTGCTGCTCTTATTTCAGACGGGAGGGAACTGCGAGCAGCGACCTCCGAGGGAAAGGTGGTGGGGGCGGACTCTAGTGTTGTGACGGGGCAGGCAAGCAGTGTTTTAGGGGGCGGGAGAGGTTGGGTCCATCCAGGGCCGGCTTTACCACTGGTGGCGCCGCCCTGTGTGCGACAATGTTTGCTGGGCCCCCCCCATGACCACCTCCGCTACGGATCCCCACACTAACACCATTTGACAGTGCCTCCCCCCAAGTTTCCATAACCACTGTCTCTTAGATTCATTTAGCCTTATAGCACCGCTCATACTAGTTTAAGGCGTTGGAGCACTTTACATCACACCTACATTGCACGGAGACAATCAGACGTTTGTAAATCAGTGTATGGGAAATGTTACATAAGACAGAGGCCTACAAGGTGTAGGAGTCACATGTCATCCATACGGGTAGGCAATATAGTTTAAGAGTCCTTGGTCTGGAAAAGCACAAATTCAGGGGCGTATGTTCAAGGAAGTGGTGGAGTGAGGCATTAGCTGTCATGGCTTAACGCCTCACTCCACCACTTCAGAAACGCAAGGCTGCACCATATTTACAACAATATGGTGCAGCCTTGCGTTTCCCCCTGCGCTGGCACTACACTTAGCAGTGTAGTGCCAACGCAGGCACCCTTGCACCATAGTGCAAAGTTGTCTGCGTGCAGGGGCAAGATTGTTTATGTACAGAAATGCCACCCTTCCTGTACATAAAGAATCTTTAAATGCCATTTCGTCACTTCTATGTATGCTGCTTAATGCAGCACACACGGAAGTCACAAATGGCACTTTTTTAAAAAAGATTGTTTATGTACAGGAAGGGGGACCTTCCTGTACATAAACAATCCAAGGCTTTTTCCATGTGTGCTGCCTTGCTGCATAAGGCAGCACACATGGAAAAAGAAAAACGAGGAGCAATAAAGTGTTTTGCCAACTCAAGACCATGATTTCCCTGGTTTTAATTTTGGCGCTGCCTCCTATTTACGCTGCCCTTGTAAATAGGGGGCAGCATCAAAAGCAATGGTTGTTGCGGGTGCAACACCCACTGCCAACTCCTTTCAGGCTAAGAATTGTGTGAAAGGGGCCCTTATTTACAAGGTAGCGTTAAGCCACATTAAGTGGCTTAACGCTGCCTTGTAAATAAGGCAAGACCCATATCGCCACGGGAATGTAACAAAAAGTGACGTTCCCGTGGCGATAGGGGCTTGTACATATGCCCCTCAGAATTTAAAATGTAACAGCATTGTTAGGGGTTTTCTTTAACAAGAATTGATTTCTAACCAAACTAACCCTTTTTTATTAGGATAAGGAAAGACTGGGTAAAAAAACATGTATCTGTAATATATTCCTTGCAGTTTGCATGCAGCCCTTTGACGTTAATAGCTCACAGCTCTATAATAAGATTTTAACAGTTAAACTGCAAGTAACAAAAGGATCTCTCTGACAAAAGCGATAACCCATTGACCTATTAATAGTATATGCACTTCTGTGATCTGATTGGTCAAGTTCTTTGCAGCAGGCATGTTAACCTTCTGCGCTGCGCTATGATGAGTCAAAACTTCCACTACGAGACAAAGCTCCGGTCTCTCTAGAGGAAGACCGATAATCACAAAGTTAACCTGACATGTTCATTGATGCTTGAAAATTGCTGGGACAAGGAAAGTGGAATCAGGTGCTTTTAAAACAATACATATGCCGCCCCCACCCCAAGTCAGCGCCCGGTGCAGTGGCACCGATCGCACCGCCCTAAAGCCGGCCCTGGGTCCATTGCACTGTGTGAAGGGAAAGGTGGGATAGCTTTACGTGGGCTGGGTCTCACCGGTGCTGAGCACCGGCAGTTTTTTAAAGGGGGCCTCGAAACGGGTCTCTATCAGGCTCTGTTTTGTGCCCTGGCACAGGCGGTCCGTTTTTTTTACGGACTTCAGTGACAGCAGGCACATCGATGTGCGTGTGCTCACACTGCTCACTTGTGGAGAACTTACGGCATGACGTCATGCTAAGTGAGCGTTGTAGGGGAAGGGAAATCATTAAAAGAGTCATTTTCTCTCTGGATTTCCCTTCTCTTTTTGAAACTCAGGAGCAGCAACATTGTCGTGATGTCACCAGGGCTTTAAGTGGAAGCTTTTTCAATATTATATACAACAACCATAGTTGCTGCTTATTTATCGTATGCAACTAACAACCATTGACAATGCCAATAGTCCTGACTTCTTGTAGGTATGATGTTACTTGTTGTATCATATATCTGAATGCAATGACAGCAGCAACAAAATACAAGTCAGGCAGCGCACTATGCTAAGCACAGATTTGTAGCTTATGCGTTTTTAAGCCACGCCCTAATTACATTTGCCACGCCCCTTTAAGAGACCCGCCAGTTTTTTTTATCCCACTTAAAGCCCTGGGCATACTTAGCCAAGGAAAAATGTTGTGGACCCCAACCCCAGTTTCTATAGGTTTACTCACGGTATAGGAAGTCCCCAGGCTTGAAGTGGTGCCGGGGTTGCCGTCAGTCTTTCTGTCGGCTATCCTGGGGGTGCGTTGATCCTCGCCCCGGCTTCCTTTAACCTAAGTGTCCGACACAACTCAGTGGTACTCACATCATTGATATCAGAAGGATAAATTGCGCAGTCGACCCTGCTGGGATTGTATCCTTCCGCATTGATTGCACCCAGACCTTCTCTGTGGGCATGTAAGTGACTGACCTACTTGCCACTACGAACAGTCATGTACAGACCCTACAAACATCACTTCACCCTTTCCCATTGTCAGCTTTTACTTTGCCTCCACTTGGGGTTAACACGCATGTTCTCGTGACAGCCTTTGCTCCCTCCCTCCTTTCTAAGCTCGTATCTAACCTCGCTCCCTCATAGTGCCAATATCGGCAACACTCCTCAGTTCTCATACAGCAACATACATAAATAAACCACAAGACACCTTCTTAGTGGAGAAAATTGCTGCAGGTTTATTTGCATAATAAATATGCCAACATGGTGGGTTATCTTACGGGCGATTCCAGGGCAGGCCAGCCCCTATGCCGCCTGCCCGCCTTATGAGCCAAATTACACCGTGGCCGTCGCAAATCGGTGGTTACCAATTTTGGGTGGGGCCACCCCTCCCATTAGTGGACCGCCAGTCCACGCCCTTACTCACGCCCCCCAAAAGGTGGGTGGAGCGTTCCAGGCAGCCCCCTGTTGCTCGGACCCACATCCACCCGTAGGACTAATGGTGCACCATTGTTCTCACAGGGGACAACGCTAAGACATC
Organism: Triturus cristatus; assembly: GCF_964204655.1. NCBI lineage: Eukaryota > Metazoa > Chordata > Amphibia > Caudata > Salamandridae > Triturus > Triturus cristatus. The sequence goes on along the minus strand of NC_140579.1, from coordinate 874,684,196 downwards.
CCTGGGTATCCTTGGCTTAGCACCCTTGTTGTGCTGCTGCATATATTACCCTTCTGTACCTTGCAGACTCTGGATCGCCCTGTAACTCCTCCACAGCTCTAGGGGTGGCCACCATCACAACCAGGGCCCCCCGCCAAGGTAGGCATCTTACCTACATCCTGCTGATTCCTTGGACTCTCCCAGGACCAGCCAAAACAAGTCCAAGCCCATACTGGACCGGAGGACACCTGGTGCCTTCATCCTTTCTCAACTCCCTGTGGATTTCGGACTGATAAAACCACAACCCCTCTCTTCAGGGATGGATGCATAACTTACACCAGTGGGAATTTAATTCTGGCAGAAGGACCCTCCTACCCTGGAAAGTCAAATCCTTGCCTCCCAGCTTTCAGACCCCAGTGATGAGAGGGGAGACACACCCACCCCTGCCCGGGCCACTACTTCTACAGAAGCTGTTCCAGTGCCTGCACAATTACACCACCCCTCCCAGGGTGGCTTACGGCCGGCTATCCCTTAAAATGCCATGGGATTCCCATCGCCCCACCTGTTGGCATGTCCTGCTGAGTCTGCAACTCTGAGGGGGACCCAGTATCCGTGGTACCCGCCTCGCCCAGTGCTTCATGTATATGCGCCCAGGATGACGTAAAACAATTAGTTTGGTGTTGGTTCAATGTTAACATTGCCTGGCTGAAGAGCAATACCTTTGACAAGCCACTCCTGACAAGAAGTGCCAATGCGGGTGGAAGTAAGAGTAATCAAGCCCGCCTTCATTTCTCTCACCCAGTTATTTGTGTGTAGCACTTGCCGGAGTATGTCCATCACATTATGCCAGTCACCACCCCAGGTGACGCCTTGCCCTCCCAAACTTCTGTTAGTATACCAGGGAGCAGACATGACAGTGTGGACCGGAGGGGAACCAAATGTATAGATACCTGCTCTTTCTCGAGTACTGGGAATGCCAAGTGTCCTCCAATACTTTGTAGCCTATTTGTGCTTAACCCAGGGGATTCCCCAAAAATTGGCCCATAGCACACTCGTTGGATAACATCTTCCACAACCTGCATTGCTGCCAGCCAAGGCTAAAGGGCGGGAGAAATTGAACGTTATCGTTACTCAACTCAATGGTACCCGTTTCATCGACCTCAGAAGGACGAGATACTAAGTGGACCTACCAGGATCTGAACCTGTAACCAGAGGTCGAACCCAAGCCCCTTTCAGTTCTGCCACTCCACATGCCTGTGAACATGTATCCTAGGGCAGACTTCAGGCATCTAACCCATACTTGGCCATGCCTGAGCTAAAAACACCCATCTAAAAGACCTGACAACAGGCCAACCACCAACATTGCAGTCCGAATGTTCGCTGACAACTGCCAAGGAAAATTCACTTAACTGAAGCAGCTGGTAACATGCCATCAATTAATCAATTTAACCTTCTATGACTGCAAAATGTGCTCTTGTGGTTGTCCGTATTAGTGCTCCCTCCCATTCATATCAGCCCTAACCAGGCAACCCGCACCCTCTTGGCACTGGCACACTCCTGCCCCAGCTGACAGAAAGTGCCTATTCATGTGTAGCCCCTAACCTTACGTTTATCACTGATGGTACACCAGGGTATGTTGAAACTCAGCTAACTCTACTGCTGAGTGCATGTTGCACCATCACAGGTATGTCTTTGCCTATTCCGTGTCTGGTTGCAAAGTTTCATTACATTGCCAGCCCCAATCCCGGGCGAAATAGAAGGAAGCTTTATAGCTGCTGGTGCTAATGATGGTACAAATAGCCTGTTGAAACTAAATGTAATTTCCTTACTACTGTTGTGCAAGAACCCACAACCATTGGCTCTCCATTGTTCAATACCTTCCTGCTAATAATGGTTTCCTTGAAGAATATTGACAATTCTTATGTTCTGCAATGGAGTGACTGTATGATCTAATGAGTTTCTTAAAAATACACCTAGTTCACACCCACAAAAGTACCACTTTATCGTCGTGTTACATGAGTAAGGGCAACTTGTCAAAGTATCCAAACGCAACCAAGAATTCGAACCTTACAATGAACACTAACCATAACTGCCCCTGAAGCGAGGCAAGCAATGCTAGGGCAACTCAGCAGCCTCCCTCCAACTTTCATGCTGGTATCTATGCTCAAAAAATTGGCAGCTGATAGCTCGGTCCCCCGTGTGACCCCTGCTTGCCATCCTTGCAAGGGGGGTGGACCTTCAGGAATACTTAGCCTGCACCATTCTACCAGTGCCTAAAAGACCTTTGTCATGCTGCAGTCGCCTAATGATTCTGGCCCTGCACTAGAGGCTCTCACTTCAGCCTTGGGTCAAAACAATTCGCCAGGAAAATTGCTTAGCAGAGTGTGCTGCAAGGTTCTGCCTCCTCAGCCATCGCATCCAGTTATGTAATCAACACGCATCATTCCACCTACAGCAAGCAGGACAATGGACTCCAAGAGTCACATCAGGAGTCACAGCCACTACGCCGGGAACGGACGTGCTCACCCCAACCTACTGATGCTCAGACCGCTTGCTTAATGCTCACATACTCACAGTATGGCAGAGACAAGAGAGGCTGTTAATTTAAAGCCCTTTGAGATGATCGTTAGACAGACCCGACAGGGAGAATCATGTGAAATGAGGTAGGGACCACCGCCACCACACCCTGCCTGTGAATCAGCCCAGGTGTATTTTGTCATGACCCCTACTAAGCCCTTAGAGATCGCCATCAACAACCTGCAGTGGCCAGGTGGCAGGCACCCAGCGGGACCTTCAAGTCCCTTTTCCTCACCAACTCCTTGCCGCCTGGCGCCACTCCCTGCTGCAGGTGTCTTGTTGCCACCACAACTCATCCCTCTTGACCCGTAAGGATTTACATCACTGAAGATGTGTGGTTACCTCTCATCGGGGTCGGTGGAACGTACAACATGTGTCCTGAATGTACAATATATGTGATGGTGTGCAGGCGTATAAGAATCAGAACCTAATAGTAACTGTGCATAGGACCTTAGTATTCAAAACAAGCAAGGAAGCAAGCCTTTGCTGGTTACCCTCAAATCCTTGCCGTGCACGCCTTAACCCCGGGAGCTCTCTTACTAACGGAGCATTTGTCCAAACAGAACTGACATCTGCATCCCCCTCCCGGATGACGATATATGTGCTTAATGTTAGCCGGCTTTACTGCTAAGTGTCCCAGATCATGCACTGCTATATCCAACCAGATTATCTACTTTCTCAAGTGAAAGGATAATGTATTCACCAAACCCAATGTAAACTAAAATTGCAAGCGGCACTTGTCAGGAGACATTCAACCTCTGTCCTTGAAGTGCAACAAACGTGGCAATCGAAATTGCCGAGATGACAAGCCTCTATTTCCCTTGAACTCCAAGTGTGACAAATGAGGCAATCCAGGTCCCCCCAAGGCTAAAAGGATGGCTTGGGCAGGAGGAAAGCTGACTAACTGACAAACCAAGTCCTACCACAGGTAAGCACACAGTTACTGCGAAAATGGGTACCCTTACATTCAACAGCAGCCAACAAAAGACAGTCATGTTAGCCCTATTGGTATCGGTTTGACTGCCTCACTCATAAAATTACCGGACACTCAAAGTAAAGCCCCCCCCTGTGTACTTATGCAAAGCTTTTAGGGTGGCACTGGGCAACATGCCCACAATCAGTTAATGTAATTTTGGGTCGAACAAATGACTGTCCTGCTGTTACTAATGGAGTCTTGGAGCAGACCTAAAACCCTGTGATCCTGGGGTTGCACGCTGTGTTTCAATTAAATAGACATACTGCTAGGTTCAAGTATGTAAAGAGTGTATCACTGTGGTTTTATGAGGCAGGGGAGGAATATGTATGGGTCCCTCCCCCTAGAGTATTGAATACCCAATTGTGAATCCAATATAATATAAGTCTCGGTTGTTCCATCACTGTATTGTAAATACCTGAAACTACCCATATGGGGAGTTACTCTTGTGTGCACATGCTGCCCAGGTATAGAGCGTTGCACATGATCGCCAGGTGTGTCGCAGATGGACCCATTCAGATGCTTAGGCACGGGGGGATTGCGGGAACCCTCCCCTGAGGGCAGACCACTAGCATCTAAGTACTTACTGCATGCAAATACATGCTCCAGCCCCAAATTCAGGCCGAGCTGACCGCCACACTAGCCAGCTCCCGCTAGGAGCCCCCCCAGTTGGCTTGGAGCCCCTGAAACCTAGACCTCCCTTACACCACTGCATTATCCACAGCGGGCTGCCGTATTCAACACTGGTAAGCTTGGGCAAACTCGGGCAGTCCTTTGCTTCCCCAAGTATATTTACATTTGCTGTGGTTCATCGAATGGTAGGACATCCGCAATGCATAACCACCAGAAAAGCATGTAGATCCGGTGGCGGATTTAATAACTTAAAGAACAAAAGGCTGGGTAAAGAACTGGACACTGAAATACTTGTCACTTGAGAGACATAGTACTGTTCGTGAATACCACATACTTCTTATAATTATAAATTTGCCAAGCTTCCCTTACCTAACCTTTCTTTTTTTTTAATAACTCTTTTTATTAGAACAAAATCGACAACAAGGCATAGCATCACGGAGTCACATAAAGGCAGCCGCAAAACAAAGATACATAAAGATACAGTAAGCGTATGCAGTAGGAATTACGGGGAGGAGGAGACATCTTCGTCTAGTGGTCGAGGGGGGGTACATATGTTTCCACGATATATATTCCAAGGGGCCCATACCTTGGACCATTTACGGGGCAGCCCCGAGCTGCGTATACAGACTTTTCACGTTGCATACACCAGTCAAGGTCTTTTTTCCAGTCCGCAATTGTGGGCACATGCGAGGCCCCCCAGAGCTGTGCAATGTTTCTTTTAGCTATCATGCAGCCGAGTGTGACCAATTGTGTGGCGTAGGTGTTGAGGTCTGTAGGTTCCCAGATGTTGAGGAGGCACCTGGGAGCTTCTAGCTGTATCTCAACCTCCAAAATTTCGCTCATGATTTACATGTATTTTACGCCAGTACTCCTGGATTAGCCCGCAATGCCAGATGGTGTGGATGAATATACCTGGCTGGGAGCACCCCCGTCTACAGGACTACCTAACCTTCCTTGATGTCATCCCTATCAAGTAACTTAAGCGTGATTTTCTTTTTTTTTTAAATTGCCCATGTAACTGCCTTTAGTCTTTCTTTGCACTTTGGCGTAATAGCCAGTGCAAAGCTGCAGCATACATTTAGGTCCCTGACTGAAACAATAAAAACCCCTGGATTTTTATCGGTAGCATGTATCCACTATGTGCCTTTCATATGGGCAGCTGGGTCACTGGATCTTTGCATGCCTTCAGGGCTAGATAAGAATATTTATTTATTACATTTATTTATAGAGTTTTATATAGCGCGAACTACGACCCATGACGTCGGGTATCAGAGCGCTTTACATGAGCACCAGTTCCGTTACCCGAGGACCCTACATTTTGTAAGGCACGGGGAGATTAAGTGATTTGCCCAGAATTCCAGGATGTTGAGCATCATTGCCTAGACTACAAATTGTGTGCTGCATTGTAGCCTCAAACAATGTAAGTATTCTATCCTGTCATCCCTGGAGCATCACCTTGGCCTTCGATGACACAGACCCTCCCGGAAACTTCCCAAGGCCCTTGTAGGCCCGCTGCAGCCAGATGTGCAACTATATGCCTGCACTCACCTCAGGCAGCCACCTCCGTTTGCCCCACACCTTGCTCCAGCCGTGCTGCCAAGCAAAGTAGCATCCCAGCTACTAACTCTGAGCTTGTGCAAGTGGACATCCAGACTATACCAGGCTCCTGACGCTGAAAGAGTGGCTTGGGCAACAGGCAATAGAAATTCAATGCATAATAAGTAGATGGATGCCTGTTGGTGTGGTCATCTCTAAAATAGACAGCGCCCTTGTGGCAGGCTGTCAGGGCGCCGGTGTTGAAAATCCATGGCGGTGCCGGGCACCTGGACCCCCCCCCATCAAGTTTTAACCAGGTAAACTTGCTGCTGGGTACAACATTAGTAGGCCGTGCAATGGAACCTTGGGGGAGGTTGGGTAAACGCCTGCCCTTTTGGTAGCCCAGAAACGAGATGTCCTGGTAGTCGCGAGGACTACACGTAACCTGAAAAGTAAGAAAGTGGGGTGAATACCGACCCGGATGCAACCCACCCCCAAGAATGGTAATGCTGTCCAAATTAGAAACCCTATGGCCGCCCGGAAAAGAGCTTGGGAAATTTGGGGGCTTGGCCTGCGGGTCATTAAGTGTTCGGGACGCAGGGAGTATTCTGGCTCCGGGGGTGAAGATGCAGAGATACCAGGTAGGTTGATATAAAGAAACTACTGGCTACATATGGAATGTGTTATCATCAACTGGAATGCCCAGCGTGTTACAATCACCTAGAATGCCCCATCAGGGTGAAAAATGACATGCCCATGTGGTATCAATTCCCTGATAACTTATAGAATAACCAGTGCGAAACTCTAACCAGTAGTATCTGTGTTAAAGTAGAGCTTCTAACACTAGTGAATTTGAGCCTTTCTGCTTGTCTCATGGAAGAAAAAATTTACTTTGACGCCCCTGTGTAATTTGACCGGGCCAGTAGAAAGCGCTGTGACACCTTCCAGTAAAGGTCTGCCATGTAAATTCACATACCATCAAGTGAAGGTGCTGCGCACCAGAAACCCCTGTCAAATTTCCACCGGTCAACTTGCGGCATAACTCAACAGACCCCCCCAACCCTGCGCCCCCAACCACCACTGCTGTTTGAACCCGGAATCATGGTTCATGCACTTTTCCTTAGCAGATATTTTGTGCTACTTCACTGGTTGGGGGGGGGGGGGGGAAGACGAGCGGGTCCAAGCCTAGTTGTCAGTTCTGAGAACATGGGTGCCCACATGCATTCTCATAAGAAGTTTGGTGGGGCAATGACTTGCGAACATCCTCTGGCCTAATGCGAGTTGCGGGGCCCATGAGAATATAAGGGAGGAGGGAGCACCACATCGGTTCCCCTGCCTGCTTTGGGTCACAGGAGAACACTTAGTTTGCTGGATGTTATGCCCGGGAGAGTAGCTATTCCTTGGCTGAGGAGGGCGAGCTGCCAAGATGCAAGATGCGTTACCTGACTGCCCGACCCTCCACCATACACAACCATGCTCAACCCCCAATGCTGCCACTCTAAGCTCCGAAGTTGTGCTCCCGAGCGTCCCCCAGACAGGAAGTGCCATCCTCTAGAACCAGGCCACAATGCCCCTATGTAGCATGATGGGGGGGTTTGTGGGGGAGCGAAAGCACAGCGGACACCCCTCCCCCCCGCACCAGGACCACTGGTGTCCCGCACCCCTCACATGGCGCCCGCACCCACCGTAGCTGGAAGCCACCCAGCAAGGCCACGCAACAGGCCTTACCCGCATGATGCGCTCACAAGCAGCAGGCTCGCGGTCCCCCATTGGACTCCGACTGCTCCCCCCCCAACGAACAGGACCGTGTATCCTCCTGATCAACACGTATCCCGGGCCGAACCGAGCACTTTCCCGGAGCCGTGCTAAGCGAACCTCAAATGGAAAATACAGGTTCCTCTCATGGCGATACGGCCCTTGCCGGGGAGATCTTAGTGGCACCCGAGGCAACTGGCCGCATCAGCTATTCCTATCCCTTAGCTTTGGAGCGACGCTGTTGGGCAACTACGGGCGGCTCAAAGGTTTCCCCGCTCGCACCCTGCATGCCCCTGATACGCCCCGCAAGACTAAAAGGGGCAAGGCAAAATTGATGGGCTTCAGAGTCTCCGCATACGGGCGGATGCGCATTCACTGCATCGCCGCCCCTCAAGCCGGTCGGAGTCCCCAGACTCACTGCCCTTCCCTGAGCATCAGAGGGGCTGTCGGGCGCGACACCACACCTCAGCGCGTTATGGACACAGCGTGTCCTCCAAGCAACAAACAAGCCTGCGCGGGCCATCGGCCCCAGAATAGCGCCGCTGGCAAGACTGCGTAACGGCGGGTGAGGCAAGCATTGCTCCCTGGGAGGAGGACCGGGGCCTCGTGGAGACAGGCAGCCGGAGCCCTGGCTGAAAAGCTACCGGAGGTGATGGAGCAGCACGACATGCGTTGCGCTCCACCCCCAAAACCGTGCTAAGTGCCCCTGCCCCCATGCCGCTCTGCCGCGATTGCCTGGCTGCCATCACTGGCCCTCTCGCCTCCGGCACAGACACGCATGACATGTCTGCGTTGCCTGGGCCTTGGATGCTGGTAAGTGCTCACCGGAAGCAGCCCAACCCCCCCTTCAGGTGGGTAGCAGCCTCAGCGATGGCCGGATGGGGCTCACCGTGAGGCACAAGTCCTGGCACCGACGGCGTGTACACACGGCTACACACAGACTGGAGGTGAGCAGCTGGAGCAGGCTCTCTCGCGGGCATCGCCATGCAGTGGGACAGGGGGTTTGGTGATCCGGGGACCGCCCTCCCCGTCACCGCTGCTGGAAAGGACAGCGGTCCTGGCCCGCGACCGTACTTGGGTACCCCAGGAAACACGACCCATCGGGCCTTGGCCCCCTAACCACTTGGCAGGGGCCCAACTTTGCCCCCCGACCTAAAGGGAGGGGGTGTGCCTCTATGCCGCTACCCGTGACACGGAGAGCTGCCCGAACCCCCCACCCCCTCCTCCCTCCGAGGCGGACCGCAGCCATGGTGGGGCCGCCCAGTCCTCAATACTACCCCGATGGGGGAGACCGGGCGGGGAGAGAGAGAGAAGGGGGAGTGGGGTAAGCACTCACCGCAGTGTAATTGCCAACAGCTCTGGGGCACATCTAAACAGCGAGACGGGCAGCGGTCAAGAGGCTGCACAGTGGGCGGGGGAAGGCATTTGTACCCTTGTCCCCCCCCCCAAAGCCCTCCCCCCCCAGCCGGAAGTGACGCGGCCAGCTGACTCCCTGGTCCATAGCCCAGAGAGCCTAGTCTGCTGACTCCTGTGCCTTCCTGTGGCACTAAGGCGGCCGCCCTGTTGGAGGGTCCCCTACGTGGCCCCCCGGGCAGCCTTGACAGTTGGCCACTTTTCAGTGCATGCTTTTGGAAAAAGTGCAGGGTTCCAAACTCTTGCTACTGAATGTGTCGCCCTGCAGCCACGGCTGTCTAGTCTTGCACCGTATGCCTCTTTCTTCCAGCACTCTACTCTTTCTGTCTCTTTTTCATCTCACTTTCACAGATCCGTTCTTATCTCTCCCTTCCCGCTTTGCCACTGTTTCAAAACCAGATTGTGAAAATTAAATCCCAGGGCCGTGCAACCACCGGTACAAGTTAAGCACTGCTTATCACGCTCCCTCCTCTCTCTATAGCTGTCTCTAAGGCACAACAACACACAGGCAATGAAGGTTAAGAGGAATCGGCCATGCACAGGGAAGGGTACCGACGGATGTGTCCAGGGCAGGGCATGTCATTAAAAAGAATCCCGATTTAAAAACCTATAGCCCCTAGCAGATCTCACCTCCTGCCCTCGCTATCTAAGGGGCATATTAACAAGGGCCGGCGATAAATATCGCAAAGCGCGCTTAGCGCTTGCATATTTATCGCCGGCTATATCTGGAATTTATCGCCCGGTTTGCGCGTTATTAACAACGCGCATCGCCGAGGTGATAAAAATTCCAGAGATAGTTGGGATATCGCCGTTTTCCATGGTGGAAAACTGCGATATCCTAGATGATAGGACCTGTGGTCTTAGCCACAAAATCCACCCCCCATGTTAAGTATGCCTTAGTCAGGAATGTAACAGACGTTAAATTCCTGCGTTAAGGCATACTTAAAGCGATTGTAAAAATCGCTACCCTCCCTTGTTAATATCGCGAAGCTGCCTTCGCGATATTTTCCCAAGGTAGTCTTGACAGGCACGCCTCCTTTGCATCTCATTAGCGATGCGATCGGAGGGGTGCTGCAAACGGGCGCTAAGTCACCAAGACACACGATAGCGTGTCTTTGCTGATAAGGCGATGAAATTATCGCCACTATTCGCCCGAAAACGGACGCAAAAGCGGCGATAATTTCATATCGCCGCCTTGTTAATATGCCCCTAGGTCTCTAATTTTGGCTATATCTTAAATTTCCATGCCCTTAATAACACTAATTTTAAGCCCCATGAGGCAGCTGACATCCTACTGTGCGCTTGGAAGCAGCTCCTAACACAACTCTGGAGCTACAGTGTTCTCGGGTGGGGGCTGCTTGAAACGAGGCACGGATAGCGGAGGATTTATAACGGGTGAATATCAGTCAGTTGGGGGGGCGCTAGGTGGCGCCGTGCAAGATGGCCGCACGTATGTGAGGCTCCTGCTGCACGGCGCACAGATTTGATATTTATCCTGCCCACGGTAATTCGCGGAGACCTGCCTGAGATGGTCCGCCTGCCCTGAACCTACCCATATCCCTGGTGACCACTCTCGGCGGCTCGGAGGGCCCAGGCCGCCGCGGAGGAGCTGCGACCGCGGAGCGGCTGTGTCAGCGGGACCGCGGCAGGAGGGAGACCCGGCAGGCGACCTACGGGAGCCCGCGGCTGACCACGAGGCGCATAGGCCTCCGAGCCGGGATACCCCCGGGGGGGCCCTGGGCGCCAACGAGTGCTGCCGGAAGGTGAGGAAGCTGCGGTGCCTGCGCTGTACACTGAGACCTGAGACAGACTGAAGGGGCCGGGTGAGTGCAGGCCCAGCTGCCGGGCTGAGGGAGACCTGTGGATGGACGTTGCAGGGCACTCGAGAGACAGCTGCCGCATTGACGGGAGGTCCCGCGGAGGACACTGCTAACCCCGTAGCGGAACTGGTGAGGCCATCCCACTATTCTCTGTATATGACTGTAGGCCTGGCACGGGGGCCGCACAGAGTCCCTTAGGCGCACAGGGAGGAGTGCTACGCACCGCTGCTCGCGCTGGAGTACCATCTTCTTCCCACGCACTTGCTTCACCTGCTACTAAATTGGAGGGACAGGGTACATAATTAGCCACACCGTGCACGGGAGCCGATCCTGGAGCGACACTCTCTGCGAGGACAGTCGCAGACGGCAGGGAGCTGAACACAGCAGGTTTGGAGCGGCTGTATTCACAACCATTGGGCAGCGGAGGCGTGGAGTGCTGCTAGATACCTCACTAACCGCCACAGTATGCGCGACATATCGAACTCGCACGCACGAAGAGCGAGGGGGTCCCGGGAGCAGTCCTCTCGGGCCCCACTTGGCCACGGAAGAAGTAGGGACGGGCACCAGTAGAGGCCTGCCAGCGAGGAGAGCCCACGAATAGGGTTGTATGGTGAGGCTGATTTGCAGCTCGGACAGTCCAGCGCGGTGGGGGATGGCGCCCGCATCCACTGTCGCCATCTCCTGGGAGATTGATCTCATAGTGCTCTGCGTGGCCCCCCTCGATTGCGGCCGGCGATGGGGAAGACCGATGCCAAGCAGTCCCGCCCACTGAGAGTGCGGGGGAGCTGGCATCGCTTCTCCAGGAGGTCTGGCAAGGCTTTGCCACAATGCCGGAAAAAATGGATGGCATGTCTACGCGCATGGATGCCATTGTGCAGAAACTAGACAATCATGAGGATCGACTCCGGGAGGCGGAACGCCGCATATCGGATACTGAGGACACTACCACTCGGGTCTCCACACAGGTTGCACAAATGGACAAGCTCCTGAAACTGATTGCGGCCAAGAATGAAGACTTGGAAGCGAGGAGTCGACGCAATAACATCCGCGTTCTTGGGGTACCGGAGACCACAAACACTGGCCGAATGGAGGACTATATGGAGAGAATGCTGACTTCAACCATCGGAAAGGAACAACTCTCCTCCCAGTTCATTGTGGAGCGGACCCATCGGTCCCTGGGCCCCCGCCCGCCACCAGGGAGCGCGCCTCGCCCCATAATCGCCAGGCTCCTCAATTATAGAGACCGCGACACAATACTTCACGTGGCCAGAAGTAACCAACAGCTCAACTATGAAGGAGTCACCTTCTCAATCTATCCGGACTTTACAGCCGCGGTTCAGGAGGACAGGCGTAAATTCATGGCGGTCAAAAATAAGCTGCGACAGGCCCATGTGGACTACGCATTGCTGTACCCGGCACGCCTCCGGGTCACCCATCAGGGCAAGCAGAGTTTCTTTACCAACCCACAGCAAGTGGAAGACTTCCTAAAACACCTCAAGCGCTCTGGTGGCGGCTCCGGGTCACCATCCACCTCGAGACGACCCGCCTCACCGGACTGATATACACCACCACCGGCTGCGGCCTAACTGAGAGACAGTAAGCTGAGTTGCTGGGAGGGTGTGGCGGGTTGCTGTTGGACTTTGCAATGTCTGTTTTGGTTATCCTACTGCTGCACTGGGTTTTGTATGGAACACACCAGTGGGCATGACATTCAGGGTTGCACTGGGCACCTCCCCTAGACCCGCACAGGGCTCGTCTATCTAATCATTTGCGGGCTCTGGGGGAGGGGTGGACCCGGATCGCCGCCTAGAGATTTTCCCCAACGGGTAACACCCTTCGGTTTCTTTAAGCATGGTCAAACCTACGTTTCTGAAGTTGTTGTTTTTTGGCGGGGAGGGGGAGGGAATTGGGATTCTGGCAAGTTGGGGCTGCTTCAGTGGGAGGGGGGAGGTCATTTCAAGGGTATTCAGTATGCAGGTAAAATTTGGAGAGTGCTGGCAGAGGTGTGCAGAGAATCAATGTGCAGGACTAGCTCATTTTCGTGGTGTCAATGGCACGGGAGGGTAACAATGTGATTAAAATACTGACATGGAATGTGAGGGGCCTGGGAGACCCGAGGAAACGCAGGAAGATCTTGGCGTACTTAGACAGGCAGCAGATCCATGTGGCACTATTGCAGGAGACCCATCTAGACCCTAGGGTGGATAGCACCTTCGCATGCAGGTGGGCGGGACATCGCCTGTTCTCCTCCTACTCCTCCTATGACCGTGGTACGGCAATCCTCTTCAAGAAACAACTGCACTCTGAACTAGCAGGTACGATTTCAGACCCGCAGGGTCGCTATGTGATTACATGGGGTCGGCTGGGGGGGGATTCCATAACGGTAGCTAACTGCTATGGCCCAAATACTGATAGCCCGGAATTTTTCAATGACGTCTGGGGTAAAATAATGACAATTGGATCCGCACACATAATATGGGGGGGAGACTTCAATGTGGCCCTAAGGCCGGATCAGGACAGATCTCACCCCATGTCGCATCACTACACTAAATCTAGGGAGGCATTGTCTGGTATACTTGAGGAGGGGGGGCTGCTTGACAGCTGGCGGTATTCGCATCCACTGGGGAGGGAAGGCTCACATTTCACGTCTCATATGGGCAGCTGGGCGAGAATTGACTATTGTCTGGTGTCCCGGGGGTTGGCTTCAGGTATACAAGCAGTTGGCCAGAACGTACTCAGACCACTGTCCGGTGAGACTGTCGATTGCTCTGCCGGGGTATACTGCTCCTAGGCCGCGCTGGAGATTACAGCCCATGGCTCTGCTAGATGCCGTGTTTCAGAAGGAACTCGAGGAGGAAATCCGTGATTTTTTCATGAGAAATAAGGGCTCGGTCAGAAGCGTAGAGGCGATATGGGAGGCCTTTAAGGTGACAATAGGAGGATATTGCCTCTCTAAAAGCTGTGGAGTGCTTACAGATATACAGCGCACTCTACACCGCCTGGAGAAGGAATTGAAGGAGTTGGAAAGTCTGATGGGCCAAGGACAGATAGGGACAGCGCATAGTGCATTTCGGGAAACACTTACCAAATATGAGGCTGAAGCACAACGCAAGCTGAAGTTCCGGGGGAAATACTGGGTGGCCCGCAGATATGGTGAGGGAGAGCGTCCTGGGAGGGCTCTTGCTGAAGTGACGCGCCCTCCTCGTTTTAGCACCCAAATATTAGAGGTACGTAGCCCTGATCATGCGGTTCACCGAGACTCGCTCGCCATACTCGATACCTTTGTCGAGCACTATCGCACGCTCTACACATCCCACAGGTCGGGGACACTCGAGATGGATGACTTTCTGGGAGATATAGCATTAGGATGGCTTGGGGACACGCAGCGGGAATTTTTATGTCATCCGTTTGAGCTTGATGAGGTGCGTGAGGCGATTATGCAGTTAAAAAATGGGAAGGCGCCGGGCTCTGATGGGCTGCCGGCTGAATTTTATAAAAGCTACATTGATATTATGGCGCCAGTCCTCAGGGAGGTGTATGAGGAATCCCTGGAAGTGGGTGTATTGCCACCATCGATGAGAGAAGCGATGGTTACATCATTGCTGAAGCCCGGCAAGGCCCCTGACTCCTGCGACTCTTATAGGCCGCTCTCACTAATTAATTTCGATGCCAAGATACTGGCTAAGGTGCTCGCGAACCGTCTTACATTGTTGATGGACAAGCTCGTCCTGCCGGACCAGGCGGGGTTTGTACCCGGGAGGTCAACCTCCCATAACCTTCGGACACTATTTTCCCTGGTGCAGATGGTAGATCAGAAGTTCCCACTTGCTGCTTTACTTCTTGATGCTACAAAGGCATTCGACTCGGTGGAGTGGGACTATTTATTTGGCGTCCTTCGACGGCTGGGTTTCCCTCAGCTGTATATCTCCTGGCTTCAATTACTGTATACCCAGCCGACAGCCCGAATACTTATAAATGGGCATGTGTCCTCCCAGATAACTGTTTCGAGAGGTACCCGGCAGGGGTGCCCACTATCGCCCCTGTTATTTGCGCTTGCTGTGGAGCCGCTGGCTGCCAGACTCCGACAGGTACACAATGACAAGGCATTCCGCTGCTGCCTGAGGCAGATATTGATATCGTTATACACGGATGACATAACACCATATATAAGGGACCCGCAAAACAATATTAACCCCATATTGCGGGAATTTATACGGTTTGGGAGGCTCTCCGGAGTGGGTATTAACTGGGGAAAGTCTATGGTGTTCCCGCTTACTTCGGCGGTGACTCCCTTTCCACTTGACTTCACGTTAGAGTGGTGTCAGGAGGACTTCAGATATCTTGGGATTCAGGTGGCCCGCAATAGGGAGGAGACTATTAGGGCAAACTATGGCACTGCTGTGGAACGACTCAGAACCAATGTAACGCGGTGGATTGCGCTGCCCCTATCGATGGCGGGTCGCGTGTCACTCATTAAAATGAAGATACTTCCGCAGTTTTTGTACCTATTTCTAAACATACCCTATTACCCGGGGCGGGTGTTCTTCGCCATGCTGCGCTCGGAGCTCATACGACTGGTGTGGGGGGGCAAACAGTCGCGTTTGAAATGGTCTATCCTCACCAGGCCGTATGTTCAGGGAGGGTTCGATGTTCCGGACCTCGAACTGTACTATTTATGTGCTTAGGCACATTACGCCTATTATTGGATGCGCCCACCACGATACATGCCGCAAATAGCGGTGGAGGCCTGGCTGGCTGACCGCATACCCCTCAATGGCCTCATACATGGCTACAAGGACATGCCGGTTGTGGCACCCACCACAATCACCAGCACTGTGGAGGCGTGGCGTTGCTTGGCGGCACTTTTGGGAGCCCCGTTCCTATATTCCCCCAGACTACCACTCACATATCACCCGAGCTTGACATTGCTACAGGAGAAGGGATTTCAGGATCTTTGCACCCGAGCGAAGGTCGTAACCTGGGGAGACCTCTTCCGAGGGGGAACCTTTCGCACCACTGAACAATTCTTGCAGGAAACGGCAAGCACGCCGCTCGATGTATTTCTATACGTGCGGTTGCGGCAGGGTATGAGATCGCTACTTCCTTCTTTCCCCCGTGAGCCAGAGTGTTTTGAACCGTTGCATCAGATTTTGGGCTCGACGGACGGTGGGCACTTGCTGTCCAGACTATATGCCTCAGTACGGGAGGGAGATATGGGGGGTGACAGCTTGTCCCGGAGCCGATGGGAGGGGGAGTTGGGGAGCGAACTCACTGATGAGCAATGGCGATATTGTTGTCGCCAGACGGCACAGATATCGGCTAGTAGTAGGTTCCAGGTCATACACTTTAAGTTCTTGCATCAGATATACTACACGCCGGTTAAGAAACTGCGCTTCAGGCTAGCTGACAATGATCGCTGTGGGAGATGCGGGCAGCCGGGAGCGGGGTTTTTGCATCTTGCTTGGGGCTGCGTCGCGGTGCGTGACTATTGGGAGCAGGTGTTCACGGCACAAGGGAACATGATTGGTGCTCAGCTGGAAGGAGACCCGCTGCTGGCGCTCCTGGGGCACACGGCTCACATACCTCCGACACATAAAAAATATGTTACCATCGCAATGCTGCTAGCGAAACGGAAAGTGGCCTGCAGATGGGGTAGGGGCCGGGCCCCGAAGTTCAAGGAATGGCTGGCTGACATGATATTTTGCCAAGAACAGAGCACCACCTATGCTGAACTCTTGCCGCGGGCCTCACAGCCCAGGGATATATGGGGGCCGTTGGTGGGATACCTCCTGACGCATGATCCCGCAGGGGGCGCTACTACGCTGAGCGCGGCTGGAAATGCGGGTGAGGAGTGATTGGCGCTGCTACCTTCTCTCGTTGTATAGCTGCGCTCTCTTGCCCGGCAGAGACCGCATGGGTTCCGTAGAGGTTCAGGAGTGGGTAGGGATTAGTACATGGACAGGGTTTGTCTGCACTGCATGTATGGGGTCTGTGTCTTGATGGGTTTATTTTTTTCACTTCTGCCCGAGTTGTTGATCGGACTCCGCAATTGCACAAGTGAAGCTATTTGTATATTTGTATTCTGGATTGTGTACCTCTCATAGTCATTGATCCTTTGAACCTGCTGGCATTGTAACATTACTTTGTTAAATAATTGCTTAAAACCACAAATAAAGTTTAAAAAATAAAAATAAAAAAAAGAATATCAGTCAGTCAGTCAAAAAGCTTTATTTCAATAAAATTATATCATAAAAGCATACAGACAAACATAAAATGCACAATAAAAGTCAGGGCAGGATCCAATAGGAGCGAGAGGGTAATGCGGAGGATCAATCGGCATACTAGATGAAAATGCATTGTTACATCCCTTTTCTAGTCCCCCTCGGCCTGAAACATAACATCTAAAATCGTATTAAATACATTTATAGAATTAAAAATGTATTAAATTACATTTAAACACGAGGAAAGAATTATTTCCCCAAAGCATTTTGACACGAAGGTAAAAAAAGAACACTAAAAAATATTAAAACAAGGCAAGAAGAGATACATCACGACAAAGGACCCAGGAGTTTCAATCTAATCAGCCAGGACCAGGCAAGATATTTAGCCACCCCACATACAAGTAAATCACTAGTGTCCGATTGGAGAATTCTCAGCGCAACACGGTGGTTCACGGTGCCCAATTGTCTACAAACAGGGCTCAACCATCTTGCCCTGGGAGTTTTGTAGAAAGGGCACTCAAACAATAAGTGCGCTACAGATTCCACCTTCACTTTACAGCATGGACAACTTGCAATCGTTTGGTAGGGGGGTTTCCATTTGCTTGTGCGCTCCCGAGTGGGCAAAGTGCCAAATCTAAACTGGATATACAATCGCCTGTCTCTGGGCTTCTGGATTACATCAAGATAAGACTCCAGCCTCGTTACTGGTTTATGCAAATAAAAAGCCTCAATTGAGCTGCCGGCAACCACGGCTGTATTCTCTTGGGTATCAATCCACATCCAGTAAGCCTTCTTCAGATCAGCCTTACTGAGACGAATTCCGGACTCCCAGACATCTCTTAAGCCCAATGCAGAAAAGGACTTTTTAATATTACACAACCAGGTAATCCTATGGGACCCAGGCGAACTCATCACTTCTCTAAGACCCTCAACATATTTGGAGAGTTCGGGGGTGCGCCACAGGCGAGTCCAATAAAGCAAGGAGCGTAATCTGGCAAGGTCCCTAACTGAACGCCTGCCCATGTCTCTCATAAGGGGTTTTAATGGAGTACCCATCGGGAGCGAAACCAAATCCCTAAAGAATTTGTTTTCCGACATAGAGATTTCCTTAACATTGTCGAAGCCCCACAGTTTGGCCCCATACAGTGCCGAGCTTACAGGTTTTACAGCGTAAGCCACCAGTGCGGGAGCAACGGGCCTACTCTGAGATAATCGGTGTTCCTTCCCGATTGCCCCCGCAACTCTCTTGTGGTTGAGAAGCATTTTGTCGGTGTGGGGTCTCCAACTAAGTTTGTCGGAAATCCTGATTCCGAGGTAATCGAAGATTTTAACAGACTCAAGAGGTGCTCCCTCCAGAGTGAAGTTGGTTTTAGAAGATCTAGAGGGGTTAAACGAGAGGAGCTTAGTTTTTGATGTATTTATAGATAGGCCTCTCGTATTGCAAAAAAGATTGAACCTATCAAGAAGCTTCTGCAACCCCACAGGTGTTTTAGAAATAAGCAAGGTATCGTCAGCAAAAAGTAGGGCTGGAATCTTGTCTCCCGCCAGGGCCGGGGCATCAGCAGGAAACTCCTGTAAAAAACTTACCACTCCATTCACAAATAAAGAAAATAGAGTGGGAGCCAGAACGCAGCCCTGGCGCACCCCTCTAGTGACCCAGATTTTAGCTGTTTTTTGATCCTGTCGACCCCATCTCACTTGGGCATAATTGCCCTCATGAAGGCGAATCAAAAGATCTAGGATAGGTATCAGGATTCCCAGTTCCCTCAACACCGACCAGAGGCGGTCGCGAGGAACTAAATCAAAGGCAGTCTTCAGATCTATAAAGGCCAAATAGAGGCTGCCCTTGCCAATCGAGACCACCTTCCAGTGCAGGAGTAGAAGCCGGAATACCTGATCGATTGTTCCCACATTTGCCCTGAAACCTGCTTGATAGTCTGACAGGACGTCATTTTCGATTGTCCATGACAAGATTCTTTCTAACAAGACCCTTCCAATCAACTTTTGGCCAGCATCAATAAGGCTGATTGGGCGGTAGTTGGCAGGGTCTTCCCTAGAGCCCTTTTTAAAGATTGGGATCACCTCGGCCCCTTTCCACGATTCGGGGACAGGCGATCCTCTAAGGAGGGAATTGATTAAAAGAGTAAAAAGCCTGGCCCAGTTGGAGGATCTGCTTGAAACAGATCACCTGGCAGGCCATCCGGCCCGGGTGCCTTTCCTGGGACTATTTTCTTAATAGCAAGCAAAACTTCGGACTCCTCAAAAGGGAAAAAAGGTTGGGAGGCAAAAGATGATGATAAGGGGCCAGCATGTGTGCTTATATTTCGAGAAACTGGCCCAGAATAAAGCTTTTTGAAATGCTCAAACCACGCATGGTCAGTAATATTATTAGAAATGTCATCAGGATCCTGATCTTTGGATTTTCTGAATAACTTCCAGAAAGTGTTCCCATCTTTAGCTAAACTAGCGACCTTAAGGTCTAGCCAAAAGGCTTCATCCCAATTACGCTTGGCTTCTAGAAGTGCCCTTTTGTACTCCTTCCTGGCATTATTCACCAAAAGACAGTCCTGTTTCTTAACAGCGGCTATCAGGGTATTCCTTTTATTCCTACACTCCGAATTATACCACGTCCCAGGCGCCTTAGGAGGCTTATGCTTAAGGGGACGAGGTGGTAACGAAAAAAAGGAACCCATCGTCTCTACTGTTTCAACATAGATACTGTCAATGATAGGAGGCCCTTCTGCGGCACTACATGCTGCCTGGAGATCTACTATTTTGGCCAGCAAGGATACTTTGATGGCTTTCAGTTTTTGGTCATCAGAAACAATTTTCGGCCATTTCAGGGGCCTCTTGCAGTTAGAAGGAACAACTTCCTTGGAAAGCATGGTTCGACCTATAGCGTGATTATGGGAAACAAGAGGCCAAGGATTCATCATAGATAAACACAAGGGATTGTGGTCGCTATCAATAGATGGGACTACGATCATATCCACAGTGTATTGCCACAATCTAAGGTCGACTAAAATATAATCGATGCGAGAAGGGCAAGTTGCTCTATTGAAGGTATTTGCACCGAAAAGATCGGACGGCATTCTACCATTTGCAGCTCTAAGGCCAAATTCAAATGAGAGAGCGTTCAATTGAATGGCCAACTGAGACCACTTCCTAATTGGCGGAATAGATAGAGACGGGATACCCCATCTAGCATCATCAGCCTCTACATTAAGCAGGTCCTCGGGGGCTAGGGGTTCGAATGTACAATTCATATCTCCAGCAACCAGAATTAAAGAGTCCGGAGGGCAGATGGTAATTTCCTCGCTCAAGACTGTGACAATTGCTGACTTAGCACCTCCCTTCGTGCCTCTTACGTAAACATTGAAAAGCTCAACAACAGGGCCACCTTTAACCCCTTTAATTGTTAACCGCATTAGGTCCAATGATGTGCACAGGTGATGTTTTACCCTGAGATTGAGTTTAGTGCTTATCCAAATTGTGAGGCCCCCTGACGGCCTCCCACGACCATTGGAAATAGCTGGTAAAAAAAACAACTGAAACCTGATTTATACAAAGGCTCCAAACTCCAACTTGCTTGAAAGATACATATATCTTGGTTAGCAATAAATGTATTCCAATCTGGCAAAGAAAGCTTATTGCGTAAACCCGCTATATTCCATGAAATTATCTTAAGGCTGGTAGTGGAAGCTATGGAAACAACATCATCAGGAATAAACATTTCACTTAATACAAATTCGTTTAGACCGCCAAGATCGTTGGCATTAGGGGTGAGGGGATTCAAAGTGATATTTGGAGGATGAACAGGTGAGTCGGCAATAGCAAGATTAGGCTTATTTGCAAAAAATTGCTGTGATTTACTAGGAATAGGCAGCCCGGAAGTTTGTCAATCATTAGAATCCAGATTCGATTGGCCGTCTCTCGACAATTCTGGTGCTTGGTCTCTTGTAGCCATAGATTCTACTCATGGCTAGCGCCTAAATTGAATGGAAGAGGTACCTGGGGAAGAAGTTCTGAACTCTAATGCCAATAGTCCCTCAGCTACAAAGTGGCTTGCCAGGGTAAGTTCGATGCAGTCAGATTAGTTGTCATCATATCTGTGCCTTTGGGCCCTGATAATATCACTCCTAATTAGGGATCGACACCCCCTGACATGGCGAACCCAATGTGTAACTTTATTTATCAAAGACCCCTCATCTTCTCTCCCCTCGAGGATGGGGACATGGACCATAAAGACAGTGGGCTGCTTAGCGACACTAAGGGAAGAGGTTTTAGAAAGGGACAGAGAAGAGTGTCGATCAAAATAATTTTTTGGCAACCTAGAGATATTCGCTAAGCCAGGAATTGGGCTTGCCTTCCTGGCCGCAGTCATAGGTCGAGGTATAGCTTTGTTAGTCTGCCCTATGTCTTTTATAACAGAATTATGATTCGATGAGACAAGGGGCGGGAACTGGTTGCTAGTAGGGATTAAAGGTGGATAATGAAAATGTGCTGATGATTGCATGGGAGACAGCCCACCCAAATCATGACGAACAGAATTCAAATTAGGTGTTTTAACAATGAGCAATAATTCTTTGATTATTAACTTAAGTTTGCCTATTTCTTCCCTAAGGGAAGTAATGGTTTGCATCACGTTAAGTGTGTCTCTTCCATCAGTAATGGGAAGCTTCCCCGCCTCCCCCCTGGGGGCAGAAGTCTGTAAATCAGAATTACTGACAGAATCAGACTCTTCAATAGTAGCAGGGATTTCAGATAAAGGAGCGTATCGATTAGTACAGACCAAGACATGTGGTTCAAGAGGCACAGGGTTACTGGTTTTGATACCAGGGGGAGGGGCCGCCAAACAAGACTTGCTTGTAATGATGACGTCCTCTCTAGGTGTGGAATTGCGAGCTGGCTTTTGATTAAACATTGATGGAACAGTCAGAGAGCGAGGCAAACTCTTGTTCGGTAACGGAGATGTATTCATAAGATCAGGGGCGGGAGATTGGGAAGTGTCAAGAATCAGTTCGCACTCATCGACCAATGTTTCGATACGATCCATTGTGGAGGTGGGTAATGCCTTCTTGGCAGGTCTTTTAGCCTTTTTCCTTTTAGCTGCCCCACCGGCAATGATCGCAATCCCTCCAGTAGTATCAATCAATTTCCTTTTACCCATTTGTATAAGTGTGTTAGGAATAACTTTTCAGGGCTCGTGGATCAGAACAATGCCAATCACAGGACATGGAAATTAACTCAGAATCGTGAAACGGAGTCAAAGCAATACAGGGGTTAAATCCTCTCATGCAGTATTACAGTACCTTTTACTAGGCCAGCAGTCAGTGTGTGACAGACACCAGCAGCCGTACTTCAAACTCCGCAGAGAGTGGGCCCTGCCCTGCCTCTATCTGCCCCTGACGGCCACAGATGGCCCGCCCTTTGCCCGGGCTTAGCCCGGCGTACGCCCGCGTGCGTCCCCCGTTGCGGGAGGCACGAGGCACTAATGAAGAGTTCCCGGTGGCAGGGGGCGTGGCCTTCGACGATCGTGCTGTGCCTCGGGCTCCTGGGGCACGTAGTTCGAGCTGCTGGAAAGTGAGCTGGCCCCTGGGTACAGCGAAGCGTCTCCCGCGCAGCGGGAGGCGCGAGGCGCTAATGAAGAGTTCCCGGTGGCAGGGGGCGTGGCCTCCGACGATCGTGCTGTCCCTCAGGCTCCTGGGGCACGTAGTTCAAGCTGCTGGCAAGTGAGCTGGCCCCTGGGTACAGCAAAGCGTCTCCCGCGCAGCGGGAGGCGCGAGGCGCTAATGAAGAGTTCCCGGTGGCAGGGGGCGTGGCCTCCGACGATCGTGCTGTCCCTCGGGCTCCTGGGGCACGTAGTTCGAGCTGCTGGCAAGTGAGCTGGCCCCTGGGTACAGCGAAGTGTCTCCCGCACAGCGGGTGGCGCGAGGCGCTAATGAAGAGTTCCCAGTGGCAGGGGGCGTGGCCTCCGACGATCGTGCTGTCCCTCGGGCTCCTGGGGCACGTAGTTCGAGCTGCTGGCAAGTGAGCTGGCCCCTGGGTACAGCGAAGCGTCTCCCGTGCAGCGGGAGGCGCGAGGTGCTAATGAAGAGTTCCCGGTGGCAGGGGGCGTGGCCTCCGACGATCGTGCTGTCCCTCGGGCTCCTGGGGCACATAGTTCGAGCTGCTGGCAAGTGAGCTGGCCCCTGGGTACAGCGAAGCGTCTCCCGCGCAGCAGGAGGCGCGAGGCGCTAATGAAGAGTTCCCGGTGGCAGGGGGCATGGCCTCCGACGATCGTGCTGTTCCTCGGGCTCCTGGGGCACGTAGTTCGAGCTGCTGGCAAGTGAGCTGGCCCCTGTGAATATCGAATAGTTCCTAACCGCAGGACCCAGCCTTGGGAGGGGCTGCGGTGGAAGACGCCCACAAAACCCGCCGTTGGATGTACTTCAAGTGCTCCCGGGGCGCCGCTGGGACCCCCAGCTCCACCGAGACCCCTTGCTGACGGAAGGGCCTATTCCCCCCGCTGGAGGTGCCACCCTCGCAGCTGTCGCGGGCAGACGGCAGGGCCGGGCACCCGCAGCAGTTAGGCCGCAAGTTGTTCGGGGAATCGGGTGCTGGCTCCGGGCCAGGACTCTTCACCAGTTCCGACCCAAGAGCCCCGGCAATGGGGGGATTAACAGAAAGTTCTTGCAAAGTAACTTCTTAATCATGTGCGAAAACAGCAAAGCAAATTGTAACAGTCCGATGTCTCATTCACTGACGGCCAGTCAATTAGACTAAGCATCCCGCGTGGTTGAAGGAATTGGGAGGCTAGATTGAGCGTGCGGGGGTTCAGAATCCATGGAGCTCAGGGTCAAGCGAAGCCAAATATAATCCGAAAAGGAAACAAATGAACCATGTTAATGCCTCTCAATTGTAGAGCCTCACCCCCGCGGCCCAGTATTGGTCATAGGCCACGACTCGTGTCCTCGGGGAACACAATCACCCCACACAGTTACTTCCGATTGGAGACCTCGCCCCGAGCGGGCGGCTCCTTTTATTGATGCCCCGTGGGCCACGCCTGGCCCACGGATGAAGTGGGCGGTCTTCTAACAACTAGACCGTGCGATACTACATCCCTATCCAACTCGGTCAATGAAAACAACCTTTCAACCTAAATAGTCCCAACATTTCAGTCACATAGGTGGTGGTACTTGCGTGTCTTCCTCCTGCCGCCTCGGGACGTCTTCAACAGGCGAAGTCCTTCTGCCTCTGGCTAGGACGAGGATTCGGCCTCAGGCTGTACCGTTGTGGAGAGCATCGCAGTCGCAGGCTGGTGGGAAGTCCGCTATCAGGGGCCGGGCTGGCCCCCGACCCGGTGATGGTTTCCGTGGTCTCGGGTGTTGGTGTACTGGTGCTCTCTGTTGGTCCCTCTGTGGGCCTCCCGGGGTGTTCTGGGGGCACTTCCTTGAACCAGGACACATTACGTGATACTTCCTCGCCTCCTCTTTGGGCGGTTACCATGGTCCCGCGATGCGCGGTGACTGTCCAGGGCTCTGGTTCATAGTTCGTTCGAAACCTTCCTCCGGGCCGGCGGTCCTTCAGAAGGACGGTGGTTCCCCTGTGGAGTGTTCTCGGTGCGGCCCTGCGACGGAGGCTTGCTTGTTGATTTCGGCGGGCTCTCCGCTCTTGCACGTCCTCGGCATCCATTGGGGGTGGTGACCACCCCGGGCACATGGGAAGTAGATCTCTCCGTGGGCCTTGAAGCATCAGGGCCCATGGGCTTCGCTGCGTGGTGCAGTGTGGCGAGCTCCGGTATTCTCGCAGGAACTCGTGGAGCCGTTTTTCCGGTTCTGCTTGTTCTACAACGGCAATGCGAATCACTTTGTTCAGTGTGCACATAAAGCGTTCTACATCGCCATTGGCCTGCGGCCATTGAGGGGTGATCCGCCGGTGATGTATTCCTCTCTGTCTTAGGAAGGTGGCGAACTATGCTCCTTGAAACGGTGGTCCGTTGTCACTGCGTATTTCATGTGGGAACCCAAACAGGGCGAAGACTTTCTCCAGGATGGGTTCTATTTGGGCGAACGCTGTGGATGTCACTGGTTCGACTACGGGGTACTACGAGAATGCGTCCACGAGCACCAGGGTGTGTTTTCCTCTGGGGAAACTCCCAAAGTCTATGCTTACTCTTGACCATGGGATGGTGCACGCGTCTTCGGTAATCACCGGAGCAGGCGTTTCTGGGCTTCTTGTCAGCTGGCACAACGGGCATCGCCGGACATATTCTTCCACCATGTGCTCCAGTTCCGGGAACCAGACTTTCTCCCTCATTCTGGCTTTCATCTTTGTGATTCCTTGATGCCCTCCGTGGGCCAGCTGCGTCGCCTTGTGTCTCAGGGCCCGCGGTATCACCAGCCTAGGTCCTCGGAGCAGGATCCCGTCGCTTGTGGCGCTGAGTTCGTTCCGTATGTGCCACATTTTTTATATGTGTTCTCGATCCTTCAGACTCCAGGAGTTAGATTGTCGCAGATAATTTGTCCACGATCCTTCTTGGACTGTTTTCAGGGTCTTGGTATATACCGCATGTGTGGTGGCCGCCTCTTGGATATCTTCCAGGGCCATGTTTAGGGGACAGGCTGCTGTGCACACTAGGTGCACGTATTGCTCGACGTCTTCCGTGTCCTCCTGTGTTTCCTCCGGGATAGGATGTCTGGACAAGAAGTCCGCAGGATTTTTGGCTCCTGGCCGGTATACCACCTCCATTTCATACGGTTGCAGCTGAACTGCCCATCTTTCGATGCGCGGAGGTGGGTGAGGCGCCGTCCCTTTGAAGAGCGGCACTAGTGGTTGGTGGTCTGTGACCATCGTGAATGGTTGTTCTTTAAGGTATAGATGGAAGTGGTTGCAGGCCCACTTGATGGCTAGCGCCTCCCGTTCAATTTGCGCGTATCTGGTTTCGGTGGCCGTCAGGGACTTGCTGGCGAATGATAATGCTGCCCAGTGACCTGGTTCATATTCCTGGGCCAGCACCGCGCCGAGTCCTACTGGGCTTGCGTCTACCAGTACTTCCGTTCGCTTCGTTGGGTCAAAATATGCCAGCGTAGCTTCCCCTAAGAGGGCATCTTTTATTCCTTGGAACGCCTCCTCTTCCTTTTGGCCCCATTGCCACTTTGCATCCGATTTGGTGAGGGCTCGTAGGGGTTCCGCTCGAGTGGCCAACCCTGGGATGAACCTCCCGCAGTAAGTTGCCATACCTAGAAAACTGCGCACTTCCGTCGGTGTTGTCGGGGCTGGTGCGTTCTTGATGGATTGTGATTTCCTTGGGTCTACCTGGATGCCTTCTTGGTTGAACACGTACCCAAAGAACTCTAGAGAAGGCTGGAAAAACTGGCACTTGTCTTTGTGTAAAGTCGCTCCGTGTTCTTTGAGTCGTGTCAGTGTGCTGCAAAGGTGTTTGTAATGATCTGCAGCCGTTGCCGAGTGTATCAGGATATCGTTGCCTCTCTCGTATCGTGTTCTGGAATACTTCCGCCGCTGAAGATATTCTAAAATTGAGTCTTTTATACCTTCGTAGCCCTAGATGGGTGCTGAACGTGGTGATGTAGAGGCTTTCCTTGGATAACGGGAGCTGGTGGTATCCTGCGTTTAAGTCAATCTTTGAGAAGCACTTTGACCCGTTTACGTCTGCGATAATATCATCCATTGTTGGCGTGATATGTCGTTCCCTCCGTATCGCCTTGTTCGGCAGCCTCATGTCGATGCAGAGCCGTATGGCTCCTGGCTGCTTCGGCTTTTCCGCGATGACCATTGGGGACACCCAGGGTGTTGGTCCTGACACCTTTTCGATGACGCCTTGCTTTTCCAGGGTCTCCAGTTCTTTTTCCACAAGCAGCCGCAGGTGGAATGGGACTACCCTGTGTCGCAAAGCGACTGGGACGACTGTCTGGTCAATGTGTAGTTTGACCGGGTCGCACTTGATGCGTCCTAGTCCTTGGAATAGCTCCGGGAATTGGCTGAGCAGCTCCTCTACTTGGTGGGTCTGGACTTTCCGTGCGAAAGAAATCAGTCCAAGGTCCTCTGCAGTGTGGCTGCTCCGTAGGGTGTCTGCTTCCCTATCAATTACGTGGATTGTCACCGTTACCTCAATGTAATCTGCCTTGATGGGGACTGTGATTTTTCCCTTCAGTGGGAGAGGTGTGTCCGCTCCATAGGCGTAGATTTTGGTTTTAGATGGTGTCACTGGAGGGCAGGGCCTTAAGCGTCGAAACTGTTGAAGGCCCATCACATTGACTTTGGCACCCGTGTCGATGACTGCTTTCACTTCCGACCCCGCTACGCGGACCACGCACGTCGGTTGGGGCCTGCGGCGTCGTTTGAGTTCCCGCGCAAAAGAGATCAGGTACACTTCACCGTCATCCTCGTCCGACGAATCTCCACTTTCCTCTTGGTATCTCCTGCCCTTCCTTTTCGAGTCTTCTGGCGGCATTCCTTATGCTACTGACAGTTGCCGTACTGCTTTTGTTGGGGGCCTTTTGTTTCGGAATTCGCGGCCTCTGGCACGTCTCCGGCACACGGAGGCGTAGTGATTGGGTATTCCGCAGTTGGCGCACGTTTTCCCTTGTGCGGGGCAGTCTTTTGCGGCATGTGGTTCATGTCCACAGTACCCACATTTTGGCTTGGTTCCTTCCGGCTTTGGACTCCTGAACGAGTCTCCTCTTGGCTTGACTCGGAGGGCGTCGGCCCGTTCTGTCTTGATCGTTTCGGTCCGCCCCTGGGGCTTGATGAGCGCTTGGTCCATCTCGTTTGCCCTGGCTGCCGACAGGTCGTGTGACCTTGCTAGTACTAGCATGTCTTCGAGCGCGATCTTTGGTTGGCGCAGGATGAGCCCTCTCAACGTCTTGTCTCAGCACCCTTGGATTAGTTGTGTGCGTATCTCCTTTGGCTGGTCGTCTTCCGTACAGGTGCTGGCGAGTTCACGAAGCCTGGCATAGAATATGTCCATCGACCCCCTCTCTCTGCAGAGCTTGGCGCAATTTGAATCGTTCGAAATCTGGGTTTAGTTGAGGATCAAAATGGGCATCGAGGGCGGCCACCGCCGCGTTGTAATCGGCGGCTGCTCCTGTGTTGGGCAGGTGCTTGAATAGCTTGAAGATTTCGTCCCCTGCGTAGTGCAGGAGTAGGGATCTTTTCACTTCGTCGTCGGTTTCCCTTGTCGCGATAAAGTAGTTGTTGAGCCGTTCTATCCAAATCTTCCATCGGGGAGATGCTGTCGCGGGGTCTTCTAGTTCACTGAACGGGGGTAGGACGCCTGACGCCGCGTGTTGAAACGGGGTGTGGGCCGGTACTGCTGCTTGCCCCGGTGCCACCCCTGGGCCTGGTGCCGCTCCTTGGTCATTGTCTCCCATTGCGTTTAGTGGCGTTTGCTCGCTTGACTTAGTGGGGGGCCAGGCTACTTATCTTTTCCTTGCCTGCAGGTGATGTTGACTGTAGTGACCTTAGGTGGGTATCCTGTCTCTTGCCTTGTAATACTGTGCTGTTGTGGGCCTGTGCTCCTCCTGTTTGTCCCCGCTTCTTTTTTTTTCCCTCTTTTCTGGCCTCCCCTGGGACTCAGCCTGACGTTGGCCTGCCTTATTCTGGGGACACTTCAGGCCTTGGGCTCATTTGTGGGACAGTTCAGGCCTTGGGCTCATATGTGGCACCCTTCTGCATTGGGGTGCGGTCCTCCTGGGGTACACGGGTGGAGATGCACTCACCATGTTGGTTTCCCCTCCTCCTCGCGAGATATCGAGGCCTGATGCCTTCAGTGAGGCCTGGTGTGTGTGCGCGCGCTGGTCTCTTCGGTGTTCCGACACCGTTCGCGCTCTGAAGCCGCTTTCGGTTTTTATTTTTTTTCGTTCCGTGCGCGGCCGGCACCCCGCAGCCGATGCGCGGGTCGTTCAATCTCCCGCCGTCGTCGCCAGTGTAGATCCTCACCCCCGCGGCCCAGTATTGGTCATAGGCCGCGACTCGTGGCCTCGGGGAACACAATCACCCCACACAGTTACTTCCGATTAGAGACCTCGCCCCCGAGCGGGCGGCTCCTTTTATTGATGCCCCGTGGGCCACGCCTGGCCCGCGGATGAAGTGGGCGGTCTGGTCTTCTAACAACTAGACCGTACGATACTACATCAATCCACGGCCTTCAGATAAAATAGTAGTAGTGGTGAACCAGAAGACGATTTTGTGCTTTTTGCAAAACTCGTACAAAACTGTTTGTACTCGTGCATGAGACAGCAAAACCACCCTATAACTAGGTCACGTGGTCAGACAAAAATTCTAACTTTAAACTTGCACATATCTCATTTGTAGTATCCGGCTGGATACATTCTAGTGTTTGAGGCTGTAACCCACACTATACACCCACCCACCACAGGCGTCACCAGTCAGGTGACCCTGATAATTAAAAGGGTCCGAGCGCACGTGCTCGTGGCCAGTTAACTACTATCAATCTGGTGTCTGTGTGCTCCTTTATAAAGTGTGTGGGCCTAGCGCCCCCCACCACTTTACATTGGCGACGAGGGGGCTGTGCCCGTGCGTGCAGCAGCCCAGCTCAAAAGGTTGAGGGGGAGTGAGCGGCCGCGTGAAATTGGCACCCCCCCTGAGAGGAAGGCGCCACCTGCCTGAAGGCCCGCGGGGCACGTGAAGAGCCCCAGGCCTGCATGATGAAAACGAGGTGACCGGGAGCCCACCCCGCACCATATAGCCTGCCTGCGTTGACCCACCCCCCGCAAGGAATTGCCCGGAGAAGTGCGAGCCGAGCGGAGCCCACCCACATCGGCCGCGACGGAGTTGACCCCAAATGTGAGGAAGTCGCAGCGGGAGCCCACCCATATCTGCCGGCTGGACGTGAGCCCGTGAATCGGGAGGGGGACGCAGGGCTACACTAGAAAAAGACGAGACCCCAAGCGCAAGGAGGCCAGCGAGAGCCCAACCCGCTCATTAAGCCCCGCAGCGAAGGACTATATGCCCCGAGCGCTATGAGGCCAGCCCACCCCGCCGCAACGGCCGAAAGTGAACACTGACCTGTGAGGGGCCCGGAAGGTGTAGCAGTGGCCCTAAACCCCACCTGCGCAGCGTAGAGGCAGGATGATGCTGCTGCAGCTAGGAGGGGGAGTGGCCAGAAGAGTGTGTCCTGCCCGCGCGAATGAAAGAAGCACCAGCACCCTCTGCGCCGCCCGAGACAGGAGAAGGCCTGCTGCGAGGGGCGAAGAGTATGCTGGTTAACCGTTGTGGCCTGCCATGAGGGGCCTGCAGGGACTGGGAAGGATCAGGCCGTCCTCAGCAGCAGCATCTTGTAAATGCCCACAAAGGAGAACGGAGTATGCCAGACACTCACCACATAGAGGGGAATCTCTCCCAGTGGCGGCTGGTGACATTTGAAAGTGGTGGGCGTTAAATTATGACAGTTCTGCACTGAGGCGAGCGAGCCTAGCGAGCAAGCCTAAACAACCTTCGGGGGGATCGGGGGTTCTCCCCCGAGAAAATTTTGAAAAAATAGAGGATAAATGGAGCATTTTCAAGCAAATATGAGGAAGCAGGAAGGTTATTAATGCAATACACCCAGCAATGCCCCAGCCTCCTCCTTATGACCCCTATTACCCTCCCATCTCTCGCCTTTGCTTCTCTCCACCTCTCTCAAGGACCGGAAGAGCAGCAGCACTTTAATCAGGTCCTCTGGAATTATGCAACAGGAAGTACCAAATAATGCAGCAGGGTTGACTACATTTTACAGTGTAATGCAGGGTAGTATTTCATTATTATGTCACTTTCTGCACATGTTAACACTATGTAAGTAAGAAATGTGCCATACACATTGGCATCAAACTACGCACTTTCCCTGCTAACCGGAACGGTAAAAGGAATGAAAAAGATGCCGCGACACGCAAGTCTGACATATATCATCACATTGGTGACAAACTCACAAAGCACTTTTTTTTTTCGAGGGCACATAGTTATGAAATGCCAGAGCGGCCACTTTCACAGTGTGACCTGAAAATTACCACCAATCAGGTCAAGCTGTGCAATAAACCAGGACAGACGCAAATCGAATTACATGCTATACCATAGAGTTTCAGATCGAGGTTCATCATTCAAAATGCAAAATTCTTCTTAGTACTCAGCAACCTCAGAAAAAAGCAACACACATGAACCCTTCTTGCTTCCAGATATCAACCTTGTGGAGGATCAATGTGCTGGTTCACACAATCAAGGCAAACAAAAACACATTCAATAGCAGAAAACAGTTTTCCAGGAAAAGACACAGAGTCATTGTTCCAATATGGGTCACCTCTTTCCGTCAATTCTTGCTGTATTTCCAACATTCATATAACGTTTAAGTGGAGCGAGCAGTTACTTATTTCTCCGGCCTCACACTATTTTAAAGTGGCAGTGCTAAAGGAAAACAGACGTTGGTATAGAAAAGTAACTTTTCTCCTGGAGTCGACGTCATTACTAAGAAAATGTAATGCAAAGTTTCCTAATACTCTTATTTACAGAGGGACACAGTTGTGTGAAACAAAAGATTACATGGAACCAGTAGGCTATTTTACCCTGTGTCAAAACAACTAAAACGTGGGGAAAGGACAAAGTGAAAAACTGAAAATACAGAGATGTTTGCTTTTACACCAGCAGCACTGAGAGTAGGGAAACATCCTTGATCTTTGTAGATACAAAGGGGACCAATACCAATTGTGTCAAATTTTAAACTATCAACATTTCAGCATCGCGTCTCTGAGGAATCTCTATATCGTGGCTGGTGTAATGTAGTCCAGTGCCAGACTGGGTCGCCAGTGAGTAAATGCAGATTGACCCCTAAGCATTTTTCTTTAGCTGTTCTTCAGTTTGTGAACTCCTTTCAATCCCTGAAACTTTGGAGAAGTACACAACTGGCTTTAATTTCATGTGATTAAACATAAAATGAAATTGCAAAGTTTGCACCGAGAGTAGCAAATCTTTTTCAGAATTCCAATGGACAAATATTGCTTTAGATACTTCATCAGTGGACGTCTTCATTAACCCTTTGTGTGCATATCGCACTGCCCAATAACCTGGAGCGCTCATGTGCTTCGTTTTACAGAGATACCCACAGCGGAGATAGACCAGGTCGTGCTAGGAGGTACACTAATTGTGAAAGATGAAGGGCCAGGTCGAAATTACACATAGAAGGAAGTTGAAAGCCCCCCAGATGTAGAGTGGGCATGTAGCGTAAAAGGTTTTAATCTTGCCCCCTCCGAATAAATAATTGAATGTCATCATCTATTTGCAAATAAGAACTTTGGGACTAAGAACTTGTGCTGTACTACGAAATAACCTGCTAAATAGATTATGACCTTAAGAAATACTATAACAAAAACGAGAACTATTCAATTCCTTAGCAGCCGCGCCTCGTGTCGTGTGGGGGGGGGGGGGACGTTTTTTTAAATTAAATCCTACCTGTCCTGAGCAGGTCCGGGTCCACCGTCCGCGCCGCCTCGGGTCCGTTTCCGTTACTTCTGGCGCCTACTCACTGGAACAGCCCATCAGTGCTGGCATGCATTGCAAGCCCCCTCTCAGCCAATCCTGGTGCTGGAGCAGCACCAGGATTGGCTTAGAGCAGGCTTACGCTCCGCCCGCCTACCCATTGGAGACCGAGGTTTGAGCCTTGGCTCAACCCTCGCTCTCCTAATGAGCATGCGCCAGCCTTTGTAAACACGAGTGCGCATGACTGGGCACGGTGCAAAAATCGCCCTCCGTCCCCACTCATGCGCACTTGTGTGCTGCTGGCTGCCTGTCAGTCAACATGACGCCAGACCGCCCACCCCTTCAGACTCTGAAGGGGGTGGGCGGTCCAACGTCATTCTGACTGACAGTTCTCCCTCCCTCAGCGTCTCTGAACGTAAGTAAACTGAGAGTTTACTTAAATTCAGAGACGCGGCAGACGCCGAGGAAGCTGCGGGCACGGGGAGCGGGCGGGGGGGCAACGCCCCAACGCCCCCAATGGACGGACCGCCACTGAGATTCTCTCCCGCAGAAAGGAGAGGTCCTGGTGAGGTCGCATGAGCAGCAGCCATCCGGTGAAGGTGCTACTCCACGAAGGCAGTGAGCACGAAGCCCGCAACGTTCTGGGCACGGCAAAACAGAGCCAAAATAAAGCAACACTGCCACCTAGTGGTTTTGGTGCAACAGCGCACCTTAAAGAAACAAAATAGAAAAATAATGGAATGTGAGCAGTGATATGCAGCAACGAAGGACCAACTGTTGTGGCCTACTTCGAGGGCCACATGAGAGACAGTTCCTAGGCTGTTTGTGACCCACGGAACAGAGGTAATCAGCGGAGAGCCACCCTGTTGGCAGGGGGCTGCCTCCAAGGAAAGTCGTAAACAGAAGAAAGCAACAACAATCAAAGCTCATATTAACGTAAGTCTAGCTGCACTCACAATGCACAAAGGAAAAGTAGCACACCGGGACCACAGCAGATGGCACGGCGAAAGGTGCAACAGAGTAAGCGGATGGGGGCAGACCCCACAGGTGTCCCGGCAAGGCTGTCAAGGACAAGCTGACAAGGTGCAAGGGAAAGCCATGCGATGACGCCCACTAGTGGTCACTGCAGCAGTAAGCAAGTACCCCGCAGTTCAAGTGATACGACGAGAATAGCCCCACGAAGAAAAGAAGAGCGCAGTCACTAGCGCGCAAAATGGAGTGACCAGGAGCAGGTTGACGAAGCGGTGGCACAGACCACCAGAAGCACTGAACCGAGCTGAGAGCGCAGCGGTACCTAGTGGCCACAGGTTGTCGCTGCAGCAGTAGGAAGGAGAAGGAGCACTACCAGACAAACGAACGGTGATTCCAGACCTCAGCACCAGGCAAGTGCGAAGATGCGCAAGAACAGCAGACACCGCTCCAGGAACAAAGGAAGTAAAGGAACGCGCAGCGAGTGCACCCAGTGAGGTAACGGAAGAGCGCCATCAGAAGTGCACTGCAGCAACGTGAGTGCGGAGACGAAGAAGTGGTTGCACGGACCACCAGAAGCACGAAGACCCAGAAAGAGAGAAGAAGCCGACCAGCCAGATGGTCGCCAGAGAAGAGAAGAAGCCGACCAGCCAGATGGTCGCCAGAGGAGAGAAGAAGCCGACCAGCCAGATGGTCGCCAGAGGAGAGAAGAAGCCGATGAGCCAGATGGTCGCAAGAGGAGAGAAGAAGCAGACCAGCCAGATGGTCGCCAGAGAAGAGAAGAAGCAGACCAGCCAGATGGTCGCCAGTGAAAAGAAGAAGCCGACCAGCCAGATGGTCGCCAGTGAAAAGAAGAAGCCGACCAGCCAGATGGTCGCCAGCGAAAAGAAGAAGCCGACCAGCCAGATGGTCGCCAGAGAAAAGAAGCGGACCAGCCAGATGGTCGTCAGAGAGGAGCGACCTGACAAGAGGTCTGATCAGAAGAATGGAGAAGAAGTCTGTGAAGTGAATGACGGAGGGGATGTCCGTGAAGAGGACCCCACGAGAGGTCCACTAAAAGGACCAGAAAGAGACGGACGAAACATTCAACAACAGTAACCAGAAGTTGGAAGGAATTGAAGGAAAGAAGGTTGCGACGACCGGTCCAGTCACAGAGTGAAAAGAAGAGTGTCCTATTGCTGGGACAAGACCAGAGGGAAACGTGTAGAGTGCACGCTACACGGAGAAGCCTGGTTAGGATGAGAAAGAATGCGAGAAGACCAGACCGCGTCGCAAAGGAAGGAAAGAAAAGAAAGAGCGTGAGTGGCAAGACGCCATGAAGAAAGAAGAGGAGAAGAGGATGACAGGATGTCAGCCTACAAAGGAGGAAGGTACAGTGGCACCGCGCCACAGGGCAGACAACCAACACAGGCGTGCAAAGGAAGAAGAGGCGAAGTGACAAGGCAGAGTACTCGCATCATCACAGAAGAGAACACCCCGAGACATCGGCCCGCCGCCTACTGCCACATCAAAGAATAATGGAGAAGTCATCAACACCACCAAGGAGCAGCACAACACCTAAGGGAATCCACACACTCCAGGCAACCGGAGTCCAAGAGGGCAGGCCGCCCAGGAACCGTCTGTGCACCCCTGTCAGCCTGCAGCATACGGAAGTAGAACACAACCGGACATTAGAAGATCCACCCCATGGGATAAAGCAAGACTAGGCCGTGGCCCTGTGGGGAGTTCTGAAGTGACCCCTATGCGTAGCCTACATGAAGGGCCGCACAGCCCACGCGGTCAAGTGGAAATCCAGGGGCAAGGGGCCTCGGCGGAATTCCAGTGAAGTTGGAGTCCGAATGGGAGAGATGTTCGGCAGCAGCTCCTCGACATGCGCAGGATGCACGGAGGCCACAGCCTGAGACTGGTTGCCCTGCGACCCTGAGAGGAAGACACAGAACCGGATTCCTGATGGCGAAGACACCGAGATGGAAACATCACCCTTGGCGGACACATTAGCGACTAGGTTGTGAGTCCTGTTGGCAGTTCGGAAGCGATGCCTTAGTGCGGCCCACGCGGAGCCCGCACGGTCCACACGGTCCCATGACTGCCCAGCAGGAAAGCCCACCCGGAGGCGCCGGTGAGAGAGGTGCCCAGGTGAGAGAGGCAAGTCAGAAGCATCTTGGCCGTCAAGATACTGGAACAATAGCTAGCATGTCACCTCCAGGCAGAAACCTCATGACAAGAAACATCACAGAGTGGATCTCATCACAGCTCCGAGTATCCTGATGAAGGACTCGTGTACATAGACATTGTTACTGATAGACCAGGTCGGTCTCAGGTAGTTTGCCAAGACGGACCCGAACGTCACGAACAATGGTGGTCCAAGAAATCCAACAACGCCGGACTGCGGCCTGAAGATAATGCCACTTGTGATTTATTTTGGGGTGTCTGTTTTTCTTTACAGCTTGGACTTTGTATATTTCCTTTTATCCAAAGTTGGGAGGGATGTAGTATCCGGCTGGATACATTCTAGTGTTTCTGAGGCTGTAACCCACACTAAACACCCACCCACCACAGGCGTCACCAGTCAGGTGACCCTGATAATAAAAAGGGTCCGAACGCAAGTGCTCGTGGCCAGTTAACTACTATCAATCTGGTGTCTGTGTGCTCCTTTATAAAGTATGTGGGCCTAGCGCCCCCCACCACTTTACATCATTGTCAATTAGACTCCTCTTCTTCCTCTTACCTGACTTGTCAGCAGCCTTTCGCACTGTTTACCATCACGCCCCTTCGATGCAAGGCTGCGCCCACCAGGTAGCATCTTTCACTTCCGGGCACTTGCCTAGTCCCATAGTCAAGGTGGTTTACCCCTGTCTCGTGGCTCAGTGAACTAAAATCACTTGCGGAGCCTGTGCTCGACCTCATGGTCACAGGTTCACATCCCGGTGGGTCCACTCAGCCTTTCATCCCTCTGAGGTGAATACATTGTATCCTGTTTGGTAACTCTAAACAGATCTGTTACTCAGTGCCAAGATACCTTTATGGGTGAACGTGTGCTTTAAAAATTATGTACATTATAATACAGATCTCCAGTAATGGACGCTCTCTGCACAAGGGGCTTCTATTCTCACTCCTTTGCTCCTACACCCATGCGTTGGAGCAGTTACACACTTGATGTGACATAGTATGAGCAGTGTCTTCTCAACACACAAGAAAACGCTTCCAGTCTGCACTCGTCACTCACTCGCTTTATAAACTTGTATGTAATGTTAAGCATCCGATCTCTTTTCACTAGTTCAAATATAAGATTATTCACAGCAACAAAACACAATATCAGCACTCCCCTGGTCCTCGCCACACAGACACACACATGACCACGTGACAGAGACAGCCTGTTTCATCTATAGCACTCCCACAGAGTAGCATGTCACCCTTCCTCAAAAGTGTTCCGGCACCTCACCAGGGATGTGATGAAGCATTATATAAATGCAGCTACCCTACAAAATACATGTGCATTCCTGGGACTCAGAGGAACTCACAGTCCTCCAGACACCTTTCTAGTCATGAAAGTGGCCACCCACTCAGTACGACTTAAACCCCTTCCAAGGGGATAGCCGAGCCTTCCATTCATATTCCAACACTGAAACCAGTTATGACAGTGGTGGGAGGGATCTTGTCAGCTGGCAGAGAATGCCAGAGAATGCCCAAGGGGGACCTTCATGTTATCATGGATTCACATAAGTTTAGCAGGCATTCATGTTATCTGATTGATTTGAAGGGATATGACTCAGAAAACAGGTAATGGAAAGCAGCAGTGAGAGTTCAGCCCACCTTGACAGCTCACAGAGTTCTCTAACACCCGCACCCCCCGAAGCTTCCAGTAGGGTGGAGGTGATAGTGTGAGGGACTCCGAAATGGACATAGTAGTATGAACCCAGGCTCTACTTTGGAATAATAACACCCTCTCTGCAGAGGAAGGACTTTGTTAAGACTCATGAGCGGATCCTGACCCCAGAGAGAGTGGTATATTCCCATCTTTCTTTTCTTCGATCTGGATCCCCAATGATCCCTGAATGCCATGGCTACCTCGGGTATTTTAGCCTTTTCTCTGACCTTGTTACTGCATGCCGTGGATGCAGACATTGATTATCTTTCACACCATCATCATTGTACGCTTCTATCTGCTTTCAATCAACTGTTCCCTTCCACATCATATAGAACAGTATAATTACTGCCCCCCTCTTTTCATGTGGACAATCTGTACATTTCACCACCCTCTCCTCATATGTAAAATCTGTGCACTCGACAAACGTAGTGGACTTTGCACCATAACTACTTGCAGAAGACTTCCCAACACTTTTGCTGGCCAGATCGGCCACTTTAATATCAAGATAATTAATAATTGAAGCTAGCTCCAATGCCTTTAAAAATATCCAAATTAAGGACAAAAGTATCACCACTCAATAACTTATTTGTCTATTAAAAGATGTAATGAAAGTTCCTGCACTTAGTCGTGCTCTCCCAACGCTCATACCAACAAAACTGAAAACCCTTAGTCTACACTACATCCCTGTAAATTTCTTAAAAACCCTAACAAACATGACACGGGTTGTTACTAAAATCTCTGAGGTGCCCTTGGTCTTTCAGAATGAGGTATGTTCCAATATTTCTATCTTAAACCCAGTTCTCCCATTGATCCAAAATCCATAATCAGCAGTGGTTTCTCTTGTTACCTGCACTCGCAAAACACTTCCTTCCTGACAAGGGAGTAACTGGGGATTGCATCTGGCTGTCCAACTCACAAAGGTTCAACGGCCTAAGCCTTCCTCTTTATTCTGATGCTCTGGTCCTCCAATGCCATCCTCATGAGACCCACCATCTCCCTGACAATGAGCTCATCCTCCACGGACAAGTAACTCTTCAAAAAATCAAGGAGACCTTTGACATCCACAAAGGATGGTCTGCTCTTCTTCCTCCAGTGTGAGTTCCCACCCAAGCCCACCGGAATGTCAGCACTTCACTTCTCCAGTCTGGGGGTTGCAGTCCTCACCTCCACTAGCCTTTGCATAGCCCTGGGCTTCCAAGATGGAACTCGCAGGCCTCCATGTTATGTATCATGCACAAGCACACATACATCTCATCACGCACACACAAGTAACACACGCTGCCCGGTGCCCCACACAGTCACCGTGTAGGCCAAGGGTGTGTTAAGTACACAGCTGTGGAACATTACATAAGTGGGCCAGTTGGCACAAGTTCAGTGACACAGGTAATAAGGCCTGTTAACACTACTGATCCTTACAAAACACTGATGTTACTCATCTCCTGGTGAGGACAGTAGCCCTCTATCAAATATAGCATGTTACATCGCATGTAATAACATCACGTTTTATTACAACACTGTTGTTACAACGACCACGTTGTTAGAACGCAATACCTTTACATGGCAAGTCATTAGATCGACTTGCTGTAGGGGGCGCGCTAGACTTAGGAATAGTATAATTTACTAGTCCAACTCCAGCCTGCGCAACAGTAGGGAAGGTATTGGA
The DNA here is from genome assembly GCF_964204655.1 of Triturus cristatus. Taxonomy (NCBI): domain Eukaryota; kingdom Metazoa; phylum Chordata; class Amphibia; order Caudata; family Salamandridae; genus Triturus; species Triturus cristatus. The sequence goes on along the minus strand of NC_140579.1, from coordinate 874,645,324 downwards.
ATAGAAAAATATACTATTCCTTAGGTTAGAGCGCCCCCTACAGCAAGTCGATCTAATGACTTGCGATGTAAATGCATCGTGTTCTAGCAACGCAATCGTTGTAACGACTGCGTTGTAATAGTAATACGATGTAATGGCAGAGTTATAAACGCTGTTTCCTCCCTCTATCACTAAGAAGGAAGCGCTTGGTGTGCCCTTCCCGTTCTAACAAGACCATATTACCAGGAGACAGGCCTAGATCATAGATCATGCCACACACGCATGATCTGTATCAATCTATGACCAAAAATCAGTACCAGGCATCCAGATATCCATACAGCTGGGCCACTCAGGGCAGGGGTCCGCCTCCGTCGCCAAGCCGGGGACTTTTCCATCCCTACCCCATGAAAAGAGAAGTTGTGATTTTGTCTGGAGAAGAACTATTGGCTAAGCCAGTAGATCCAACATTGGCAATTTAGTGCTATGGTTAACATTTATTTTATTTTTTAATAAGCACATGCAACAAGAAGAAAAAAAGCCACCCAAACATTTGAGTCAGCCAAATATTTAAAGACTTTTTTTTGAGGCGGGGGGGGGGGGGAATTAACAATCACATTTTATTTTAGTAGAACAAGTTTGGTGTTTCCTGGTAAGCAGACATACTTAGAACAGGTATAGAAACCTTTTTTTCAGTTTTAATGCATCACAGGATAAATATATTTATTGGTAGAAAAACGTTAATAATGGCTTTGACTTAATGTACATTAAGACATAGTTAAAATACACAGGGATGACTAAAAAGTAAGCCATAATTAGATATGAAAAATTGCATGATTTCTTTGCATCTGACAGTTTCTAAGCTGGCTGCAGCCTGAACAGTTATTTCCGGTAGTTGACTACCATCTTGAATCTACAAACCTTTTGGACCCCCTGCAACCAGTTTCAGTGCTTCCCAAACATTTTGGAACCATGACCCTGTTTTTAGAACAATACACGTTTGCCTCCCACCTAGCTTTAATGGACATGAGCCAGGGCTTATTTGTTTCATGGAATAACAGCAATTGTTTGTAAACGTCATGACCGTGACCATGCTCTTCGAAATCATACTGTGGCCAAGGTATAGATCTGCCCATAACAATGGCAGATGGTGATTTTCACTGGAGTCTGGTGCTGGAACACTTTTCAAAGTGTGGTGCTGGCCTCTGGCATCAGTTCACTAAAATCACAAGGCTTTTGAAAAAACCTTGGTAATGATACTAGTGCTTTTAGCACTTTTGAGAAACCCCTTCTGTAGCAGAGTATGGGGCAAGGCCTTATATCCATTATTGTGTTAAAATGAGGTACAGTGGTGCATTTTGGACTCCATATATGTATACATGTTGCAGTTTTATACAGCACGAACAGGGCCTAAGGGTGTTGAAACACTTTACATGAGCACCAGATTGCATTATACAAGGTGTGATTCATTTTATTCTAAGCACTGGTGATTAAGTGATTTCCTCAGAATTAGAGGATGTTGAGCCAACGCTGCGACTCAAACTTGGTTCTCCAGATCTAAAGTTAGCAGACCTGGTGGTAAGGCCACATTCATGTTTCTCAATTTATGTGTGAAAGTCATATGGTATGCTTGTGTATAGTGAAGTGTAGTGAGCACATTCTCAGTTGAAATGGCCTTGAGATGTAAATAAAACAAATACTGGAAGGGCCAACCAGAGTTTTGCTTGGGGATACTTGCAAGGGTTTGTTTTAAAACTGGACTTCGGGACATTTTTCAGCACCTTTTTACTGATGCCCAAACAGGGCTAATCATTTTAAATAATATTTAAACATACACCAGGACTTTCGTGACCTACCAACAATTAGCTAGCAACACACCACTGGATCCTCACCGACAGTTTAGGAAATGCTGCTCTAGGGGCACTGAGTCAGCCCTGATGCACACTTGGATTTACCGAGGCACACTCAGAACTCTAGAGATAATGCAGCAGTAGTCCTATTAGACTTGTCAGCAACTTTCAATGTCATATATCCTTCCATTCTTCTATTCCATTTTGCCGCTAAAAGAATCATTTTGTGCGTTTGTTACTTTCTGATTACACTCAGATTTTCTGTAACACCTATACCATCTTAGGTGGTGTCCCCAGAGTTTAAGACTTTCGCCTACCCTATTTAATACCTAGGTCCAATCTTTTGCTCACTGCATCCACATGATACTCAGACCAATCTCTGAGTGAATCATAATGTTCTACCTCTACCAATTACAGCATCTGATCATCACCCTTGAAACAGCAGCGCTGCCTAGTAATGAATGAATGATAATTTCTGCACAGTGCATATTTAGAATTTTTGTTTTTTTATCCATACTCTTACTTCCATCATGTGTAGCTAATGATTCTCATTCATATCTATAGATTGTGTGCTTATTTCAAATTTGAGATCTATTTATGACACATTATGTGGTTTCATGAGATATCAACACATCTTTATCCTCGGTTACACCAGCCTTAGATAACGTATATATTTATGTAAATGTATGGATCGTTGGGTTAGAGTTTTACTCACTATTCTGACCATGTCCTGCCCATGCATGATGGTGCTACCTAAACAGGATAGACTTAGCAGATTTTAGACCCAGATATATCAGAGCTGTGAGCGATCTCTTTTCCTCCAGCAACAACATATTTTAAATGCTTAGGAATATTTACTACTCTCTTCTATTATGTGTTCATCTACCTTTTAATTGCTCATATTTAGTTCAGTTTGATGTTATAATATGTTAAATAAAACTGCTGCAATTGCACAGTGTATAAAATAACTTCCACTCATTTAATCTCCCTGGAGTGTTTACTTTTTGACTACCCAGCTTCCTGCCCACTGGTAGCACAGCAGATGCCAGCTCCATCAGAGTGGCAAGGAAGAGTGCTGCACAGGCAGGGTGCCGGCTGCGGCCACAGGGGTCTTGGGGGATCCCCTGGGGCACCCAGCTAAAAGACAGCCCACGTGTGTCCAAATGGGCACTGGCAGCTGTTCACAAAAATATGAAGGAAACCATTTCGGTAAGTGCAGAAGCCTCTCATATAATATTCACGGCCTGGAGTGATGGAGCACCCCATGATCCCCTGTGAGGGGCTAACCAAATAACGTAAAAAATAGCATATTTTTTCTTGGTGCCCAAGGAAGGGCAGGGGCACCACCAGCACTTAGAGAGAGAGTGTTTGAAGGCCTGCAAAAAGGACACTAGCCACCCCCCCTCCGATGCTTTGTCCAAAGGTCACTCTGAGTCTCTCAGTGGGTTATATGAATGCCCCCGTGAAGGCATTCTCAATGTTTTACGGCACTCCCAATGCTTTTGCTTTTTGACATAGGGTCTGGAGTGTGGGGGCAGGTGTGAGTAGGTCCTAAAGCACTAGTGGCAGCATACAAAACAGAAGAAAGACTCGAATTGAATTGATAATTCTTTATTTACATTAACAATATTGATATTGCAATGACATATGGTGTAATTAAGGCTATGAAAAGGTTTTATTGGCAAGCAGAAAGTTAATGGTCAATCATTTTTATTAACTGTTTTTATTGGGGCTTTGTGATTAAGAACAAAGACAGTTTTACGGTGGTAAACAAATAAGTAAGGCAACAATAATCATCAAGGCATATCCCTCTTTGTGTGAGGTGTGCATGAGGAGGAAGAAGTAGGACGAAGTGTCTGACCGATTGCCACAGTTCCCCAGTGACCAATGAAAGGGATGGTGTGATGTTGTCTGCCTCTCCGACTGTACGAAGCATTCTTAATACCTCCAAACAGTGTAATAAATATGTGGGGAGAGATAGCGACAGTTGTCAGGAAGGTGTTGAGTGGGTGTGCACATGAAGACGGAGGAGAAGAGGTCAAGGTGGGCGCTCTATGTAGGGTAACCAACTGGCATGGGTACAAATTCAGGACAGTAAGTGTAAAAATTCAAGACAAAGGGTCAAAATTCAGGACAAAACTTCGGGACAAAAGCTATGTTTTACAGACACATCAGAGGAAGTTGCGCAATAGTATAAAAGTAAGTAAATAGACAACCACTTAAGTACAAGTCAAAATAAGTTTACATTCGGTTGAGACAATTGTGCACTTCACGTTTTTTGTGGTATTCCATATGATAATAATCTATTTATATGGTTGCTGCACTGGGTTGTCCAGACTGATGTTTTGTTCACTACTCATGGGCCTGGCAGGCATGTTTGGTGAGATAAGTGGTCATGAAGATCTGCTCGGATAGACTTTGTTACTAGCACCTCATATCTGAGTGCCATTGTGAGATGTAAAATGGCACACATAGGTGAACTAAAGGGAGGATTGCTGTGATAAACCCACTATAGGGTACTCATTATGGGTGTTTCAGCAAGTGGAATTTAAAATATGGAAGCTTATGGGGGCTTCGCAGAGTTGCACTAGCTGACGGAAGTCACAAAGGTGCATTTCCCTGCAGCTTTCTTAAAGAAGGCACTGTCGATACAATATTACATAGTTTATATTTGACACCTTGCCTATTCCTACGAACACAATATACATCTCAAGCACAGCTCATGGCACTATGAGGCTCTCCCTAAAACCTTACACCTAAAACAAAACATGCAAACATTTACAATTACTAGTGTAACATTCAAGTAGCAGTTGGGTGTCACTCAAAATGTCATATGCATGATGTATAGATCCCACACATAAGCACACAGCAAATACAGAATAGTAACACATAGGCAAGGAAGTAGCCAGAAAATGTAAATACCTCCCACTTTGAACTAAAGCTCATACGGCACCAAGAAAGCAAAGTAAGTCATCACAACCCTCCCTAGAAGAGCTCTCTTGTCCAAGGATCTAGCCATTCATTCATTCACCATTTCAAATTTACATTCTGTCATCTATTAATTCTTTAATCCATCATTTAGTCTTTCACCATTCATTCTGTCCTTCAAACTGTGTGCCCATCCATATCCAAACCTTTTCAACCATTTGCAAACCTATCCATCATCTAGCCTTCCATCCATCATTTCACTCATCCATCCCTCCATCCACCCTTTCACTCATCCACCTATCATCCTTCCACCCTTCCCCCAATCCATCCTTTCACTCATCCATCCACTTTTTCACCCATCCATCCATCCATTCACTCATCCATCCAACCATTTACCCTTTCAATCAAGCCATCCTTTCACTCATCCATACACTCTTCCACCCATCCATCCATTCACTCATCCATCCAACCATTTACCCTTTCACCCATCCAGCCATCTTTTCACTTACTCTCATACATCCACCCAGTCACTCATCCATCCACCCATTCAACCTTTCACTCATCCAGCCGCCCATCCTTTCTTCCAGCTCTCCACCCTCCCTTTTCCTCATGTATGCATTCTTTCACTCATCCATCTTTAGATTCTTTCTTTCACTCATCCATGCACCCATTCGCCCATCCATTCTGCTAATCATTCATCCGTGCTTTCACTCATACATCCATCCATCCATTCATCCTCTCTTTCTCTCTCCAATCCCCTTTTACTTAGCCACCCATCCTTCCATCCACCCTTCACCTACTCATCCATTTACTCATCCACTCATGAATCCATCCATTGCCCCTATCACTCATCCATCTTTTCACTCATCCATCCATCCTTTCTCTCATCCATCCACCCTTTCACTCATCTATCCATCCTTTTGTCCATCTACCCACCCTTTCACTCACTCATCCATCCTTACTTCCACCCTTTCACTCATCCATCGATCCATTCATTCACCCTTTCACTTATCAATTCATCAATCCATCCATCATTTCTCTCATTCATCCACCCATTCACTCGCCCATCATCTACCCTTTCACTCATCCATTCATCTTTTTACTGATCCATCCACCCTTTTACCCATCCATCTACCCTTCCACCCATATATCCATCTATTTACCCTCATCCATCCTTCCACTCACGAATCCATCCATCCTCTCATTATCCAACCATTCACCCTTTCACTCATCCATTCATCTTTTCACTAATCCCTCCAACCATTTACCCATTCCTTTACTTAGTCACCCACGTTTTCACGTTAATTATGAGCTGAGCCTTTGTCAACTGAGTTGCAGACAGAAGAGGCCCATCAAGAACTTCACCCTTGCTGTAGTTCCTAAAGCAAGGGGTGGGGTGGGGTGCGAAAGGGTTCACTATGCACCTGCACATAGGCAATCTCAAAACTTTGAAGTCCTGTGTCATGCATGATGCGCAGTGCCAGGATATGAGGGGACTGTGATATGGTGTTGTTTCCAGGGCTTTAAGAGGGATGAAAAAACTGGGGGTCTCTCCAAGGGGTGTGTCTGATGTAATTAAGGGTGTGGCTTAAAACACTTAAGCTAAAAATATTGCTGAGCATAATGTGCCGCCCGACTGGTATTTTGCTGTTTCTACCATTGCATCCAGTAACATTCGACCTACAACAAGCCATGACTATTGGGTTTGTCAATGAATGTTAGTTGCATAAAATAAATTAAAAAGCAGCATCTATGGCTTCGTTGTCTGTAATATTAAAAATGCTGCAGCTCTGAAATGATGAGACTGTGTAAGAACTATAACCTCTTCTTTTTAACTTCTGTCACCAGCTTCTTTTCATGAAGTGGCACATGGCCGCATGGGCGTTTTTGTACATTTCTTCAATCTAACCCTGAAAGTCATGCGTTCTCTACAATTAGGGAACATCCCTCTGGGCGCAGTGGTGAACGGATCGCGTGAGCGATATTCAGATTCTGGTTCCAGTGTAAATAAACAATTTTGATACTGTAATCTCAGTTAAATCGGATCTTTATCTCCCGCTTCTGTGTAGCTGCATGGGAATGTAGAGCTTGTAGCTACACAGAGTGGGAGATTTCCCCTGATGAAGGGCTAACTTTAAGCCCGAAATGCTTTGGGATCATAGTTAAACATTGTTTGCAACATATAAAGGATGGCACTTCAATATTGAAAGAAGTTAACACACCTTTATGGCATGAATAAAAATCCGATTTAACGGAGATTACAGTATCAAAATTGTTTATTTACACTGGAACCAGAATATCGCTCACGCGATCCGTTCACCGCTGCGCCCAGAGGGACGTTCCCTAATTGTAGAGAACGCATGACTTTCAGTTGCTATTCCAACACGCCAAAGATCAGAGAGTGACACATCCGAGGCATGCCACAACTTTTTTAGTATTCAAGTTACACTCTAGTGCGTGTACAGCCCCTTCGTTTCATTTCAGTCTAACCCTAACAGAATGCCCTGTCCTAGACCGAGGCTGGAGGAGGCCACTACATGCTGTAACAGCCCAGACTGGCCCATTGTCATTCTGTATGTCCCAATCAGCCAGCATACAGAATGACAATGGGTGGGGTGGGGCTGCTCCTTTGCTCTGAGGATGAGTGCGAGGAGGCCTATCAGCGAGCTGAGGCCTGTCGCAGGGTGTTAAGATCTGTGGTTCTGCCATGTAGCAGGGTCATGGGGCATACTGGTTGGGGGCGCGCCACGTGCGTGGGGCCTAGCGCCAGCAGCGCGCAGTAAATCACACAGACACAGGTCCTTAGCCGGGCGCGAACTGAACTCGTTCGCCCGCCCCTTTATTTTATACACGCGCTCACGTCCGTCGACGTGAGCGCAAACTATGCATTCCTCATTGCGCTCTAGCCGAAGGCTAGAGCGCTAACTGTAACATCCCTCTCCAAGTTAGTCCTTGACAACAGTCCCAACTTCAATTCGCGGCACCACTTACTTGACATGCAAAGTCCCGCAATCGGCTGCTGGGCCTGGGGTTTTCTCTTTGCCCATACCTCGCAGTTCCCCGAGGGGTCGGGGCTTGGGTCGTTGGTGCAGCCTCTTGCTCTGGTCCGCTGTCCGGGCGTTCGGAATTATCTGGACCGGCCCTTGGGTGGTCCGGCGAGACGGGGCTAGGCACACCCGCTGGAATAACCCCTGTGTCAGGCTCTTCACCCACAACTGTAGCTTCATGGTCGACCGCCGGCCTCCTCACCACTTTGAACCATGAGATGTTACGGGTGACCAGCTCGCCTCCCCGGCGCGCTGTCACCATGGTTCCGTGCCGGTCGACTACTCTCCAGTAGCCCTGTTCATACCGAGTCTTGAACTTTCCTCCGGGTCGCCGCTCTCGTAGAACCACCATGTCCCCCACGTGGACCTCCCTGGGCACCGCACTCCGTGCCTTGCTGACTTTGTCGTTGCGCTCCTGGCGCCTCCGGAACGCACTCTACACGTCGAACGGCGGGGCTGTCCAGCCTGGGGCGACTGGTAGCCCGTCTCGGCGAGCCCCTTTGAACATCAGGGCCCAAGGTGCTTGACGAGTGGAGCAGTGGGGGGTGCTGCGGTATTCCCCCAGAAACCGCTGCAGTTCTTGTTTTGGGTCTGACTGTTCCGACACGGCGATGCGCAGTATTTTGTTGATGGTACGCATGAGCCTTTCTACCTCTCCATTGGCCTGTGGCCACTGCGGGGTGATGCGTCGATGGCGTATGCCATGGGACTTTAGGAGCTCTCCGAACTCGTACCCTTGAAATGGGGGCCCGTTGTCGCTCCGCAGTTCTTCGGTCACCCAAACATCCCGAATACCTTTCCCAGGGCGGGGCCCACGTGCACGAAGGCCGTGGACGCCAACGCCTCCGCTAGTGGGTACTTCGAGTAGCTGTCAATGATCACTAGCGTGACTCGCCCGTCCGGTAGGCTCCCGAAGTCCACACTGATCTTCTCACACGGGCCTTTTCCATGCTCCTCGGTGATGATGGGAGCCGACGGTTGGGCTCCGCTGGTCAACTGGCATGACTAGCAGCTGCGAACCGCGTAGTCTACGTAGGTGTCCATGCTCGGGAACCATCTTTCTCCCTCATCCGAGCCTTCATTCTCTCTGTTCCTTGGTGTCCTTTGTGCGCCAGTTGCGTGGCCCGGGTCCTGAGGGCAGCCGGGATGACGATTCTGGATCCTCAGATGACAAGCCCTCCTCTAGTCACGCTTAGCTCGTGACACACTCTCCACATGTGTTGGAGATCATCTCTCCCTTCATGAGACCATGAGTTCGCTGCTTGGAGAAAATGCTGCCAGGTTCCCCCGAGTATGGTGTCCTTGACCTTGATGAGCACTGGGTCTTGTTCGGCCGCCTCCATGATTTCCTCTAGCGTTAAGGCCCGGGGGCACGCCAGGGCAGCCACCATGTCGAGATGACCTTCAGCATCCTCTTCCCCATCCATCGGTGTCGGTTCGCTGTGGGTCTCGGGGTGTCGGGATAGAAAGTCTGCTGGGTTTGGCCCCTGGCCTGTATACCACAGTGAGGTGGTACTGTTGAAGGTTGATGGCCCACCGTTCTATTCGTGGGGGCGGATGTGGTGCCGTCCCTCGGAACAGTGGCACTAGTGGCTGGTGGTCCGTCACCACCGTGAATGGGTGTCTGCACACGTACAGATGAAAATGACGGCAGCTCCACCGAATGGCTAGGGCTTCGCGCTCGATTTGGGAATAGCGCTTTTCTGTGTCCGTGAGGGCCTTGCTGGCGTACGCCAGGGCTGCCCACTGCCCGGGTTCCTGCTCTTGCATTAGAACTGCGCCTAATCCTACTGGGCTTGCGTCCACTAGGACTTCCGTCTTCTTGCTCGGGTCAAAGTAGACCAGTGTGGTCTGGTCCAAGAGGGCTGTCTTGATTGCCTTAAATGCTGCCTCTTCGGCATCTGTCCATCGCCACATTACCTCGGTCTTGGTGAGGTGTCTGAGAGGTTCGGCTAGAGTGGCCAAATTCTGGATGAACCGCCCACAGTAAGTGGCCATCCCCAGGAAGCAGCGGACTTCCGCTCCTGATGCCGGAGCTGCGGCCGCTTTGATGGCGTGGGACTTCCGGGGATCCACTTGGATGCCTTCTTTGGTGAAGACGTAGCCGAAGAATTCGATGGTTTGTCGAAACAGTTGGCACTTCTCCCGGTGCAAGGTGACACCATGTTCTTGCAGCAGCGACAGTGTGGCGCGGACATGCCGATAGTGTTCTTCCACCGTCTTGGAGTAGATGAGGATGTCGTCACTCACGTTTAAGACACCAGGAAGTCCGAGCAGGATATCTTTGATGGTATTTTGGAAAATCTCTGCTGCCGAGGAGATTCCGAAATTCAGGCATTTGCATCTCCTCAGTCCTAGGTGCGTGCTGAACGTAGTAATGTATCGGCTTTGCTTTGCCAAGGAGAGCTGGTGGTATCCTGTGTTCAAGTCTAGTTTGGAGAACCACCGAGCTCCGTTTAAATCAGACACAATGTCATCCATAGTCGGTGTGATGTGTCTCTCGCGCTTGATAGCTTTGTTTGGCAACCGCATATCTATTCATAAACGGATTTTCCCCGGTTGGCGGGGCTTCTCTGCGATCACCATGGGTGATACCCACGGCGTGGGTCCGGTCACCTTCTCGATCACTCCTTGCTCTTCCAACCTTTGGAGTTCCTCCTCCACCAGCGGCCGTAGGTGGAATGGTATCCGCCTGTGCCTGAGGGCCGTCGGTGCCACCGCAGGGTCGATGTGAAGATGTACCGGTGGCCTCTTGATCTTCCCTAGCCCTGAGAAGAGGCCCTTGAAAGTATCCAACAGGTCTTCAGCTTGCTTGTCCTGGATCTTCCTGAGGAACGCGATCAGCCCGAGGTCCTCGGCTGCATGACCGCTGAGTAGGGTGTCCAACTCCTGGTCAATGACGTGAATGTCAATCACTATTTCTGCGTTTTCTGCACTCACCACCACCGTCATCTTCCCTTTTAGCGGTAACGGCGTGTCGCTCCCATAGGCGTAGATCTTGGCCTTGGACTGTCGGAGCTCCGGTCTCAGCCTGAGACGGTTGTACTGCTGTACGCCCATTACTGTCACGGACGCACTTGTGTCTATCACCGCGTTGACTTCCGTTCCTGCTTTCAGTAGGTCGCATCGCGGCTGCGGTCGCCTGGTACTTTTCAGGGCTTTCGTGAAGGATATGAAGTACGTTTCTTCGCTATCTTCAGACTCGGTGCTCGAGTCCTGGTGGCCCCTGGCTTTCTCATACCTGGGCGGCGGTTGGGATAACAGTGACGTGTGCGAGAGCTGTCTTACCAGCTTTCTCTGCGGCTTATCCCACTTGCTTCCGCCCTTCTGTGTCTTCCTCCGGCAGACTGACGCGAAGTGATTTTCGATCCCACAGTTTGTGCACACCTTCCCTCTGGCTGGGCATGTTTTGAGCGGGTGATCTTCGTACCCGCAGTACCCACATAGCCGGGTTTGGGCTGGGGCCCGCCGGTCTCGGGGACTCTGAGGCCTTTCTCGTGTCCGCACCGCATCCGCCTTTTCTGTCTTCACCTCCACTTGTTTTTCTATCCCCTTTACTAGGGCCTGGTCCATTTCCTCTGCCCGTGCCGCCGACAGATCATGCATCCTGGCTAGGACTAGGATGCCGTTCATCGGGATGTTGGCCCTGCGGAGTATCAGTCCGCGAAGCGTCTTGCTCCGGATCCCAAGTATCAATTGCGCCCTAATTTCCTCTTTGGCCCTGTCACCTATGAGGTGCGTGTCCGCGAGGGCTCTTAACCATGCATGGAAGGCGTCCACCGACTTCCCTTTGCGCTGTCTCGCTTGGCGGAGTTTGAAGTGCTCATAGTCCGGGTTGACCTGCGGGTCGAAGTGTGCATTTAGAGCTGCCACCGCCGCTGCGTAGTTGTCCTGGTTCCCCGTGTTAGGCAGGTGTTTGAAAAGGAGGTATACTTCTTCCCCCGCGTAGTGGAGCAGGAGGGACCTCTTCACCGCCCCGTCCGTCTCCCTCAAACCAATGAAATAGTTCTCCAGTCTGCCCAGCCAGGTTTGCCAGCGCGGGGCAGCGGTCGTGGGGTCAGCGGCTTCGCTGAATTGGGGCAGGACCCCTGTCGGGGGGTGATGGGGTAGCGCTCTGGCTTGGTCCTGTTGCTCTGTGTCGCTCATCGTGGCGCAAGAACCATGTGCTCGGTGCACCAGTGCAGTGACCACTGACCTCCTCAGCAAACTTGTCCACCTTTATTCCGTCGCGCACCGCGCCGCCTTGCTGGGCGATGCACTCTTCAGGCCCACCTCGTCGCCAGTGTTAAGATCTGTGGTTCTGCCATGTAGCAGGGTCATGGGGCATACAGGTTGGGGGCACGCCATATGCGTGGGGCCTAGCGCCAGCAGCGTGCAGTAAATCACACAGACACAGGTCCTTAGCCGGGCGCAAACTGAACTCGTTCGCCCGCCCCTTTATTTTATACACGCGCTCACGTCCGTCGACGTGAGCGCAAACTACGCATTCCTCATTGCGCTCTAGCCGAAGGCTAGAGCGCTAACTGTAACATCTTGCTCCCTGCAGAGAGCAAAATTACGGAAAAAAGGCGTCCGTAAAAGGAATCCTCACGGACAACGGACGTGCGGTCCAAATTACAGACCGCCTGTGAAATTTACAGATGTTTGGTAACCCTAGCTCTATGCCATGTTTGTCAGGACTCGGGCTGGGTGGGGGGTTCTGGGTTCCGCTGTGTTTGGGCTTGTGCCATGGTGGGCAGGTATCTCTGTGTGTCCTGCATGTCCGTGGGTTTCAGAGACCCCCGATACATAATTGTGGATAAGTGCAGCTGGGTTCGGGGTCTGGTCTCTTGGCCGGGTGTGAGGGGTGGGGGGGGGGGGTGGGTGGATGGAGCGGACAGGGGAAGCAGGGTTTGGGAGGGATGAGAGGTGGATTAAGTTAATTGTGTGATTAACCATTGACGCTTCAGATGGTCTATGGGGGGAGGTCGTCGTTGTGTGTGGTGTGCTGGAAGTGGTCGAGAAGGGCATCACAGGCCTGTGAAATCTTTTCTTTAAGGAGGTGACAGGCTTCCTCATATCATAGGTATTACCCCTCTACCTTATCTCATTTTCACAGCACTCCCTGCCAGCTGCTCACTGGAGGAGCTTGTGTGGCTCTCCAGTTTGCAGTGTGCGTTCTCTTGGCTAGTAGGAGTGCTAGGCCAGCAAAGCGCGCCCGTACTTTGTGCTGTTTCCTGAATTTGAAGATGCCGAGCGCGCAGGACTCCCACGATTCGAGGTCTGGGAGCTCAGTCACCTCAACTATCGCCTCGTGGATTGAGCGCCAGTAAAGAGAGAGGTCTGGGCAGGTCCTCAGCCTGTGTCACAGATCAGTTTATGTATAGTGGCATTGGGGGCAACTCAGTTGCACTGTGAGGAAGAAGCAATTGAGCTGATCGGATGTCAGGTTGGCGCGGTTTAGGATGTGAAAATGAATGGCTTTCAAGCCAACGTTCCTAGATACCTGCTAGGGGAATTCTAGTGCCTGTTCCTATTCTTTGTTGTGCAGCGCTCGGCCAAAGTCGCAGTGCTTAATTTGTAAAGTAATAGGTGCCAGGGCCCTGACCCGGAGGCCACTGCAGCTTCCACCACCCGTCGACCGTCATCGCTGCCAAAACAACGACTATCCATTTTTTCACGCCTGCAACTGCGACAGTTCCGATTATTCCAGGTCCCCAAAGCTAAAGGAATGGCTGGGGAGGCAGGTATTAGTATTTTTTTATTTATATTGTATTCATAAACAACTGTTGATCTTTCATCTCTAAATTAGATGAGCAGCGCCACCATATGGCAGACTGTCATAAGTGTGGTGATGACAACTGTGCCGAGAACCAGAAACCAATTAAGTACCAGTGCCGAGTACCGCATATCACTGACTCAAATTAAGCACTGCAAAGTCGTCTTCCCATCTACCCCATAGGGGAGTCCCGGTATGCTCGTAACACCATATAGATCCATGTTATTAAATGTCTTGCTGGGCCCATGTGTAAGAGGGTATTTACAACAGGGTGTGTTTGAGGCTCGTCCTCTGTTATTTATTTATTTATTTAGCGATTTGTAGAGCGCCTAATGACCCGAAGGCATCCCCGCGCTTTAACATTGTAGAGACCAGAGGGGACAGGCGACCTTATTTTGGGAACAGCAACGTTTTAAATTTTTTCCGGAACAGGAGATGGCTGGGTTCCGTCCTCAGAGGGCGAGGAAGTGAATTCCTTCCGGAGGAGACTTTTACAGAAAAGCGACGGCCGCCGGTGCGTGCCTTCCTGTATCTAGGGACGTTGGCCAGCCGCTCATTGTCCGAGCGTAGGGATCTGGGGGCTTTGTAAGGGGTGACCAGGTCTCTCAGGATAGCAGGGCCAAGACCATTGAGAAGTTTGTGTGCGGTGCACAGGGCCTTAAATTCTACCCTTTGTCGAATAGGGAGCCAGTGGAGGGCCTTGATCGCTGGTCTGGCTGAGGCTCTGGAAGGGAGATTCAAAAGGAGCCGGGCAGCTGCATTTTGCGTGCGCTGAAGTTTTGCCATGGTGGCTTCCGGAGCTCCTAGGTAGACCATGTTACTGTAGTCTAGCCGCGCCAGGATCAGACCTTGGACCAGGAGTTTCCTAGATAGGGGCGGAAGTAGTGGAAGGATCTTGCGGATGGAGCGCATGAGCCCGAAACAGATGCCTGCTGTTTTGACTGCTTGAGTTTTCAGCGACAGCTCGGGTTCCAGCCAGACTCCTAAGGTCTTGATTTCTTGTTTCGGGGTGGGAACTTCCCCGAAAACATCTGGCCAGACCGATGAGGGGATGGATGTCCATTGCTTGCCCAGAAGCATGACTTCTGTCTTTGAGCCGTTTAGCTTGAGCGATGACTCGCACATCCAGTGGTGAATTTCCTGGAGGCAATTCAGTAGGTTGTCTGGGTGTTTGTCAAGGTGTGAGAGAGAGACGACCAATTGCGTGTCCCGCATAACTTACTATCTTGATCCCGAAGGGGGCGACGACATCCTCAAGGGGGGCCATGTAAGCATTAAACAAAGTGGGGCTTAATGAGGACCCCTGGGGGACTCCGCTCAGGAGGGGGAGGGAGGCAGAGTGTGAATTGCCATCCCATACCTGGAACGAGCGCCCTGAAAGGAAGGATTCTATCCAAGTAATCGCGGAGCCTGCGAGCCCTGCCACGGCCAGCCGATGGAGAAGGACACGGTGGTTAACCGTGTCAAAGGCTGCGCTGAGGTCCAGGAGGATCACTGCCACTGACCCTCCTGAATCCAGAATGCACCTTGCCTCTTCGATGACAGCGAGAAGGGCGGTACTGTGCCGTGGCCCGGGCGGAACCCAGTTTGGGACTGCCGCAGAAGGTTGTTCGATTCTAGAAACTGAGACAGTTGCCCATTGACCAGTTTCTCTGCCATTTTGCTGACGCATGGAAGGAGTGAGATTGGTCGGTAGTTTGCCATGTCGGCGGGGTCCAGATGAGGTTTTTTTAAAAGTGCCTTAACTACTGCGCTCTTCCAACTAGGGGGGACCGAGCCTTGAGAGAGCGAGATGTTTATTAGTTCCGTGATCGTGGGCACGATGGCAGGGGCTACTGTTTTCAGGAATCTAATGGGGGCGGGATCCAGTGGGGAGCCGCTTTTCATTTTGGCCATGGTTGAGCCTACTTCGTCCAAAGTTACTGCCCTGAAAGCGGTCAGCTGAGGATGCCTGTTGTTTCCTGTAAGGTTGGTAGATGCATCATGGTCCATGGGGTTCAGCAGGCAGGGAGGGGGGAGGGAGGCTAGGATCTGGGCGATTTTGGAATTGAAGTAGGTTGCCAGTTTGTCACTTCTATCCGCTGGGAGTGTGTTGGAGGAGGGGGGGGATGGTATTTTTAAGAGCTCTTTGGCGATGAGAAAAGATTCTCTTGCCGAGTTGGTGGAATTTTTTATTCTGGTGTCATAGTGCGAGGTTTTAGTGATTTTCAGAGTTGACTTGTAAAGTCTCACTGACCTCTGATAGGCTTCCTTGCTGGCGTGCAGCCAGTCTTTCCTCCATAGTCGCTCTGCTTTTTTGCAGTTCTTGCGGAGAGACCGTAGTTCCGGGGTGTACCAGGGGGCTGAACCTAGTTTCCCATTTTTGTCCTCACGGGATTTTATGGGGAGGATGGAGTCCAGTGATGTGGAAATCCACTCCCTGAATTTACTATCTGCGGTGACCGGATCTTCGGAAGGGGTGGGGGTAGTAGAGTTCAGGGTTGTGGACCATGCCTCCGCGGAGAGTCTGGACCAAGCCCTGTCCCTGGTATAGGTCCTGGGTTTGTGGGGTTTCTTAAAGGCTCCTGGTAATTGAAGAGGGACCATGAAGTGGTCCGTCCACGGGAGGGGGAGGGACTCTTTGGCTTTGAGGGTGGGGATGTTAGTAAACACCGGGTCGAGCAAGTGGCCTTTGATGTGTGTGGCTCCAGAGTTGGTGAGGTGGAGACCATAGGCAGCCAATTCTGAAATCAATTCGACTGCCCCTGTGTCTAAGGGGTCATCGAAGTGTATATTGAGGTCTCTTAGTATCGAGAAGTTAGATGTGGAGTGGGCCTGAGACGCTATGGACTCTAGGAGAGGGTTGGTAAAAGGGCCCACATGGCCAGGGGAACGATAGACTAGGAGGCCTGACAATGAGCTAGTCGGCGCTAGCTGGATTGTGAAGTACAGGCTTTCGGAGTCCAGGATATGAGCGTCATTGGTTCTACAGGAGAAGTAGTTCCGGTGGATGATGGCCAGTCCTCCTCCTCTGCCTGATGGATGAGGTTGGGACTGGATGAGGAATCCCGGAGGGAGGGCTAGCACAACTTCTGAATCCGAATGGTCCGTGAGCCATGTTTCAGAGAGGAATAGAATGTCTAGCTCGTGGTCTTCCATTAGGTGGTTGATGAGCAGCGCATGCATAGGGAGTGAGCGACAATTCAGAGTAGCCAGTTTCAGCGTCGGAGGACTGCCGGGAGACCTAGGGAGTTGCAGCTGAGCTGGGCGGCAGAGTGAACAGTTAAAAAATGGTCCTTCTAGCCCGTGAACATAACTGCATGAACTGTCATTGGAGGGTCTGAGACTGAGGAGGTCCCGACGCGAATAGCTTACCCTACTGGATGCTGGGTCCGGCATGGGTTCTGACCCTGAGCCCGGCCGAGCGCGGACGGGCGCAGACGGGCTTGCCGTAGGCGCGCCTTCGGCGCGCAAACGGCGCTCCCGCTGCGCTCGTCCGCTGCGCTCGTCCGCTGCGCTGGTATGGCTGACCCATTTGAGGCGGGGAGGGGGAGGGCGTGGCCTCGTTGTGGGCGTGTCTACGCCTTCGATCCGCGATGGCGGTTAGAGGGGTTACCCTGTCTCAGCGATAAGATCCGCTGTATCAGGGTTTGTCAGGAGGGCTGCTCGGCGCGTTTAGCAAGCGCTTCAAGTGAAGGTGAGTTCGTTTTTAAAAGCAGTGACAAATGCAGGTAAATTTTTTAAAAACAGAGCAAAATACAGTCCTCCGGCTTCCGCCTCAGAGGTCAACAATAAATAATAATGAGGAACGCTTTCAATCAGCGTTTAAGTAGTGCTCGGAGTGGGCGTGGCCTCGTTGTGGGCGTGTCTACGCCTTCGAGCCGCGATGGCGGTTAGAGGGGTTACCCTGTCTCAGCGATAAGATCCGCTGTATCAGGGTTTGTCAGGAGGGCTGCTCGGCGCGTTTTGCAAGCGCTTCAAGTGAAGGTGAGTTCGTTTTTAAAAGCAGTGACAAATGCAGGTAAATTTTTTAAAAACAGAGCAAAATACAGTCCTCCGGCTTCCGCCTCAGAGGTCAACAATAAATAATAATGAGGAGCGCTTTCAATCAGCGTTTAAGTAGTGCTCGGAGTGGGCGTGGCCTTGTTGTGGGCATGTCTACGCCTTCGAGCCGTGATGGCGGTTAGAGGGGTTACCCTGTCTCAGCGATAAGATCCGCTGTATCAGGGTTTGTCAGGAGGGCTGCTCGGCGCGTTTAGCAAGCGCTTCAAGTGAAGGTGAGTTCGTTTTTAAAAGCAGTGACAAATGCAGGTAAATTTTTAAAAAACAGAGCAAAATACAGTCCTCCGGCTTCCGCCTCAGAGGTCAACAATAAATAATAATGAGGAGAGCTTTCAATCAGCGTTTAAGTAGTGCTCGGAGTGGGCGTGGCCTCGTTGTGGGCGTGTCTACGCCTTCGAGCCGCGATGGCGGTTAGAGGGGTTACCCTGTCTCAGCGATAAGATCCGCTGTATCAGGGTTTGTCAGGAGGGCTGCTCGGCGCGTTTAGCAAGCGCTTCAAGTGAAGGTGAGTTCGTTTTTAAAAGCAGTGACAAATGCAGGTAAATTTTTTAAAAACAGAGCAAAATACAGTCCTCCGGCTTCCGCCTCAGAGGTCAACAATAAATAATAATGAGGAGCGCTTTCAATCAGCGTTTAAGTAGTGCTCGGAGTGGGCGTGGCCTCGTTGTGGGCGTGTCTACGCCTTCGAGCCGCGATGGCGGTTAGAGGGGTTACCCTGTCTCAGCGATAAGATCCGCTGTATCAGGGTTTGTCAGGAGGGCTGCTCGGCGCGTTTAGCAAGCGCTTCAAGTGAAGGTGAGTTCGTTATTAAAGCAGTGACAAATGCAGGTAAATTTTTTAAAAACAGAGCAAAATACAGTCCTCCGGCTTCCGCCTCAGAGGTCAACAATAAATAATAATGGACCAAAGATTGCGGCAGGTGTGGCGTAACTGTTAAAAGACCAGGAACTGACTTCCGGGAAGAGTGTAGTCCTGAAGGAGTTGATCAACGGATAAAAGGTGGCCATCTTCAAAGAGGTTGCAGCAGTGGATAGAGAGAGCTTGTGCCATGCCCGCAAGTCCACAGTAGAATTGAAGCTAGGAAGCGTGGGAGGCCAAGTATAGGGAAGGCCGGGGCGTATATTGAGATGCGTCGTATCAGGCGCTGCGCCCTGGCCTGGGTCTTGCGGGCAGTGGTAACCAGGAGCAGCCAAGTGGATTGTGGTGTAGTGTTTTGGAGTAGGAGGTTACAAATTACTGATGGGCGAAGGGGTCCAGTGCCATTGCATGTTTCCCCCAGATGACATATCGCCAGCCACCTGGAGACCCATTGCAGCTGTGCTGCCAGGTAGTAGATTTTAAATGAGAGGGCTGGGAGTTTGTCTCCTCCAACCAGCTGCTGCAACTTCCTCAGGACCACACCGGGTGACGTTTTTTCCCCCCATATGAGTTTACCTAGTAGTTTGTCCAGGTCCTGGAAAAAGCATCGGGGGGGGGCAATCACAGGGATATTTGCAAAGCAGTACAGGAGCCTGGGTAGCATTATCATTTTAGAAATGGCAATCTTCCCTGTGGTGGCGAGGGGTAGGTGTTTGTCTTCAGGGCAGAAAGGGCATTTTTTAGGTTGCCCTCAAATAGATTGGTGGTAGTGTGATAATAAGTGGACTCCTAGGCACCAGATCATGCCTTCCTTGAAGTGCAGGAGAGTGCCGCCAAGCCTGACCTTGTGAAGTGTGATGGTGGGAATGAGTGGATACATGCATGAATTTGTCCAGTTGACCCAGAGGCCCGCCGCTTGAGCAAAATAGTGAAGAAAGTTGTGTATGGGGGAGAGGTTGGTGCGTGTGACCCCGATATACAAGAGGAGGTCGTCTGCATATCGGGACACTGTGTGGATCACATTGTTTAAGGGGATTCCTCAGGTTATCCTTCTCTGCCTACTGAGAATGGTGGTGAGATGAGTCGGCCCAGTCAAAATCTGGAGGTGGGGTTGGCGTAGAGAAGTATGGTGTATACCAGGAGACATGCTCCCACTCCATGTCGGCTGGCACCCTAAATAGTTTTTCCCAGGTAAGGGTATTGAAAGCCTTTTTAAGCTTGAGTATCAGGCATGCTGCATTCGGATAACTGTGAAGGGCCTGGTCCATGATGTGGAAAATACAATGAGTCTTCAGGGACATGCTACATCATGAGACAAAGTCATTTTGGTCTAGGTGTATTAACTCCAGCAGGAATTGCATTTATATGTCTGCTACGATTTTGCCTAAAATGCAATCAATCTGCGCCTAGGAAGGCTGATCTGCTTGTATGAAGAGAGGTGTGCAGTTCCCTGTCTGGTTTCAGGAGGGACTCACAAAGAGCTGGGCAAGTTCTCCTAGGTGTAGGGCCTCATTGTGCATCTCTTCGATCTGGGGTGCTAGGCTCTCAGAAAAGGTGCTATAGGGTTCAATTGAGAATCCATCTAGGCCCGGGGTTTTGCAGGGGAGAGTGAGCCCAGAGAGAAGAGCACCAACGGCATATGTTGTCAATGGTGGGCATGCTCTGTACACCGAGGAGTAATAAATGTGAAAAGCATTCATGCTGTTGTGTTGTGCATGCAGGGTGCCCCCGGTGAGGGAGGCTATTTCTAGGATAGGGCCTGGTCGGTCCTCCTGTCTGGTGGGCCATGCTAGTAGCCTGATGGATTTGTTGCCTTCTTGGTGTGTCCACGCTACATAGGTATTTAGATTGAAACAGCACAGATGTTCCACCAAGGCATTGGAGGATTTTGGCTGTGGCCAACTGCCAGCACTTGGAGGGATCCTAGTTTGCACTGTCTCCAATGTGGGTAAGCATGTTTCCGCCCCCTGCACCACCCCATTCCAACACTCTGACTACCCCTGCTGCTTCCTGCATGCAGAACCCCCTGGTGACTACTTTGAACTCATCCCACTCCATCGCCCTGGAGGATGCTGTGGCCTGGTTCTCTGCAAAGTATTGCCTAATATGTTCTTTTTGTGAATCACAGAACACCGTGCCATCTAGGTGCTCCCGCAGGAGGCGCCAAATGGGTACTACAGGGACTGGGGCCTTCCATGCCAGCTCTACTATGTGCAAGACAGATCTGAAACCACTTACCCGACGAAGCCTGCATGTCATATCATGTCTGTGATGAAGGTGAAGCAGAGAACTCAGTCAAGGTGAACATGTAGACAGGCGCGCAGCACCCATTGGGCTCACCGGGCTTCAGCCCCCCCCCCCCCCCGTCGTGTGTGTCAGCCCGGGCTGAGACAGCTTCGCGGCTGGTGACCGTCTAATTGCAGCCGCACCCGAGTACTTCACAGGTCTTTAAAAGACCATTTACTTGTTAATGAGGCTTTTGTTGTGTCCCCGCCTCTTAGAGCCACTCTGCCTATGGCTGGAAGAATTAGCCCACCCCTGAAATCTTTTTTCAGCCCCCCCCTGAAATCTGGCTCTAGTTGCCCGCCTGCATGTAGAGCATGTTGTATTGAGTAAAATAAACAAATGCTGGTCTGGGGACCTCCAAGCGTCCACAAGGGCCCATTGGTGAGCCCTGTTGGAAAAGTGCTCGGAGTGGGTGTGTGGACGGAAGGGGGCAGTGGGTGGGGGGGGGGGAGGGGGAAGGGTGAGCGGTTCAGTTGAATACTGAGTACGCAAATGTAGTCCCCACCTAAAACCCATGGTGGGTGTGTCCTGTGCACCAGCTGCTCTGTGAGTGCAGTTCAGAATGCTTTTTGGTCGATGTTGGGGGCGTAGATTCTCCCTATGAAAATGCGAGCACCGTTGAGATGGCCATCTGTCAGGGCTTATCGGCCCTGTCTATCTATGATTGTATCTAATACTTGAAAGGGGACTCCTTCCAGATTCCATATAAGTGCTCTACGGGCATAGGCAGAGTATGTGGTGGCCACCATGGTCCCCTGCCATTTCCTGCGCAAGCACTGTAGCACTGTAGTTGTGAAATGCATTTCCTGGTGAAAGATAATTTGTGTGCTCTGCCACTTAAGGTATGAATTGATGGAGTGTGTTTCCTAGCCATGTGTATACAAGGTGAGGATTCGTATTTTAGTGTGGGGTGGGGGGGCATGAGATGGAAACTGGAACATGAACAATTGGGTCTCGGGTGTACCCAGAGATAGTTGTCTCAAAGCTCTCGTGTGGTAGGATACCCCGAGGTGCTGTGTACCAAAGCTATTAATGGTCAATCATTACATAGTTTAATGATGGTTACTGGCATATTTTGAAATGCTGGATTGACAGCCCCAAGGTTAACAGCAAGTCAAAAGAAGCCTTAATGAATGTCATTGTAAGATGGTACCACCCCTATTGATTTCAATGGTGTTGTTTTAGTTTATTATGCCCTATCATATTTTTTACCTTTTATGTGATGGCACCCTGGTAAAGCCAGTAGGCCTGCCTTTTTTTACAATGACACCCCCTTATATTGTATCTAGTATAGGTGGGGGCATTGTGGCCATAGGATTCGGACCTTGCTGGAATTGTGAACTATTTTGGGAGTGTCAACAAAGGTATTTCCATATCCCTAATTGTACATATTTGTAAATTAATCAATATTGTTTAGCAGTGTGTGCAATAAAGTACCTTTTGTTTTGCATAAGAAAAATCAGTGATTGGACAGTGATTTCTTATGTGTTGTTGTTGCAAACCATCTATATGGGGTACTAGCCCACAGCACCTGCCCTGATTAGTCCTTGGACTGCTCTGCTTCGCTACCCTTAGAAAGTCAAGCATTAAGAGGCTTTTGCTTCCAGGATTTAAATGAGAAATCCATCTTACCACTGAAGCATGTGGCTCAGTTCAACAGATACTGAACACACCTGCCTGTTTCACATTAAAATCTAAAAGCCCCAGGTCCACCTTGGGAGACAAAGCCACCACCACTGTAGAGGTCAACTCCAACCTTGTTTTCTTTCTTTTCTGTTAGGCAGGGCATCTACTACGCCCTCAAGTGTTTCCAGGATCACGTTCTTGATGTGGTCAGCCTTTTAGTCAGGTTACAGAACATGTCAGATCGTGGGGTTTCTTCCTCTAAGACTCTAGCTCTCCCTGTCCTTAAAGCATGGGCTTGGAGAGCAGTAGGCCTCCTTTGAGACACTACCAGCACCCTCTCAAATGAGAAGAAAAAACTGATTTTTGAGCACATTGACCCTAAGATTGCCAATTTGGTTGTTGACGTACTCTATGATGCCTTACATGACATCTTTGTCATGATTTTTTCTTCAAAGATCTCCAAAGTCATCAATGTTTTCTCTTCCTGTACACCATCAAGAGGTTGTTCTTCAGAAGACTTGATTTTGGGTCGGCCGATGACAATCGGTAAAGTCCCACAGGCCTCAGTGGCCAGGCCTTCCTCACTATCTTCTCTCATGACTGTGCCAGCAAAAAAAACCCCACAATTTTATGGTGGAAGGTTCTCAGGGAGAAGCGGTGGGGACAAAAGCAGAGATGGTTGCAGTAGAGATGGCTTTCAACGTTCCCAAAACATTTCTGGTACCTCACTCTTATTTCCCTTCTGCTCCCTCTACTTTCCCTGACAGGGGGGATGGGGGGACGGGGGTAGGGGAAGTTAACTGCGTTTGTTCTCCTCCAATGTAAAGAAATTACAGCAGATCCCTAAGTTCTCCAGATCGTTCAGGGTTACCTTATAGAATTTATGGATCCATTTCTCAGCTCCACTCCCCCTCTCCTACAGTTCTTCTCTTCAGAAGAGTCTACACCTGTAGATCAGGAAGCTTTTAAACTGGTGCAAAAAGAGCATTGCTCCTCCCATATCCAGACAGAACTTGTAAGCTCTACCTTTCCAATGAATATTTCTGTCTGCAGATTCCTCAACTTTTAGATATCCCCCAGGTGCCAGACTGGATCCAGAATTTTTGAAATGGCAATAGGCGGATCTCAGCTCTGTCTCAGTTCCACCCCAGATGTCAATGGAGCTGTATAGTGCCACCCAAGTATCGGTTCTTTTTTCTTCATGCCCTTTGACATGGATCCAGAGCTGCTTTCTGTGGAATATTCGATAATTTTCCAAAACAGTGAAAGATTTAACATTTTTGAAGAGTAGACAAGATGCCACAACATAAAAGGTAGGGTTCACGATCTGTCGATTCTACTATGAACAAATGTCCATTTCGGACCATGTGTGGTGTGTGGGGAACACGCAAAATTCCAAGTCATGCACGCAGTGCATCCTCTTGCCGTTCAAGACCATAAAGGAATGGGAGGTAAGGTTCTTAACGGCATGAGCCCAACAAGTGCCTTGCCAGGCGCCATTTGTGCTCCTGTTGTGTTTCCAATCAAGCCCCGAATCACGTTCATTAAAAGAGAAGAAATAACACAAGAAGTGGTGCAGAGGAGAGGATGCCACACCAGGTCACCATTCCCACTCCAAGAGTAGGTCTCCTAACTGCTCCTTGAGAAGAACCTTCATTTCTGGAACCAGATCTGGTGGACATCACGCTGGCAGGACCTACCCTAACCCCGGCGCCAATCCTCCCTACAACGTACCCAGAATTTCAGGCACCTGGCACAGGTCATTGATTTTACACAGGTCATTTTGGTGTTTTTTTGTGGTGCCTACATTTGTCTAGTACACCCAAAAGCCCCATGGCATACCGCCAGCAGGTACTTCCCTGGTGCCCGAGGACCCCAAATGTCTTCTGGGGGGCACTCAACAGCTGGAGTCGCACTAGCACTCAAATGCCAAGAGTGAGCACCTCCTCCAACACTGGTGCTAACACCAATGATGACCCTGGCATTTGCTCTGACTATGGAGTCTATGCCTAAGACAAAGGCCATATTACTGTGCTGAAGCCCCCAAGGAGAAGAGTGAGGAGTGCAGAAACGCTCAATATAGAGAGGAAAGCAGGGCTGACATATTTAGTTCTGGTTCACACCACAACCAGATGTTCCATATAATGTAACATGACAATGATCATGGCAGTGAGGAAGCCAATTTGCTGCTCTTACCAGTATGAGAACAGCAGATTACTTGACACTTCATAATGCGAGTAGCTTTGATGCCTCTCTGGTGGTGAACTTAGATTGTTTTTCAGGGCCACCCTTTGCAGGGGTTACATCCTACAACACACTCAACCACTTCGGAGCCATTGCTCCCATTTAATGAAGCCTTAATGGAACCAATATGACACCATAGGCTAAGTCTATGTTGGTACCACTCCATTATCACGGGCACAGAGCAAAACATCTTTTTTGTCTTCCCACCATTCACTAGAGACCCTGGTGGTACAAGCGTGATCTTCCTTGAAACAAAATTGTGGGTCTTTTTCCAATGCACTTCCAGACCAAAATAAAAAAAACTGGAGTCCGTAGGCAAAAAGGTACTTTGCCCTGGAAGTTTGGGACTCAGATCCATGAACGCTAAAAGGCTCTCTCAGCGAAGTACACTCACGTGCTCTGTAAAATGGTACAGATGGTGGTACTGAGTTCCCCAGACCATCTCACAGACAATTATGCAGAAGTAGGCAAGAATAGACAGAACATGGCGAGCTGGCTTGGCTACTGTGAATTTGGTTAGCATCATGGGATTTTCCATCTGTACTAAATGCCACTCTTTGCTCCAGTTGCCAAGCTTTTTCATGCATATGCCCATTGACTGGTCTTTCCTCTTGGGCAGCAAAGCAGACTTGGCCATAAAAAGTTTTAAGCAGGGCTGTGCTTTGGCTCATTCTTTGAGTTTGGTCTCCTCCGATAAAGAATTCCATTTACAGCAGAGCAAGTTTTTGCACCTACTCAAAAGGACTACCATTTCGCCAACCCGTTCAGCAACTGAATTCATTTCTGCATTAATACAGAGATTGTGGCAAATCAAAGAGCACGCAAGCCCAGCAGCCTCATTCCTTCTTCTCGTCCTGCTGGGCACCACCCAGGAAGCCCCTTGAGTTTTTCCTTTGAGGGATCACTGTGGGGAGAAGGGGATCATACCATATAGATGCATGGCAGGCTATTACAACAGACTAATGGGTCCTACAGATCATAGACAGGGGCGATACCCTTCCCTTCAAAGAGTGCCCTCTACCCACCCCCGATATTTTTGTCCCCCAATTAGATGAACAACAATATTCTGCAGCATGAAGTAGAGACTCTACTGCAGAAAGGAGCAGTGGAGTTTCCCATAGCAGGAGATTGGGTAGGGATATTACTCCCAGTACTTCCTTGTACGGAAGGAGAAATTCAAGATGCTTTCCCTGGTTAAGATGCTCCTGTCATTGAAGTCAGAGACAGGATAATTCCCCTCGACTTGCAGGATGCATACTTCTATGTCCTGATCCTGAGGGTGCACAGGAGGTACCTGCATTTGTGGTAGGCTCCACCCACTACCAGTTTATGGTACTCCCATTTAGATTAACATCTGCACCCAGGGTCTTCACCAAGGTAATGGTGGTGCTCACTGCACATCAATATTTTCATAAGTATTTTTTCAAAAAAGTAAAAAGGAACAATGTTATGTAGTATAGTAATACTAATCAATAAGCATCATTCTGCTGTTTATATTTAGAGAGATCTCTAACATATCCAGACATATAAAATGCAATGTGATATAGCAACAATACCCGAAGGGGTTTAAAATGAGCCTCTATTATCATAAAGCTTTTAGTCTCATATATTTTCCTTAACCGGATTCTCATTACATAAGTTTTCTAAAAGAAGTTAGGAAGATTCAACTTAGACGGTGGGAGTGAACGACCATTATCATAGATAAGTAGTTGAATGGACTGTAGGATTGTTCTGGGAAAGGGGGGCCTTGGTGCTTTAAATAGCCAACCACTGAGGGGCCGATTCTGATTCCAGCCGCAAAACAAACCGACCGACACGGACCCGGACCGGATACCGACCGACATGGACCAGCGCCGTACGACCCGTGCAGTACAATGCAACGCGTGTGAATTACAACCGACACGTACGGAATACAAGCTGTACGACCGAGCCGTAGGGAAAATAGTGAACCGGCCGGAAAACTAACACGATTTTCACTGACTGACACGAACCCGGAATGAACCCGACCGACCCGTACCCGCGATGTACAATTCACGCAGTACGATGCAATGCGTGTAAAACCAGACCGACTCGTACGGAGACCAAGCCATACGACCGACACGCACAGACAACCCGGCAGACAAGCAATAGAGACGACGCGACCGACGCATACCAAACACAGAAGATAGGCAGCGTGAACGAGGCGGAGAAGCCCGCACGAGACAACAGCAGCGTTTGTTTCCGTCACATGAACGTCTCCTTCATGCCTACAAAACCCACAGGAAAAAAGACAAAAAAAGGACCAAACAAGCAATGACAAAGCCAATAAATACCAAAGAAAAACATGGGACAAAGACACACCCACAACTCCAACTATATAAAGGACTACAATCACTACCATCATCCCTTGCAAACAGGAGACACGGCCAGCAGCAAACACCAGTACACAGCAACCACAGACACACTCAACTCACCCATCACACAACTCACACACCATCAGCACCTCATACAAAAGCACACACACATACACCCAGCAAAACCAACACCAAACCACCCTCACTTGCACCCTCACACACACATCCCTCACCACCACCACCCATCACCATGCCCCCAAAGAAGAATCCAAAGTTCACAGATAGCGAGTTAGAAGTGCTGGTAGACGAGATCATCAGAGTAGAGCCACATTTGTTTGGTACATTGGTCCAAAGGACCCCCATCTCACAGAAAGCCAAGATGTGGGCGAGGATTGTGGACAAGGTGAACGCACAAGCACCAACAAGGCGCACAAAGGACGATATCCAGAACAGGTGGTATGACATGCGCAGGAGGGTCAAGAAACTCATCGAAAAAGATCATGCCCTGAGTCAGTGCACCGGCGGTGGCCCTCCTGCTAAACCAGTCTACTTCAGGACCTGGGAGGAGAAGGTGCGGGACATCCTACCACCAGGGAGCGTCCATGGCCTAACAGACATCGCAGAGCCTGGTGAGTACACAAACAACATACCCAAGATTGAGCGGCAAGGGGACAGTGAAACCATGCACCGCAAGCAAAGCTACACTAGCCAATAGATAATCATCCTAGCCAATAGATAATCATCCCAAGATGTGTATGCCAGTCAGACAAACACAAAACCTGCCATCTCATAGTGACTGGGAACTGTTGCATGACATGCACCAGCCTACAAACAAATAGAGCAAGCCAGTGGCACAAAGCCAAATAGATCCTGCCAGACAGTTTGCCACCACAAACACAGCACCTCACAGTGCAGCTGACTGTCTGGAAGGAATAGTGGGGATGCAGGTGAAGTGAGTGTATCCAAAAGGATGATGGGGCCTGTTGTCACAGATAATGCTCCACCTCCTGATTGGCCCATCAAGACCTCTCTGAAACATGCCCACATCACAGGGAGTGGAAAATGACTGACAAGATGGCTGACACTGGGTCCTGCTGTGGGGAGCACAAGGCCCTGCTCGGGGTTGTGTGCAAATCAGAAGCAGGACACCACTGACTGACATCCTGAAAGACAACTTGCACGCCCTACAATGGAAGCACGTTTCATGATGGGAAGGAGGACTGACAGCCCTGACCATTCTTACCAGCATGTGGAGACACCCCCCTCAACACAAACTCCACACAACTTACCGGGTAGAATGCATTGCCACACACCTCATTGATATATCAGCAAAAGATACCCCGTACTGGGTGCTGCTGTGTGAAGCACAGGGGCAAACTTTGGACTTGTAGCCAAACAAACACCATGAATTCACAGTCAGCCATCTTGCCATTGCTGTCACACCCCCTCACAGGGAAGCAGAGTTAAGAGGGAGGAAGTATGGGCATGCTGGGAAGGGGGTATAGCCAAGAGTATGATAGGAGTCGCAGACAATCTACACCCACCCACATGGCCCAGCAAGCTCACACTGAACCATACTCGCCTCACAGGGAGTGGGAAGGGACTGACAAGATGTCTGACACCAAGCTCTGTCGTGGGGAGCACAAGGCCATGCTGGGAAATGGCCAACAACAATATCAAACTCTGTCCGTGACAAGCAGGGAAAAGCAGCGTACATGCAGGCATCTGTTCGAAAAGTAGAAAATGTCATGTTTGTGAACCATCGATGCATGTAGAAACATAGCTCACATTGTGTGTCTCTTCCAAACACAGGTGGTGCTGGGCACCCTGCACCAAATGATGAGGATAAGCAGTCCCAGACTCTGGCGGACACTGAGCTCTCTGGTCTGACTCTCTCTCTGTCCTCTTCGGATGTCGACGACCAACCTGGCCCCTCCGGTGTGAGCCATCATGCAGCACGAGCAGCATCAACATCTGCACCCCCTGTACCCACGCCTCCAGCATCTGGACACCGACAGGGCACCCCGCCAACACGGACAGACCAAGGCCAATCAACACCCACAGCACAGGGACACAGGACCCCCGGAAGCTACAGCAAACACCACCAGCAACACCACCCAAGGGGTCCCAGTGTCACCTGTGCGTCCTGCCACTGGTCGTGCCCGTGTGGAGAGGGGTGCTGGGAGGGGTGGGAGGTATAGGGCGTGCCTTGCAGAGGGGTCTGGACTGCATGATGACCCCCACCTGGCACGCATCTTAGATGCGTACCAGGATAGCACCGGAGGATTTGGCCAGGTAGTGGGGTCCTCAAGGACATGCAACATGAGTAGGTCGCCTGCCATGCCCGCATGGAGGCCAAGTGGGATGACATTACTGCGGTGCATCGGGACATAATCCAATGCCTCCGCCAGATCAACACCAACCTGTCCACACCCCCCTGTGTGGCCACAACATCTGTCGCAACACCATCTGCTAGCGCCACAGGGAGGGAGGAGAACTCTGGCGCAGAGTCCCCTGCACCGCAGAGGCCTGCACATGAGGATCCCCCCCCCCCGGGAAGAAGAGAGGTCGTCCGAAGAAGGACATGTGAGAGGCAGATGTCCCAGCACATCCCCCAGGGCCCCTAAACCTGTTCTGGACAATGTCCTTTGTGCGCAACCCGTTCACCTTGTCCAATCGCACACAACTCGCCCACATGACATGGAGGGTTCATGTTGGGCCAATGTATCAGATGACTGTGGACTTTACTCTGGACATTTCACCTACCAGCACTTCCAACTCCAATGTGAACTTTGGATTCCCAAACCAATGTACAGCACCCACCATCCTGTGCACTTTCCTCACACATGTTTGTAAATAAGCTCACCAGTACACCATACTTGCCTCTGTTGTGATTCCAACTTGTCATGTTCAGGGAGATGTCGATCTGCTACACAACACAGTGCATGCCAAATACTGCAACAATGTGACCAAAGTAAGGTGAGTTATGGTGATGTGACACATGTGAGGGAGACACACCACTATGGCAACACAAAACATACTTACCATGGCCATGTTACTCATCACACACAATGATGTTGACCTGAAACGCATTGGCATGCACAGACACAACACCAACCCCAGTCAGTGGTAACAAGTCCACAGGTGAGGTAAGCAGATGTCACTCAGATGTGGGAAAACAGACAACGCACATAACAAAGCGTAGCACAGGTTCATTACACATCAGCAACACGTTGATTCCACAATAGTTGCACGGTAATTCTAAGTAACAGTGGACACACGCTCTCAATGTGTTGGAGAATGGAAGTCCAGGGATGTGTGGTACATCAGTTGATGGGAATTGCCAACTTCCACACTGGTGTTGGCTTCTGGGTGTTGGGGGTCAGTGTTAACCACACAACAGGCAAAGTACCCTGGGAAGGACAAAACATGTTGCAAGACACCTACACAAACACTAGTTAGCAGTACTACCCTATTGTGGAGTACACACCACCTGAATGGACACATCACAGCACGCATCCAGTCAAGTGGCACACAGACACACTCAGACAGCAACTGAGCTGGTACAACACATTCCAGGCTACTTCCATACATTTACATAACCCTGGAAATTCACATTCAGGTGAAGAAGTTGTTGACGAGCTGTGAGCGGACGTCTCCCTCATCCTCATCATCACTGGCATCTTGGCCCAGGCCGGGATCCTCCACAGGTGCCGGAGGTTGGTCATCGGTATCCTGGATGAGAGGCACCTCCTTCTGCACTGCCATGTTGTGTAGCATGCAGCAGACAAGGATTATTTTGCACACCTTTGCAGGCTCATATGGGAAGGCCCCTCCGGTCTTGTCCAGGCAGCGAAAGCGGCTTTTCAGGAGGCCGAATGTCCGCTCAATCACCCTCCTGCTCCGACCATGTGCCTCATTGTAGCGCATCTCGGCTGGTGTCGCGGGGTTCCTGAGGGCTGTCAGCAACCACGGCATGTTGGGGTATTCGGAGTCACCTACACACACAAAAATGAACAAGTAGCTGAGTTTTGTAGGAGTGTGGAATACAACATTGACAAACCCACAATGAGAAAGAGTCAGTCACATCGACAAGCCAGGCATGCTGAGCTGGCATCTGTGACATCAGCGTTGCAATGCGACTACTCCTCATAATGTAGGCATCGTGCACAGAACCAGGGAACCATGCACACACATGTGTGATCGACATTTCAGCAAGACAGACCACCAGAGCATTGATCGAATGGCAGTGCTTCCTGTTACGGTATGCCTGCTCATGTGCCAGTGGTGGTATCAGGGCAACATGTGTCCCATCAATAGATCCGATGACGTTCGGCATCCTCCCCAGTATATAAAAGGCATCCTTTATTTCAGGGAGTTCAGCTGGGCAAGGGAACTTGATATACAGGTCTAGGAATTGCAACATCCCCTCCAAGACATCGCGTAGCACCCGACTAAACATCGTTTGCGACATCCCACCAGCAGTAGCCACAGTGTACTGGAAGGTACCAGTAGCAAATAAGTGCAGGGCTGCCATCACCTTCACCTGTGGGGTCAGTGCTGTAGGGTATGTCCGGCCAGGTAGCAGATGTGGCGCCAACTGCTCCGCCAACTCCGCAATCAGTGGCCTGGTGAAGTGGTACCGTCTGATGCAGTCGCGTTCCTGCATGGTTGCGAGATCTGGGAATGGCCGATGGACAGCTGGTGCCCTGCAGTACAGAGATGCACAAAGGAAGATTGTCAGTTCATCCACCCATGTGGCCATGACCACGATCAATATCACATGCTAGATCATGACATTACACAATGTACTGAGGTGTGTGCTGTTGGGCATGGACACATATGTCACCTACAAGACCACCACCTCACATCTCAATTCCACATGTCCACATGAGTCCCATGTAGTGCAATGGCCAATCATCTGGCTGTGACCTATGTGCTGCTGCAATGTTCCAAACACACACCACAGTGACAAGTGAGGCCTCATGTCTCCCAGGCATCACATATTTTTGCCATGCAGAAACCCAGTGTCCCTGTATTGCCACATCAGCACATCAATGGACATGGCGTAGCACGTACACACCACAAGGCAAGCGTAAGTCCCACAGGTAGTGGCCACTGTTGTTCCTGCCAGCCCTACATGCACGTCTCTTAGACACACAGCCCATCAAGGTTGATGCATATACCACATGGATGTGGAGACTGTCACCCATTGGGCACATTTGATCAGACACATCTGAGACACAACATGAACACAGACTGTGGGTGCACATCAGTATTGTGGCTACAGGTCTCACTGTGACGTACATGCCATCACCCCCAGGACTCAGGGTGTATGTGACATGTCCTAAACATATCCAACCTGACACTGTGTCCGTGACTCATGCCCAATACTGTACAATTGCACATTACAGTGGTAATATGCACAACACACAAAGGATTCTGCCCCCATGTACACGTGCACAGCCTGGGAGTGGCTGTACAAAGTGCCAGCCAAAAAACCAGATGTGACCCCCCCCCCAACACCCAGGGAATGCAGCCTTACATGCCATGGGACACTGTGTGGCCAATGCTGTGGTGTGGTAGGTGTGCACAGGTGTCCCTGCCCAGGATATGTGTGTTGCATCCGTATAATAGTCACACCAATGTGGTCCGACGCGGGTGACAATGCGTACGCATTGCACGGGTCATGTCCGAGCCGTGCGTACGCTTTGTCATTGAATGCAATGAGGTCCAACGCGGGTGATAATGCATACGCATTGCACGGGTCATGTCCGAGCCATGTGCACGCTTTGTCATTGAATGCAATGAGGTCCGACGCGGGTGACAATGCGTACGCATTGCACGGGTCATGTCCGAGCCGTGCTTACGCTTTGTCATTGAATGCAATGAGGTCCGACGCGGGTGACAATGCGTACGCATTGCACGGGTCATGTCCGAGCCATGTGTACGCTTTGTCATTGAATGCAACCAGGTCCGACGCGGGTGACAATGCGTACGTATTGCACGGGTCATGTCCGAGCCATGCGTACGCTTTGTCATTGAATGCAATGAGGTCCAACGCGGGTGATAATGCGTACGCATTGCACGGGTCATGTCCGAGCCATGTGTACGCTTTGTCATTGAATGCAATGAGGTCCGACGCGGGTGACAATGCATACGCATTGCACGGGTCATGTCCGAGCCGTGCTTACGCTTTGTCATTGAATGCAATGAGGTCCGACGCGGGTGACAATGCGTACGCATTGCACGGGTCATGTCCGAGCCATGTGTACGCTTTTCATTGAATGCAATGAGGTCCGACGCGGGTGACTATGCGTACGCATTGCACGGGTCATGTCCGAGCCGTGCGTACGCTTTGTCATTGAATCGTATTGAGACGGGTGCATGTGTATATTCTAAATATGTCTTGTACAGTCAGTTGAACGAGCCGGGCGCACCCACTGGCTCCGGACTGCCATGGAGACGGATGCGGATTCAAAACCTGTACGAGTTGTGCACTGGAAATTCAGTTGGATGCCTACAACAATGTTGCAATTTCAAGTGTTCCATGAAGGTGAAGATTTGAACGGTGCGGAAGGCGTGTATGAGTCGTACATTTAAATGGATTGGCCAGATTCATAGAATGCAACCGTGTTGGACCTATCACTTGGGACACATGGCACAGAGTCTGCCTCTGCAGCACATATATAAGGCTGGCTAGCCCCCAGGGAGCTCACTTGCCTGCACTACATGCTACTGGACCACATCCCTGCTACCACTGCTGCTGTCTCTGCATCCTCTGGCTCCTGCTATGGCACGTACTCTGGAGAGGGCCCCAGCCTTCACTGAGGAGGAGAACCAGGCCCTGCTGGACGGGCTACTTCCACAGTACAGCAAGCACTATGGGAAACCAGGGGAGCAGGTAAGTGTGCAGTCCACTGCCTTCCTAATCATGCATGTTGTCTGACTAGCAGGACTAGCAGTTTGTACACCAGTTGCAAGCATTCTCACTGACTACTTTCATCACCCAAAGTGTGTAGGTGCATGTAATGAATAGGTTTCCTGCTGCTAAAGTGCATTAGTACAAGCTTAAACTATCCAGGCATTGTTAACATGGCAGACATGGAGGTGATTTGTCCTTCCCCATTGTTGCACTACCTGTGTAATTCATTTCCCTTTGTGATGATGACATGTATATAAAAATGTGTGCTGCACAAATCTGGGGCATGTGTGTTAATGTACTTTTCACTTTGTCATCCTCACAGGTTGATGCCCACCAGAAGCAGGAGATCTGGCTGAACATCGCCCGGGCTGTTCGTTTGGTGGGGGTCTACAAGCGCCGGATCCGCAACAACCAGAAGAGGTGGCAGGACCCTCGGGGCTAGACCCGGAGGATAGCTAGAGTCCAGCTGAAGCTGTCACCTCCACGCAGGAGGGGCGGACACCAGACCCTGACTCCCCACATGCTCCGGATACTGGCGGTGGTCTTCCCGGACCTGGATCGGCAGCTGAAGGCCAGACAGCAGCAGGAAGGGGGTAAGTCCATGCCTGATCTGTGTACTATGTCTGACATGCTAATAGCAGTCTTTTGGCCTGGTCACACTTCCACAAAACGTAGGTCTTTTAGTCCAATACTCATGTCCCTCAATTGTGTGATGCACCCTCCTCATCTGTTTCACAGGTGTGGCCCCTACAGTCTGTTGCTTGTGTCACTAGGGCATTGTGTCCCTGCAGTCAGCTATGCTCCAGCTACTGGTCAGCATCTGTTCCCGTGACTCTGTTGTGTGTTTCATGTGTGGGTCAAATGTTTACACAATGCCTGAGATCTGACATGTGATATGTGTGTGCCCTTGAGATGTGTTCCAATTGCTGGTCTGCCTCGCAACACGTGGCTAGGGTATTCCAAACAAACCCATGCAGCAGGGGACTCCAATTTTTGGGCTTCAGGAGCATGTATATCGAGTATGTCACACTTGCTTAGCCACCTGACTACTGTCCAGGGCTACACACTGTTTCACGTTGACCTTGCCAGTCATGCCTCCTTAAGGGCATTTAGAAACACTCTGTAATCCCACTCCTGTGTATGAAATTGCAGGTTGTGCTTAGTGACATGTGCCCTCAGGGGTCTGACTCTGTGTCATTAGGGTGTGGCTTGTTGTTACATACAACTGGTGTGTCCATGATTCAGAGGGTCAGCATGACATCTGAGATGTGACTGTGAGAGACAAGACCTGTGTGACATATAGGTGTGTGATCATCTGACAGCGCACAATGGTGTATGCAACTGTGTCCTTCAGGCAGCTGGGTTACATGCATGGCAGACTGTGATGTACTAATGTACAGGGAGTTGTGTTCGCAGAGACTCATATGTCTGTTTTGTATGATGTGGGGTCTTCTGGGTCCGGGATATGTTGTTTGCAGGGGATGGGCAAGTGCACTTGTCAGCTGCAGAGTTTGCTTTACCCATGAGCTATGATTGTGATACAGTGCATACTGTTGTTGTCTGGATGCCCTGCCCCTGTGACAGGACACAGTGTTGACTGACTTTCAGGGCATCCCAGTGCCATGGCATTTAACTTGCTATGAGTGATCCTGCATTGTGTTCAAGTGTGCACCATGCATACCATTGTGGCATTGCCCATCAGGACATGAGAACATCATAGTGTGTGTTGCTGGCATGCATCACAAGCATGTGAAATGAGTCTCTGCCCATCCCTTCATCCGGACACCTGTACTGAGTCAGTAGCAAAAGATGTGCTGTGAGTATAGTGACATACTCCTACATGTTCACTTGCATGTCAAAATAATGTGTGGGTGGTGCATGTTGGCACATTGGGGTGTTAGCATCCAACATGCAACAGACATGTGTGAAAGTCAAGGAGGGATATGTGTGCCATGGTTGATGTTAAGAATGACAATTGGCTTATCCTAAACAGTGTTGGCACTTTGAGCTGTGTTCAGCTGATGATGCCAGGGCTTGCCCTGTGATGTGATGTACTCACTGTGGTGTGTGCAGTCGGTGCAGGTGACTGATGATGTTCTCTTACTTCCTATTCCTCTCCAGATACATCCACGGACACAGGAGGGGACAGCTCCACGGACCAGGAGGAGCAACAGAGCCTTACAGGGACAGAAGGAGAGGAGTCGGGTGGACCCAGTGGCACGGATGGCGAGTGGAGCCACACAGAGGAGTCGTCAGCACCATCCCCCCAGCTGAGGGCCACAGCAGCTCTGAGAATGACTCCCTTGTGGAGGCGGGTGTCAGCAGCCACCAAACCCAAGCTAGTGAGGCTGTCCCCGCCACCACCACCACCACCACCACCCTCCCATCAGCTCACATCCCAGAGGTCCCTGTGGGCTCCCGTGTTCGTGAGCATGTCTCCTTCATGCCCGGCACCGCACCCCCTGCCCCTGTGTCCCCTGCTACCCTGAGTGAGGAGTCTGTGGACTTACTTCACAGATCCATGTAGGGCAGGCGTCAATGCTTAAGGTCCTCCATGCACACACGGGTCTGTTGACACAACTGGTGTCATTCATGGAGGGCATTTCCTCGGGCATGTCTGCCCTACAGAGGACCAATCAGTCTGTGGCCTCCTCCCTGACGGCAGCAGTGTCCCTCCTCCAACAGTCCTGTACCCCTCCTACCCCTGCACCACCCACGATTCCTAGCAGCCTACCTGTCCCAAGCACACAAACACCCAAACCAAGGTCTTGGCGTGCACACAAGCAAGCGCAGGGGACTGATGACACACTTACAGGGTCTGGTTTGCAGACACACACACAGTCATCCACAACCACTCCGCAATCCTCCGAGACCTCTCCCTCTCAGCCCCCTTCCCTTGCATCACCTGCAACCCCATCTCCCCAGAAGCTCTTCTTCTGTGACCTTGGCCTCTTCCCCACCGACCCAGCAGATCCTGATTGCAAGGGGAAGAGGAAGTCCCCACACACAGAGGGGAGTGCCCCTCACACTCGGACACCCTCCCCAGACAGAGACCCCCACCCGCAAGTCACCCCGGCGCCAGAAGAGCAAGACCCCCCGCCACCACGCAGCTCCAAGGCAAAGTCTCTGTCCTCCATCCCCCAGGCCACCACTCCAGAGGTCCCACCGCTACTCCCTGCCCCAGGTTCCCCCACCCACAGATACACCATCCCCAAAATGCTAAGGCCCTCCCCCCGCCACTTGCTCCTCCACACCTGGTCAGACGGTTAGTGCCACTGATGTGGGGACCGTGTCCCCCCCTGCCCTGCCGACCTCACCTGCCCCCCATTCCGCTCTCATGGATGTAGGCACTGCATTGGAGTCCACGACCACCCCGTCTGACTTGGGCACTGCAGTGGTGACCCAATCCACTCCATCTGACCTGCCCACTGGAGTTGTGCCGGCACCCACCCCATCTGACTTGTGCCCCACAGTTGTGACAGCACCCACCACTTCAGTCAGCTCCACTGCAGTTGCAAGTGTTTCGCCTGCATCCACCACCCCTTCACTGCCTCCTTCTGCTGCGCCCTGATCATGTCCCTGCGGTGCCTGGCCTGCCCCCATGTATGCCCCTCCGAGGGGATGACCCCGGCCCTTAGCAGTGAAGGCAAGCAAGGTGTGACAGTTGTCACTCTACTTCACTCCTTGACATTTGGACATGGACTGGCCATTGGCCTTTTGTATGAACAGACATTTAACTTTTAATATGCTGAATAAAGCTTTTTTCTTTATCCCTGTGAACTTGATTTAGCTGTGCATTATGTTTAGGCCTGGGCGAAGCACTACGCTACGCTCGCGTAGTTTGCGAAGTTCGCGCTACTTCGCACTACGCGAACTGCACGTAGCACAGTGCGAACACGCGTAGCGTAGTGTTGCGTAGTGCTGCGGTCATTTTTTGCTTGCTCGCGGTCCTCAACGTCAAGTTGGCGACCGCGAGCAAGCAAAATGACATCCTGGCGAGACTTTTTCCTTGTTCGCGATCGCGAGCATGGAAAATAAACCTCCCGGCGAGATTCACAACGCGAGAAGGTCAGGTTTCTCATTGCGAGGGGTCGCGTATGCTCGCGACCGCTCGCGATGAGAAACTACCAGTTCGCGTTGAGAAAGCTGCAGCTCGAGGAAAAATCTACTCGAGCAGCAGAAAACTACAGCTCGCACTGTGCAAGATGCCATTTTCAATGATTGCACAGTGCCGGTTGCTTGTCCGCACTGTGCAATCATTGAAAACAACATCTTGCACAGTGCGAACATGTTACTTCGCAGTTCGCGAAGTGCTACGCGTAGCTCGCGTAGTGCGAACTTCACTTTGCGTAGCTTCGCGAAGTGCTACTTCGCGAACTACGCCCACCCTTAATTATGTTGATGATGTTTAACATGCCCTTGCACCTGTGATGCTTGGTTTCCAATGTTAAATACTGATGTGTTGCTGTGAGGTATTCTCTGTGGTCCATGATATATGTATCCTATTCTGGTGGGTATCCATGTCATACTTTGCAGCTACCTGGGTGCGTCAGGATCAACTATTTGTGGGCATCTCTGTGAACATTTCATTTGCATGGTCACATCTGTGGCTTGCACCCCTGCACATATGATGTGCTTCCCATTGTCCAATTTGTCACTTCAACAGAGTTTGTGCTCCTCAACACTGGACCTACAGGAGTGGGCATCATTGGTATGGGAGCAACTGGGTCCTCTCTGCAACTTGCTAGACATATGTTTTGGGTATGTGCAGATGACTTAGGGGAGACTCACGTACCCAGGCTGTTGTGACCAGAGCCTTCATTGTGTGTTAACTGATGCGACCCATGACCTTCCTGGTAGGTCGCTCCCCCCCGCTGCAGCTCCGACGTCACCCC
Organism: Triturus cristatus; assembly: GCF_964204655.1. Classification (NCBI taxonomy): domain Eukaryota; kingdom Metazoa; phylum Chordata; class Amphibia; order Caudata; family Salamandridae; genus Triturus; species Triturus cristatus. The sequence goes on along the minus strand of NC_140579.1, from coordinate 874,606,557 downwards.
CGCTGTCTCTGCTGCCGCCGGTGATTCCAGGCCCTCCACCACCCGCAGGCTTCCATCTGCGCCTCATCCCTGGTGGCCAGTGGTGGCCTAAGGTTCGTTCCGCTGCACCTGTTACCGCGTTGCCTGTCTGCCCACTCCTTCCTCTGTGCCCTCCTGCCCTCCGCTTGCATCTGTGCCCCTTCTTTTCTGTACCACTGACCTCTGTGCTTCTTTGACTGTGTGCTCTTATAATTGTGTGCCTCTCTGATTTTGTGCCTTGTATCTTCTGTGCCCCCTCCTCAAGTCCGCGCTGGTCTCCTCGCCGGTCTCGTCCCCGCAGCTGTCTCCCCTGAGGCCCCGCCCCCTCTGCACCCATTCACTCCCCCGTCCCACGCCTCCCGCCTCCCAGCTGCTCCTCCCTCCCCGCCTCCCCGTATATGGCGGCCGCTGTGCGGCCGCGCCGCTGGCGCTCCAAAGGCGTGCCTAACGCAAGCCCGTCTGCGCCTGGACCGCGCCCAGTGCCAGTAACCCTGGCCCCCGCAGCAGCCACAAGGACCACCGCCTCTGCTACGACACCAACACCCTCGTCGCTCTCAACCCAGTAAGGACCCACACCTGCTGCAAGGCCGCCCGAGGCGCACCCACGGCCCCTTCACCTGCCGGAACTGCAGCTTCTTCTGTCTCGAAAGCGCCAAGACGCCTGCCGCGACGGAACCCAACCAGCTTAGATGCATCCTGATCAACACCCGCTCCGCTCACGCCGTCGAACTCTGGGACCTACTCGATACCACATCACCGGACGTTGCCTTCCTGACCGAGACCTGGATGAACGAAACCTCCTCGCCAGACATCGCCATAGCCATCCCGGACGGGTACAAGATCACCCGCAGAGACCGCACCAACAGGGCTGGAGGAGGAATCACCATCGTCCACAAAAACATAATTGGGGTCTCAGCAAACACCAATAACACCCTCAGCACCGCCGAACACATGCACTTCCAGATCCACAAGGACCCCAAGACCACCCTAAGAGGCACCCTCGCCTACAGACCACCAGGACCCTGAGCACAATTCTGCGACTCCTTCGCCGACCTCATCAGCACGCACGCACTGACCTCCACCAACTACATCCTCCTCGGAGACCTGAACTATCACCTGGAGAACAACAACGACAGCAACTACTCCACCCTGATCGACAATCTCGCAAACCTCGGACTGAAACAGCTCGTCACAACGCCGACCCACATCGCCGGCCACATGCTAGATGCTATCTTCTCCCCAAGCCCCCATGTCACCTTCAGCCACGCCTCCGAACTCACCTGGATAGACCACCACTGCATCCACTTCTCCTTCCGGAAACCCCTCACACACCAACACACACTACAGACCCCCCGACGCGGCTGGGGCAAAGTCTCCCAAGAACAACTACAGACAAGCCTCGCACTCAACCCTCCGACGAACCCCACCAACCCAGATGAAGGTGCACTCACCCTCGAACGCTGGATGAACAACTGCGCCAACACAATCGCCCCTCTGAAAAGCCCCACCAGCAGAGACACCAGCAGAAGAGTCAGCTGGTTCACCCCGGAACTCCTCGACTCAAAACGAACCTGCCGGAAACTGGAAAACATATGGCACAGTGACAAGACGCCAGACAGCCGCACTGCCCACAAAGACGCCATCCGCAACCACCACCACCTCATCAGGACCGCCAAAAGGACCTCCTCCACAGACCGCCTCAACAACAACGCACACAACAGCAAGGAGCTCTTCACCATCGTGAAGGAACTCTCCAACCCCAGCTCCAACGCCAACGACATCCCACCATCGCAAGCCCTGTGCGACTCTCTCGCCACCTTCTTTCACCGGAAAATCACCGACATCCATGACAGCTTCAGACCCAGGACGACCCCTACAGACCACACCGCACCGAACCCACCGCACCCCACCGCCCACGACACCCTGACAACCTGGGCCAACGTGAGCATCGAGGACACAATCAAGACCATGGGAACAATCCACTCTGGATCCCCGCCTGACTCTCTCCCGCACCACATCTTCAACAAAGCCAGCAATTCCATCGCACCCCACCTGCACAAAATCATCAACCTCTCCTTCGAGACCGCCACCTTCCTGAGAACTGGAAGCACGCAGAGATCAACGCCCTACTGAAGAAACCCAAGGCGGATCCGAGCGACCTCAAGAACTTCCGACCCATCTCCCTACTTCCGTTCCCAGCAAAGTTCATCGAGAAGATCGTAAACACCCAGCTCACCAGTCACCTCGAAGACAACAACATCCTGGACCCGTCCCAATCAGGATTCCGCAGCAACCACAGCACCGAGACCGCCCTCATCACTACCACAGACGACATCAGGATCCTGCTAGACAACGGCGAGTCGGCGGCCCTCATCCTCCTGGACCTCTCCGCCGCCTTCGACACCATCTGCCACCGCACACTACGCACGCGCCTCCACGACGCAGGGATCCGGGACAAGGCCCTGGACTGGACCACCTCCTTCCTCTCCGGCAGAACTCAGAGAGTCTGCCTCCCTCAGTTCCGATCTGATGCCTCCGAGATGCCTCCGAGATCATCTGCGGCGTCCCTCAAGGATCTTCCCTCAGCCCGACGCTGTTCAACGTCTACATGGCACCACTAGCACGCATCGCCCGTCAGCACGACCTCAACATAATCTCCTATGCCGACGACACTGAGCTGATCCTCTCCCTCACCAAGGACCCCCTGACCGCCAAATCCAACCTCCACCCGGGAATGAAGGCCGTCGCAGACAGGATGGAGGACAGCCGCCTCAAACTGAAGACAGACAAGATGGAAATCCTCATTCTCGGGTCCAACCCCTCCGCATGGGACGACTCTTGGTGGCCCACGTCACTGGGGTCCTCCACCGACCACGCACGAATCTCTCCATGACCAAACAAGTCAATGCAGTCTCCTCCACCTGTTTCAACACCCTCCGCATGCTCCGCAAGATCTACAGATGGATCCCGACAAACACGAGGAAAACAGTCACCCAGGCCCTAGTCAGCAACAGACTCGACTACGGAAACGCCCTCTACGCCGGAGCCTCGTCCAAGCTCATCAACAGACTACAGAGAATCCATCACGCCTCGGCACGCCTGATCCTCGATGTCCCACGCCGCGACCACATCACCCCCCACCTGAGGAGCCTGCACTGGCTCCCCGTCGACAACAGAATCTCCTTCAAGCTCCTGATCCACGCACACAAGGCACTCCACAAAACCAGCCCAGCCTATCTCAACAGTCGACTCTCCTTCTACGTACCCAACAGGAAACTCCGCTCCGCTGACCACGCCCTGGCCACGGTCCCACGCATCCGGAGAACTACTTCCGGAGGCAGATCCTTCTCCCATCGCGCCGCCAAGACCTAGAACACCCTCCCCCTCTACCTGCGACAAACCGAAGACCTGCTAAACTTCAGGAGACAACTCAGGACCTGGCTCTTCGACCAATAGCAGCAGCTGCCCCCCCCCCCCACCCAGCGCCTTGAAACCCTCACGGGTATGTAGTGCGCTTTACAAATTATGTGATTGATTGATTGATGGCTGACTGACCAAGTGTTCTGCAGACATGAGTGAGATGTGTGGGGAATATGTTTGGCACAGTTGGGCTTCCACAGGAGTTGGGTCCCCTCAAGCAAGTGTGTTGTCCAGTGACATGTCCTGGGCCCATGGTGTGTGTTGTATGAGCATGTGTGTGTGTCCACATCCCTGCTCATACACAGACAGTGTTCCCTTGATATGTTCCTGAGTGCTGAGTGGTACTCGGTTCATCCCACTACTTTTCCAATGGGCTACCAGATGTGTGGGTGCATGACACACTACTGTTAATTGGTGTATCATCATTGGGATTTGTCAGTTCTGAGTGGTGATGATGTTGTCAGACACAGATGTGACACAGTCAGGGTTCCCCAAGGCACCTGTTTATTTGCTAAATCATGTAGTTGTCCCTGGGCGGTACCTTTCAGTGATTGAGACATTTGTATTTGTGTGTGACTGCTCCCACTAGTCGGGTTCATGGCTGCGATGCTGGCAGGTGTCAGCATGTGTGCCTTGTGGTTCTCCTTGGCTTCTGCATTGTCCTGGGACTGTGGCAGGGAGTCTGAAAGTTACATGAGCTTTGAGGTCCTGGCCATGTACCGCATACTGTGCAGTATGTCTGTCATTCCCCAGGGTTGTAAACGGTCCTTGTGTGACGTGTCTGTGCACCTTAGTTCCTCCCAACATTACTGTGTTTGTCATGGGTGCATGTGCAATGTCACCTGTCCATGTGGGCTTCACAGATACACATTGTTGCAGTTCAGGGTGTGTGGTGTTGAGGGTGGACTGATGTAAATGTTTGCATGGATGGTCCTCTAGCTCCCGTTTGTCCATGGATGAGGGGCCATGCTGAGTGATTTGTGTTTGTGTATGTGTGATGTACATTTGTGGCACAGGACACATGTCTGGGTTTCCCAGTTTGTACGACATCTGCCTTTGTCATCACAGTGGAGGTGTCATGCATGCTTGTGTCACCCCAATGTCTGGTCCCTGGGGGTAGTGGTGTTGTGTGTCAGTCTCTTGCTGTGTAAGTTTGTGTTCATTCCAGCTTGTGTCACATGTGTCTGTTGTGCTCCCTCTCATCTCCCAATGCCTGATTGCCCACTGAGGGTGTCCCAATGATGGTTTACTTTTGTGTGGCACCGTGTCCACATCTGTGTCACTGTGGTTCATCCCCCCTCATGTGTTGTGTTGTTGCCTGGGGATACTGTGACACACACACGCATGCTGTGTCAGATATGCAGTGTGAAGTTGCATGTTTGTGTTTGTGTGAGGTTGCATGCTTGGTGATGGTCACTTCTGCTCCTGTGTTATTGTACACTGTATGCATTGTCAGCCCCCATGTGTGGTGCGTGTCTGCACATGGCCGAGAGTGTGTTATGTTTTCACAGCACGGTTAGCCTCACCATATCGCTGTGGGAAGGGGACACAACCACTAGTTTGCCCCAGAAGTGTTTAATGTGTTGGGAGCAGGGATCATACATGCTGTTTGTTATTTGCAGCTCTGACAATGATGACACTTACCTTTTGGTCACTGTGATGAGGGGGGGTTTAGTTCCCATCACCACAATGCTCAACATCTGCTGCATTTTGGAAGCCCCCACTTAACTTCTGTTCTACACAGTGAATGGGTGTTCTTTTTACATTGCCACAGTGCTATGGTGATGCTTGCCTTGTGTATGTCACACTCATGTGTTGGTCACACATGTGCGGTTACTTACATTGTATGTTCGTAGTCATAATCACTGTTGTGGGCATTTGTCACAGACTACACACTGTTGTCATGATGTTAGGGGGGGATGTATTTTGCTGGCATACCTGATGTTAGAGTATGCTGGATGTGTTGCGCATCACCCATCCTATGGTTGGGGGTGGCAGTAGTGATGGGCAACATAAGCCCTATGGCTGGGGGTGGCAGTAGTGATGGGCAACAGGTCCCCTATGGGTGTGGGTGGCAGGGGTGATGGGCAACATATGCCCTATGGATGGGGGTGGCAGTAGTGATGGTCAACAGGTCCCCTATGGGTGGGGTGGCAGTAGTGATGGGGAACATAAGCCCTATGGCTGGGGGTGGCAGTAGTGATGGGCAACAGGTCCCCTATGGCTGCGGGTGGCAGGGGTGATGGGCAACAGGTCCCCTATCGCTGGGGGTGGCAGGGGTGATGGGCAACAGGTCCCCTATGGGTGGGGGTGGCAGTAGTGATGGGCAACATAAGCCCTATGGCTGGGGGTGGCAGTAGTGATGGGCAACAGGTCCCCTATGGCTGGGGGTGGCAGGGGTGATGGGCAACAGGTCCCCTATGGCTGGGGGTGGCAGGGGTGATGGGCAACAGGTCCCCTGTGGGTGGGGGTGGCAGTAGTGATGGGCAACATAAGCCCTAAGGGTGGGGGTGGCAGTAGTGATGGGCAACAGGTCCCCTATGGGTGGGGGTAGCAGTAGTGATGGGCAACATAGTCCCTATGGCTGGGGGTGGCAGTAGTAATGGGCAACATAAGCCCGATGGGTGGGGGTGGCAGTAGTGATGGCCAACAGGTCCCCTATGGCTGGGGGTGGCAGTAGTGATGGGCAACAGGTCCCCTATGGGTGTTGGTGGCAGGGTTGATGGGCAACATAAGCCCTATGGCTGGGGTGGCAGAGGTGATGGGCAACAGGTCCCCTATGGGTGTGGGTGGCAGGGGTGATGGGCAACATATGCCCTATGGGTGGGGGTGGCAGTAGTGATGGGCAACAGGTCCCCTATGGGTGTGGGTGGCAGTAGTGATGGGCAACATAGTCCCTATGGCTGGGGGTGGCAGTAGTGATGGGCAACAGTTCCCCTATGGGTGTGGGTGGCAGGGGTGATGGGCAACATACGCCCTATGGCTGGGGGTGGCAGGGGTGATGGGCAACATATGCCCTACGGCTGGGGGTGGCAGTAGTGATGGGCAACAGGTCCCCTATGGGTGTGGGTGGCAGTAGTTCTGGGCAACATATGCCCTATGGGTGGGGGTGGCAGTAGTGATGGGCAACAGGTCCCCTATGGGTGGGGGTGGCAGTAGTGATGGGCAACATAAGCCCTATGGCTGGGGGTGGCAGTAGTGATGGGCAACATAGTCCCTATGGCTGGGGGTGGCAGTAGTGATGGGCAACATAAGCCCTATGGGTGGGGGTGGCAGTAGTGATAGGAAACAGGTCCCCTATGGCTGGGGGTGTCAGTAGTGATGGGGAACAGGTCCCCTATGGCTGGGGGTGGCAGTAGTGATGGGCAACAGGTCCCCTATGGGTGTGGGTGGCAGGGGTGATGGGCAACATAGTCCCTATGGGTGGGGGTGGCAGTAGTGATGGGCAACATATGCCCTATGGGTGGGGGTGACAGTAGTGATGGGCAACAGGTCCCATATGGGTGGGGGTGGCAGTAGTGATGGGCAACATAAGCCCTATGGCTGGGGGTGCCAGTAATGATGGGCAACATAGTCCCTATGGCTGGGGGTGGCAGTAGTGATGAGCAACATAGTCCCTATGGGTGGGGGTGGCAGTAGTGATGGGCAACAGGTCCCCTATGTCTGGGTGTGTTAGTGGTGCTGGCCATGCAACCCCTATGTTGGGCTGTTGTTAGTGGCCAGGATGTGGATCCCCTGTGTGTGTGTGCCATTTTGTGGATATGTGTCGTTTGTTTATGCGGTAGGTGTCTGACTTACCACCAGCCGCGGTCCGTGGAGGGAGTTCCGTGGGGCGGAAAGGCGGGGTGGGGGAGGGGCAGGGTGGGGGTACTAAACACCGGAGTTTGGATAATTGGAGGTAAGTAAACAATTAAATAAATAAAACGAATTTCGTAGCGCGTGTTGCATCACAAAATGCGATGCAGCGCGCGCTATGAAATTCGTTCCCTACTGTTGCACTGACTGGAGTAGGAATAGTACATTTCATCCATCCGCTATCCAAAACTTTCCCATCTGTTGCACTCACTGGAGTGGGATATAGTCATTTTTACCCCTTCGCTATCAAACACTTTCTCTACTGTTGCACTCACTGGAGTGAGAATAGTACATTTTACCCCTCCACTATCCAACATTTTCCCTACTGTTGCACTGAATGGAGTGGGAATAGTAAATTGTATCCCTCCGCTATCAAACACTTTTACTACTGTTGCACTCATTGGAGTGGGAATAGTAATTTTTATTCCTCAGCAATCCAACACTTTCCCTACTGTTGCACTCTTTGGAATGGGAATAGTCATTTTTACCCATCCGCAATCCAGAACTTTCCCTACTGTTGCACTGACTGGAGTGGGAATATTACATTTTGCCCCTTTGCTCTTTAACAGTTTCCTTGGTGTTGTATTGCCTGAAATGGGTGCAGTAAATATTTTCTATATGTAATTTATCTTTTAGTACAGTTGCATTTGTTGGAGGGAGATTTGTACATTTTATTTTTATCCAGTCTTAATATTTATGTGTTGTGCTAAATGGGAGTGGTAAATTGTTTATGTATTTACTTTAATAGTTTAATACTTTAAGATGTAGTGGGAATAGAATGTGTATTAAATGTTATAATTAATTTTGTATTGTTATAATTTATATTATTATGTTTTGGTTATTTTAAATTATAATATTTGTTAATTATTAATATTTGTTAATTGGAAAATAATGTTTACTAAGTTTAAAGATTTATAAATAGTTTAATTTGTAATATAATTAGAATGTTTGTAATTAGATTTTATGTTGTTGATATATATATATATATATATATATATCAACAAAAGCTCGCCCTACGCCTCCATGCCACTCCGCTGGAACAAAGCGAGAAAGGACCCAGATAGGTGCTTGATTAGTTTATTGTTACAAGCAACACTCCACCATGACGCGTTGCGGCACCTCCTCTGCCTTGATCACATGACAGCGCTTACACGGAAGGATTTCATTTTTAAAGTGAAATTGTAAGGTCACATGGTGCAATGGACATAGAAAACAGAAATATGTAATTACAACAGTATGTAACTCGAAAAAGAGACACCAGGCTTTAAAATTCTGTCGCTGAATGCCTGCCATTTTATGGTATCCTAATTGTTATGTCAGCTATTAAAATAATATTTCAGGGTGCCATACGTGAAGAGTCTCTTAAGAAGTTAATTAATGGCATGAATGCCAGAGACATACGAGTTTCCATTTGTTAACGTACATTGCAGAAAATATTTACATGGGACCTATGTGATAAAATAATTATAACCGTGCATCCAATAAAATTGTAAAAGAAAGTTAAGAACTAGTTAAAGAACCGGTGTTAAAGTGTAAAGTGTCAGTGCATAAAAAGTATATAAAAGGTATATAAAGGGACTGGTTGTTAATATGTAACCTCCCAGTGTATATAAATATAATGGTAACAAGGATGGTTCTAGTGTCACATTATATTATATTTATTTGTTATGTTTTTCTATAATTTTAAAAATATAAAATACATTAAAACTATTAGTTTAATAATTGTTTTAAAGTAAATATATTTATATATATATATATTAATTATAATATATGTGTGTTTAACCTTTTTAGATTGTTTATTTGTTATATCTTTTTAAATGTTAAAATGTATATTAAGGGCCCGATTCCGATCCCTACGGCCGACACGCGCTCGTAGAGCTTTCCGAGCGACACGGGCTCCTGGGCTCCGAGCGACAGAGTACTGCGGTGATGGACTCGGGTAGCTCAGAGCCCCATTGAAGTCTATGGGAGCCTGGTGTCCGTTGTGTACATAGGCTCCCAAAAACAATAAGCGCACATCTCGGACAAGGGCGCCCCCTGTCGAGGGGACGCCTCGGTCCCGCCCGCATCGTGCATGCATGTGTGGGGGGACACGGGTGAAGGAGGGCCTGCTACGGACCCCCAAAGTCCACTTCCCGGAGCTTTTTCGAGTCAGAGGCAACGACTCGATCCAGCTGCTCGGCGCGCGCATCATACTTGGTCATCCGGGAATCCACCCCGTTGCACTGTGCGTATCGGCCATGGTGGAGTCGTCCGGAGGAGATCGCCGTCGCTCGTAGTGCGAGGTGATTATCACATCGTACTTGCTCGTACAGCTGTACGAATCGCACGGAAATCGCGCGTTCGACTCGGACTCGCTACTGACAGATGCTGTCAGGAGCGCTTCTGAGCGATATCGGAATCTGGCCCTAAATGTAATGTATTTTTTTTTCATTAATGTTAGTATTTAATAAAAATATATATATATATATATATATATTCACTTAAAAAACCATAGGTTTCACACAAGTTATAGTTAGCTGTACATTTCACTCGTAAAAAACCAATGAAATTCCACGTTATAGTTAGATCAGGTAACTATAACTTGCGCGCCCACAATAAACTGCTGATGACGTCACATATTACATCACTCATGACATGGTCAGTGACATCACTCATGACATCAATGATGACATCTGAAATGACACATTGTGGATTGCGGTCGCGCAAGTTATAGTTACCTGATCTAACTATAACGTGGAATTTCATTGGTTTTTTACGAGTGAAATGTACAGCTAACTATAACTTGTGTGAAACCTATGGTTTTTTAAGTGAATTTGCAAGGTTTTTTAAATGCTAATTCCTAACTATAATGTGTGTGAAACCTATGGTTTTTTCAGTGAATTTGTACGTTTTTTTAAATGCTAAGTTATGTATTTATTTTTAATTTTTTTTTCTGGTTTTTCACCGTGCACACACACTGCGCGCACGGTTTTTTAAGTGAATTTGCAAGGTTTTTTAAATGCTAATTCCTAACTATAATGTGTGTGAAACCTATGGTTTTTTCAGTGAATTTGTACGGTTTTTTAAATGCTAAGTTATGTATTTATTTTTAATTTTTTTTTCTGTTTTTTCACCGCGCACACACCCTGCGCGCACGGTGCGCTTCGCGCACGGTGCGCGCGCTGTGGGCACTCGGTGCGCTTCGCGCACCGAGCACCCACGTTGCGCATTTCGTGCCGTGCACGCCTCGCCATTTTTTAGAAAATATCAATTGTTTTTTTCTCCCTTGGGGGTCCTTACATTTATATATTAAATGTGATTCTTAATTCTTTTTATTTTTTTTTACCGTACGCGTACGGTAAGCTTACCGTACGCGCACTCCGCGATTTTTTTTTAAAATTATTACATTTATTTTTCGTACTTTTTGGTCCTTCGTGGACCCCCTGACAAACGCCAGGGGGTCTGCAACTCTCTTCGTTGCCCCCTTTTCACGTTATCCACCTTTGTTTTTCAGAGCGAGAGACAGAAAATGGCGGCCGACACTTTCTGATTTCGACCGATTCGAATGTTTACAGTCATGTAACCACCAATCAGAATTGAGCTCGCGCACGGCACCGTACGCGTACGGTAAGCTTACCGTAAGCGCACGGAGCGCACTTACAGATATATATATTGATTTAAATGCTATTTTCTCAGGACCTACTGAACAGATTTACACCAGACCTGCAAAAGGCACATCCCTGACCTGAGGACTACCTCTCTGCCCAATTTCAAGTAATTCTGTTCAGCCGTTCGGGTTGTAGCTCGGACTAAAGGTCCTATGGGAAAATGCATGGGGAAAACGCGTTTTGGGACCCCCCTTTTTTCTCAGCCCCCGCTTGACGAATCCCCCCGAGACTTTCAGGGTAGGAGCGGAGCGTAGCGCCCCACCTATTTTGAAAAATTTGCGAGGATTCGTCAACCGGCGCTAAAGTTATTCCAAATAGAATGTTGCAGATTCCCTATGGAAACACGGTCCTAACTATAAATATCTACTGGCGACCGCCAGTAGATAATATATATATATATATATATATATATATATATATATATATATATTTTCAGCCGTTCGGGCTGTACCTTGGACTAAAGGTCCCTATGGAAAATTGCATGGGGAAAATGCGTTTTGGGACCCCCCTTTTTTCTCAGCCCCCGCTTGACGAATCCCTCCGAGACTTTCAGGGTAGGAGCGGAGCAGAGCGCCCCACCTATTTTTAAAATTTCGCGAGGATTCGTCAACCGGCGCCAAAGTTATTCCAAATAGAATGTTGCGGATTTCCTATGGAAACACGGTCCTAACTATAACTATCTACTGGCGACCGCCAGTAGATAATATATCTATATATATATATATATATATATTCAGTGAAAAAACCATAGGTTTCACACATGTTATAGTTAGCTGGACATTTTACTCGTAAAAAACCAATGAAATTGCCCCGTTATAGTTAGTTCAGCTAACTATAACTCGCGCGCCCGCAATGCACTGCTGATGACGTCACATATTACATCACTCATGACATGGTCAGTGACATCACTCATGACATCACTGATGACATCTCAAATGACATCACTGATGACATCACTGATGACATCATCCAGTGAATGTGTGTTTTTCTGAAAATTAAATATGTTTTATATATGTATATCTCAAGGTCAATGGAAGAATAAATGGGTATATAAGTGTCTAAATGGATGCTTTGTTTTTGAAAAATTTATTGTGTTACTGACTGATTAAGTGTATCATAGTGAATACATGGCTTACTGAGTAATGTTTAAATATGAAAATATCTGTATCAGTCTCTCACTTTGTGTATAAGTGGCTGCATGGGTTGGTGAGTAGCTTCATGGGTGTCTATATAGGTTATTAGTTGTTTTTTTGAGTATCAGTCTGAGTGTCTGTATGGTTCGGTGGGGGGTATTATGTAGTGCATAGGTGCATGAATGAGTGATTCACTCTTTGTATGTGTTGAAGACAGCATGTGTGCAGGACTGTATGGGTGGATGAGTGTGTGAATGGTTGTGTTAGTGAGTGAATGACTGTCTCACTAGTGTCTTTATGAGTAACTACATATGTTTTAAACTAGTATATGTGACTATTGGTTTATATATGTGAGTATATGTGAGAGGGAGAGATTGAAAGAGTTCCTGTATGAATAAGTATGTGTTTCTATAAGTGATTGTTTAAAAGACTAAGTATGTGTAAGTTTCCGTAGAAGTAAGTATGGTGGTGTGTGTATTACTGTATATGCAAGTAAATGTATGTTTGATTCCTTATTAGCATGAGTGACTATGTGTGTGAGTAACTCTATGGATGAGTGGCATTGTGTAACAGGATGTATAGATGTATGAGTACATATGATGACTGAGTACATGTATGAGTGACTGTATAGGACTGTTGGTGAATGAGTGGATGTGTATGTGGATCTTAGAATTACTGAAGAGGTTGTTGTAACTGGTATTGGTATGTCCATTGTTTTGAAATTTTTAGTCTCTATTTTTGAATGTGTGTATCAAAGCTTATATTAAGGTGAGAGGAGGTCTGCCACTCTATCACAAGGATGATGTCAACAGTGATGTCATCAGTGATGTCATTTGAGATGTCATCAGTGATGTCATGAGTGATGTCACTGACCATGTCATGAGTGATGTAATATGTGACGTCATCAGCAGTGCATTGCGGGCGCGCAAGTTATAGTTAGCTGAACTAACTATAACGGGGCAATTTCATTGGTTTTTTACGAGTAAAATGTCCAGCTAACTATAACATGTGTGAAACCTATGGTTTTTTCACTGAATTTCTAAGGTTTTTTAAATGCTAATTCCTAACTATAACGTGTGTGAAACCTATGGTTTTTTCACTGAATTTCTAAGGTTTTTTAAATGCTAATTCCTAACTATAACGTGTGTGAAACCTATGGTTTTTTCAGTGAATTTCTAAGGTTTTTTAAATGCTAATTCCTAACTATAACGTGTGTGAAACCCATGTTTTTTTCAGTGAATTTGCAAGGTTTTTTAAATGCTATTTTTTTTTTTTTCTTCATTTTTTTCAAACATATTTTTAATTTAATTTTCTTACCTTTTATAAAGACTATGCTTAATTTTTTAAAATCATTAAATATTTATTTTATATAAATTTTTTAAAATAAACAAGTAAAATTTATTTCCAGATTTTTTTTTTTTTTTTTTTTTTTTTTTTTTATAGTACGCGTACCGTAAGCTCACGGTAAGCGTACGGTTTACGCAACGTCCGTAATCTATCTACGCTGCTTGCGTATAGTTACGTACTTTGCGTAGCCGCGCGTACTGCGCGTGGGACGCGTGCGCGCTTACGCAACACGCGCACGTTACGCGGAAGTGCCGGGAAATGACTGTTATGCGCATGCGCGCAAGCGCGTGTCTTTTTTACGCGCACGCGTACTTTTTGCCGTAAGCGTACCGTAAGCGTACCGTAAGCGTACGGTAGGTCATGTGATCTTGAAACACAACTTTTGATTGGTTGAAACTACTTTCAGTTCTAGAACTCTCCTACACCACACCCATTCCCCTCATTTCTGCTTGTGATCCCTTGGGAGAAGGAGCTGGTTTGTCTTTGGGATACGATGGCAGAACAGCAGAGCTCTTCTGAGAGTGAGGCTAGCACCAGCAGCACTGTCTTGAGGCAGAGAGCGAGGAAAGTAAAGCCTTCTTACGTTTGGGAGTATTTTACTTTTCCAGAAGGCCAGCAAAAGGTGAATGCACCCTTAGTTACTTGCAAGCTGTGTAAGCGTGTACTTTCTAGAGGTAATCCTAACAGGAAGTATTCCTTTGGGAATCACACCATGAAGAGACACCTCCAGGAAGTACACAGAAGGACACATGGTCATCTTTTTGGAGGTAACTCTTCAGAAAGACGAGCCAGTACATCCACAGCAGCTCAGCCTGGACCATCATCTGCAGGGCAGACTCCTTCTTCTGCAGGTCAGGTGAGCCCTTCATCTGTGGGGGGAGAATCTCCTTTTGCTGGCCCTCTGGAAATTAACCCTCGGTTTGCGAGGGTTGAAGTACGGTGCGCCACTTGTCACGATCTAATTACTTATAGGGAGACCAGTGTTTCCCTGGTGAACAGTAAAATAGATCAGCACACTTGTCGTACCGTCTAATATTCCCAATCTTTCTTTCCTCTGTCCCTGCATGAACACAACGGTTCTTTTAAGAGCCAACCTTATCTTTCATCTTTTTTTTTCTTTTTTTTTAAAAACTTTTTTTTTTTTTTTTTACCGTACGCGTACGGTAAGCGTACCTTTTTTTTATTTTTTAAAAAAAAACACTAAAAATCATTTATCTCATTACAAAGTCCTTGAGAGACTACAATTTTTATTTTTAACTTACCATACTCACTCAAAAAAATATTTATTCATTTGTTTTTTTTTAAAATAGTTTTTAAAATGGTTGTAGTTTCCGAAAATTTTCTATATCGATCTGAAAATAAAAAAAAAAGTATTAATATTTTTTATCCATTTTATAATACAATACACATATTTACATTTTTTAAAAAAAAATATTTTTGCCTTATTTTTGCTGTTTTCAGAATATATTGCATTTCACTATTAATTGTGAAAGCAATTGCATTCATCATTTTACAGCGGGCAAAAAAAATTAACAATCACAAAGATTGTATTAAAAAAGCCCAGAATGTCTTCTCACTTAAACTTATCATTACAGAAATGCATATTATTCTAAAAAAATATCATCTAAAAACAATACTTTTTTCTTTAAAATACCGTCTGATATGTTTGTTTCAGAAGTATAATCACAATATTATATCTCAAATAACTCCAAAATACATCTGATTTTATTTCCTTTAGGCCAAATAGTATTTTTTTTTTTTCCTGGAATAAATTTCCAAGGGAAAACCATTAAAATTCTAAAGTTTAATCTGTCCAGATCTCACCAATTCTCTGTAACATTTTGGTTCACGAAAATTTTTTGAATAATTTATTTAGTCCACAATAGAATTGCTTACTTTTCCACATGGCCAAATAGTAATTTTTTAAATCATTTTTGAAAAAATTTCCAATGGCAGTCCAATAGCATTCCATAAATTAAAATGTGCAGAAGTTACCGATTATCTCTAAATTATTGGTTTTTGAAAATTGCATTAAAATTTAAAAAAGTCCACATTACAATTGGTTATCTTTCCTTTAGGCCAAATGATAATTTTAAAAATCTTTTTTCTACAAAATTGCAATGGTAATCCAGTAAAATGGTAAAATTATTTTGTCCAGATCTTGCCAAATCTCTCTAAAATTTAGGTTTCAGGAAGATTAGATAGGAATTTGCTAAATCAAAAGGCAAACGTTGTTTGAAAATCAATTTGGAATCATTACACAGTGTCCAGCCTTTTTCACATTTTAGATAAACTGTGTAATGTCCAGAAGTAACAGTAGGTCCATCATGGAAAATTATTGCAACAGTTACAAAAGTTTTTCCTGAAATTGATAATTGCTGTCCTGTAAACTTCTTTATTAAAGTATCCAATTTTGATCCATCAGCTCTACATCGTTGCATCATTAAAATTACATACTGTCCGTATTCCCTTAAAATTAATGTTGAAAACATGTCAGAATTACACTCACCACATTTCATGCTATGATTAGCATCTTTAACTAATTTTGCAAAAGTGACTGTTTTACTCTCTGGCAATGTCAAATAAATAAACCTTTCATTATCAACAATAGAGCCACATATATTATAACAATTATCACAACTATGTTCCCATTTATAAGAGAGACCAAAAAAAATGTCAATGGGAACTCCTTCTTCTTCCACTACCTGAAGAAAATACATCAAAAATTCGTGTGCATCTTGCTGTTCATTTTGAGAAAACTGTGTTCGTCCTGAACATACATCTAAAAGTTTTCTAATTTCAGTAGCACTTTCTATTTGAGTTTTATCTTTACTCAGCTTTTGAAAAAGGAGACTGAGCTCTGAACAGAATCTTTTTCCCTGATTTACTATTATCTGCTCTTGCAAACTTTCCAGATAAAATGCAACATTCAGCACTACATTAGCGTAGCAGTTGACACCAGAGCTATTTTCAAAATGACATCCTACAACCTGTTCTTCATTTTCCTTATTCTTTTTGCTTGCAATTACATCACTCCTCTTTTTTTTCCTCTTCTCTACATCTTCATTACAGATATTCTCATTTCTCCTTTTACGAGAAACTACACGTTTCTCCAACACAGGATACTGACCTAAATGAGGAGCATAGCTTCTTCTTAATCTATTATACTCCTTTACACAGTTTGTATCAGCACTAACTTTTGAGTCATCAAAGTCTATCATGAATAAACCTGATAATGTTTTGACTCGTGACAAAGCTACATATGCCATACCTTCTTTGAACACAGTTGAACCAATGTTCACAAATGCACAATCTACAGTCAATCCTTGAGACTTGTGGATAGTTACAGCATATGCTAGTGAAAACGGAAACTGCTTCCTACGTACATATAAGTCTTTCACAAGCATGAAACGAACTGAACAACGACAAATGTCTTTAACTTCCTCTATCTGATCAAATTTTATCTGTAAACATTCAATTCCTTCTTTTTTCTGATAATTAATAAAACCCACAACTCTTCCCATCGCTCCATTCACTAAGCCTTTCTCAACATCCAAATTTCTCCTTAAAAACACTCTACAGTTCATGCAAACATAAAGATTTTTTTCTAATCCTGCTGTTTTGGAGATGTTCTTCTCTAGTGAGTCCAATTTATTTTTCAGTTTGCCTGTTACTGTGACTGTAATTCTTCCATCCTCAATTTTGTCCACTGCTTCCAATTTCCTGATGTCTTCCTTTTCCAATTTCAAAAGCTCCTCATTAAATATTGAGCATTCACGTAGAGTTGGCATTAAGCAGATGACACTTTTGTTTTCTGCAATATTCTTGTATATTTTCTCTGCAACTATTTCTTCCTTTGGAAATAAATTATGTAGCAGCCGACTCTGTAATGCTTTTTTCCCAACATCTGTGAGTAGTCCAATCCTGATATCTTTCAGAATACTTCCATATTCTTCATCGTTTGCTTGCCTCATATTAGTTGTAAGTTCCTTGTACTCAAAGAAGGACCAAATATTTGTATTTCCAATGCTTCCCAATGACTTCTTCGTGTCTTCATGTGTCACAGTATTAAACACTGGTTGTCCTTTAACTGGAGTAAGTTGCAAAAGATCCCCAAAAACTATGACGTGTTTTCCACCAAATAACACGTCATAGTCTGTCTTCAAAATTTGCTGCATTCTTAAATGCACAAAGGCAAGCATTAAGTTTGATACCATGCTCACCTCATCAATAATGAGAACTTGCATCTTCTTCAATACTCGTGAAACTTCCAAGGATGCTTCTCCAGTTAGCTTGTTGAATTGTATTTTGTTCTCATGCTCCACTGGTAACATTAGCAAACGATGTAAGGTGATTCCTTTTATGTTATATGCTGCTAACCCAGTTGGAGCAGTAACCACACAAGACAAAGTAGAATCCGTTTTTTGCTTTAGGTAGCTTCTGATGACTTTAATTAGGAAACTTTTTCCAGTGCCAGCTTGTCCGCTTACATACATCCTGATTGGATGAAATGATGTGCATGAGCACTCTTTTTTGATATGTAGAAATCCGTGATCAATTTTGTTTCTGATCTCTTCATAAATTTGTTGCTGCTCTTGATTCAGTTGTCTTTCCAAATTTTCTAAGTCTATAAATTCTTCTTGAGCTAGATTCATAGCCGTTTCCACTTCATTCATGGCTATTGATGCTTCATTTTCAACGATTGGTTGTCCTAGGGGATCTTGACTGTGTGTTCCTGAACTTTGGCTGTCCTGAGAACTGTCTCTAGCTATTTCTGCTGCAATTGTAGTTTCCTGTTCAATTTCTTCATTTAACATTTGCAGATAAGTTGAGAATGTACTGCATTGTATGCTGTCTTTGCAAGCATTAAAAGAATCTTCATAGCTCTGGAATTCTCCCAGTAGTTCATCCTCTGTACGCCATGGTTTAAACAACTGTAAAAGAGCCAAGTAGTAAAATTCTTTCTTGTCGGTAGTGTCGCAACTCAGCTTCCGGTGATTTATCAAACTTCCTTTGGTTTGCTTCACCAAACATCCTTCTTCACCAACAACTTTATATTTTCCACTGTTGATGTCTTCTGCAGCTTTCCGTGAATAAATGTAGTTCTGCAGCACTTCATAGAGACACATGTTCTCCAGATGATGACTTCTCTTGGGATAATATGTGTCCAACATGTTTGTTTTCAATATGTCTGTACTTTCTGGGTCATTCTCGGCCAAATATTCAATTTCTCCAACAGATTTCAGTACCCGATTTCTCATTGCTGCAAGGCCTAAACTTGCCCAAATTATTCTTCTTGACTTCGAGTAGAGACTTGCAGAAGATAACCTATCTGAACATTCGTAGGATCCAATTTCTCGATGCGATAACATCTTCAAACTAAAACTGTACAGCTTCTTACTGACAGTCTTCTCGTGAGAAATCTCTTCCCACATTTCCTTCAATTCTGTTTTTTCTGATTTCGTAATGTAAGACGTTACATATCGAGCAACAGCAATGGAATTGTCAGCAACATACTGTATATCCATGTTAGCGTTCCACATGGATAAAATGACTGGGTTGTAGTCATTTATATTTTTTGATTCTTCTTTTCTTTTAAGGTTGTAGGTATTCTTAGGTGATTTTCTTGTGATAGTATGTCTCACAGCTGACATAAAACTGTTGACTCTTCCATTTGTAAGAACAGGTCTAGGAAATCCAAATCGACATTTAGTGTAGTATTTTTCTTTGCTCTTGTATTTCCGTCGACAGTATTTTCCACACCGATGACTTTGGAAACGTAGAACTTGCTCCTTTAACTTGTTCTCTTCTGTGTTTTTAGGTATAGCACATGTTGCATATTCTTCAATGTAAGATAACACTGCTTCATCAGTATCTGTTCCAAACTTTGGGGCATCCTTGATCCACAGCAGCATATGAATATGAGGAGCACCTCTTGCCTGGTACTCTTTTCTCCAAAAGAAATCCACTACTTCTCCAAGGGGTGGATTTTTTTTATTGCAGATGAAGGACATCATAGCCTCAAATCTATGATTGAAATATCTGCAAACATTAACCGGATCCAATGAGCACAGTTCTCCTGCTGTCTTGTATTCGATGTTTTCAATGTTTGAATTGGCCTCTCGTAGAAAATCCAGTAAATCATCCCAAGCGTACTTGGCGCAGCTTAGGGTAAGGAACCATGTTGGTGTTCCTAAGTTGCGTAACATGCATTTTAGTTCACCATGGCGTCGGTACCAATATTCATTTGTCCCACGCTGACAAGCCATCAGATTGATCAGTTGTGTTTCCAAATGATCATCTCGGTGCTGCACTTTCTCCATAAAATCCTTAGCAGACACATTTTGTAAATGTACTCCACTTTTTAAAATGTGATTTACTGCATAAGACAGTGCAGACAAGTCGCTTTCAAATAAAAGATGGAACAAATAAGGGATACTTTGTCGAAATCTGGGATCTTCAGCATATAGTCTTGTAGTCCGATACTCAGAAGCTGGAATCTGTTCCGGACGTTCATCGTATCGTCCTCCTTTTCCTTTAGGAAACAGCTGGGGAAAACATCGAGCTTCCAAGCTCTCCTCCCATACACTCACAGGATTTCCTTTTGCTTTCTTCATCTGAAAGAGATCAATATTGTCTCCCATAACTTCTTTCGAATGGAGAGGATGTATGCTAAAATGTTCATAAATTTCTTCTTCCTTTGACTTGTCCACTTTTTCAATTTGTCCAGTTGGTGTTTCTGTGTCTCCTTGTAAATCTTCTTCTTCTTCTTCTTCTTCTATATAAATTGATTCATACCATTTGTTATTTTTTTTCAAATACAAATTTGCTCTTTGTACTTTCCGCACATCTACCAGCTCCTGCCAAATCTTCTTATTCTTTGTAGGGACACCATTAACCAGAATAATTAATGGTTCAGTTTCCAAAGTATCTGCATCAATAGTTTCCATATTTTTTTTCAAATCCAAGGGCAAATACACCACTCTACCTTTTAAACCTCTCAGTAAATCTGAAGGAGGTAATTTACCAGTTTTGGGCTCCATACGTACTATGGTCTGGAACGGATGAACACATTGAATGAGTATAGACTCATATGTATTTAATTCAGAAAGTTCAGCAGGAATAGCATCCAATTCTAAATTATTATGTACAGCTCTGGTCGGCATTCTATTTTCCTCTAACTTGTTGTAGCAGTATTTGCAAATACGCTGATCTTCACCCAATTCAAAACAATTTTCAAGAAATATATATGTGGCAAAATCCATCCACTTATAATTATCTTCATTTTCACTCTTTCTGTAGAGATCAACATTCCTAGTTTGTTTTCTATAATGAGTTCTGCGGCAACAAATACAAGTAACATTTGGTCTTTCATTAGAGACTATTGCAAATTTTGTTATGTGATCATTAAATGTGTTACTTACAGAGGGTTCTACATTCTCTTCCACTTCTGCCTCATTTATTGTGTCCTTCTCTGCACTGTTTTGTTCAGGACCAAAGTAACAAAACTGAATTTCATCAACAACCTTCTCTACATCTGATACCGTTCCTCGGAACAGAGCCCTATTCAATTCATTTAACTTTATTGCTGGACTTTTGGCAAAATACAACCGTCTCACAAACTTTCTTATTTCAGTATGATGAACAGCCAGCATCCTAAAATGATGGAAAACACTATTGCACACTTTTCTAGATAGACAAGCAAGAGAATGACCCTGCAAACCAGTATTCTCTCTCACTCTGCATGGATCCAGACTTTGAAGCACCTTAATCTTTTGTTTTACACTTTTTTTACTATATTCTCTTAGAAACTCTCGAAATCTGTCAATAGATTCCTGACGCACAGTGCAAATACTACTACAATTCCAAGTGTACACTGGGGCTTTAGGACGTCTCCCCATTGCCTCATCTGCCATCACTTGTACCTCATCTCTTGGAACCATTATCTCCTTCTCCATTATGCAACCGTTTTTTACTTCGTATGAACGACCTCTGGTGTCAACTGCATGCAGCAAACTATTGCTTTGAAAATAGCTTTCTTCATTAAAAAAAGGTTCACTACTTGAACTATGCATCCACTTTCCTAAAAACACTTTACAAAAGTTTGTTCTGTTCACTACTCTTTTGCTTTTGCTTTGTGATTTCAGTACATTAACCATTTTATCTAATGTACGCATCCTATTCAAAATTAATATGAATAGTTTCCTTTTTAATTCTAATGCTTTTGCTGCAATGGCTTCAATTTCTTTTTTTCTCTTATAATATTTAGCCTTCTGCTTATATTTCTTTATATCCTTTATCAAATTGGACATAACTCTTCTCTGAAACATTTTTCTACGTATCTCTTTAAATGCTGTTTTTCTGTTTATGTTAAACTTTTCAATTGCAGAAGGTATATTTGCATTAACTAAATCCTCAATTTTTTGCTGTTCTGTAGGTTTTGTTACATTTTTCCGAGAACAGACATTTTGTACATTTTTGTTTGTTTTCAATATTTTGTTTAGGAATTGTCTTTTTTGCTTACCAGAAGATTTTTTCTTTTTCCCAACATCAGCATCTTCTACTAACTTTGGTCCTCCAGTTGTCCTCAAATATAGTTTTTTTTTTAGAGTTTTTTGAACTCGAGATTTTGTAGGCATCTTAAATTTTGTTCACTGTTCTTCAGCAATACCTGAAAAAAACTAAAAAAAAAATCCTTTATTGTATTTAAATATATTACTACATTTCTTTTCACAATAGTCACAAAACGAAATTTCTTTGCCATTTTCAATGCACACAAACTGCTCTTTTTTTAAAATTTATTTAAATGCACATGTCCAAGCTTTTTTTTTTTTTCAGATCACCACCGTGTGTATTCTCTGTGACTGCCTACACTCCAGCAGGGGCCACCAGCCTTAGTGATGCTGAATGTATTTGCATTACAGACTTAAACCTGAAAACCCCACTCGCTTCTAATTACTGTGCATGACTATACATGGCAAGCACATGGGTGTGTGCTAAGCCTCTGCTTCTTCCCCCAAAAATTCGCTCCTCTTTTCCATCTACTGCAACTGTGAAATCACCAGAGCAAGACGCAATAAATTTCTGCCTATAATTCTTCTATGCACACAGAGTCATGTTTTCACATTAGTGCCAAAACGAAATTTCTTTGCCAATTTGAAAGCACACTTACTGCTCTTTTTTTTTCGGGCCAAGTGAAAATCTCTTTTTACACTTTGAAATCACTTTTACAGACTGACACATTCTGAAACCTTTTTTTTAAATTTATTTAAATGCACATGTCCAAGCTGTTTTTTTTTCAGACCACCACCGTGTGTATTCTCTGTGACTGCCTACACTCCAGCAGGAGCAACCAGCCTTAGTGATGCTGAATGTATTTGCATTACAGACTTAAACCTGAAAACCCCACTCGCTTCTAATTACTGTGCATGACTATACATGGCAAGCACATGGGTGTGTGCTAAGCCTCTGCTTCTTCCCCCAAAAATTCGCTCCTCTTTTCCATCTACTGCAACTGTGAAATCACCAGAGCAAGACGCAATACATTTCTGCCTATAATTCTTCTATGCACACAGAGTCATGTTTTCACATAAGTGCCAAAACGAAATTTCTATGCCAATTTGAAAGCACACTTACTGCTCTTTTTTTTTTGGGCCAAGTGAAAATCTCTTTTTACACTTTGAAATCACTTTTACAGACTGACACATTCTGAAACCTTTTTTTTTAAATTTATTTAAATGCACATGTCCAAGCTGTTTTTTTTTCAGACCACCACCGTGTGTATTCTCTGTGACTGCCTACACTCCAGCAGGGGCAACCAGCCTTAGTGATGCTGAATGTATTTGCATTACAGACTTAAACCTGAAAACCCCACTCGCTTCTAATTACTGTGCATGACTATACATGGCAAGCACATGGGTGTGTGCTAAGCCTCTGCTTCTTCCCCCAAAAATTCGCTCCTCTTTTCCATCTACTGCAACTGTGAAATCACCAGAGCAAGACGCAATACATTTCTGCCTATAATTCTTCTATGCACACAGAGTCATGTTTTCACATAAGTGCCAAAACGAAATTTCTTTGCCAATTTGAAAGCACACTTACTGCTCCTTTTTTTTTCGGGCCAAGTGAAAATCTCTTTTTACACTTTGAAATCACTTTTACAGACTGACACATTCTGAAACCTTTTTTTTTAAATTTATTTAAATGCACATGTCGAAGCTGTTTTTTTTTCAGACCACCACCGTGTGTATTCTCTGTGACTGCCTACACTCCAGCAGGGGCAACCAGCCTTAGTGATGCTGAATGTATTTGCATTACAGACTTAAACCTGAAAACCCCACTCGCTTCTAATTACTGTGCATGACTATACATGGCAAGCACATGGGTGTGTGCTAAGCCTCTGCTTCTTCCCCCAAAAATTCGCTCCTCTTTTCCATCTACTGCAACTGTGAAATCACCAGAGCAAGACGCAATACATTTCTGCCTATAATTCTTCTATGCACACAGAGTCATGTTTTCACATTAGTGCCAAAACGAAATTTCTTTGCCAAATTGAAAGCACACTTACTGCTCTTTTTTTTTTGGGCCAAGTAAAAATCTCTTTTTACACTTTGAAATCACTTTTACAGACTGACACATTCTGAAACCTTTTTTTTTAAATTTATTTAAATGCACATGTCCAAGCTGTTTTTTTTTCAGACCACCACCGTGTGTATTCTCTGTGACTGCCTACACTCCAGCAGGAGCAACCAGCCTTAGTGATGCTGAATGTATTTGCATTACAGACTTAAACCTGAAAACCCCACTCGCTTCTAATTACTGTGCATGACTATACATGGCAAGCACATGGGTGTGTGCTAAGCCTCTGCTTCTTCCCCCAAAAATTCGCTCCTCTTTTCCATCTACTGCAACTGTGAAATCACCAGAGCAAGACGCAATACATTTCTGCCTATAATTCTTCTATGGACACAGAGTCATGTTTTCACATTAGTGCCAAAACGAAATTTCTTTGCCAAATTGAAAGCACACTTACTGCTCCTTTTTTTTTCGGGCCAAGTGAAAATCTCTTTTTACACTTTGAAATCACTTTTACAGACTGACACATTCTGAAACCTTTTTTTTAAATTTATTTAAATGCACATGTCCAAGCTGTTTTTTTTTCAGACCACCACCGTGTGTATTCTCTGTGACTGCCTACACTCCAGCAGGGGCAACCAGCCTTAGTGATGCTGAATGTATTTGCATTACAGACTTAAACCTGAAAACCCCACTCGCTTCTAATTACTGTGCATGACTATACATGGCAAGCACATGGGTGTGTGCTAAGCCTCTGCTTCTTCCCCCAAAAATTCGCTCCTCTTTTCCATCTACTGCAACTGTGAAATCACCAGAGCAAGACGCAATAAATTTCTGCCTATAATTCTTCTATGCACACAGAGTCATGTTTTCACATAAGTGCCAAAACGAAATTTCTTTGCCAATTTGAAAGCACACTTACTGCTCCTTTTTTTTTCGGGCCAAGTGAAAATCTCTTTTTACACTTTGAAATCACTTTTACAGACTGACACATTCTGAAACCTTTTTTTTAAATTTATTTAAATGCACATGTCCAAGCTGTTTTTTTTTCAGACCACCACCGTGTGTATTCTCTGTGACTGCCTACACTCCAGCAGGGGCAACCAGCCTTAGTGATGCTGAATGTATTTGCATTACAGACTTAAACCTGAAAACCCCACCCGCTTCTAATTACTGTGCATGACTATACATGGCAAGCACATGGGTGTGTGCTAAGCCTCTGCTTCTTCCCCCAAAAATTCGCTCCTCTTTTCCATCTACTGCAACTGTGAAATCACCAGAGCAAGACGCAATAAATTTCTGCCTATAATTCTTCTATGCACACAGAGTCATGTTTTCACATAAGTGCCAAAACGAAATTTCTTTGCCAATTTGAAAGCACACTTACTGCTCCTTTTTTTTTCGGGCCAAGTGAAAATCTCTTTTTACACTTTGAAATCACTTTTACAGACTGACACATTCTGAAACCTTTTTTTTAAATTTATTTAAATGCACATGTCCAAGCTGTTTTTTTTTCAGACCACCACCGTGTGTATTCTCTGTGACTGCCTACACTCCAGCAGGGGCAACCAGCCTTAGTGATGCTGAATGTATTTGCATTACAGACTTAAACCTGAAAACCCCACCCGCTTCTAATTACTGTGCATGACTATACATGGCAAGCACATGGGTGTGTGCTAAGCCTCTGCTTCTTCCCCCAAAAATTCGCTCCTCTTTTCCATCTACTGCAACTGTGAAATCACCAGAGCAAGACGCAATACATTTCTGCCTATAATTCTTCTATGCACACAGAGTCATGTTTTCACATAAGTGCCAAAACGAAATTTCTTTGCCAATTTGAAAGCACACTTACTGCTCTTTTTTTTTCGGGCCAAGTGAAAATCTCTTTTACAGACTGACACATTATGAATCCACCATGTGTAACTACAACAAAAACAATTCCCATTTCTATTATTCATTTCTTAAGTTACCACATACATCCCCTCTCAAACTGTAAACTCACCTTTAAATTTAGTTAGTTGTGAAAGAAATGTGTCACTCAAACAGCAGATTATCAGAGCCAGGATCTCTGTTCTGTACACCTCTCTCCTCTCAGCAGAACCAGATAATGGCAAACTTTCCCTCTATTTTTCCACACATATACATGTAAGTTTCAAATCTCAGTGCTTCCCCCTTTTTTTCAAATGTAATGACACATTTCTATTGGTTGAAAACCAACCCTTTTCCAAAAGTACCCTGCCCCCAACTTGACTTCTGCCTAGTACCCTTCCCCCAACTTGACTTCTGCCTGCTACCATAGCAACAGCTCATGGAACACTGCTGTGTGCAGTTAGGTCAGAAGTTCGACACACAATGTTTCAATTCCACAGAGCAAGAGTGCTTGACTTTTCAAACCTAACTGCAAATCCATAGTACTGTTCTTTGGTTACACATTTTTTTGTACCAATACAAAACATGCTTCTATTAATTTTCACATACAGCCTATTTTTTATTCTAGAATGGTATGAAACAGCCAATCAGTTCTTTTTGTTTTGTAAAAAATATGTATGCCTCCATTTCCAAACTGTCTTTATTTTCATATTGCCATTCTACTGAAAGACACCTCCTGAGTGCATCCAGTTCTCCTTTGAAGATGTTCACAGTGTGGATTGTAGGGCACAGCTATGTCTTCTGGAGTGAAAAGTTTGCAGAGAAAACAGATATGGTGAGAGACCTTGCTTTGCCAAATGTAGACATTAAATGGATTGGTCAGAGAGGGTTAAAGTGGCACCAATTGATGCCATTGGTGAAATCCTTCATGCAAATCCAACACCCTGACCTCATAATAGTGCACTGTGGTGGCAATGACCTAGGCACTTTGACTGGGGTAGGTCTGGAAATGCTTATGAAGGACACCTTTGCACAACTGTTTACACTTTTCCCTAAAACTGCCTTTGTGTTTTCCAACATATGCCAAAGGCAAAAATGGAACTGGTCCAATCATTTCTGTCCACAGATTGACAAAGCAAGAAAGCACGTCAACAAATCTGTTTCTGCTTTCCTCCGTGACTATGGTATGGGTGCCATTTACCACAACAACTTGCGTTACGACATGCAAGACATTTATAGAGGAGATGGTGTGCACTTCAATGATGAAGGGAACAGAGTCTTCCTCTTGAACCTTAGACTCTGCATCGGTACTTACTTGTAAGTACCACTAAAAAAATGACTCCATAAACACAACAGCTCTTTTTAGAGCTCCCTAATTTCTAAACTCTTAAATCTGATTTTCATTTATTTATTTTTATTTTTTTTACCGTACGCTTACCGTGAGCTTACCGTACGCGTACCCCGTGATTTTTTTTAAAATCAATAAATGTTTTTTTTGTACTTTTCTGTCCTTCTTTGACCCCCTTACAATTGTTAGGGGGTCTGTAACTCTCCTCATTGCCCCCTTACTTTGTTTTCACTCTTTTTTTTCAGAGTGAAATACACAAAATGGCGGCCGCCGCTTCCTGGTTTCGGCCGATTCGAATGTTTACTAAGATCTAAGAGCCAATCAGAATCGCGCTCGCGCACGCCACCGTACGCTTACCGTAAGCGTACGGTAAGCGTACCGTAAGCGGGCTCAGATATATATATTGATTTAAAGGCTATTTTCTCAGAATCTACTGAACAGATTTACACCAAACCTACAAAAGGCACTTCCTTGACCTGAGGACTACCTCTCTGCCAAATTTTGAGTAATTCTGTTCAGCCGTTCGGGCTGTAGGTCGTTCTAAAGGTCCTATGGAAAAATGCATGGGAAAAACGCGTTTTGGGACCCCCCTTTTATCTCAGCCCCCGCTTGACGGATCCCCCCGAGACTTTCAGGGTAGGAGCGGAGCGTAGCGCCCCACCTATTTTGAGAAATTCGCGAGGATTCGTCGACCGGCGCCAAAGTTATTCAAAATAGAATGTTGAGGTTTTCCTATGGAAACGTGGTCCTAACTATAACTACCTACTGGCGACCGCCAGTAGGTAATATATATATATATATATATATATATATATATTTTGTACAACTATATTTATGACATCGATATTTCTTTTGCTATTTATGTACTTACCATAATAAATATAGGATGTTGATATTTTTGACATCGCTATTTATAACTCGGTATTGTGGTATGGGGATATTTTAGGTGTTGATATTCTGTCAGTGAACCAGTTTCCTTGAAATTCAGCAGCCCCAACAGGTAATTGAAGCTTATGTAATGCCACCCTGGGGCCGATTCCGGTCACAAATCGTAACGACCGACACGGACCCGGACCGGATACCGACCGACACAGACCAGCGCCATACGACCCTTGCAGTATGATGCAACGCGTGTGAATTACAACCGACACGTACGGAATACAAGCCGTACGACCGAGCCGTAGGGAAAATAGTGAACCGGCCGGAAAACCAACGCGAATTTCACCGACCGACACGAACCCGGAATGAACCCGACCGACCCGTACCCGCGATGTCCGATCCGCGCAGTACGATGCAATGCGTGTATACCCAGACCGACTCGCACGGAGACCAAGCCGCACGACTGACACACACAGAAAACCGGGCCCACAAGTAATAGAGATCTCCGCGACCGACGCGTATGAAACACAGAAGATAGGCAGCATGAACGAGGCAGAGAAGCCCGCACTAGCCATCAGCGTCCGTTTCCATCAGAAGAACGTCTCCTTCATGCCTACAAAACCCAAAGGTAAAAAGGAAAAAAAAGGACCAAACAAGCAATGACAAAGCCAATAAATATGAAATAAAAAAAACCTGGGACAAAGAGACACCCACAACTCCAAATATATAAAGGACTACAATCACTACCATGATCCCTTGCAAACAAGAGACACAGCCAGCAGCAAACACCATTACACAGCAACCACAGACACTCACAACTCACAACTCACCCATCACACAACTCACACACCATCAGCACCTCATCCAAAAGCACAAACACATGCAGCCAGCAAAGCGAACACCAACCCACCCTCACACACACATCCCTCACCACCACCACCCATCACCATGCCCCCAAAGACGAATCCAAAGTTCACAGATAGTGAGTTAGAAGTGCTGGTAGACGAGATCATCAGAGTAGAGCCACATTTGTTTGGTACATTGGTCCAAAGGTTCCCCATGTCACAGCTGTGACAAGGCTTTGACTTTATTGTGTAATCACTTGTACTGTACACAAGTTACAAACCATCTGGTCTAAGTGTTTCCTGCTAGACGTGCTAGTCAGGAGAGTCAGGTGTTCAAGATTGAAATAACATAATTCTGGGGAAATACAATGATGTGTGGGCAAGAAGAGGTGGCGGTGATCAGGGATAGACTTGGGGGCTTACTATAATAAGGTGGTTAATAGTCGAGATTATGC
This sequence comes from Triturus cristatus, assembly GCF_964204655.1. NCBI lineage: Eukaryota > Metazoa > Chordata > Amphibia > Caudata > Salamandridae > Triturus > Triturus cristatus. The sequence goes on along the minus strand of NC_140579.1, from coordinate 874,577,163 downwards.
AGCATAGTGAGTGAGACTTCATGGAGCTCAATAGATTGTCGGTCACTAGTCCACTCATAGAGTGTAATTTGTATTGTGATAATACAGGTCCTTCTGAATAGCTGAGGCTCCTTGTGTGTAATTAACATAGTCTGGAAGTTTATTTTGGTTGCAGGTGAGACTTGTTAGTGGAGGAAGTGCACTGACTGGGGCAGACCTCCCGTTGAGGCACTGATGCATATGCATTCCTAATGTGGAAAAAATATCCACTAAAATTCAGTGCAAAATTTTACGATTTAAGAAACATTTCCCTTTTCCAGTTGACCTCTAGGTCCTTTCAGAAGCTGCCATGAGCATCCCAAATTTGATGAACATCCCACATTTCTTGCTTCCTGTACCTGTGTCTCTACCACTTCTCATCAACTTCTGTCAGGACAGTCCATACAGCGAACACATAGATACATTTTCTTGTGCTAAACATACTTATTACAAGTCTGCTTATGGGTCTCTCTAACTATTCTTTTGTCCCACAGCACGAACACTTACAATGTCCCTGGCACACATCCCTTTCTTCCAGTTGGTACTAGGCTAGAATGCCGCCTGCAGAGACCTTAACTAGTTACTAACATTTGTACTTGAAACTATTTATGACTTAGCAACCTACTGCTTTCCTCCAGCCTAATGCACTGTAACCCTGTCCATACTCTGACATCTGTCAACTTGAATCTTCTGGTTTCACCAAAACTACCCAGCACAGGCATCCTGTCCTCCTTCCTCCTTCACCAGTGCCTCATCTATAAAATTCAAACCTCCCACAAACAGTAATCACCTGACGTTGGAATGAAAAGGTTGATTCTAGTCTTTCAGCCATCTTGTACTGTAAATATGTAGCTGATCTTGGCTATTTGTGCAGTGCTAAATCACAGTACCATATATAGATATTGTCCACTAATCACGGACTGGCACGGGAACCCACAGCAAAGGTGTAACTGCTGCTAAAGTGATCAAATGTTCGCTAGGGGCTTGATCAGTCCAGGAAAAGCGAAAGCCAGGAGGGTGATAACGTGAAGACAATGTTAAAGCCAAGCTGGTACGCTGATAGGGACCTAGGCTATGAGTGGTACAGAAATAAACAGGTATCCGTTTCCCTTAAGGTAACCCTCTCCCAAGTGAAGGGGTCAACGAAGCAGTGTTTGGGAGTTCTGTCCTGTCTCCATTACGTAACCTTCTTGCAGGTCTCATAGATGAGTCAGTAGATCCCTTTTGGTGTGCCCACAAAGGAGACTAAAGGTGGAAGTAGAGATTAGACCCGATTGCCGGTACAACCAACAAAAAGTAAACTAGCAAGGACCTCCTTTAGTCAAGAAGGTTACTGTGACACAGTGCTAACAGGCAACACAAAAGCTCTGAAGTATCGCAGATGCACATGCTGTGGGTTGAGACAAGCAGTAGTAGTTCAGTACTCTTCAGACATCTTGCCGCGTATTAAGGTGGAGGAGCAAGAGGTGGATATTTAGGTTGTCTGGAGACTCTATGCAAATCCACACCATCGCTGTGGGTGTGAGAATGCTTAGTTTTATATATTAGGATTTAGGCTAACAAAATGTTTAACTGCATGGCAAGGTGTGGGTATATACCTATAAAGAAGCTAAACTTTGTGTAACGAAAAGTGTCATCACTAGCTTTTAGTATACTCGTGTTTAACCAAATATATTTTCTTAAAGTTGGCCGACCAAACAGTCAGTACCCACAACAGTGGGTAAGCCACTTCCCCCCCTGCCCTCAAGCACGACTGCCCACTCTCCTTTTTTCTCTATGTACGAGAAAATGCGCGGCTGGGGCGCTCTCCCCTGCGCCTTAC